>NC_135507.1:28741079-29348579 GCF_052857255.1 Amblyomma americanum | reverse complement strand
ATAGATAGATAGATAGATAGATAGATAGATAGATAGATAGATAGATAGATAGATAGATAGATAGATAGATAGATAGATAGATAGATAGATAGATAGATAGATAGATAGATAGATAGATAGATAGATAGATAGATAGATAGATAGATAGATAGATAGATAGATAGATAGATAGATAGATAGATAGATAGATAGATAGATAGATAGATAGATAGATAGATAGATAGATAGATAGATAGATAGATAGATAGATAGATAGATAGATAGATAGATAGATAGATAGATAGATAGATAGATAGATAGATAGATAGATAGATAGATAGATAGATAGATAGATAGATAGATAGATAGATAGATAGATAGATAGATAGATAGATAGATAGATAGATAGATAGATAGATAGATAGATAGATAGATAGATAGATAGATAGATAGATAGATAGATAGATAGATAGATAGATAGATAGATAGATAGATAGATAGATAGATAGATAGATAGATAGATAGATAGATAGATAGATAGATAGATAGATAGATAGATTTAAGAGAAGTGGGCACTTCCACAGAGACACATTTATTTATCAACGTTTCGACTGCGGTGCGGTCTTCTGTAGAAGTGCCCACTTCTCTTAAATCTTCATCCTGCGGAACCAACGCAACCTACGTTCTTCACACACACACACACACACACACACACACACACACACACACACACACACACACACACACACACACACACACACACACACACACACACACACACACAGATATATATATATATATATATATATATATATATATATATATATATATATATATATATATATATATATATATATAGAACGGCTGTCGCGAGCGTGTAGCGGAGCTGCCATGGATGAGCCCCAGACGCTTAGCAAGCGTGCTTGCCTTTCGCTGAATTCCAGGGTCAGCCAGGTTAAGCCACTGCCAATTTTATAGTGCTGCGTTGTGTTTGCAAGACACTGCCGATTGATTGGGTGGAAATGCCAACTATTTGCTCGTGCGTTTTACACTGACAATGCACGTATATGGCCGATATCTTCACTCGGGAAGGAAACAGTAAAATGCAGCTCAACACTCTTAGCTCGAATAAATTCTCACGGAACATCGACATTAACTGCCGATGAGCCGATTACCCGACTGACGAAAAGCGCAGAGGATAAATTAACGAAGCGGAATTTTCCACGACAATGAAATAAATGGGTGCAAGGAGAAGAACAAATAGAGACGGGCAACGAATTGCGCTTTCTGCGCGACGGTAACAACAGCAGGCGCTGGGCCTCCGCTCCCAGCGACGGGTTCAATTCGTGAGCGTACAGCTGAGCGAGCGTACAATCGGAGAATAATGATCCGCGACGAGACCTCTTCTACAATGGCGTAGAGGACCTGGGAAGAGAACGTACCGCATCACGGTGGCGAACTGGAAGCACAAAAGAGCAGACGCTTTCTCTCTTTGGTGACGTGGGCGAACTCAAGCGGCCGAACGAAAAAACGAGAAATGGCTAACGCCAAACATAGAGCCAAAGCTAAAAATGTTAAAACCAGAGATGCCACACCACAGCTAGATCCGCAAGACAGTCGCATGAACTGGGGTGTCGCGTGACAACGCTGGCACTGGACAAAGTAAGATATATGTAGTTCTATATAAGACTGTAATTCTTAATTCTTTGTTTTCATAGTCCATACAAAAAACTTCGAACATGCTCTAATATATAATCATGATAAGAATTGTACATGCTGTTCATGCCCACCTTTGGAACTTAAATCGAGTTTCAAGTATCTTGGCATGACATTTGACGAAACTCTGTCATGGAACTTTCATACTCAAGAGCTAGCCAAACGTTTGCGCCTGGTGTGTATTTATATGTATGCCCTACGATCTATTTGCGATGTTTCGGTTAGAAAAATGATTTATAAAGGGTTAGGAGAATCCATATTGCGATATTGAATAACAATTTACGGAATCGCATCATTATATAAACTAAACATACTAAGCCGCATACTGTACAGAATTGCATCTAATCTTGCCTACGGAATCAGCTGTCATGATGAAGCAGTAATAGCTAGTACGGAACATTTTGAGATGCTACCGGTACACAAGCAATTTATTTTTGACATATTGCGCAAAAATTTCTTCCCCAATGTCTTTAAAATCAATAAAATTGAAGTACGGTCTCCCCGTCAATCGGAAAAATACGTTATACCACGGATTTACACTAATTACGGAAAAACCCGCAAAATTATGTTCCTTATTACTTCAATAAGATGCAAACCGCCCCGAGCAATAATGGATTAAAACAAGTTTCTTCGATCGTGGTTGAATAGTAATATTGAGTGACAAATTTTAATCTATTTTTTCCATGTTCTCAGCGTTGCCATTTCGTGCATGAAAGTGACAACGGTGGAATGCTTTCTTGTACTCCACGTTTTTTGTACATGTGTTCGCCTCGCATCGCGGAAGCAATTTCTGAGTCTTTCTTATTCGAGCTCTTTTTTGTTTTTCTATTTTCTTCACTGCTGAGTCATGTACTTCACACTCCGGCTGCCCAGCCACACACACAAGCTATAACGCTTACGCGGGCTGGAGCATGTACTTGCGAATTGAAGTGAATAAAAGATATTATTATTATTATTAATATTATTATTATTATTATTAATATTATTATTATTATTATTATTATTATTATTATTATTATTATTATTATTATTATTATTATTATTATTATTTGCTAAGCGACAAAAACGATACTTCGTGCGAATTCGTCATGCTTCCTTAATTTGTAGTAATTATTGAGGGTATTCAAAGCCTGAAGTATTCAGTATTTGCACTCTCGGAACACCGATGTGCACACCCCACAACACGCTTCTGCTGCAGAAGGAAAGAACAGCGCATTCCGCTGCATGCTTCGTGGGAACAGTCCTTTTCTCCCGGACTCTAAAAGTGTTTGTCATTGGCTCGAGACGACAGTCCGTAGAGTTTCCGTGACACGATCAGAATCGGTTTAACGCTGGGCATAATAAGAATGGACACTGATCGAACTGAATTTATTTTATCAGTAAACCTCTACAGAATATATACTCTGGCCTGCCAAAGCCATGCAAGGGCCTGAAGCGCTGTGCCCTGCAGTTGAAAGCCACATACGCACAGTATACAGCCTAAGAAAAGGATGCCACGGCTTCAATCAAAGCGCGATATATTCAAAAGCGATCAAACAAAGTGTTAATTTGTTTTCAATCATTGAGGCTACAAATTTCCGCGGGAAATATGTTCCCGATAAAAGGAACGTAATATGTGCTAATGAGCTCTTCATACCTATAGTGCGCACGTGATGCACCACAAATCGTTCACGTGATCACAGATGTCGAGGATGCACTTACTCAATGCCCAGTTTTTTTGTTCAGATGTACCTCAGAACCTCTGTCAGCAAGTCTCTCTTGTAAGGTTTTCAAAGAAAGAGTCCTCTCAATGTTTAGAAAGCAGAGGAGAAGCAAATCAGAGTTATTTGGATGAGCGCAGATACGGGAAAAAAAATTGCTCATTCTTTGCCGCTGTCAGGCAGCACGCAGAGATAAGGACATATACAAAGAGACTAAACTCGTAAGGAGTCATCGCTTATATTTAAATGGCTCATGTTCTTATTAAGAACACTATCTGGGACACTAAATGGTTTGCAACAGAGCGCTTCTATTACATAGAGGTAAAGGGACACTTTTTTTCCAATGCAATGAGAAGTCGTGCACTGAGTTGATTCTACCAGATTCTAACACGAAACTTGCAATGAAACAGTTTAAGGCATTAATGGGCCTCTTCGAAACATGATATTACAGGTTAATCCTACTTTGGCTGCAGCGGATGCTTTTAGCGGACTGTGAACAAATAAATGGTGAAGTAACTGGCTCACTTCTTGGCGGACACCTCAACCACGCCGCTAAAGGCTGATTCACACGACGGTCCGTTCGCCCGCGGCCCGCGCATCACGTGTTCATGCGCCACTAAAAAGTGGCCTGCGATCCGATGACGTCAAGCGGATGCGACAGACCAAAAGAGCAGACGACGCGCTGGTTGGTGGTACCGCTGTTGCCAGATTATATTAAAGTGTTTGGCAACGCTAATCAAAATGGTTTTTCCTCCCGACTGCGATTGAATGCTGCAGGTGCGGCCCTTTGTCCAATTCTTCAATGGCCTGGGCCGTCTTGCCCAGTCGATCGCTTTGTCATGGTAGCGAACACAGTGCAGCTTGTCTAAACAGCGCGTGAGCTCAACGTCACTTCGCGAAATGCGGCAGCCGAAATATTGGCAAGAGCGGTGGTTGCCAGAGCTAGCGGGCGCATCTTCGCGGGCCGCCGCTAATTCCCGCGAGGGGAGATGCATTCGAACTTCCTTTGTTGTGCAGTCCGCGGGCCGAAAGCACGCCTCTCAATTTGGTGACGCACGAACACTTGATGGGCGGGCGGCGGGCGAACGGTCCGTCGTGTGAATCGGCCTTAAGGAAAAGAGGAAGGCGGGCTAATAATATATACAGGAGGGGCCATAGTTCAGGAAAAATGGTGGCGGTGGTAGTGTTTTTTATTAAAATAATAGTAAAAAGGAAGGAAAAGATTATTGCGAGCCCCGGCATCTGCCATCGATACTGAAGCACCTGAGCTGGGGCAGCGGAAATAAAGGATAGCGGGCAGAATGGAGAAATGAAATGAAAGAGGTGAGGGGACCTGAGGGAAAATGAAACTGTTTTTGAGGAAAGGAAGTGACGCAGTAACTCTCACACATATCTCGGTGGACACCCGAACCGCGCCCTAAAGGAAAGGATTATGGAGGGAGCGAAAGAAGAAAATGGGCAATGTCTTAGTTCAGCTATGCCAGGATATACGTAGCGAGAGCTGCAGTTCCCCCCTGGTCTAATCACCTGTTCAGTTATACGACAAGCCTTTACATCCTCCTATTCAGTTGTTGTTGATAATGATGTTGTTGCCATAGCTTCATCTTGATTTTCTTGCAAAGGAACCATGCGAGCTGCTATACGCCGCTTGTTACGCTCCGCGTCTTGGCGTATCCGCTTGGCAAGACGTTCTTCTGTTTGCTCAGGCGTCTGCGCCACTCCTTTAGCCTTCTGATGTTCATTCTTTCTCTGCCTAGCGGACAAGTGTCAGGCGACGACTTCTGGGTCCGAAGAACTGATCTTCTCCTGACGATACCACCACATAGCGGCGGCTGTAGTCTCCTTTTTGTCACCCATACGAAGTGACTGTGATACACCGAGTCGTATTACCTCAGCTTTTATACACACAGCCGCACATACGCAGTTTATCCACACCACCCCACACGCGGCCGCGGCGGCGGCCGAGCTCTGACGTCATGCGCTGCGCACCAGTTGCCCTTCTCCGGTTGCCGCCCATGCGCATTCACGCGCGGCGCCGGCGGGCGTAGTCGGGTCGGCGCGGCTCCTCGCGCGGCGGTGGCGGCGAACTCTGACGTCATGCGCCGCGCACCTGCTGCTCCTCTCTGGTTTCGCGCATGCGCACTATCGGCCTCCCAGGCTCACTGCAAAATACTTGACTGGGTAGCGTAGTGTAGCTCTCGCTACGAACGCTTGCGGGAAAGCACAGTCTTTCGTGTCCGCCTCGGACTCTTTCCGCCTGCGAACACTACTGCGTCTTGCCCAGGAACGTTCGCCCTTAGAGCAAGCGCTCTAAAGTAAACAATAGAAAAATAACCTACAAGCCGCGGTACTCAGAAATTGATATTCTGGATTGTGATACAAATATCCTGCCAGAACACTTCTCGGATAAGTGCGCAATGATAGGATACGGAATCATTCAAGGCGACTAAAACTTCTTGCGTATGGCTCCTGCGCAACGTGGCATTATAGGAACTTCGAGCCTTTCGCAATTGAATCCTTCAACGGCGGCCTTTTTTTATATGTGTTACTGATCGGTTAGACCGAGAGAAGAAAAAAAGCACTGAATAGGAGGCCGTCTTTATGGAACCACTTATTGGAAAAAGCGCGCCGATTTAGCGCCTGGCGAAGCATCCGCATCAAAATCGCGTATGCAATACATGGAGCCGATATTCGGTATCCCGGGCACTATTGCAATATGACGCCAACGATCCGCCTGGGTTTTCGATTTTTTGGGGTAACATGTGGTTGAGCCCTCTGGTCCGCTCTATTCATGTCTCCTCAACGTAGGCGCTGTAAAAGCAAACACTCCTGAACGAGGAGATTTCCACGGAACGGGAGTTTTCAGTGGAAACGCTTGAGCAGCACGTTTTTCGAGCCTGCACGCTGGTGCTCAAGATTCAGTTTCTTTTTGAGCGTATGATTTACGAGAACTTGTTTTTTGCGCAGTGCAGGCGGTGTTACGTTTCGTGTTGTATGGGATGTTCGCAGCAGTGTTCGAAGTAGGAGTCTGATGAGGTGAGTTCGAGTGAAAAGTAAATACTAAGGTGCGAGCGAATTGACCGTGGTTCTGTTCACGCACTTCTGAAACGGTAACGCGATGTTTCACATCAGATTCACGGAAAATCCCGAGATGAGTGCGAGATAAACAAAATGCTTGCAGAGAAATAACATGGCAAGAAAAAAATTTCTACTGATTAGCCACAGGTGCCCGAGGGAACGAATGTTTATTAATTGTGCTTTTGACAATACATAAGCACTGTTAATATGGGGAAAAATCAAAGTGAAATAACAATGATTGCTTGACTAAGCTCTTGACCCTGCAAGAACTTGCAGCACAAGCCAGACAGCGGTTCTCACAAAGTGACACATCTGGCAATGACGCAAATAGGTCCAGCTAACCCCTACACTGGGACACGATTTCCCTGGAGGCGCTTATTTCTTTGCGCTAGGGAGTTTTCATCTAACGCAGTCCACATAAACTAACCCTAACTTAAAAAAAAGTATGCAGTTACGTGCAGTTAGCTGTGTTCCATGCGTGGTAGAATAAGATATAGATTTATCACGAGTAGTTAGTCTCAGTATAGGGAAGAAGAAAATATACCGGAAGAAGTCACACATAAAAACTGAAAAAATTTTTTTGCTAATGCTGTGGATAGATGTTATTTCTGGCGCGAACACCACGCTAGGCTGGACACACTCCGTAACAACAGTCTAAATTTGAGCGTGTGGATGGTTTGGTTTGGTTTATAGGTGTTTAACGTCGCAAAGCGACTCAGGTTATGAGGGAAGCCGTAGTGAAGGGATCCGAAAATTTCCACCAGCTCGGGTTCTTTAACGTGCACTGACATGGCACAGTACACGGGCCTCTAGAATTTCGCCTCCATCGAAATTCGACCACCGCGGCTGGGATCGAGCCTGCGTCTTTCGGACCAGCAGCCGAGCGCCCAAACCACTCAGCCACCGCTGCGGCTGAGCTGGTGTAGAGTACAGATGATAATGGGTTCAGGAACAAATGAACTGTGAAAATTTTCGCATACTTATTGCATGGTTAAGAAGACTGATTAAAACTGATTGAAGATTAGATGAAGAAGTTTGCGCGGATACGGTGGCCGCAGGTAGCAAAGGACATGGTTAATTGGAGAGACATGGGAGAGGCCTTTGCTCTACAGTGGGCATAGTCAGGCTGATGACGATGACTGAATGCATGAGTGGGAGAGCAAATTGATTAAAGTGAGGTGTGGAGGAGAAGCAAGCATAAGAATATAAGATGATCGCAAATAACGCGGGGCGTGAAATTTTATTTCAGTGCTCCACTCGGACCCGTTTGTCACAGAAGCGTGGCTTCGCGTAGGAAGCCGTTGAGGAGAAGATTGCGCTCGAAAACCGCTTTTTGAAACGAACCACCGGGAATGTCGTTGACGGGGCGAGGAGATTGAGGCCAAGCGTACTTTCAGAATCGGGCACTTTGCAACCGATTTTAAACGTCGCTTATCTGTTGAGAAGTATGCGCTGTTAAAGCGAGAATAAACCGTGGCAGAATTATGCGCTTCTTTTTTTAGTGCTTCTTTTCTTATACCTTATAAAATAATAAGCCGAACAAAGCAACCTTTGGCTTCTTTTTTCATAAATTTCACGACTGATATGTGATAGCTGAAGGTAAAGGAAAGGTCTTTTAGTTTTTCACCAAACTATGTTCGGCTTTATACAGAGGGAGCCAATTTGAAAGCATGAGCCTCAAGCCCTGGGTAATACTGGAGGTGTTGACGGCACACTTCACAGGAGCCACTCAAAGTGCATCTTCTGGAAAACACTTACCCCATCTTTCAACTCGTTCCTCAAAGAAGCAGAATCACTGGTGAGTGCTATTTTTGGTTTTCTGTCATGTTCTTGCACCGTAGGCAGAGAAGAATCAAAAGCAGGTTCAGTACCGATTGGTGTAATCCAAAGATAAACAAAACAGTTCGGTAAGCGTCGATAATCCGTTTATCCGCTGAAAAAGTTTCGTGGGCCGCTTAGCTGAAAAAATAAAGTAAGGATAAAAATTCCTTGAGCAATCTCAGGACGTTCTTCAGTGCCGATATCCTCTTAAAAGTTCTCTCAATACGGTTTGGACTCAAGATACTGTTCTCGCCTAGACAGCTAGACGAGAGATCCTTTCGCAGGAGCACTTGTGCTTAAATGCCTATGTGCGCTCTCGGACCGAAAAGTTTTGGCGACTCTTTAGCGTTTGAAAGATGAGAGTTTCTACTTTATTTTATTTTGATTGTTCACGTTATCTGCTTATTTCGAAAGTCCGCCAGTTTTCTTCTCTTTTCCAAGATATGAAGATCACATCGCATCAAAAGTTTAATAGAAAGCGAAGTCGCCTAAGCATTGGCTGCAAGTTTATCTGAGATTAAGATGTGGTGTGCAACTACAAATCGAGTGATGAAATATAATAACGCAAATCATCACATAAAAAAGGAAGTGATTAATACATTGATATGTTAGTCTTCAGATAATCCAGGGAAAAGAAATATGTACATATTTCGATGAAATCATTGAAGTGGTACACCACGACATATTGAACAGTTCGAAAGCTACTGCGGGCAAAAATGCTTGCATGCGTTCATGCGTTAAGAATCAACATGTTGTAGCAAGGTAGTTCAAATCAATTTTCTTATCATAATTTTAACTCCTTTTTACTTCAAATTTTACACATTGGTCGTATCTCGTAGCAGATACACGAATGTTACACTGATATTACTGCTTTTCTTGCACTATAGCTCTGCGATTGTTTGGAGCTGTGCTCGATGATACGAGATAATTCTGTGAAAAGCAGAGCAGAAAGATGGCTTGAAAAGAAAACGCACTCGTGTTGAGTTGTTCCTCTGCTACGTCCCGTTTTTGAATTGTTATTCTTTATGTGGAATAACCATGGAAGCTTCACAACAAATGCTGCGTTGATTAGTAAACATCACGATGTCCGCATACTGCATTTAATCTTATTCGATGTAAAACTAAATTTCAGCTATATCATAATTGTGAAACCAGACCACCTTGCACATGCCTGAAGAATGCAAAGGGAACTGCTGAAGACTTTGACTTTGTACAGTATGGTCCACTGTTACACCTGGACTCCATGTACGCGAAAACTCACGCGGACGCGAAGGCGACGGCGGCGGCTGTCGTTCGCTCCATCGCTTGCGGGCAACCTCCACGCAAGCGAAGGCGGCGGCGACGCGAACCCGCGACGTGCGCAGCGGACTCCGTGCTTTGCGCACTCAAGCTTAGAAACACGCCCGTAACGTGTTCTCTCCCTTAAAATTTTGTGAGTGTGCCTCATAGTCAGGGCCAAAGGAATATTTCCTCCACGGCAGCGGTGTAGCGGCAGTGGAGATAGCCAACGGCGTGCTTGCGGAGACGAAGTCACATCACGGATTCACGGGGGAGGTGTGCTTTCGTTCCGTGCCTGTGCACTCCGGCTTAGTAAAAACACTCCCATAAACTGTCACCGCAGTTTGATTGTAAGTGAGCAAACTATAATTTACCAGTGAGAATGCGGGCCGCGAGTGTTTCTGCACAGTTGGAGCGCAGCGGCACGGTGAATTATCCACGTGTGAGTGCCTTGGTTCATATGCCACCTAACGCATACTGTACATGTTGAGTGGCATATGAACCGAGTCACTCACACGTGGATAATCTAGCCCTGAAAAAATGTTGTGTATTTCGCACGAAACGCGACCACGGAATGGAAAAAGCCAATTCAACAGCGAGAATAGATAATCGATGCGTTGTGGGTTTGAAAAATGAGATCTATGCACGGAGACAGAATGCCAAAACAAAAAAAAAACTGCGGTCCTTAATCAGCGCGGCATTCTTTCCGGCTTTCCTCAGCAGTGCCTCGCGGAAGGCCAACGACACGCGATCGCATGTTCCCTTTAACAGTGGACCATACTGTACGTAGACAGCGTGATTGAGTTCAGCTTAATATATATGAGCCAAGGTCGACCCGCTTACCTCCGTCCGAGCCAATCCCCGTTTTCTGCCGGCACGCCAAAGCTGACAGAAACACCCATTAACACATCCGGACGGTGCATTTCTTGTAGTCTAATACCGCGAGAGGCGATATCTTTGAAAGGACATAACCCGAGCGCTCACTAACAACTAGCAGCGTGTGTATGAATGATCAAATTCGCTTTTTCTTTGTCTTCTTTTTGCTTGCGCAGCTCTACCCGCCGCGGTGGCTCAGTGGTTAGGGCGCTTGGCTACTGATCCGGAGTTCCCGGGTTCGAACCCGACCGCGGCGGCTTCGTTTTTATGGAGGAAAAACGCTTAGGCGCCCGTGTGCTGTGCGATGTCAGTGCACGTTAAAGATCCCCAGGTGGTCGAAATTATTCCGGAGCCCTCCACTACGGCACCTCTTCTTCCTTTCTTCTTTCACTCCCTCCCTTATCCCTTCACATACGGCGCGGTTCAGGTGCCCAACGATATATGAGACAGATACTGCGCCATTTCCTTTCCCCCAAAAAACCAATTATTATGCGCAGCTCTGGCCGGCTTCACACTCATGCGCGTCCTAGCGAGTCAAAAATTACCTTGAGTCAGGGCTTCTCATGTATCCCCGCACTCCATCTCAGTCTGTCGTGCTGTTAGACTAGGAAGCATCACTTACCAGCCCGCCTTACAACCGTTACAACCTTTCTTTTGTTGCTTGTTTCACGCGTTTGCTTTCCTGTAGCCTTTCTTTTACTTCCTTTTAACTTTTTTTCTTCTTTTTCTGTGAGGCAGCGCCACCCTCGCGAGTATTCTTCATAGGGGATGCAGGCATCTCCGAGGTGAGAACGTGGGCCTCGGCCAGAGCCCATTTCTCTCTATCATCCGGTGTCCCAAATCCTTAGCTGCGGCTGGTTTTGCTGCTCCGAGGAACTAATCGACCTTATAAAGGAAACTGCGGGCCGTTTAAGGGATGCGGGTTATCTCTATCACGACGGCAATAGCGGCTGCAATGTCCGGCTTAAAGGCACCAATCTCCCAAGCACTGGGACACTGGCGTACCTAGTTCTGTGCAGCACTGCGGAAGCAAACATCGCGTAGAGTCGATCCAGCTCTGCAGCTGGAGCTACCAGTTGGGTTACGTTTCGTTCAGCTGCTTTTAGTTGTTGTTTACGTCACCGTCACACAACTACATCCTGATGGCGTAATGATTACGAAGAGCGCGTTAAAGGTAGAAAATGCGAATTTCCTGAGTAAGCATCACCCTTGAGATGTAACAGAAACATATATCTGTCGTATCAATACACTGAAAAATGCATGCCGTTCCAAAAGGACACAACCAAGGCCACATTAAAAAATTAACAGCTGAAGTAATCGTAAACTACTAATAAGGAAATTAGCCACATGCGAAATTAGACGCACACTGAGTCGGGAAGAAGCATGCGCCGGAGTACACATGAAAGACGGATGCTACGAGCGTCGCCTTTGAAACAGTGGTTGCCCGGGCGCCACCATGCTCTTAAATTTCCTTTACGCTCATTTAACCAATCTGTCGAATTTACCAGTGTTATTCGGAAACCAATAAACATCACTGAACCACTAAATTTATCACTAAACATTAGGGCCCTATGAAAGGAAGCCATGAGGTCGACAAATTTTCCGGCGTTGATGTTTCTCGATCAACGCGCGATAAATTAAAGCTCGCAGGAAAAGACGAACGGTAGCTACACTCTCAACCGGAATACGCCTACATCGGAGTAAAAGGCAGCGCGCTAGAGGACAGGTTACTCCCTTGTTACTCCTTTCTGTTTGAGTGTACAAATAGTCCTGGCGCGATCAGCTCGCCAAGGCGTGGGACGGGAAGCTTCGCGAACGCGGAGTTTCGTCGTCATTGCAGGGAAGGGGCTTATACAGGGTGTCCAGGCTAACTTTAGCTAAGGGCCAAAAAGTAAGGTATTTGAGGTAGGCCACTGAAACCACTTACATACAGCTACCAGCTGGCTTGCGCATCTAGGCAATTTTTTTGTATTGCTATTAATTAAGCAGTAATTAAAATAATTTTTCTCAATGCGTAAATATTGACTTTAGACAGCAGATGTGAAGAGCAAAGTTGGAGAGCGCCTTCAAAAACCCTCATTCCATTTATTTGCGATAAAGAAAGCCTCACGTGTATCTTTCTTTCGAGCTCCAAAGAAATCCCGCGAAATAAAAAAAAATCACGTGACTAGCGCATTCGCGCGCCACGATTGTGCTGCTCTCAATCCTGGCTTGAGTGAACGAAAGCAGATGCTGGTATGGCGCGACGACCCCATTGTTCCGGCAGGCAGATATGTCGAGGGTGGTTGCATCGTCACGCTTGCAGACTGGCTCGCGCGGGCGTCGCAACCACCGTAGACATATCGGCCTGCCGGAGCAATGGGGTCGTCGCGCCATGCCAGCAGCTGATTTCGTTCACTCAAGCCAGGATTGAGAGCAGCACAATCGTGGCGCGCGAATGCGCTAGTCACGTGATTTTTTTTATTTCGCGGGCTTTTTTTGGAGCTCCGAAAATAATAATAATAATAATAATAATAATAATATTAATAATAATAATAATAATAATAATAATAATTGGTTTTGGGGAAGGAAATGGCGCAGTATCTGTCTCGTATATCGTTGGACACCTGAACCGCGCCGTAAGGGAAGGGATAAAGGAGGGAGTGAAAGAAGAAAGGAAGAAAGAGGTGCCGTAGTGGAGGGCTCCGGAATAATTTCGACCACCTGGGGATCTTTAACGTGCACTGACATCGCACAGCACACGGGCGCCTCAGCGTTTTTCCTCCATAAAAACGCAGCCGCCGCGGTCGGGTTCGAACCCGGGAACTCCGGATCAGTAGCCGAGCGCTCTATCCACTGAGCCACCGCGGCGGGTTGGGACCTCGGAAAAAAGATACACGTGAGGCTTTCTTTATCGCAAATAATTGTAATGGGAGTTTCTGAAGGTGCTTTACAACTTTGCCATTCACATTTGCTGTTTAAAGTGAATATTTACGCATTTAGGAAGGTTAGTTTTATTGCTACTTAATTATTTGCAAAAAAAACTTGCCTCTGATACGCAAGCCGGTTGGTAGGTGTGTAAGTGGTTTCCCTGGCCTACCTCAAATATCTTCTTTTTTTACCCCTGGCTAAAGTTAGCCTGGACACCTTGTATAAGGAATGCAGAAAGCATTGCACAGGCGCGGTGTGAACAGAAAATTAATTAGAAACATTGATTTGCCGAAGTTCATTGAGGCAAGGCGGAGCAATCATTGCATGGATACCAAGAAAATTTGCGCGCTGAATTACGCTTTGGTCTGAGAAATAATCACCCGATCCTTTTTAATGCACGCGATTTGCACCCACACTCCGCCTTGCATAAGCAAAGCTTGTGAGGAAAACTCGCTTTATCAGTGCTGCGTGTTCCCCACGACGATGTCTTTGTTCTTTCACTCATATGCCAGTGAAAGGTATGTTTTGCAGGGATTTGGGTACTGCACCTGCCGTTACATATGGCTAGGGAGTAGAAAATGGCACCTGCTAATAATAAGCACCCCGAGAAAACAGAAAACTATGCGCACTTTCAGAAACAAAGGACGAGGTACGTTTACATAAAAAGCCACAGCAGAGATATTAGGGGCGTGATAGCTGAGAGCTCCGGACTATTTAGAACACATGGAGTTCCTTATTCATCGATAAAATGCGACTTATAAAGCGCCTATTTTTGGCACCGCTATTAAAGTACATCCCTACGACTGGGCGTCGATTACATTGGGAAGCAATGTTCTCCGGAGTAACCTTCAGCGAGAACCGTACATTCTTATCACTTGCAAGAGAGCAGCCGGGTGCATGCATTGCGGAGAATAGGCGGAGTCGGCAGTCATAAAATAACGGAATGAGGGAAGTGTTTTCGAGAAATTATTCTACATAATAATTAGAAGAATGAGAAAGCTTGCTATTTTATAATCGATAAATTCAAGGGTAGGCCATTTAAGAAAAATGATATGAGCAAAGCAATACCCAGCATTAATTTGGACATGTTAGCAACCCAGGATATAATAGAGTGTGTCTTTTCAGACACGTTCTACGTATACGTAGACGCCAACGGCGGCACAGTAGCTAGAGGTAAAAGAAAATGTTAGACTTCAAAGAAAGAACCTTGCGGCACACGGAAGTGATTGCATCTCAACTGCCGAAAGAACACGCTATGGCCGAAACGGCCAGGGAATCGAGTATCAAGTATGCTGGCAGCCATTGAGAACAAGCCGCGAAATTATTCCGGAGCCCTCCACTACGGCACCTCTATCTTCCTTTCTTCTTTCACTCCCTCCTTTACCCTTCCCTTACGGCGCAGTTCAGGTGTCCAACGATATATGAGACAGATACTGCGCCATTTCCTTTCCCCCCCCAACCAATTATTACTATTATCATTGAGAACAAAACACTTACCCTTGCGCCGCGCTCTAGGTTGCGTTAACTATATCCACATAGGTCGCAACTGGCAGTCATCAGATCCCGTGGTTTTGATGGGGCAGCGCACATCACGTTCAGATACGCTGCCATAGGCGACAAAGCTGCAAAGTGCAGGAGGGGGCCCCGATGTGCAGAAACATCTAGCTCTGTCTTGCTGTGCCCTTTCACCGTCGAATGCCTATAC
The DNA here is from genome assembly GCF_052857255.1 of Amblyomma americanum. Lineage (NCBI taxonomy): Eukaryota > Metazoa > Arthropoda > Arachnida > Ixodida > Ixodidae > Amblyomma > Amblyomma americanum. The sequence continues at coordinate 29,333,516 of NC_135507.1, read as the reverse complement.
CAGTGCGGAATCGCAATGCCGAGCTGTTGTCGGCTCTGCGGGACAGCTCGCGTGACTCGGACCGGCATTCGAAAGTCGAATGCTCGGAAGAGGCAAAGTGAAGTGCGGCGTCCGCCCGCAGCCCGTGCCACGCTCGCGACTAGTGAAACAGCATATAGGCTACGCAGATGCTGGAAGTCGTCCTTCTTAGTCATCGCAGCTTCTGGTGCGTAGCTCACGGCGAAAAAAAAAACTGACAACGCATGCGAAAACGCTCTCCGAAGCCAATATGTAAAGCGTACTGTAAAGACCGGGCCAAGTAACCCATTGGGAACTTGCGCTGAAGTTTGCGGTGAAGATTTGAGCGCCATAACACACTGCCTAGCGGGAAGAGCAAGCAGTTTTGGGTAGTACTCTTAGTACTTTTCCGCGCCACCTTCAGGCGCTTATTGGCGTGAGCCTCCGCGCTCTGTCGAAGGCGCACGTGCCGTGCGTCAGCTATCTGGGCTACGCCGAGAGAAGCTAGGCAATGAATGCTGTCAGCCAAACGCGGGTATCTAATCGCGCAGAATGAGTTCTCGCGTTTGCAGCGGCCCAAGCGGCTGACAAGCGCAGTTTTGGGTCACCGAATGGAACAATTGCAGGGCCAGCTTGGCAGCGCAGGTTCCCCATAGTGCCCGGTTTTTAGCTGTAGAAGGCTGTGACAGAGCGTATTTGGCTTCCTGTTCTAAAAAAAAAATTAAGCGGACACCTGCCGAAAAATGAAAGGTCGATCTGCGGGAGAGAGAACTTTCAAACGAACGAGAATACTCGTAACCGCAAGCAGTCTCGCAGTCTCTTAAGCATGCAGCACGCGTGGAGCTTTTTTCGTACCCGAAAATGCCACGCGCCGCTCGTGACATCAAGCTTTACATGGCAGCTTGAGGCGCATACTAGCGGCGTACATGATAGCAACGCAGCCCCACTCAGTCGGCGGTGGTGGTATGAACGCAGGAGTTTGGAGGCGAGGGGGGGGGGGGGGTGCTATGAATGGAACTCATTCGAGGTATGAGTTTGCTTTATTTCTAGCGGCACTTGACCCTGCACCGAACTGCTCAATTGGCGCCGTCCGTAACTTGTTCGGAGCGTAACACACGTCTAAGAGGAAGCGGCCAGGGCGACTGTCTGGTTGTCAGATCTTCTTCTGCCAGGATCGCTCTGAGCAGAATCCAGTTTATAGGTGCACTGAAAATTTTGCCCGGAAAAGTATTACTCAGTGTGGGAGCACAACAATGCTGAACCGGCCGATGACTGCCCCTCTTGTAGTAGAATTCATATACTGCTATCTCAGTTGTAGTTTCTCAACCTTCTGTGTAGCGTCCAAGTTATTAAGTTAACCTTTAATTAGCTTTGACGCTTGATTAGTGCTTAGTTGCATGTTTTTGTGACTGATCAATTAGTCTGCGCATATTTTTGGCCTCTGTCTTCATAACATTCGCATCAATTTTATTCCCCGCTTCCTTCGCTAAAGAATACATATATTTCTGTAAATATGAAAAACTAAAATTTATTGTTCCGTTAAACGTACTGAACTTCAATAAATTTCGCGTATTATTGAACAAATTTCTTCTTTTTCGAATGCTGCTTAGAGAGAGTGCCCGCTCTAGTCATATCTGTTAATTTTCATTATTTCGACAAATCAAAATGTTAATAAAGTTTTTCACTCCCTTCAGCACACCGGTCAAATAGGCAATACAGCAAATAAAAATAAGGAAGACAGAGAAAACGAACATACTCAGGTGCTACGTACTGACCGCATTATAAAGCTTATGAAGCTTATAAAGCGCATTATAAAGGAAATGGCGCAGTAGCTCTCATATCTAGATCTCTCGGTGGACACCTCAACCCCACGAAAGCGTAAAAAATTATAATTGGTTTCTGGCGAAAGGAAATGGCGCAGTATCTGTCTCATATACCGTTGGACACCTGAACCGCGACGTAAGGAAAGGGATAAAGGAGGGAGTGAAAGAATAAAGGAAGAGAGAAGTGCCGTAGTGGAGGGCTCCGGAAATTTCGACCACCTGGGGATCTTTAACGTGCACTGACATCGCACAGCACACGGGCGCCTTATCGTTTTTCCTCCATAAAAGGCAGCCGCCGCGGTCGGGTTCGAACCCGGGAACTCCGGATCAGTAGTATTTTTTTTACACGGCAACTTTCAGTGTGTGCCCTGTGTATCCCTGTTAGTAATGGCCTGCGGACACGTGAAAAAGTGATCTCGGCGGCTGCGTTTCTATGGAGGAAAAACGCGTGCTGTGCGATGTCGGTACACGTTAAAGATCCCCAGGTGGTCGAAATCATTCCGGAGCCCTCCACTACGGCACCTCTCTCTTTCTTTCTTCATTCACTCCCTCCTTTATCCCTTCCCTTACGGCGCGGCTCAGGTATCCAACGATATATGAGACAGACACTTTAGGGGGCCTACCCGCCGCGGTCGCTCAGTGTAACGTTAGGGCGCTCGGCTACTGATCCGGAGTTCCCGGGTTCGAACCCGACCGCGGCGGCTACGTTTTTATGGAGGAAAAACGATAAGGCACCCGCGTGCTGTGCGATGTCAGTGCACGTTAAAGCTCGCCAGGTGGTCGAAATCCCCGGAGCCCTTCACTACGGCGTCTCTCATAGCCTGAGTCGCCTTGGGACGTTAAACCCCCATAAACCAAACCAACCCATTTCGTAGGGAACATTTTTTTGTTGTGTGTACCCGTTCACTCTACTTCCTCGCTTCTTTCCCGCGTCTGTTAGCGCTGAAGTCTTCTTCGATACATGAATGCATCGTTACGTTTCATCTACTTGATGGCGTGCTCTGCAACGTTCTTTGGACGGCAGGTTGCAAGGAAGCATGGTAGCGACAAAGCCGGGTGGTCGATCGCGGACGTCTGTGAAAACGGCGCTGTGGAATCCCCAGTGGTCCTGTCGCCTGTCCAATTAAGGGTCGCGGCTGAGGTACTGTCAATGTACACTCTGAACACGAGTAAAAAGGGAGCGAACTGTCCTCTGGTAGACTACTTTTCAGTAAAAGGGAGTGTTCTAGAGGACTTCTCACTCCCTTTTACGGCCTTCTGTTTTTAGAATGTAAGCGTTCTCTCTTAACCCCGCCGCGACAGTATTATTCCTTCCTGCCTTCGCGGCAGTTTAGAGGCACGCAGTATGAAGAAACAGGGAAAAGGTAATAATAATAATAATAATAATAATAATAATAATAATAATAATAATAATAATAATAATAATAATAATAATAATAATAATAATAATTGGTTTTTTGGGGAAAGGAAAATGGCGCAGTATCTGTCTCATATATCGTTGGACACCTGAACCGCGCCGTAAGGGAAGGGATAAGAGAGGGAGTGAAAGAAGAAAGGAAGAGAGAGGTACTGTAGTGGAGGGCTCCGGAATAATTTCGACCACCTGGGGATCTTTAACGTGCACTGGCATCGGACAGCACACGGGCGCCTTAGCGTTTTTCCTCCATAAAAACGCAGCCGCCGCGGTCTGGTTCGAAGTATATATAATTATAATATAATATATTATAATATAATAATATAATATTATAATATAATATATTATAATATAATATATTATAATATAATATAGTATATATAATTATAATTATAAAGGTCGAATCGTTATTTTCTGGAACAGAGCTCAAAGTTTAATGCTATTTTTTTCAAATTCGAATAGAGTGAAAAGTCACACAACCGCTTAGGAAGAAAATCACTTAACAATAAGAAAGGAATGGCTCCACACAGCAGCACAGAGGCAGGAGAACATTATGGCAATTTTCCACTTCTCCAATAATAAAATTTGTAGCGATAGCTACATTACGCTAGCATTTCGAGCCTTAGGCGTGGCGGCGCCGTGGCTGGTCACGAGGTTGATCACGTGGTGAGGAGCAGCTGCCGGCGGCGCGGCGCGCCGGCGAAACCAAGTGGGGGTGGGGGTGGGGGAGTGGAGAGGGTGAGAGTGAATCCACGCCCAGGGATGAAGATGAACAAGGAACGCCCAGCGAAACGGAGCGGCGAAATATTGACTTTGCAATTCGACTGAGCGAGTTCCACTCGGCCAGCGGTAGCTATCGCGTCACTCCAGGCTTAACCAGAGCTCAACCACAGCCAATTTTTCTTCGATGGCACAGTGTGCAAAAACAACTCGTCATTTTTTTTTTCCTCGTGGACAGGCAGCGTGCGTAATGTGTGCATGATATGTTTCTGGAAAAAATACAAAAGCCTGAAGTAACTTTACAGCCGTATTCTGTTATGGAGGCCTCGATCATGCTAAATCCGGCGCTAAGCGTAGACAGCTGGGCTAGTTGGTTCACAGTCGCATTATGATACATCGTTCTGGCGCACGAAAAACACGGACGAAGGAAGAACAGACACACAATCGCCGGACATCAACTGAAGTTTATTCACAGAAACCAGTCCTATATGTACACATGTGACCACCAGGTAACTGATATCAAAAGCACAAAATCGGGAAAACCAAAAGGCAATCAACCAGAGCCACAGGTTCCATATCGCACACGTGCCTTCATGCGTCGACTGCAAGGTTGGCGTGGTGTATAACATCCCTCTCGCCTGTGGCAAACGCTACATTGGACAAACCGGGCGCTGTATCAACGAACGCTTGCTAGAGCATCGCAGGACAGTAACTTCGATTAGTGGCGGAGGTCATTTAGCTGACCACATTCGCCGTTGTTCGTATAAGCCAGCATGCAAGGCGTTTTTGGAAGAAACAAGTGTGTTAAGAAAGTTCAGGACTCAGAAAAGCCGGGAAATTTTTGAAGCCCTCTGTATTGCCAATTATAAAGATCACTGCGTCAGTACTCCCTCTATTGTGCTTAGAAGAAAGGAACTAGATTATCTGAAGGCTAACGGTGTTGATCGTGTCAGCTAGGCACAGAAATTGTGGGCGATTTGCATGAAGGCACGTGTGCGATATGGAACCTGTGGCTCTGGTTGATTGCCTTTTGGTTTTCCCGATTTTGTGCTTTTGATATCAGTTACCTGGTGGTCACATGTGTACATATAGGACTGGTTTCTGTGAATAAACTTCAGTTGATGTCCGGCGATTGTGTGTCTGTTCTTCCTTCGTCCGTGTTTTTCGTGCGCCAGAACGATGTATCATAATTCCGGCGTACGAGAGAAAACCTCAATTCCGGATTTACACCTACTTCCTAGATCCTATACTTCTCCCGCACTTCCTACTTCCTATTTCTACTTCCTCTTTTTCTCGCTTCTTCCCTTTCCACCGATATCGATCCCGTTTCTCCTGTCTCTCTCTCGCCGCTTCCCGGCATAATAAAAGCGTCCTTGGTTGGGCCCCCTAGGGGCAAACTTTTGCATCCACTGGCCACAGTGCTTTCGCAAGGCATATTGGCAACCAATCGATGCGGGTCGTCCCCGCATCTGGCGCCAATGTTCTTCCGTTCGAAGGGCAGCCCATTCACGCGAGGTCCACGTGATGAATCGATTGGGTCCCGAAGGGTTTTCGGGAATACAAAGCGCGAACCAATGCCCTTTCGGTACTAATGGACGCCCCGTGCTGTAGGCCTGACAGGAAGAAAAAAAATCTATGTCCCGTGAACGATTCTTTTGGAATGACCGGCTTGTTCTCACTGTTATGTAGCTGGAGGTACACGGGTGTTACAAGGAATACTTTAAGTTATTTTCGAAAATACGATTTTTGAGGAAAAAATATGGCTTTTGCGGCACGGGATTACCAGGATTGGCGAACATCAGAAAATCGGTGAATCAAGTTAACCAGAAAGATGATTGACTAATTTCCAATAATTAACTTTATTAAGCGTTGTATATGTGTTGGTCGTCCTTCTTTAGTACTTGTTTGGTTGTCATGTATGCTTTTTCTTCTTTCAAGGCCAAAGTTTTGTACTTCAGTGTTTTTGTACTGTGCCTCTCCTGCTCGGACCGTATTTGGTCCGTAGTATAAGACAAGTAAGTAAATAAATAAATAAATAAATAAATAAATAAATAAATAAATAAATAAATAAATAAAATAAATTAAAATAAACTATTAGAGCTAGGCATCTAGTTTCAAATAAAGATTTGTAGCCGGCGCTGTTAAATAACTGCCATATCCTTTTTTGGAATTTGAAAACGCGGTTAACCTCGCCGCTGTGGCTCGACAAAATCTGGCTGCCTCGTGCGAAAATACATGCCCTTTCGAAAGAATGCAGGCAAAGCAACCCCTCCAGTGCACGTAACTAGTCGAAAAAAACAAATTTTGCCGAACCACAGCGCCAAGGGTAATCCCGTTTTCCAAATTCTAAAAACTGATGTGGCTCTTACAAACGAACGACTACAGATCTCTAATTGCCGCTAGGCGCCTAACTCTAATAGTTAGAAAGTGAATTATCAGGAGCTGTTAACCAGCTTACTAGTTAATATGATTCACCGGTTTTCTGGTGGCCGTCAACCCTGGCATTACCACGCCGTGAAACTATTATTTGTACCACAAAAAGCCTAGTTTCGAAAATTGATTAGTCTTTTTTGTAACACCCTATGTCGCTTGCTTGTTTTCTTCTGCACCGCTTACTGACGCTGTTATTATTTTTTTACACTTGCTTATGCATTCAGGTTAGAGAAGCGAGTTCTTATTTGGCATATGATACGTAGATAATTCCCGATGCAGAAGCCGAATAAGGTGGGTATAAAGTCTAATTAGGTTTCTACTGTGCCAGTTACAAAGCCAGCTTCTTGTATCGCTTTCATAATATAGATATGTGGAGGACGTGTGTAGCTTTGAAATTGTTTCGGCTCTCATCCACGGCGCTGTTCTCTCGAATGGTACATATTTCTACCAATACTTATATGTTGGGCTCCTGAAACTATAACGTGTTTTGTCCTCTGTTGACAGGTGCCTAGGATTTTTTCAAAGGATTAAAAAAGATGACAGATAAACGCCTGAATAAGACCCAGATGACGTTTCAAGGAAGACATCAGACATCTATGACAGTGACAAAGCAGGAGACCTGCTTAGGTGCTGACTCTGGTACCGCTTTGAAATATGGCAAGTAAAGGCTACTCAGGTACTCCAAGAAATCAGAAAGGAGGAATAGATGCATTTTTGGCAGCAGGACGCGTCAAATGTGCAGAATATCGCACTCTTAGCTCAGTGATTGAGCTAACAGATAAAATTTGATGAAATGATAACAGCAGCCACAGAGACGGTAGCAGTGCTCATTATTTCAGTACTCTACCAAGCGCCGCTAATGGACATGAAGCAGCAGAATTCGACCCTACAAGAACAAACTAAGCACAGAATCCACACCCGCTTTGCTAAATCTTCCATTCCGTATCTTAGATGCAATGTATAATTAATAATCTTACAGCGCGAACCGCGATAATGCCAAATTAAGTGCTGCTTTTTTTTTTCACCAAGCCTACTTCGAACGATAAAAGGAGTGGGCTAAAAACTGAAGCTGTTTAGATTAATTGGGTCATTTTTCTTAATGAATTAATGTAATAAAAAACAAGGAAGGAGGACAGGGTGAGAGGAGGATTCACTAAACTGTGTGTTTATATGATTTTTTTATTACTGTAGTGAAATTGCTGCTGTACATAACCGGGTACTATGAAACCAAGGTATTCCTAAGCACAGCGCAAGTGTTTTCAGGCACAGGGAAATACTTTGCGTGCGTCTATGCAATAAACTGGGCCATCATAATCCGGCTCCTCGAGAGGGATGTGTCCTTCACAGGGGTTCCATCTTGAGGAGCTTTTCATGAACGTTTTTGTACGCCCCTAATAAATTATTCTATCCTTTCACAATCGCATCATGGCACCAGCGGAGTCAGAGACGGTTCTTGAGTTTTTTTTTCTGGCCGCAGAGAACAATGAGATTTGCATATCGCGGTTTCCCGCGCGGGTCACCAGCTAAGAGTTCATTATGCGCCGAGTTAAACGACCCATGAGCAATAAAAGCCCGCGCTGTGGTCCCGCTCTTCTGGCTCCCTCTGGTTTGCGCGCGAAAATCTGTGAACTCAGAGAACCGGCTGTCTTGTTTCCCAGTACGTTTGCGTGTACGCTGGAAAAGTTAGCGGAGTTATGCTGAATATTGCGTTGAAAACAGCTTTTGACTGACACGTTAAAGATCCCCAGGTGGTCGAAATTATTCCGGAGCCCTCCACTACGGCACCTCCTCCTTCCTTTCTTCTTTCACTCCCTCCTTTATGCCTTCCCTTACGGCGCGGTTCAGGTGTCCAACGATATATGAGACAGATACTGCGCCATTTCCTTTCCTCAAAAACCAATTATTATAAGCTTTGACGGCCGAAGCTCTTTGAGCCTCTTATAACTCATCTCTTCCATGCGACGTAATCATTGTTATTCAAATAACAAGCCCTTTACCAAATCATTCTCAGAGCTATTGTGACGGTGCGAAACGCTTGCGAGCTGCGCGTTAGAATCCTTAAACAATGTTTAATATTTCCATGGAGAAGCAAGCTGCCTATGTGCGTCTTAAAAAGGGTAACGTAAACTAATTGTAATGGTCGAGGTTAGCACAGCACAGGGTTCGAGTCACAAACGCGGCTTATAATTGTTGCCCCCGGCGCAAAGGTTTAAGCACAACGCTTGAGTAGTTATAATACAGTGATTTCCGTCCGCATTTATGATTTTGCGCTCAAAGGTTAGCGAACAGGATTGTAAAATGTGTGAGAGTGCACACGGTTGATTTGCATTTAGCTATCCCGTCCGTTTCCACAGCTGACCTTAATTTGTGGATTTGACTCAGCGCGATATTAAGAGAAACCTTGAGCGAAACTTCAGCACACCTCCGTACAAGGTACGACATCTGGTTCAGAAAAAAAAAAAACAGAGAGGTGCATCGTTTTAGAGTGATACTAGGTTTTGTGCAGGCATTTATTCAGAAGGGTAGATACTTGGGCTTGTTGGTTCATTTCAAAGGTAGAATTCATAGCGCAAAAAAGACAGGGACACGGAAAGACGACACCACAGAGTGCTATGGTTTGTGTCTATGGTTTGTGCGAGAAAGGTCACCTGATTGCTAGTTTCTCTGTAAATTATGTAAACCACGAGAAGCTTGCATTGTAAATAAGTATCTTTTAAAAATCATCCATTAACCGCCCCCCCCCCCCCCGGCTCATAAAAAAAAACAAGAAACATTTTCTACTTCCCGCGTCTTACTTTGATGCCTCTATAATAATAATAATTGGTCTTTTGGGGAAAGGAAATGGCGCAGTATCTGTCTCATATATCGTTGGACACCTGAACCGCGCCGTAAGGGAAGGGCAAAGGTGGAAGTGAAAGAAGAAAGGGAGAGAGAGGTGCCGTAGTGGAGGGCTCCGGAATAATTTCGACCACCTGGGGATCTTTAACGTGCACTGACATCGCACAGCACACGGGCGCCTCAGCGTTTTTCCTCCATAAAAACGCAGCCGCCGCAGTCGGGTTCGAACCCGGAAACTCCGGATCAGTAGCCGAGCGCCCTAACCACTGAGCCACCGCGGCGGGGCAATGCCTCTACCCCAAAATAGAAAAAAAGAACACATTAAAATGCCCGAGGAAAGTGCGCAAAAGTAGCAGGTCTCACAAAAACGGAGCAGGCCATCTTTCTTGTCTCATTTGGCGACACGTAGAGCGTAAAAGAGGCAGAAAGTTATTCCCGCTTTCCGTGGCACCTCAGCGATACGGGAAGCGCTGCATTAAACGCCCCAGCCAAGGAAGAAAACGTCTTGACGACAGTGGCCCCTAGGAAAAGAAAACTGCCCTTGTTGAGTTTGCCCTTATATGCAAGCGTTTGCCGAGCACCATAAGGGGCAACATGGATAAGCGATTCGCGACCCGTGTAACTTTTCGTGGCACCGACCGGAAACTAGCGCGACAAACATTCACAAGACTGTAGGGCCAGAAAAAACAAAAATTGTTTTCGCCAAACATGTGACCAACGATGTCGTTCCTAATAAGATCAGGGGCCAATTTCACAGCCTGCCCGCCACCCGTGCATTCGGGCATGCGCGTATGGGTGAGCGGTGATCACATGAATTATGCAGAAAGTAATCCGATCATTCGGCGTCATGGCTCGCGCGGACGTTACTTATTTATTACTGCCTGGGTGCGTTTATCGTAGAGATAAAATGCAGGAAGCAGGTCAAATTCAATTACGTAATTGATCGCCGACCTCGGCTCAGAGTGGAAGCCTGCGTTGTACACAAACTATATCGGTTGTGCTCTACAAAATGCGCTCTTGTAAACGAAGCATACGCCGACAAACTACGATACAACGACACGACCGAGGCTCACCTCAGCATTCGCTCACCCTGTGTAAATAGGGAAATAAATCAAGCGCAGTTCGTTCGAAATTTTAGTCGTTAAAGCACAAAGCATAAATGAAATGTTTTGTGAAGCGGACGTCAGAAACGACAAAATGTTAGTCTCAAATATTCAAAGCAGTTTGGCGCTAAAGATAGCACCCCGTCTGATTTGATTTCCTAATTTTTGTTTGAACTTTCTTGTCTCCTTCGTGATGACACCGACTGCCACAAAGGCAACGCTATTACGTAGAGTTGCCACTGCCACTGTCATAGATGTCAAAAGTTGCAGCATTGTACAATATGTCTGTGGTGAAGAGATTGTACGCATGGCGAAGGACTATATAGTGTGGTCATTCCGCCACTATGTCTAATAGGCAAGCCAGAGCAAAATTCACGTGACACATGTGAGCCAAGCCATCGATGAGCTAAAATTCCTGCGGACATTGTGTTCGCGCTGTATCCTACCTGGGTAGCCTGTACCATTCATTTGTTTTCTTTTTTGTCCTTATTCCTCTTTCCCTATGCTTGCAGCAGCAAACCAAACCTAAGCATGGCAAATCTCTATCTGTCTTCCTTATCTGGTGTAATTCACTGTCTTTCTCTGTCTCATTGTGACGTTAGCACTCGCCGCTAATACAGCCTTGAACAGTTTCCTGCGTCCCACCAGCGGGTAGCCAGCCAACGTTTCTAAGCGCACTACAAGAGATGGTGCATGGTAAACCATCAAACTGCTCCCTCATGGATGCATCGCGGAATCTAGCGGAAAAGGCTACCCCACGCGCAGTGGAACAAGTGTCCAAATCGACGACGCCGATGATGATGATGTCCTCAGGCTTAATCATCATCGTCGCAAGCCTACCAACCTGTGAAGCTCGTCATCTTTCTCAAGTTTTCGCAGTCAAAGATTGCTTCTCTGGATACGCATTTGCATGGCTTCTCCCACGAAGATGCTGGCATAGATCTCTCCTATACTGGAAACACCCTCCCAGTTTAGTTAAAATAGTTAAGCCCTGTGGTTGATTCCGCATGCTCCCATTGTTCTAAAAACGGTGTTCAGGCTTCAAGTTGCCAAAGTCGACCGCAGTTTTTCAAGAGATACCCACCTTAGTAAGTTAATTTGCAAAATCTGGACGCTAGTCTCTTTGAAACCCTCGGTATAATTCCCTGAGCGGGGAAAACCTTCGGTCAGTTACAACCGCAGTCGAGTTCAGCCAAGGTTCTAGCTAGCCACTACACCTGAAGGAAACGCTGGAAACAAAATAGAGTGGGTCTGTATCCATCGGATACCACGTTATATAGACAATACACTGTTTTGATTGAAAACGCAGCTTGATAAGCTAGAAAAGAAAAAAAAAACAGAAATACAGGTGGCGCCGTTATTGACCGATTTGTCAAATAAATTACGCAGCGTTGGAACAAGAGTTTGGGCAAGATTTTGGGCAAGATTTTGGGAGCGCGAAGCGCTTATCGCGGTGTAGTCGTCAGCAGTTCGAGTCCAGTGGTAGAAAAAATTTTAATGCAGTTGTTATTAGAATTAGTTAAAACGCTTTTTTTTTGCCAGGAAAATAAGTACACATACTGGAAAGAGGCATGTATTCACTATTTACTACGAATTAAAGTTTGATGATGTCCTAATGGTCATTTTAAGTAAATTAAAAAAATTCAACTCGGAGAGATGGAACTGTGTTCCAAGCTCAAAACTGAATAAAATATATTGAATAATGCTGAAGTTCAGTCTGGAAAATTATATGGGTAAGAGGATTCCATTAGTGGAGCACTGTCCCACATATATTCAAAAGGTTATTATGTGGAACAGTGTTCCACATAGCCTCCTCTCAGCTGAGTAATGCCGAAAGTTGGGAGAGTTGGTTGAAGTCCATATTTCAAAAAAGCAGAAACAACTGACTGGGAAAAGACACATTTATCTGCTCTCGTGATGTATTTATATGTGTTTTTTTCCGAAATAAACCCCAGTTAGTTTAGCGTGTCTGTCATCGTTTCTCCTGTGTTTTCTCCGTCAGTTGTTTGCGCTTTTTTTCAAATATGGCCCTCTCAGTTGGGTGGTAGCAGAAACTATTCAATCATTAAAACGCATTCACATTCCCAGGTAAAGGCGCGGTATTATCAGGCATCGGTTGGCGGCCGTCTCATTGCCCATTGCATTGCGTTGGGATACGCTTCTTTGAGGACCACCGGGGGACAAAAAAACAAACAAACTTGGTCAGCCATGGACGCCCAAAACCGATCGAAGAAGACCGTCCCATTACCGGCTGTGAAGACCTAAAGCTTGGTGCATTCTGTCGGCGTTCCATCGAGCGGCGCAGCAGGGCTGTGGGCACTCTGGGCAATCTATTTGTAGCTGTTCGATGCTCGCTTCCTTCCGTAGCGGCGGTGACGCCTTCCTGTTGTCTGGCGACGAAATCATAAATCGGCGGCTTTTCAATCATCAGCGCTTCTCTCCTGTCTGCAAGCGACCATTTTGTGTTTCTTCCGATAAATGCTTCCTAGCCCCTTTCTCAGTTAATCTTTACTGCTACATTCTTTGCCTATGTTTTTTGTGTAATTGTAATAGTGTGTTTGTTTTGTATGTGATGAAAGTTGCGTTCAAAGATTCGCATGTCTCCATCATCTCCTCCGGTGCGGAGCAGTTGGGAGGTGATTTCTTAGGCGATACTTAGTGAGTCGAAATGAATAGACGTCCGGCTGGTGATGGCCATTCCATGCTGTATAGGCAGTGCGTTTATACAGGGCTTTATAGGTTCTTCAGCCACAGAAAACAAATCACTAGTGTTCTAAGCTTGTCGCAAGCTTCTTGTCGTCAGCATGCAAGGGATGTTCAGCACTTTTGTTCAGCACTGTTAAGAACTCAAAATACACTGTTTGCTCGGCAGGCAGTTGCTCTCATGCGATATATACGCATCAACACAAAGACAAACTAGCCCTATTTACGAAGTTGGTTATGGAAAATACGAAAGCTAAGCAGAAAATACCTGCATATTATCAGTATTGCCAACAATACTCAAGAAATGTCGGTAGTCCCGCGTTTGGGGGAATTCCCCAAGGTGGAGAAGATTTGTAATTAGGCAATGATTGGTGATTAGCAGTCACCCAAGCAAAAACATACACTAACAAGCACGTTCGACTAACTCCGTTCCAACACCGAGTTGTTGACCAATTGGCTCGTGCCCTACCATCTGCTAGCCGTCTTGGTCATCACAGATCACAGAGAGGCTGCACAGTGCAGGATGTAATCTCGGTTCGATCCGCGGACTAGGACAAACTGTTCTTCAACTGACGAATTTCTGTGAAAGGTTTCCTTTCTAGTGGTATAGCTCCTTTTGGCTGGTTGCAAATAGCTGATGACTCCCTTATCACGTGCATGCAGTTCTCAGCATTCTTATATAAATGCCGTTTAAAGCCATTATATATCTCTAGCTGTACTTCGGTTCACCAAAATGAATGCCTGGCAGGCTTATATTAAACATGTGTTGAAAAACTTGCCCTTCACATACTTTTTTCCTTCTATTCTTCTTTCATTCAGATTTCTTCTCGGTAGATAGGGCTTATATATGGAAACGTGTGTCGAATCACACGGCTTACACTTCGCGAGAGGAGTATTAGGTCGGAAGTTAAAAAATAGAAAGCAACGGGATACGTAAAAAAACAACGAAGCCAAACGGACATCGTCTGATCCCTCGTAAGCAAATATTGAAGTTTGGTTACGGGCGGGACTATGGCGCTGCTAGTAATTTCACGTCGGCGAAAGGAAATAGCCGGAAAATGACCATTCTACACAATGGCCGAGAACGAAATGCGCTTTGTGTGGGCTACCAGCTTCCTGCACCGCTATTTGCACATGCGCATGCATGAAGGGTTCGGTCCCCCGAATTCGCGAAACTCCTCTGAGCACTGTTTGCTTCTGGGGGCCATCCATCCTCGAAGAGCGAAAAAAAGAAAGGTGAATTCCGTGCATTGCGCTCTGGATGTGTATTAACGGAGATAAGCCACTTACGTCGTATTTTCGTTTGAACTTTGTTAAGGCGTGGCACGCATTACCGTTCAATGGCACACTGATGTGTCAAGCGTAAGGATACGAAATACATTGAAGTCCGCACGATTAATGTGTCGTCGCTGAGGTATTGGCATCTGGAAAGAATGCAGGGTGGTATAAAAGCAAACGTTTCGAAATATGATTAAATATTAGACTCTGTTAGATCTGGTATGTGCGCGTCATTCGGGACAAAGAGGACTCACGAAGTGAAATCCTTCTGGGCCAGGCTTTCGTCTCTACTAGACGCATCCACTTAAATGGACTTCAATAATTCTAGTGAAACTCAATAAAAGACTGGCATATATCAGCCTTGGGGGAAACACTCTCGACCAAGTTATTCCACGTAACTTCCGGCGGAAGTACCCTATAGCCAGCTTCTTTAATACTGAATCGAGCAGCCCCATGTGCGTCAGGTAGTTACACGCAGTGACCGAACGCTCCGCGAGTTCTACCTTGAACGATTAATAACTGGACGCCCCACTCCAGTTGTAACCTACACAGTGCTGTGCGCGTGTGTGATTTAATTCCTCTTAAATGAACTAATCACGCGCACAACCTGGACACATTACTTATTGTGTAAATAGTTTGTACATATTACTTCTCCCCCTGTCCTTTATTCCTGTCCCCTCACCTCTTTCATTTCATTTCTCCATTCTGCCTGCTGTCCTTTATTTCCGCTGCCCCAGCTCAGGTGCTTCAGTATCGATGGCAGATGCCGGGGCTAGCAAAAATCTTTTCCTTCTTTTTTACTATTATTTTTAATAAAACCAATACCACCAGCAGCCCCATGTGCTGTGCGATGTCAGTGCACGTTAAAGAACAACCCCATGCGGTCGAAATTTCCGGAGCCTTCCACTACGGCGTCCCTCATAGCCTGAGACACTTTGGGACGTTAAACCCCCATAAACCAAACCAAAAACCAAACCGAATCGAGCAGCGTACGTATTTCAGTGCTCCGGCCGGATGCAGGAAGGGGGCCATACTACGTCAGGCACGTGTCTTGTCGGAGGCTGCGGTCGCTGCCTGTGCAAATTCCTGCCCTAGTCGCAACGGAATCCGGGAACGCGGAAGGCCACAGGGAGACAGTTATAGTTATTTGCGCACAGCGAACTTCACGGCGGGCGTGTTCCCTCACTCTCTTTTTCCGTGGTCATTGTTATGCTGATGTGTTGTTGTGTGTGTATGGGGGTGTGCGTTTTTGCGTTTGCAAAAGCAGAGAAAATTTAAGGAAAAAAAAACATTTCGGATAAAATGTCATGAGAGCATGTTTCAATACACGCTGCTCTGGTGCTCAGAATAATAATTGGATTTGGGGAAAGGAAATGGCGCAGTATCTGTCTCGTATATCGGCGGACACCTGAACCGCGCCGTAAGGGAAGGGATAACGGAGGGAGTGAAAGAAGAAAGTAAGAAAGAGGTGCCGCAGTGGAGGGCTCCGGAATAATTTCGACCACCTGGGGATCTTTAACGTGCACTGATATCGCACAGCACACGGGTGCCTTAGCGTTTTGCCTCCATAAAAACGCTAAGGCGCCCGTGTGCTGTGCGATGTCAGTGCTCAGAAAACCGCCATTTTTCAACTCAGCTAACGCAGTAGTTATTGTAGAGAAGGATAGTGCGAAGTGCAGCAGTTCTAGGTGGTAGCTATACATAAGATTTGGTGTATGATAATCAGCATTTGTATCAGCGAAGTAGCCGTCAGTAATAAATGCCACGTTCAGCCTGGTATGTGGTGGTCACGCATTCCAGAGAGGCTTCGTCAACGTGGACTTTGAAATAGTCGCTTTCGACGGGTGGGAAGGAAGGGAGGGTAGCATTCTACAGCTACCGATGCCCTTTAATAATAATAATAATAATAATAATAATAATAATAATAATAATAATAATAATAATAATAGTTGGTTTTGGGGGAAGGAAATAGCGCAGTATATGTCTCATATATCGTTGGACACCTGAACCGCGCCGTAAGGGAAGGGATAAAGGAGGGAGTGAAAGGAGAAAGGAAGAGAGAGGTGCCGTAGTGGAGGGCTCCGGAATAACTTCGACTACATGGGGATCTTTAACGTGCACTGACATCGCACGGCACACGGGCGCCTTACCGTTTTTCCTCCATAAAAACGCAGCCGCCGCGGTCGGGTTCGAACCCGGGAACTCCGGATCAGTAGCTGAGCGCCCTAACCACTCAGCCCCGCGGCGGGTGATGCGCTTTCCTCGCAACGAAATTTCTGAAGTTTTCGAACCTGAAAGATTTCTCTCCTGGAAGATAGTTCTGTCTAGAATTTTTCTGGGGCATCTGACTGGAAGCTTTCCTGGTCGCTGCGGGAGCATTTTCATGCAGGTGAAGTGGGTAAACGCTAAAGTACTGCGAGATGTCTGTGGCCGTTAAAGAAATCCACATGGCCAAAACTAACGCGGAGCCTTTCACTACGCCTTCTCACAGCATATGTACAGGCCTGAGATGCAAAACTAGACATGCTATTTCATACGATAACATACTTCCAACGCGCCACAATTTCGTCCCTTTCAGCACGAAAATGCGGAGGCTTCTGCTCGACAAGACAGTAGTCTAATTCATGGTTATTAAGCGGCAACCGCATGAAACGATGTTTTTCGCAACCAAAAGCACAATGCCAGCCACCGTGGCCTACCGCTGCTGCGCTGGTACACCCGCACGAAGCGACGAGACTTCGGGATAGAGAGGCGCGTTTTCAGCGTTGCTCAAAGGCCGCTTCAACGTTCAGCCACCTCGCGTTGTCGGGTATGTGTCAGTTCGCTAGCACGCCGATCTTAAGAATAAACAACATAATTAATGTATGATAAAACAGATCAAAATTCCTCTGGTAATACATTGCATTTATGAAGGGACACAGTGCACTGGCGCCAAACTATATTTGTGGTACTGAGAAATTCAAGAAGTGCACGTTTTCTCCCCAACCATCAGCCGCCGCGGTGGCTGAGTGGTTATGGCGATCGGCTGCTGGCCCGAAAGACACGGGCTCGATCCCTGCCGCGGTGGTCGAATTTCGATGGAGGCGAAATTCTAGAGGCCCGTGTACTGTGCGATGTCAGTGCGCGTTAAAGAACCCCAGGTGGTCGAAATTTCCGGAGCCCTTCACTACGGCGTCTCTCATAGCCTGAGTCGCTTTGGGACGTTAAAGACCCATAAACCAAACCATAAACCATCTCCCCAAACATATTTCCTTAAGTGGCAATGTATACTCCACAGCAGCCATGCCTGTTTCATTATTCCTACCAAGCGTTCACAGAATTGTTCCTATGAACGCCCAGATGAAGGCAGCGCCGGCTGCTCTTTCTCTTTTCGAAACTCCGTTAGAAAAACAAACTTCACTCGCAAAATCCCAAGGTCGGAAGTTGCGTACGCACAAGGACATCTGGAGTTGGTTATCTCGCGAGCTGCTTCCGGCTGATGGCTGAACATTTCTGCAAACCAAGACCGTGAGCGATGAAATCAAGGCCCCTGCACCTCGCAAAAGCACAAGGGCGTCAGGCATTGAATGTATGCTTGCCGGTCGCGTCTTACAAATCTAGGTTATACCCCGTGTCACAAGGCGATCCTTGAAGGTCTTTATAGCAAAGACACCTCTTTTCACCAAAGGACCCAAACCTACAAGGAGAAGTGACGAAGCTACACGGTGCAGCTCAAAGGTGGAACAGTCGTTCAGGCTTGATACTCGCTTCTTTGCATCAAGCGGCTGAACAGTAATGATTGCTTTTTTTTTTGTGCAAAGGAAATGGCGCAGTATCTGTCTCATATGTCGTTGGACACCGGAACCGCGCCGTAAGGGGAGGGATAAAGGAGGGAGTGAAAGAAGAAAGGAAGATAGAGGTGCCGTAGTGGAGGGCTCCGGAATAAGTTCGACCACCTGGGGATCTCTAACGTGCACTGACATCGCACAGCACATGGGCGCCTTACCGAAAGCGGCTGAAGTGAGTGTTTTAAAACTGAAGTGGGGTATTCTGTTCATTCGTTGAACTCAGACAATTCTTTTTATTCTGATTGCTTTCTTAAAAGCACTGCAACCGCTACTCTCATCATCAACAGCAGGTTTTGTGTATTGCCTTGGCCACCAGGTGCACTCGGTGTTGCTGCAACACTTTCACTGCGTTGAAATCCGGGCATAACACAAAGCCAGACACACCTTTCACATTTTTAGCAATTTTTTCAAACACTGTTGGCTGAATCAATTTTTTTCGTTGATTTTATTTTTGACGTTGGACGGCACTGCGGTGGCAGGCTCTCGAAGGCCGCGCCTTTGGGCTCCAAAGGTCTCGGACGGGCGCCTTCACCGTCAGGGTCCTCAGCGGCAAAGGCGCAACATTTGTGCCATGTAGCTGCACTCATTACGCCTTTGGATATAGGGACCTCATTCTCAAACGCCTTTGCGGTGTCCACGTGGCAGAGGTATTACTCTTGATGCCACACATAAATTGTCCAACACTCGCCTCAGTTGCTGAAGAAGGGAAAGGTCGCCTCAAAACTTTAACAGCGTGATTTTTACTGTGATGCTACAAGGAACGTACACCAGGGGGCTCTAAAAAATATATTCTTGCTTTATCTTTCTCATGTTTCACTACAACTACTTGAAAGACACTTGGCGGAGCGTCCCTCTATCCAGAAAACATGACCCCAGCGTCGAACAAGAGAATGCACTTTAAACTCCTTCTGTTTTAATAAGGAGAGCGCGGTCCTCTGCTCTTTGTTTCTTGGAAGCATGTTTCAAGTACTATGTTTGACTTCCTGCTCGCAGCTGTGCTTAATGTCCTCTTAAAGACATGTCGTTCTAATGGAAGATCTAAGCACGCATTCTTGACTTCATGAATTATAAAGTTTTTCCGTAATATCTGCTAAACAGTTTCCTTACTGTAGCTGCTTTATACCATCGAGCATTGGAAAAAAGAAAAATATAATGGATCTCGGAGTGAAGTTCCGTAAACAGTACGCCTGAAAAAACTGTTCGCAGTTTGAGGCATGAGGTGGTGGTGGTAGTGGTTTTATTAAAAATAATAGTAAAGAGGAAGGAAAAGATTTTTGCTAGCCCCGGCATCTGCCATCGATACTGAAGCACCTGAGCTGGGGCAGCGGAAATAAAGGATAACAGGCAGAATGGAGAAATGAAATGAAAGAGGTGAGGGGACAGGAATAGAGGACAGGGGGAGAAGTAATATGTACAAACTATTTACACAATAAGTAAAGTGTCCAGGTTGTGCGCGTGATTAGTTCAGATTAGAGGAATTAAATCACACACGCGCACAGCACTGTGTTGGTTACAACTGGAGTGGGGCGTCCAGTTATTAATCGTTCAAGGTAGAACTCGCGGAGCGTTCGGTCACTGCGTGTAACTACCTGATGGAGAACAGACGGGACGTCAAGCCCGTGTGTTCGAGGAATGCACAGAGGCTCACCAAAGTTCGCTCACGAGTGCGCGCACTGCCCTGCGGCCACAATAGCGTCTTGATGGAGTCTGGTAGTATGCCCTGCGCCCTATAGGCCGCGAGCATTGATCTCAGAAATTAAAAACCTTTTTGCGTCTTTAACTATAAGGGTTATTTGAGGCTCGACGTTTTTAGGAACAACAAATGCCCGTGTTCCATTCTTTCTTGAAGTGAGAGGGCTGTGTTCTGTGCTAAATTTTAAAAATTTAGCGGGACAATACTGAGCTGCCGCGGATGCTTTCTTGAAGGTCTTTGAGCGGGAATCCTGCAGAAATTTTGGCCTTTTGTAGCAGCCGCATATGTCTACGTGTTAAAGAGCCATGACATTTATTTCTCGAATTATCTTACGAATAATGCGGTTAAGGAAAGGGCACTGCACGGACCAGGTGATGAGAAGGAACGGAGACTGCGTAATAATAATAATAATTGGTTTTGGGGGAAAGGAAATGGCGCAGTATCTGTCTCATATATCGTTGGACACCTGAACCGCGCCGTAAGGGAAGAGATAAAGGGGGGAGTGAAAGAAGAAAGGAAGAGGGAGGTGCCGTAGTGGAGGGCTCCGGAATAATTTCGACCACCTAGGGATCTTTAACGTGCACTGACATCGCACAGCACACGGGCGCCTTAGCGTTTTTCCTCCATAAAAACGCAGCCGCCGTGGTCGGGTTCGAACCCGGGAACTCCGGATCAGTAGTCGAGCGCGTCAGAGATGGATATCGAGGGGAAGAGAACAAGAGCAATGGTCCGTACAACAGATGGAAAGAGCTGGGGGGTACATATTTCCGAGAGAAAAAACTGCCAGTCGAACAGGATGTAGTGACAGGCGCTTATTAGAAAAGCCGTTCTCACATTATAGACAAACGGGCCAAGCTGAAGGAAGGAGAAAATACGAACTGGGCGCCCTAAGCAGTCCAGCATGTCGTCAGCGGACGTAGAGTTGTCATCGAGTTCCATGGGAGCCTCATGCGTTCGCTTTCAATTTTATGAAGGAAAAAAGAACTGAATTTATTTGTGCTGCATGACTACCAGTTTGTGCCTGAAAACACTTTCCTTCTCTTTAGCTTTCTAGTTTTATTATTTTTGGAAAACGTTTGCCAAAACAGCCGATATATTAACTGATTTACGCAATATTGCCAAGAAGCTTACCGCCCATTTACAATATATAGCTTGCTTTGCTTGTGGGGTTAACCGTCCCAAAGCGACTCAGGCTATGAGGGACGCCGTAGCGAAGGGCTCCGAAAATTTCGACCACCTGGAGTTCTTTAACGTGCACTGACATCGCACAGAACGCGGGATTCTAGAATTTCGCCTCCATCGGAATTCGACCGCCGTGGCCGTGGCCGCGACCGAACCCGCGTCTTTCGGATTAGCAGCCGAGCGCCATAACCACTGAGCCACCGCGGCGGCCTATTTACAAGCTATAGTGCACGAAATCATGAAGGTTTGAGGTAACAGTGAAAGGTGCTACTAATTACCCACTTATCACTGCAGCCTACAAAATGAGATTCCTCGTAATAGGAGCACTTGTGAAAAAGATGTATATGATATAATTTAATAAAATGTTATGTTCAAATCAGTTCATTAAAAAATCAGGGGGTCACTTTCTTGACCTAAAGTGTGGTGAGGCGAAAGCCTTTAGCGCAGTGTTGCTGCTTGTGCCGTTGATGTGTGGTAAAGATGTTGGTTAAAGACTACAAAGAGCGTTTAGGCGGCATCCTTCCACATCGGCGCTCAGGAGGCGTCTGGCAAGATTGCCTGCGGAACGCACCTCTCGAACGATGTCATTTTTATATGGGAGCAAGTTTGCGAAGCGTTCTGTGCAAGGGCTTCGCTTACCGCATTTGATTTATAAGCCACTTATCTTTTGCCCCGCCGCGGTGGCTCAGTGGTTAGGGCGCTCGACTACTGATCCGGAGTTCCCGGGTTCGAACCCGACCGCGGCGGCTGCGTTTTTATGGAGGAAAAACGCTAAGGCGCCCATGTGCTGTGCGATGTCAGTGCACGTTAAAGATCCCCAGGTGGTCGAAATGATTCCGGAGCCCTCCACTACGGCACCTCTCTCTTCCTTTCTTTCACTCCCTCCTTTATCCCTTCCCTTACGGCGCGGTTCAGGTGTCCAAAGATATATGAGACAGATACTGCGCCATTTCCTTTCCCCAAAAACCAATTATTAATTATTATTATTATTACACTTATCTTTCAACACTGCTGGTGACGTCATCAGTTTAACTGACGGCTATAGTGTTACACTTTTCTGCGAACACCCCGCCGTCGAGTCTTGAGCCTGTAAAGGCTTTCGCCTTAATAATCTCGTTTACAGGGACACATCACTTGCGTTTAGTTTAATAAAGCGGCGATACTTTTTGGACCGGTTAACTACTAGCAAAATGAAGGTGGCTGTTACCTGACACCAACAGCTCGCGGTGCTGTGGGCCCCACCACCGAACTCCGACTGCGAAGTCCCTGGATAATCGTTGACCTTTGGAAACAGCCGGTATTACATCGGCGCCTGATTTAGATTGTAAAGCAAAATGTGTGCCACTCTGAAAGACTAGTCGAATCGAAATAAAAAAAATTAAAGGAAAAATTACGTAAAAGCTCCACCACAGTTCTGCATAACAGATAAATGTAAAAGACTTCGAAGTTCATGACGTGCAAAGCGAGAGAGCTCGGGTTATCGTTATTTCCTCGGGAGTTTAATTAAAAAAAAAGCTTTGCCATTTTCTCGGCTTGGTTGTTTATTGTGGCTCCCTAAGTGGCTCTTACTCATAAAGCGTATTTAAAACAGAAGAACCCCCCCCCCCCCCCCGCCCCCGCCAAAACAAAAAAAGGTAGCATCTGAGACGACATTGTAGCCTCTATATCAAATCAAATCAATTTATTCGGACATGAACCGCAGTGCATGCCCACGGAATGAGGCAAAAGGAAGCTAATAGCATACTTCCTGACTTCCTTACCCCAGGTTACACATAAATGGGAGAAAGACGGACAAATCAATTTTCATCAAAAAATAAAATAAAAATGTAACAACAAATTATTTGAAAAAACCAAAACAAATACCATCAATTTATGTTTTGGCATAGTTAGATGTTAAGACACAGAAAAATACAGCACAGAAAAATACAGCACTAACGCTACAATTCGCGACACCGAAGAAAAGATGATTGGACTAGGGAAAACACTGCATGTCATAAGTATTTGGTACATCAGGAACAAGTGAAAACAGCAACTTCATTTTCTTTTTAAATTGAAAGATAGTTTTACTGGTTGACGCGTCATGGATTATAGAAGGGTAGGCCTTGCATACTGTAGT
Organism: Amblyomma americanum; assembly: GCF_052857255.1. NCBI lineage: Eukaryota > Metazoa > Arthropoda > Arachnida > Ixodida > Ixodidae > Amblyomma > Amblyomma americanum. Next base: position 29,310,389 of record NC_135507.1, on the reverse strand, counting down.
CTAAATTTGGTTATCTATGTGTTGGGTGTCGTGGTTAGTCCAGGATCGAGTGGAGATAAGAGAAGAAACACGTAGATTGGAGTCTAATTTCTGTTCACATAAGTTAGTCTGAAAGGTGCGATGTCCTGCTTAATTATCTTAAAAATATATGTACAGCAACAGAATTCTTATTTAAAGTTTTATAGATTATTTAATGTGTTCCGTCTCAGGAGGCGATACGTACTGAATATGTCTCGTTGAAAAATTCACGAAATACGAAAAAATGCCGGGCTTGAGGTAATTGCCGTATTTTTTGCACCCGTCCCGAACAAACAGTTCGTTCATATTCGAGCATTAACTGTAAGCCTGGCATGTGATATGTCGCCTTGAATGGAAAGGAGAACCAAGTATGAAATGCAGATTCTCCATTTCTGCCCGAATAACGCATAACCGTACTGCCTTGCACCTGTCGCCCTGTCGCTCTCTGGAATCGAAAATTTTTAAGTGTGACACGCGCGTGTAAATTTCGGTTGGCGTACGGCGCCTTGCTTGAGATTGGGTTTCCAGTGGCCCATGCACCGATATTACGCTCCGTTCTTATGCGGCCAACTACGTCATTTGCATTTCAAATTAGGCATGGCTAAGTCTCTGTCCGGATAGAAGGGAATCTGGATTGCGGGACGCGACTCGATATCTCTTCCGCACAGTGATGTGTGGACAAAGCGAAGGGAACTTTCCTTTTGTTTTCATTGTATGTCAGTTGGTAAGTATTCTTAGTTTACGCGTTCTCAAATTTCTTCGTGTTCAAAAACGTTTTTTGCGAAAGTCCTGCAAGCCATTATTGCGTTACGTTAATGAAGAAAATGTATGCGACTCGTTAAATGAGAGGGCGTTAAATTTCAAGCCTTCACAGTGTTCTGGTTTAAAATTCAACAAACTATATGTAAGATGCTGCAGGAATATCTGCCTGTCTTTAACAAATATAACCTGCTTGAATATTTTTTTATTTTATTTACTACGCCAGCAAGCGAGCCATTTCGGCTCGTCGCACCGTATGCCGTGGCCGAGCTTGAGCCGCCGTTGCCTGTCAACGCCCCAGCCGCGCTCCAACAGATGGCGCCGCCGTCGACGCCGCTGTAGGGTGCCTCGATGCCAGCGCCGCCGCTGGCATTGAGGCACCCTACGCCGCTGCCGTCACCGCTCGCTCCACCAGATGTGCTCCGCTGGGGTAGATTTTTTTGTTGTGTGTTGGGTTTTATGGCACATAGGAAAACTTAGGCCGTCATGCGCCAAGCTCGAGGTATGGAGAAATTTCCTGAGAAGTTTTATAGAAATGTTTTATAGAAATAGAAGTGATTTAGAGTTCTCGCAAAGTTGGAGCTGCCCCGTAAGGACGAAGGAAATAATTTTAGAAATAGGTACTACTAAATATTTTAAAGGGCGTCAGGTAACCTCGGCGACCATCCTTGCCCTGACAAGGATCTCGAGGCTCCCCACTGATCAAACAATGGCCTCAGCCTTCTTCTCAGGGATGAAAAAGTGGCTGAGGTGTTCTAAAATTCAACAGACCAGTGGGTTCTCTAAGAGAACTAAAAACGCACGACATATCAACAATTCCATTATCTCCTAAAAGCAGCGCAGGATGAAAAGGAATGTATTCGTTGTAGAACTGAGTAAAGAACTTTTTCGTTTGTTTTTCCAGTTTAGTACAAGAAATTAAAATGTGGTTAACCGTAACTACATGTCCGCATTTTTCGCAGACAGGTTGATCTTGTTTTGTAAGTAGAAAATTGTGTGTGAGGTGCGTGTGTCCTATACGAAGACGGCAGATAATCACTTCCTTAAAGCGCTCCTGATGGGTGAATAATATAATAATAATTGGTTTTTGGGTAAAGGAAATGGCGCAGTATCTGTCTCATATATCGTTGGACACCTGAACCGCGCCGTAAGGGAAGGGATAAAGGAGGGAATGAAAGAAGAAAGGAAGAGAGGGGTGCCGTATAGTGGAGGGCTCCGGAATGATTTCGACCACCTGGGGATCTTTAACGTGCACTGACATCGCACAGCACACGGGCGCCTTAGCGTTTTTCCTCCATAAAAACGCAGCCGACCGCGGCGGCTGCGTTTTTATGGAGGAAAAACGCTAAGGCGCCCGTATGCTGTGCGATGGATATCCTGGTGAATAGATATCCTGGTGGGTGCAGGATATCCATTGACCTGTAATTGGTTTTACATTGCGTAGTTTGTTATTTACTTCTTTGTTCCACCCAGACTGCAATTTCTGTCTTATGTTACGATGAATTAAGTTAATGCAATCTTTTAATGGTATATTTACTTTTTTGATTTGCTTATCACGAGCTTCAGCCGCGCAGAAGTCTGCTCTTTCGTTGCCTTTTATGCCGATATGGCTAGGTACCCAGCAGAGTTTTATATTTTGTCCTTCAGCAATGGCAGCTGTTATGTTGTGTATAATGTCACCCAGGAGCGGATTGATTGCTTGCCTAGAGTGAAGGGCTGTAAGTACACTTAGCGAGTCTGTGTATATAATACTGTTTGCGAGGTTCTCGTTCACTATTTTTTGTACGGCTACAGAGATGGCGTAGCATTCGGCAGTGAAAATGGAGGCACACTGTGGAAGCCTTATTATTTCATTTCAATTCCCTTGTACCACTGCGCTTCCAACGTAAGCGTCTGTTTTTGAAACATCCGTATAAAAAGCTGTGAAAGTACTGTACTTTTCCTCGAGTGCAAGAAATTCTTCTATTATATGTTGTTGTGGAGTCTGTTTCTTCCGGGCATGTGTAAGAGTTAAATCGCATATTGCAGGGAAATTGTACGATGGAGGTAGTGGATCTCGCCTTTGTGTAACACCAGGTAATGTGTTGAGTACGCCAATATCATCGCAATTCTCTTCAAACCGCAAAAGCAGTGGCCTGGTAGCATGGACTTTGTTGTTAAAGAGTACTCTAGATGGGCACTTTGTAGCGATTGGGTACCATAGATGCTTCTGCAGTGAACGTATGAGCATGTCAGCATGCTTCTCCTGTCTGTAAGTGGTGGGTCGTTAGTTTCAACATAAAGACTGTTTATGGTGGCATCCTATATGCACCAAAGGAAAGACGCAAACCTAAATTATGCACTGGATCCAAGCGTCTCAGCTACGATGGTCTCGCTGGCCCATAAACTATACATCCATAATCTAAGGTAGAGCGAACAACAGAGCGATAAATTTGTAAAAGGCATGTCCTATCAGAACCCCAGCGTTTTCGGGGAAATACTTTAAGTTTGTTCAATGATCCAGAGGCTTTCTTTTTTAGAGTATTAATGTGAGGTAAGAACGTCAGCTTTCTGTCAAAGGTAATGCCTAAATTTTTACTTCATTTTTTTATACGTAGTTCAGTTTTGTTTAGGTGTAAACTGGGGTCGGATTGTAGACTTCGTTTTAGTGAGAACAGGACGCCCACTGTTTTCTGTGTGGAGAACCGGAATTCATTTTTGTCTGCCCATGTCTCTAGTTTGTTTATTGTTAACTGTGTCGGTACATTGGAGGATGTACAAGCTATTTGATGGTCGTTGACATAGACTGAATACATCATGGACTTCGGGATTATTTTGTTAATGGAATTCATCTTTACAATAAACAATGTCGTGCTTAAAATACACCCCTGAGGGACCCCGTTCTCTTGAACGAAGCTCCTGGACAGGATTGATCCTAGGCGTTCTTGAAATGAGCGGTCGGAAAGGAAGTCTTTCAGGCAGTTCAACATCCTGCCGCGGATACCTAGGTCCGCTAGGTCGCGGAGGATCCCAAACCTCCAGGTTGTATCATAAGCTTTCTCTATATCGAAGAAAACAGCAAGACAGTGCAGTTTGTGTATAAAAGCTTGTCTTATTGTGTTTTCGAGGCGAACTAAATGGTCTGTTCTTGAGCACCCCTTTTTATAGCCGCATTGATGGACATCAAGAAATTCACGGGGTTCAAGGACAAATGTTAGTCTTATATTCAGGACACTTTCAAATGATTTGGCCAGACAGCTTGTAAGTGCTATTGGCTTATAGCTACAAGGGGAAGTTGGTGGTTTTCCAGGTTTCAGGAGAGGCACTATCACTGCTGTTTTCCATGCCTTAGGCATTTTTCCTTCTATAAATATTTTATTAAAGAAATTCAAGAGTGCTTCTATGGCAGGCTGAGAAAGATGGGCAAGCATTTCGTAGTGTATCTGATCGGGTCCTGGTGCGGATTTTCCAGCAGACAGTACTTTATTTCTTAGAGAGTAATTAAATTGTTGTATTGTTCCTTTCCCCCTCCACTTATTGGAAATTTTTGTTTATCGGCTACATTTTTGTGTTTCAGACATGCCTGTCTATAGTAAGATGAACTGAAAACTGCAGCGTAGTGTTCCCCGAAGATGTCTGCCTGTTCCCTTATGCTTGTTTTTGTGCCAGGTGTTGTTATAAGAGGAATTGTGAACGGTGAGAAGTTGCCATTTACTTTTCGAACCTGCTGCCACATTTTTTTATGTGATTTGACTGTTTATAGATGAAACATAACTCTGCCAAGAGACTTTCTCGGCACTGCGGCGGACGTACCGAGCTCTAGCTCTTGCCTTTTTAAAATGTACGAGGTTTTCTTGTGTTGGGTACCTGAGAAATTTACCCCAAGGTCTATTTTTTTTTTTTTTGCTTCCTTGCATTCTTTTGGCCACCACACTGTGTTTTTGCCGCACCACTCCTGAAGACTGAGGAATAGCTAAGTGTGCGACGGTAATTATACAATTCGTGAACATCTCGTTTATCTCATCGATGCCGATGTTTTATAAAACTATTTTCTAAATTGGCTTGTGCTCTAAACATTTCCCAGTCTGCTACTATGCAGCTTATAACGTCGCGGTTGGGATGATTTCTGGTGATGTCAAACTTATTAATACAGGAACGTGATCGCTGCCGTATGGGTTGTCAATGACATCCCATATAGAATCATTAAAAACAGATGGTGAACTAAAAGACAAATCTAAACAGCTCATATTGCCCAAGGCTGGAGAACAGTGTGTGGCCTTTCCCGTATTTAAGAGAGATATATTATTTCTGAGAATAAAATCTTCAATTGTTTGCCCCCTAGAGTATCAGCGCTCACTTCCCCAAAAAGGGGAGTGATCGTTAAAATCCCCCACTACCAAGTGTGGTTCTGGGAGTTCATCTATCAGTTCTTGTAGATCGTGGAGTGTGAATGTAAAATGTGGAGGAATGTATACAGAACATATTGTTAGTGTTTTGTAGCTGACGATGCTGACTGCAACCGCCTCAAGTTTCTTTAGTTTGATTTCTTGAGCAGGGACGGCGCTTTGAATGACAATCGCGACGTCTCCCGAGAGTCGATTTGCCTGCTCGCGATCGCGTCTACAAATTTCATAATGTTTCCAGATATGCCCACGTTGTGGACCAAGATTTGTCTCCTGAAGACTTAAAACTGTGGGTAGCATTGACCCTAAGATATGTGTTATGTCACTGTAATTCCGCATAAATCCTCTACAATTCCACTGAATTAAAAAAAGCCATGTTTAATATTTGGGGTGAGAACGCTAAGGCGTTTACTTATGCTCTGAGCCCGTTATGAGGGGTCTGTGTTTTTTCCGCTCAAGAGAGCTGTTCCGCCGCTGCAAAGCGGGCGGACTGGGAGTTATATCCATCACCTCACCAGAGGTGCTGGAGGACCGCGCGGCCACAGTTGTTCAGGCCTCCCCTGACGGGGGTAAGTCATGCGGGATGCCGATCCATGGACCGGCGCTCCCTGCATTGGCAGTGGCAGGACAGCTTTCGCATACCCTGCGTGGGGCGTGGATGGCCCTGCCATAGGCTCGGTGGAAGTGGCCTCGGCAGGTGCCGGAGTGCTGTGTGGTGCTACGCCCCTGCGCACCACATCAGCGAAGTTTGGTTTCGCTGTGAAGGAGAATGTGTTGGTAAGCGCAGAGCGCCTCCTCGCTTCTTTAAATGAAATGTTTTCTTTGGTCTTTATGGTGATGATTTTTTTCTCCTTTTTCCAGGACGGACACCCCATGGAGTACGCGGTGTGGTCTGCTTCGCAATTTGCGCAGCGCAGCGCTGCGTCACATTCCTCTTAATGGTGGTCATTGCAAGCGCATTTCGCACAGGTTTTGAGGCTGTGGCAACTCTGCGAGCCGTGCCCGAATCCCTGACAACTGAAGCATCTGCGTGGGTTCGGAATGTAGTGCCTGACGTTTACTTTAAGGTATCCGACTTCGATGGTTTCGGGTAATGTGCTTGTGCTGAATATGAGAACCAGGTGTTTAGTATCTATTTCTTTGTTGTCCTTGCGGATGTTAATTCGATACACATCTGTGACATTTTGATCGCTGAGACCTTCAAGCATTTCTTTTTCGAAAAGGTGAATGAAATCGTTTTCCGAGATGACACCAAGGGCGGTGTTGAGGGATCTGTGTGCGTTATGGAGACGGGGATGTCTCCAATAGATAGAATGTCTGAGATTTTGGAGTTTTGGATTTGGTCATGGATTTCTAGTAATAAGTCGCCACTGGCAATTTTCGATAGCTTATATCCGGGGCCCAAAGCATACGTTAGGCACTTTGATACCAGGAAGGAGGATAAAATTCTTGCCTGCTTTCCTTCTACTGCGCTATGTATCACATGAAACTTTGGGAAGGTTGTTTTCTTTTCGGGGAAAAAGTCTGTTGCTTCGTTCCGCCCTCTTTTAAGAGAGTGATCTGGTTTTGAAGTGGGGGAGCCATAAAAAAAATTTAGTTTTTCGGTCGTGGTGCCAGCCACTCACCACGGAGTCCAACAAGGGGACGCGACAGGAACTAGAAAGCAAGTCCTGCCCACGCCACCTATACACCTCAACTATAGTCAAATATGACGCATCTCAGGGTAGTTGGTGACACAAGGTTAACCCTCGCCGCCAGGAGAAAAGGAAAAACCAAGAAGTGAGTAGGAGATAGGAGAGTTGTGAGAAAGGGGTGGGAAAGTGAAAGATGGAGGGGAGGATAGGAAATGGCGACTGCCGATTCCCCCCGGTCGGGTCAGGCCGGAGGTTCCGTCTCCAGGAAGCTGGGGCCAAAGTGGTGTGTTGCCTCCGCCGAGGGGCCTTAAAGGTCCAAACGCTCGACATCGGCTCAACCACCAGGAACCCCTTTTCCCCGGACATGGCGCTGCCACGCACGGCAAGGCGCGACGGCTCGGGTCCGTGGTGATGCACTGTTTACCATCATCCCTTTGTGGGGATGTCCCTGCGGATGCTCGGGAACCCGTGGTGTCGCCACTCACCAATGCCTGCGAGATGCAGACTCCCTCCTGCGGGGTCCACTGGGGTAAAGGAAGAGGAGGCGTCGCCTCGCGGGGGAGGGGGTATATATATATATATATATATATATATATATATATATATATATATATATATATATATATATATATATATATATATATATATATATATATATATATATATATATATATATATATATATATGCTCGCTTCGCCTAAGTGAATGTAGTCGTTATGGAGAGCGCGAAACAGACGCAACAACGACCAAACGAAGCGAGGATGAGACAACGCGCTCAAGAGACGCCAGAAGAACGCGCCGCACGACTCGAGAAGCGTCGTAACGAAGATGCGGCTAGAAGAAGTCGTGCCGCGTCTCGGAGTGACTCTTCAACTGCGGTTTTGGCTTTTGGGGGAGAGGAAATGGCACAGTATCTGTCTCATATATCGGCGGACACCGGAACCACGCCGTAAGGGAAGGGATAAAGGAGGGAGTGAAAGAACAAATGAAGAAAGAGGTGCCGTAGTGGAGGGCTTCGGAATAATGTCGACCACCTGCGGATCTTTAACGTGCACTGACATCGCACAGCGTTTTTCCTCCATAAAAACGCAGCCGCCGCGGTCGGGTTCGAACCCGGGAACTCCGGATCAGTAGCCGAGCGCCCTACCCACTGAGCCACCGCGGCGGGTTCAACTGCGGAAGAGGCCGGTTTGAGTTCTCGAGAGCGTCGGAATGAGACGCTGCGTAGACGACGCGCGGAGGAAACGAAGCTTTAGCAATTCAACTATAGTTTAACCAGAGCTAAACCACAGCCAATTTTTTCTCTTCCTCGGTAACCATCGACATCCATGCAAAAAGTAGGACAAATATTTTGAAGTTCTGTCGTGACGAATTTTTCTTTTGTTCTATAGTATTTTCTGCAGTATTAGTTTTTTTCTGTAGTCGGTACTTATGTAGGACTCTCTTCTAGTAACCCCAAAGAATTACGTTATTACTACAAAAAATTGTTGTTAAGACATGTTTTTGGTCAAGAACATTACAGGAAATCTGTTCTGACAAAAGAAGTTTTTCTGTTATGTTTTTCGACTGAGTTTATTGCGTTGCTCAGAAAGCGTCCTTGACATGAGCAAGTCAGAGCTTATTTTCGGGAGCCTTGTGATAATGCGTGCAGGCGGGTGGACTGAGGTACAAATATTTGGAGATATATGTGGTGAAAATGTAGCCGTTAAATGCTTTCCTATATTAAAAACAACTCACAGACGCACACTCATTCCGAAATGATTCAAAAGACCAGCATTGTTCTGAAATGAGTTCGGCCAGCCTTCGGTCTCGCAAGGATCAAAATTATGTGCGCACTTTCCTTCCTGCCATTTTCGTCGAGAGGAAGGCGGAATGTCATCGGATGTCATCACGTGGCTTCACATCACCCCATCAGATGTTATTAAGGTGAAAGGTCAACGGAAATGCCACCCAATGTGAACGGTCAAAGGTCAACTAAAGGTCATGGGTCAAGGGCTCGGCACCATAACTGCGCCACATATGGTCATACACGGCTATCCTTTGTTGGGCTAAAGGCTGAAGGGACTTCGTTACGTAGCATATTGGAGCTTTTCGCTCAAAAAAAAAAAAAACTCTATCCGAGGTTACTACTGTAACACCAAGAATGGAGTCACCTGTCGCTCTGAGGACTCAGGGTATGCAAACACACTCAGCGAAAGCCTTTTTGTAGAGGAAAAACGACTTATGAAGTCATTCTTAGAATCTGTAGGTTAGGGCTTGATCTAGAGCTCCTAAATTACACTCCAAGCAAATGGACGATGTATGGCACAGCCTGTAGTTTACGGAAAGAAGGAAGATGTTGATCTCGCTAAAGGGATCAGCCTCTCAGTGAAGCGTAGTTTGTCGGTCAGTATTAACTTTGGAGGCTGTCTCGTTTAACCAATCAGCTAATGCTAGTTTCCGTAGTCGTTACACTCTGCAAAATTTAAGCATCGGAAAGTAACCCACCAGAAACAAAGGAGATAAGCAAAGATAACGATCTCGACGGACGGCGTGGCCCGTAATCCCCAGCGTGTAATGTAAATTGCGGGCGACACAAAAGACTCCTATTTAACACTCTCTCCATCAAAGCCTCTGCAGAAGAGGATTTATCAGCGCAGATGAAACAGGAATAGTATATTACTAATGTTTGAAGCACCGTTTCCATCCAACATTGAAGCAAATCTGTTACCTTACAGTGAGAGTCGTGTATTCTATACCACTCGGAAAATCGTACGGCAAGTCGGAGAGTAGTTATCCGGATCTGCGCGATTAGCATTTGAAATACGGAATACATGCTTCGATGTAACTGTTCCTCCACCCGATCTCAATCATACATGACATTTTATCCCTTTGATCCCACGCACGCCCACGTGTGGGTTTTTCTCGCTGGCTACCTCATAAATCATTCATTACCGCCTTAGAGACGATCAGGGTGTAACGTATGCTGCTTGAGAATTTGCAAGGGCTCGGAGATTGAGCAGAACGTTCTCTTTAACCTCTTGGACAGATGCCAAATTTTTAAGCGTGTCTCTGCGTGAAGCAGATGCACTGGAGGCACAGTTTGTTTCGCTTCATTCGGTGATTCTTCTCCCGGCAAGGTATTAGCTGACGTCACCCGTTCAGCCTTGCTTCTGTTTTTTTTTTCTTTCGATCGTTCCTCCTTCTTTTGCCCGTTGCTTGTTGTACTTCCGTTGTAGTTACAGCGGCGCTTCCGTTACGGGAGCACCTAGCATGAAAACACGACTCGCGGTGCATTTTGGAGATTCAAGAACGCATAACTAACCAACTGAATATTGAAACATAAGGCATCTATGTCAGGCCCGCGTAACTTTTTCCATAGCCTTCTTGTGTTCGCACGATGTGCCAGATGTACAAAAGGAAAGATTAACATAAGTGAACAAGCGCATTATACTTTGCTTTGAATTTTTGATTTTAGCACTCATACAAACGTTTCCATGCTCGATTTATTAAAAGTGGAATAATTGAATACCAGAGCTACGAAGGACGCATTTGCGGTAAAAGAATTGAAGAGGCAGGAGAAGTTCACTGGTAGATGAATCCGCTCATAAAAAATGCAGCCTTACGCCGAAAAAAATAACAAAAACGAAACTATGTCCGAAAAGGAAAGTCAGCACACAAACCGATCGCCATCTTCCAGCCACGTATTCGTGTGACGGGCAGAAACATAGGACTTGTGCATCGAAGTTTAAATTACACTAATTTTAATGTTCTGTTATCTCTTGCATATGGACACAGAATGAAAACATCGTGTCTTATTTGCAGTTCACTTCACCTGCGAATTTATGAGCTGATGTGCATTGCACATGTGAGGGCTTCCTTTTTTAGTTACTGTGTGTGTGTGAATATGCGCGGTGGCGTATTTAGGTTCCGACATGGCAAAAATAAAAACGCAAATCGGGGCAGTACTTTTGGATTATTTATAGCCTTTTTTAAGGCAAATCTCGCCTGTAATGTAAGGAAACAAGACACAGAAAAAAAAAAGAAGCAACACATATTGTCAACTGTTCGCGCAAAGATTCTTTTTAATATCGGAGTCACCGGCTAGGATAACCGAACTAATGGTCATAGCTGTAGCTTGTGAGCGTGACTTAGCGAAAGCTCACATCTGTGCCTCATGTTTACAGTATGACACGACTAAGGTGAAACGCCGCTGCACGGAGCGACCGTCCCTCTTGCGCAATGCTTTTGCAAAGTAATTCTTGGCCTGCGCATAAAAGTACAAATTGCGTTCCATGCCAGTTCCCAATCAGTAGCCGAAGTTCCCGGGTTCGAACCCGACCGCGGTGGCTGCGTTTTTATGGAGGAAAAACGCTAAGGCGCCCGTGTGCTGGACGATGTCAGTGCACGTTAAAGATCCCCAGGTGGTCGAAATAATTCCGGAGCCCTCCACTACGGCACCTCCAATTCTTCCTTTCTTCTTTCACTCCGTCCTTTATCCCTTTCCTTACGGCGCGGTTCAGGTGTCCAACGATATATGAGACAGATAATGCGCCATTTCCTTTCCTCAAAAACCTATTATTATTATATTATTATTATTATTATTATTATTATTATTATTATTATTATTAATATTATTATTAATATTATTATTATTATGTTCCATGCCTCCAGCACAGCTTCACACATAAACACTTGCTATGCGTGTGTTCACCCATTTCATATCTGTGCAGAAGTTTTTACGAACTTGCAATACAGTAACAATAATTGCGGGAACATTTATCTCGTGTACATATCTGTGAAGCAGGTTCTGCTGGTAGCAGAAAATGATTAGTTTTTCATGTAAAATAAAAACTTTTCTGAGGAAAATGAAGGCACACTACTTGTGTGCTCTAGGTGGAATCTCTGCCACGCCGGGAAGGAAAGGATGTCAGAGGGAGGGAAAGGAGGCAGAGAGAAAGGGGTGCCGTAGTGGAGGGCTCATGATTCATCTTTACCACCTGGTGCTCCTATATAGAGCAGCACGTGCTTCTGTTCTGGCTAATGTGAGCTCGAGCAAGCACTCTCCGGTTAAACATACGCAGGCGCACAAAATGGGGAGTTTTGTAGCGATAGCTACATTACGGTAGCATTTCAAGCCTTCAGCGTGGCTGCGCCACCACGTTGTCACGTGGTTGGTCACGTGGTGCGGAGCAGCTGCAGGCGGCGCGGTGCCGTGTCTGATCACGTGGCTCGTAACGTGGCCACGTGACCAAGTTCCACTCAGCCAGCTGTAGCTATCGCTTCACTCCAGGTTTAACCAGAGCTAAACCACCACCAATTTTTAAAGAAAAATGTGTATAGTTCGCACTGTATGCATTTATTTACGGTGCTCAAAAGAATATTTCTGCGATTTTGCCATTCGGTAAAAAACTTCAGGTTAGATCGAGTCAAAGCAGACCCGTATAGTTAAAAAAAAAAGACTCTACTGTATAAGCTTGCGGTATCTTCCTACGCGATAAAAAAGTGGACAAGAGTTCTCGAAAGCCTTCAGGCCGCAGTGTTCACTTTCCTGACGCGTAGCAGAAAATTTACGGCATTTGTGAAGTTCCAATCTTGTGTAGGATGAAGAGAAACACATCATGAGCTTGCAACTGCTCTTGGTATTTACGGGCGTCGTAAGTTCTCCACTACTGGTCTTTAAAGTAAGATGTGTGCGCTGAAGAATTTTGCTCAAGCCTGCAGATGAGGAGCTACGCACATCTCCGCATTGCTGAATAATAAGGAACCAGGCAAGAAAGACTGCACCGGACTGTTTTGCCGAAAGAAGAAATTCTACTTCAGAACCAAAGTCAGTGAGAACTCTGCCTGGCATAAAGTAAAAGCCGTCAGATGATCACCGTCTGAGACGTCAGTTTACACAACTTCATTGCTTGAAAAAGCATTATGGATGCAGCTGCACAGATGAAACAGACAAGTGCCATGGCAGGGCTTTGGCAGCGACAAATATTCATCTTGTTTACGCATCCTGAAGCCAAGCTTGTTTTAGAAGTGGCACCATAAAAAAAAGAAAATTACGGCAGGAAGAACTTTCGCATGATTCGTGCCCCCATTCATGTTCTCTTCTTTATCGAGTAACTTTGTAAAAAAGTAGACAGACAGACAGACAGACAGACAGACAGACAGACAGACAGACAGACAGACAGACAGACAGACAGACAGACAGACAGACAGACAGACAGACAGACAGACAGACAGACAGACAGACAGACAGACAGACAGACAGACAGACAGACAGACAGACAGACAGACAGACAGACAGACAGACAGACAGACAGACAGACAGACAGACAGACAGACAGACAGACAGACAGACAGACAGACAGACAGACAGACAGACAGACAGACAGACAGACAGACAGACAGACAGACAGACAGACAGACAGACAGACAGACAGACAGACAGACAGACAGACAGACAGACAGACAGACAGACAGACAGACAGACAGACAGACAGACAGACAGACAGACAGACAGACAGACAGACAGACAGACAGACAGACAGACAGACAGACAGACAGACAGACAGACAGACGGACGGACGGACGGACGGACGGACGGACGGACGGACGGACGGACGGACGGACGGACGGACGGACGGACGGACGGACGGACAGACAGACAGACAGACAGACAGACAGACAGACAGACAGACAGACAGACAGACAGACAGACAGACAGACAGACAGACAGACAGACAGATAGATAGACAGATAGATAGATAGATAGATAGATAGATAGATAGATAGATAGATAGATAGATAGATAGATAGATAGATAGTTGCCAGGAAGAAAGAAAAGAAAAGTGCACAGGCCTGCTCACTGGCTCAAGCCGAGCCACAATCGCTACCACGTGCAGATAGCAGGACAGTTGAAAGATGGTATAGAAAGACAGGATAGTAAAGACGCGCTAAAGACAAGGCCGATCCCGGAGGTAGTGCAATACCGGGCCAACCGGTGGCGGGAGTGAAGCATCCTTCAAACTTTCCGCCACATTTCCAAAAATAAGTTCAATTGGACCCATAACAGATACTCTACGGGGTCCGGACATTTATCGTAAAAAAGAAGAAACTGGCGACATTTTATATTCGCGAGCCTGAACTGCCTGCGCATGTCTGCGGACTTTTGCTATAACGACCGAACACGCTCTTCGCTGGATCAAGAGCAAATGATGTCGCCGGCTCCTCATGAGGGCTACGAGGGGTGTCAGGCATAAACATCGTTAGTTTCGCGTAAGCTTGAAGGGCACCAAACTTTGAAGAACCTTTAAACGAACATGCAACAGTGCGGATGTGTCCTTTTATTGGTTTTTTTTTTCGTGACACTAACCTCCTCGTCATGAAAGCGCTTGGATAATTTTTGTGAGCGAATGGCACAAAATATTCCAGGAGCGCAGTGTGTGTACCCAATGTCAACCTTTCTGGCAGCCATGAATATACTGCCCTGCCGTATCCTCCCTTCTAGCTATAGCTACATCCTACAACCAACGGTCGTTCTATACTCTTCATACGTTTTTCGATCTTTATCCAGCATTTCTCTTTATTTTTAGCTCAACCAGCGGGGATATTTTACGCAGATGTAACTTATGCCCTTCCTTACGCATTCGGGGAAACCAGGATTTCGTGCGTCTATATGCTATGGGTGCTTCAAACTTCCAAGAGTAAAGCACCAAGAGCTTTCAACGGTAACAACGAATCCCTGGCTTCGTAGTTTTGCTTGCTCAATTTAGTTTGAATTTCCGCCCTACGCGTAAACTTAACCGATTCATGTGGTCATTTATCTTTATCCTTCCTTTTGATTTCAATTTCGAATGGCCTTTGAGCCCGCAGCCCCACGCATATTTGTTGTATCAACGAACAAAAATAAATGAAGAAAAGGAAGGCAGAAAGAAAGAAAAGGTAATGCGTTAACGAAAAGTCGAGGTTATTCTATATACGAGAAACAGCATCCAGGAAAGAAGGAAAAGTTAAAGGAAAAAAGAATTAAACCGGGGGAAGCGGGGCGGGGTGCAAAAAAGTGCGCCAAGCGTTTAGTACTTATCGAGCAACCCTGACTACATATCATGCGCTAAGGGCTCTAAGAAAATACATTTTTATTTCGAATGGGAAGGCTTTTTGTGGTGCGAGGGTGAAAACACCCACGTCATTTCAAATACGCGACCAGGTAAAAGTGTTACTCGTAGAATTTCTTCTAAGTATACCAGACCTAATTTCAAATGTGCCTGAGGTGGTAAAGATATGGAAGCCAGACTACATTCAAAAATTCGTTGCAGGCACTTAGATATCTCTTAACTGCGGGAAGGCGAAAGCCTTTTGCGACTCATTGCACTGATTTGAATTTGCCGCGCTTGAATTCATTTCACGACAAACGAGAAGAGCAGCTGGCGCGAGCGTGGCAGAGGAAGGGGTGACGTCACGCTGCGCATGCGCAGCGCGTCCGCAGTTGTTGCTTGGCTGCGGATAACACTGTTTCGTATGATGTCACGTCATCATCCACGTTTCCTCCTTCTTGAGCAAATTTTTACCCAAATTATAGATTTTTAGAAAATCTAAAGGTCACGTGACTTTATATCGCGTGACATCACAACGTCACGTGACCTAGGTGGCGATGTAACGGACGGACGGTCACCGCGAGTATGAGCCATTAAAGGCCAACGCCTTAAATG
Source organism: Amblyomma americanum (assembly GCF_052857255.1). Lineage (NCBI taxonomy): Eukaryota > Metazoa > Arthropoda > Arachnida > Ixodida > Ixodidae > Amblyomma > Amblyomma americanum. The sequence goes on along the minus strand of NC_135507.1, from coordinate 29,294,912 downwards.
TTACCAGATGTAATCACACGCACGTATTTCTTCACCAGAAAGCGCATGAAGGAGCATGCAGCATGCCGCAACATTGCCTGAATTCTAGCGGGCTGGCTAGAAACGGCTCGCACGCTAGCAAGGATTCCTGCGATGATCGGAGATCGAGCGACGAGAGCTATCATTTGTGACGAAAGCGTAGTATTTCAACGGCGTTCGCTGAGCACGTCGAACGTTGCGCAAGCATCGCGAGAAAATGCGGACAAAAACAATGTTCCCCACTCTCAGCCACTTTGCGGTCATTGACCAATGCCCACACCGATACGCCAAGACCTCTTCGCCGTGTAGTACTTGACCGAAGGAAGACCTCAGGACGATTCGGTCGTCCCAACTGAACGCTGTGGCTAGACGTGACCAGACGAACGTGTGTATTGATCAGTGTCCGGCAGGCAGGTTTCTACACGTTCACTTGTTTTTGTATAGGAGCCAGATGGGAGCATCCAAACGTTAAAGACGTGGATGCCGACGTCCCCTATAGTGCCTGTTGCAACGACGCGGTGCACCGGTGCTTGAGCAGGGTTCAGGGACGCCCGGCTGGCCAATGAAGTGTGATGGTGGCAGATACCCAGCTTTTAATGATAAAAAAAAAAACGGATGCATTGCAATCATTTCTATGAAGTGAAATGCTACCTTTTAATAATCTTTTTTTCTGCATATAAAGACGTACCGATTACACTTCAGCTACCAGCCGACTCAGCGGCTTTTCAAATGTGCCCGTGAAGCTAGATACATTTGCCTACCCTGGCTAGTAGACAATTTCGCTACGTAGACCTCAGTAAGCTTGCATGCACAGCGCACGTTGCGTTGCGAGCGCTGTAAAAAAAAAAGTACAACTATGACACCTGTTCGCCGTGCCGCAACGTCGCTTATGTGTTTGGATGTGAACACAGTGGCGCCATCTAGTGGCAGTAAGTTAAAGCGCACCAAAACCGGGCCGGAGAAATTTTTTTTATTTTCTGAAATTACTGATGAATAACCAAGAGATTTACCAGCCTTTCTTTCGAGGAAAAAGTCGTGAAAATAAGGAAAAATGTTAAATCGGGCACGAAACTGAAGAGCTGCAGTGTTGTCGTTGCTATTTGGCGATGTATACGACATACAGTCAGGGTTAACTGCTCAAAATTCGGCAAATAATCTCAAAATCATGACCTAGTTGTTACTCAAACCTCAACGTATGAGTGAGAGTTTGGAAATTAAAAGCGAATGCCTTCATGTATAGCGAGAAATGGCGCCGAAGAACGCGGCGGCGGTGCTGTATTTGGTCCGAAGCGGCCGTGAAGGGCGCCGCCATGTTTGTTTACAAGCGAACGCTAACTCTCCGCAACGCTAAAAGGGATTCCGTAAAGTGTTTGCGGACCGGTAAGTGGCGGCGCATGCGCAGACGTCGCTTGCCGGACCCGGTAAACGGTAACGTAAACACGGTAACGATATGCTATAACTCTCTAATCTAAACCTGCCATAAGCTTGCCGTCCCGGTTAGCTCAGTTGGTAGAGCGACTGTTCCCGTGAAGCGGTGGTCCCGGGTTCGAAGCCCGGACCAGGAGGAATTTTTCTTCAACTACGAAGTTTCTGAGGAAGCTGTATAGTTTCCTTCGTAGCTGTATGGCTGCGCTTGCGTGGAAGCCAATGAGTAATTACTCCCTTATTGCAAATTTACTCCACCTTGGGGGATTCCCCTCAACATTTGAGAAACACCTTAACACAAACCACTAATCTTCCTAATACTGCACTCGGGAAAGAGGTATGCAAAAAGGGAATTAGGAGAGTACACTATAAATACGAATTGCCCTATGTGAGTGTAAACAGCGGAGTAAGATGCCATCTTTCTCCCCCCCCCCCTCCCCCTCCCCTCTTAGCGGCCGGGTAAAGTTCCCACGGCCTGGAGTTTGACTTTGATCACTAAATATACGAAATGCTTGCTCTTAGCAACACAGGCATATTTGCATCGTAAAGCATAGTAGCTTGATGCAGTTAGCAATGGCAGAGTTTTTAAACGCGGCACCAGAGCTCTTCAGGTTAGGAAATAGAGGAGATTAGAACCTCGATTGAAGACCTTCGTAACTGTTAGCACTTCCTATGTTTTTAAGAGGGGAATTGTTTCCGTTGCTCGGCGTAGCATTCCGTATATTTAGTGATGGAAATGTACCTGAAAGTTTGGGTAACATACCCTGCCCATAAAACGAAGTGCGCTCAGGCTAATTCTTGTTTAGTGTAGAGTAACTGAAAAAAAAAAAAATAGATAAGCAGCGGGATCACGTTTTCGAATACAATTTTCGACTGTTCATTAATATTTTCTAATATGGGGTTGAATAGTAGGAGCTGAAAGGGGATGGTGGATAAAGAGGGATGTGGATAAGGAGGGTCGCATTAAGCACCTCCTTTGAAACCGAATTAACTCAAGGAGCTTTGACATCTGCACAAAAGGTATGATTTTTTTCCTTATTTTATTCTCTTGTACGGCTAACCAAGTGCTTAATATTAGAGTCTATCAACTCACGTGCGAATGTGCTATGGTAGTGATGGTGAAAAACTTTTAATGTTCAAAAAGAGAGTTTGGGATTAGGAGACCCAGACGCTCGACTACTGATCCGGAGTTCCCGGGTTCGAACCCGACCGCGGCGGCTGCGTTTTTATGGAGGAAAAACGCTAACGCGCCCCTGTGCTGTGCGACGTCAGTGCACGTTAAAAATCCCCAGGTGGTCGAAATTATTCCGGAGCCCTCCACTACGGCACCTCTTTCTTCCTTTCTTCTTTCACTCCCTCCTTTATCCCTTCCCTTACGGCGCGGTTTAGGTGTCCAACGATATATGAGACAGATACTGCGCCATTTCCTTTACCAAAAACCAATTATTATTATTATTAGGAGACCCCGCTACATGGTCGGTGGATACATGTGGCGGTAGTGAGAGAGAGAGAGAGAGATGTGGCCTGAATTATGCATTAGTGCTGACAGCGTTGTGGCTGACATGCAGCACTGGAGCAATAGCTAGGCCGCAGCGTTCATTTGGTGATCAATCAGTCGCGATCAACCAAACATTAACTGCATGCCACCTCCCAGGGTGGAAAGAAGGGCGCGCTGCCTATCCAGTGTGCGGAAAGCAACCAAAGCAGGCTTTTGCAGTTGGACACCAAAGCCATGTACATGAAAGCGAGATTGGCGTTTCCACTGACCCAAGGAACCGGTTGTGTGCCTTTCCTTTCGTGAAAATGAACGGCCTTTGAAAAGTTGTCAACGCCAATAAACTCTATGAACGCCGTCGGCTCACTTGTTTGGTTTCGTTTTTGAGGAAAGGAAATCGCACAGTAAACAGTCTCACATATTTTGGCGGACACCTGAACCTCGCCGTAAAAGAAGGGATAAAGGAGGGGGGATGAAAAAGAAAACTAAAAATTGAAAGTTGGATTTTGAGGAAAGGCAAGGCGACGGAACACCTGTGGTTCGGCTCTACTAGTGGCGCATGCGCAGTAGTGACTAGGGAGCGAGAGGGAGGGAGAGAAATATCCGTGGCGCGGCGCATGTTGTGACGTCATATGCCTCCTCGGAGTACCGCCACGGCAAAATCGCAAGTTCGCGGCCAGTAAACCTTTCGCTGTAATATCTTTGGTCTAAAGACCTGCAGCAGGTATTAAATCAGGTATCAGTATAACGAAAGCTTGGAGCGGTTGCAGCGGAAATTTAGGGACAGAGAGATCCTCCTGTTCCCGGGTTCGAACTCGACTGCGGCGGCTGCGTTTTTATGGAGGAAAAACGCTAAGGCGCCCGTGTGCTGTGCGATGTCAGTGCACGTTTAACATCCCCAGGTGGTCGAAATTATTCCGGAGCCCTCCACTACGGCACCTCTCTCTTCCTTCTTTCACTCCCTCCTTTACCCTTCCCTTATGGCGCGGTTCAGGTGTCCAACGATATACGAGACAGATACTGCGCCATTTCCTTTCCCCCCAAAAAACAATTATTATTATTATTACTATTATTATCCCCCTGGTCGCCACTGTAACGGCTGGAGATGCACGCGTATGAGAGAGGGCGAAACCCGCTGCTTGCTAAGGCAAGGGGACCTGAGGGTGGCTTATGCTGCAAATACCGGTCATCTTTCGGTTATCAGTGCGATAAGCCGGTAAGCCTCTAGCTCTTCATTTTTTATGTTTCAGGGCCGCCTTGAAGACACTCCTGAATGGACAGTACTTAGAGCCGATTGCTACTTCCTAGGATACCTAAATACCATGTCAGAAAGCGCGCTTAGGTGCAGCAACTAACTTTTCAGTCTGTGCTCGCACAGGCTATCCGCCTTCGTTCAAAACTGACCAACATGCTCCCCCTGCGTTTCGCTCCGCACTCTAAGCACTTGTGTTTTCCGTACTGCCCAGAGTCTTCAACGTTTTGCTGTCTTCATAAGGTAAATTCCGCCGTTAGAAGCATCATAGCACTCGGCCGACACCGAACGGCCATCCTAAACATAAACGCGGCGCAGAAATGCAAGACGCCTAAATAAAATTGGTTTTAGAGGAAGGAAACGGTGCATTATCTGTCTCACATATAGGCTGACACCTGAACCGCGCCGTAATGGAAGGGATAAAGGAGGGAGTTAAAAAAGAAATCAAGAGGTGCCGTAGTGGAGGGCTCCGGAATAATTTCGTCCACCTGGGGATGGTTAACATGAGACGCCCACATATTCTGCCATATCAGTGCACGCTAAAAACATGGCTGATAATAATAATTGGTTTTTGGGGAAAGGAAATGGCGCGATATCTGTCTCATATATCGTTGGACATCTCAACCGCGCCGTAAGGGAAGGTATAAAGGAGCGTGGAAAGCTGTCCTCTAGCAAGTGCTCTAGAAAACAACTTACCCTCTTTTTACTCCTTTGCGTTTAGAGTGCAGATGCGTCCGCCTTTTTTCCTTTTTTATCATTTTTCTCCCAGAACTCCATTTGCTATCCTCTGTGCGACCTGCAGGCTGAGAAATTGATCCCACTGGGAAAGCGGCCGTAATCTACTCAGCACGAGAGACATTCATCTTCCAACAAAATATAAATGTGTTAAAAGATGCACAGCAGGAGTAATTTTGTGTCCTACACAAAGTTATTCCTTGCGCTGGAGGACGTGCGTGCGGTCATCGACGACCATCTCCGAAAGCAGCACCCCGACCCACGCATCGCGGGAGGTGAGTGAAATCGACAATGTCACCGGCTGTCGCGCACTTACACGGTCACAACGTGCAATGATCCTCCGCGCGCGCATTGGCTGCGTGTGGCCCGGGGAACGACGGGTGCGTCACGGAACCGCGACGAGTGATGTGTGTGACGGATGCGGTGCAGTGGAAACACTAGAACAGCTGCTCCTTCACTGTGCCGCGTTCGCCGATGCTCGTCGCGATATGCTCGCGGCCTATAGGGCGCAGGGCATACTACCAGACTCCATCAAGACGCTATTGTGGCCGCAGGGCAGTCGCGCACTCGTGAGCGAACTTTGCTGAGCCTCTGTGCATTCCTCGAACACACGGGCTTGACGTCCCGTCTGTTCTCCGTCAGGTAGTTGCACGAAGGGACAGAACGCTCCGCGAGTTCTACCTTGAACGATTAATAACTGGACGCCCCACTCCAGTTGTAACCAACACAGTGCTGTGCGCGTGTGTGATTTAATTCCTCTAAAATGAACTAATCACGCGCACAACCTGGACACATTTCTTATTGGTTAAATAGTTTGTACATATTACTTCTCCCCCTATCCTCTCTTCCTGTCCCCTCACCTCTTTCACTTCGTTTCTCTATTCTGCCTGCTATCCTTTATTTCCGCTACCCCAGCTCAGGTGCTTCAGTATCGATGGCAGATGCCGGGGCTAGCAAAAATCTTGCCCTTCCTATTTACAATTATTTTTAATAAAACCACTACCACCACCACACAAAGTTATTTGAAAGCACTGTGGCTGTAAAACTGGGATGCTTGGTGCGGTCGTAGCGACTCATTGTTCCTCAACTTTGTTTTATTGAGCAAGCCATCGCTCCTTGTTTAAGTGGCTCCATCAGTTTTTCAATACAGTGAAGCAAAATTGTTTCTGAGGAGAAAGATTTGTGGGATCAAATTTACACAGACTTCTTTTATGCGCACAGAAAGACGACACAAAAAGACAAGATAGACAGGACGGAGCGCTGAACCAACTAGCCCCAAAACGTATATTACTGGATTACCTTTCTTCTACAGTGGGCCCTTTTGTGAGTGTTTCTCGACATCGTTTCCAATATGTATGAACCAAGTAGCCCCACAACGTATATTACTGGATCAAGTTTAAGGCGGATTTTAGGAAAATAAATGGCGAGGAGGGCACAAAATAGGAAAGTGCTGTTCTAATAATAATAATAATTGGTTTTGGGGGGAAAGGAAATGCTGCAGTATCTGTCTCATATATCGTTGGACACCTGAACCGCGCCGTAAGGGAAGGGATAAAGGAGCGAGTGAAAGAAGAAAGGAAGAAGAGGTGCCGTAGTGGAGGGCTCCGGATAATTCGACCACCTGTGGATCTTTAACGTGCACTGACATCGCACAGCACACGGGCGCCTTTGCGTTTTTCCTCCATAAAAACGCAGCCGCCGCGGTCGGGTTCGAACCCGGGAACTCCGGATCAGTAGTCCAGCGCCCTAACCACTGAGCCACCGCGGCGGGGCAGTGCTGTTCTAATTTTATAAGATACGTATTAGGGGCGTTAAAGCGAAAAAATATGGACCAGGACTTGGAAAGCGAGGTAGGCATTAAAAAAAAATGAACCCGGTGGATGAAATTCAGGTCCCAATCTGAAATGCTCCGCATGAAGGTAAATGTTCTGTTATTTTTACAACTACAAAGAATAATCGCTAAATTAACACTGGTAGCTGTTTATATGATAAAATACATGAGGAAATGAAAGTGATTTCTACCTCACAGGACAACACGATACTGTAAGCCTGAATCTTTATTCTCCTATTAGCATTGTTTTCTTGAGTCGTGCTTAGTCTTATACATAGAAGTGTCCATAAAACACAAAAATCCATACATCTTACGTGTAGTTTTCCTGCAGTTCTGAAAAAAAAAGAGTCCTCACCTACCGCGCATTCACGAAAATTTCATAACCTGAAGTAGGGCTTGACTAGTTTCTGGTAATTGATATCATTGGCAGTTTTGTGCGTGCTTCTGAAATTGTTCTTTGGCTAGGCCCTTTAATCGGTCACCCTAAATGTGCCAGGAACCTACCGAAATCATTCTCTTGATTTGTTATTGTTTTCGAAATGATTAAATGTTCGCAAACTTCCACAGGGTATGTACACATTGAAAGTGTGTAAAATAAATTAGGATCTGTTTGATATACAACCCGCATTCTATCGGCGTTCGTTCCAATAAAGTGTTTGAATAATTCGGTTAGCTTCTTTCTGCAGGATATTTTTATGAATACGACGTTTTGGAGTCACGAAGATAACTTCATATTTGAAATATGATAACTGACTTTTGATGATCCACAGTTATTCCTTCTGTTAGCGTTTTTTTACTTATGTCAATTACCGTCCGCAGAAATATTTCCAATCCAGTTCCAATCCCGAATGAAGACACAAATTCTGTGAACCACGACTAGAAGTAATCTGCATGGCTTTGTTTTCGTAAGATTTTCAGCAGTTAGAAGAAATGAAGCAAAAAACCAAGGCGTCGGGCTCATACTTGATCCAATATGTAAAAGCACAAAGTCATAACAACTCCTTAGAAGGCGGGGGTGGGGGGGGGAGGTTCTTATGAGTAGTCTTACACTTAGTTTTTCGTAATTAAATAATCCGGCTTATACAGAGACTTCGGTGTTACAACAACGTACGCCTCCCGAAACTGGCATACATACGCTCTTAACGCGAATACAACTATATGGGAGTAAAAAATGAAGTAAGCCGTCTTCTAGCGCCCTCTCCTTTATTGAAAGGAGTGCGCTAGAGGACAACTTACTCCCTTTTTTACTCCTTTTTGTTTGGAGTGTAGGCTCCAAACCACGTTCCACATCTTAACAGCGAATGCAGCGCGACAGACTGTATGCACGCATAATAATAATAATAATAATTGGTTTTTGGGGAAAGGAAATGGCGCAGTATCTGTCTCATATATCGTTGGACACCTGAACCGCGCCGTAAGGGAAGGGATAAAGGAGGGAGTGAAAGAAGAAAGGAAGAATAGGTGCCGTAGTGGAGGGCTCCGGAATAATTTCGACCACCTGGGGATCTTTAACGTGCACTGACATCGCACAGCACACTGGCGCCTTAGCGTTTTTCCTCCATAAAAACGCAGCCGCCGCGGTCGGGTTCGAACCCGGGAACTCCGGATCAGTAGTCGAGCGCCCTAACCACTGAGCCACCGCGGCGGGGCCGTATGCACGCATGCGAAAGCTGCATAAGCGGCACGCTTTGCTTAATTCACGCGATCACTGCGCCTGCAACCTGGCACATGGTGTAATTGCGCATACCAAATATGTGAATGTGCATGTGGACCATGATGAATTTCACTTAATGAAGCATTCCTGCGCTCATGACGCTATGATAGTGAAACTCACGAGCTTCGCGCGAAACTCTGTTGACAGACCGCTGGAATATTTCAGCTCGACCATGCCCCACTCGTCATGGCGCCCAGAAACGTTTAAGTATTATTTCTGTAACCTATTACCGACAGTTCAAGACCAGACGTTCATCCTAATAATTGTTTTTTTTGGGGGGGGGAGGAAATGGCGCAGTATCTGTCTCATATATCGTTGGACACCTGAACCGCGCCGTAAGGGAAGCGGGAAAGGAGGGTGTGAAAGAAGAAATCCAGGTTGAGCCCGCTGGCGGGCTGCAGTGTGCGACGCCTGGTGTCACTTAGGTTTGGTTTACGGGGGTTTAACGTCCCAAAGCGACTCAGGCTTTGAGAGACGCCGTAGTGAAGGGCTCCGGAAATTTCGGCCACCTCTGGTGCTCTGATGTGCATTGATATCGCATAGCACACGGGCCTCTAGAATTTCGCCTTCATCGAAATTTCTCCGGCACGGCCGGGATCGAACCCGCGTTTTTCGGGTCAGCAGCCCAGCGCCATAACCGCTGAGCCACCGCGGTGGCTGGTGTCTCTTAAAAGACAGCAGGAGAGTACATAGCACTGTACATAAAACTTCTGATATTGTAAATAGCCTATTCCGGTGTATCAAGTGTGAATATTTCGGAGGAATCAGAGTATGTTTTGAGTTGAGGTTGCAATAAAATGTATAAGAAAATTCAAGATCATATACAAAATCACTTCTTTAATCCCATCTTTGTCACTATAACCACTTAATCACTTCATTAATTAAGCTACACTTCTCGTCATGCGCATTGTTTTGAAGCTTGTTGCATATGAAAGGAGTATGTGAAAAATGATGAATGTTGCATAAATGCGAAAATTTGCGAAACCTAAGTCAACAATCAAAATGCAAGGCACATATGTGTGTTCAAGTTGACTAGACCCAATCTGATGTTATTGAAACCACGAACCTCAAGTTAAAAGGCACTTACGATCTTGACGAAATTCCTTAGAGCGGATGGTTTGCAATCGTACACGCATTTCCACTTGAGAAGCCATCCTGCGATTGCGCAAAGCGATTCCCTAGCCGAAACTCTAGATTACGGCACTACAAGTGGAATTCTTGTAGAAACAAGCAAGCACAATCAGATTCGCAGTTGTGCTTTTTCTTCAAAGTCGCAAATGCTTCCGGTGTTTTTCTCTGCTGTAAGATGAAATTCTGGTTGAAGTAATCAAACGCTTTAATCAATTTATTCCTACAAGAAGTGTGTTGCAATCAACTGAAGACACCATGCACGTTTCGTAATGGAAGAAGTCTGGCAGAACTTCCAGAAATGCTCCTTCATTATTTTTTGTTTGTACAGTACAGTGGCACGGCTTTCCGGGCAGCCACCCTTTCTCCCACTTGTGTCTCTGAAATCAGACGTTAGGAAATAATTTCGATTTTGAAAAGACGCCTAATGCCTGAAACTTTCATTCCCCGACGCAGTTGCACAACGGTACTTGGGGAGGTATAGACGGTTCGAGGTCATGACACTAAAAATGTGCGATACCAGCCTTTAGCCACTCAATGGGCGAAAAGAAAATTTGCATTCCTAATTTTCTGATAGCGCTAAATCCGGAATATATCACCATCATCCCCATTCCGGTTACTTTAACTCCTCGAAAAAGGAACCCCCATTAATCTCTATTTATTCCTGTACTATATCTTCGTCACAAGTTCCTAATGTGTATCGGCTCACCATCTTCAAACACGTTTTCTTGGTCTCAAGCTCGTGCAAGGTAGCGTATCGATACCTCCGGTCCAGCGATATTCAAGAACGATATTCTGTTTTGCGCTCAATTTTCCCATGAACCCGTAAACGAAACATCTATGCTTAGAGTTGCACTTAATGTTAGTAAAAAAAATTACTGCCCACTCATAAAAGTACATGACTTATGAATTGATAGTTTTGATTTCTACACAAACTAGACTGCTAGGCCTGCTTCTAAGATAAACTGATGCATATTTTTTCCCTTTATTCTTATTTGTACAGAAAGAGGAAGCCGAGAGAAAAGGATGAAAAACCTGACGAGGCATCGGCACTCTAACAGTTTGACAGACAAGACGAGTGAATTGATAGTAGCAATACATATATCATAGCACAATTAGTGCATACATCAGTATAAATGCTGTATACACGGAAGAGCTGCCGGAACACAGACTGTACAGCGAGAGTCAAATGGCCAATATAATCACAATTATATATACAAGCAAGATCAATTGCATGCATGCGTAATAAATTGCCGACGTGGGTGATCGGTGCCCAACTGTCACAAAGTCATCCGAAGGATAAAGATTGGAAAGAAGTTTTAGAGTGAACAAAATTCAATATTATTGGCCTTGAGTTGTTTAATGTTTCGCTTAAATGTAACATTTCTGACACAAAAGTCAACGTCCCGATTGAACCTATTGAGAACAGAGGGAACTTGGAAAATTAGTGTTTTTTTTGCCGTATTTTGTTCGAACCTTAGGAATAAACTTTCTGTGGGTTCGAAGGCCATATCCTGCTGGGTTGTTATCAGGAATTTCTACATGCAATTTCTGCCGATGGTTGTACTATAACAAACGAAAGTGATAAATCTGATTGGCTTAGAAGGGTCAGGGTTCGGGCTAGTGGGTAGTCAACATGAGGATCCATAGAGCACAAAACCGCTCGTGTTGTGTCCCTTGAATTTTGTGCGCCATAGATCCTCATCTGATGGCTTTAAACATACTGTGGTTTTGGAATAGCGGTGCGGAATGAAGATATTGTGGTTTCCGTAGTATCCTTCAGTTGCTCTTAGCGCCCTTTTTTGCACGACAATGAGCCAGTTGAGGTTTTTAAGTGCTGTTGTGCCCCAAATACGGATGCAGTATGTGAGTCGCGAATAAAATAGTGCACAGTATAACAGACGCTTGACAGAGACAGGTACTAAACCAGCGATTTTATACAGACAGCCGGCTACTTAGATCATTAACTAGATTGGCAATATGAGTTGTTACTTGCTGCCTAGTATCTCCATCAAAAGCATTATATCGCACGCAGTACACATCTCATGAAAAAAAAAACCAATAAAACATACCAGCTGCATGGCCTGTCTCGCTCTCTATTGGTCTCGATATATTAGAGAACTAGGGTTATTTTTCACGTTATGAGCTTTTCGTACGCTTGGTAGGTCAAGTATGTTCCAGCCCTAAGTGCCGCAGGCCAGTCCATCATTTCATATAGCTCAGAATATGTATGTTGGAAGGTGAGAACCATACCGAAATAATATAACACTTCAATCACCGTAGAATCTGCTCGACGCAATGAAACGTTGACCACCCTGTATATAAGAGACAGAAAAAAGCTGGAAGTCAACAGGAACAGTGTTCCGGTTTCCTGCAGCGCACTGTATACAGGAGAAGTGGTGATGTAAGGGGTGAAGAGATGGATGAATGAAGACACAAGTGCGTCAGTTAAGGACTTGCAAGCTGCAAAGGCACAACCTGTCGCGCAATCCCGACGGCCCCTGCGTGAAGAGGTGTACGGCCTGGCAACTCTCTAGGGCGGTCAATAACTGCTTCTTGTGGCAAATAATTGACCTCGCAGGGTGTGGGCGTAGCATCCATACAGGGTCCTCATTTAGAGAATGCCTCGTGGTTATTAAACAGTAACGGCCAAAACAGGAACTTCAGCCACGTACAAGGACATGGAGAGGGTGAAAGCGCATTCTGTGTTTCAGATGTGGTTGCATACAAATCAAGTGAGCAAGAAAAGCTACGAGGACGAGATGAAATAATAATTCGTGTACATAGACCACGTTAGGCGCAATCTCCGTAAAGAAAGATTGAAGGACGTCGTGGGAGGGTTACTGAGGACAATAAGATGAGGTACGGAGTTTGAATATGAAGCCAGAGTTAAACATAGCAGCTAGAAAGGGAACACATGAAGTTCTCTTGCTTGATTTAAGCACAAAAGTCGAATAGCTTTGAGAGAACATGCACTCGAGAGAGCAGACCGAGGCAGGTGATTAAAGGATGCGTTTCAGCCTACTCTTGATCTTCATGTTTGTCCAAAAAAAAGAGGTGTCAAAAGCCAACCTTTATCAAGTAGTTACGTCTACTACGCCGTCAACTCAGGGCTTTGCTGTTCGCAAGGAGATTAGGACTCAAAGGGTGAACTTTCTTTAATCCCGAACTCGCATAGAGAGTACAGGATGCGAGAAGCTCTGGCGCCTAGAAAATCAATGCAAAAGGCTGCATAAATCATTGCTTTAAATCCACGAGAGAAAGTAAATGTGTAAACGTACGTAAAGAAGTGCTCCCTGCAAAGCTTTCAGCCGCAGTGTGGCCACGTTACGTTCTAATAGCGGCGTCAAAACAAAGACTACTCTCCGTGATAATCAGGTCACGGGGGTGTTGAACTTCGACTACTTTCTTCTTTCATCGAGTGCAAACAAAGCGGTTGAACCCGGATGTGAAACAGAAACAATAAAAATAAACTTTCGCCCATAACAGAGGGGCAGTGAAGAAGGCTTAGGATGCGCAAACACTTCCGCTACAAAATCCTTCTTTTCGTCCTTCCTAACATCGCTGCGTTCCATCCACACTTTAAGTCTTTCCGCGCTGTCACGCTGCCAGACCTGCCGATATCGGTTTCAGCGCAAATCTTCGCTGGTCTCCGCAAGTTTCAAAACTTTCCGCTGAGCACCGGAGCTTACTTCACACCAATGCTTTTTTGTTTCCTGTCAGCTTTTGTGTTGATATCTCGCTATGCACTGATTGAACTATGTTTGCTTCGCCTGCCTGGTTCAACTCAGTTATGGCCATTATAACCGCAGATGACCTCCCATACATACACATTGATCTTAGACAAAAGGTTTTTTACAGACTCTCACCTCCTCTCTTAGCCGCCGCGGTGGCTCAGTGGCTATGGCGCTCGGCTGCTGGCCCGAAAGACGCGGGTTCGATCCCAGCCGCGGCGGTCGAATTTCGGTGGAGGCGAAATTCTAGAGGCCCGTGTGTTGTGCGACGTCAGTGCACGTTAAAGAACCCCAGGTGGTCGAAATTTCCGGAGCCCTTCACTACGGCGTCTTTCATAGCCTGAGTCACTTTGGGACGTTAAATCCCCATAAACCAAACCATAAACGAATCTCCTCCTCCCTCCTCCGCTACTTACATGCGGGAATCGCATGATGGTAAAACGGCCATTATATCATTAGTTACGATTGTAGCTTAATGACATGCTTCTCTTACGGCGTTATCAGCTTCTACTTCTACTTCAACTCTTTCACCACTGATAGCCATTTCCCTTTTCGATGCCTTCAAAGCGCTTGATAAGGTTCATGTCATGTTGCTGGGGTGGTAACGAAGAAGATCGCGAAATGTTCCCTAGCTTCCCCTGCCGTATCAACTTCGTCACTCGTCTCAATGAAAGAAGACAACATATGGAACGCGTAGATGGGAAGATTAGGGAAGAACCGCTGGTGCACGATCAGGGAACTAATCCGAACCGACGTTGGAAGCTTTCAGGGAGTTCTCTCTGGATATTTTGCACTGCCGCAAGCTTTTACTGTTAGGCCCTTTACATTTTCCTCTGCTGTAGTTCACGGCATTGCTTGACAACATATTGCCGACGTTCGATAATTTCAGTATGTGGTAGGGCTGCGTGCTGTCATATGAACCATAGTAACGTTCGTGTGAGAGCGGCCGAAGGAGCGGTTAGAAGGTATGCACTCCCAAATGGAATAGGGAACTGCGGCAGATGCGACAACAGTTTGATGGGGACGTCATTAATTCGGTAGATTTTGTTGTTTCACCTTTTCTGAGAGAAAGAGCGCTGATGTGGGCGGCGGCTATTTACATTTGACACATCTTATTACACTAGAAATTATCCTTTAAGAAGTGCTCACATACCCCGGCAGATAATATCTGCAAGATGAGACGAAATGGATGATAATCAAAAAGTACCTTATTCAATGAAATGCCTATCAATAGTTATATTTTTTTAAACTTCAGAGGTAATTATCTTTATATGGTTCTCACTGAAATGCCATATACAAGAAGCAGCTATAATAATAATAATAACAATTGGTTTTTGGGGGAAAGGAAATGGCGCAGTATCTGTCTCATATATCGTTGGACACCTGAACCACGCCGTAAGGGAAGGGATAAAGGAGGGAGTGAAAGAAGAAAGGAAAAGAGAGGTGCCGTAGTGGAGGGCTCCGGAATAATTTCGACCAACTGGGGATCTTTAACGTGCACTGACATCGCACTGCACGCGGGCGCCTTAGCGTTTTTCCTCCATAAAAACGCAGCCGCCGCGGTTGGGTTCGAACCCGGGAACTCCGGATCAGTAGTCAAGCGCCCTAACCACTGAGCCACCGCTGCGGGGCCAGCTATAACCGGGATATTACTTTTTTGATCCCACGTACCCTCCTATTTATGTATTCTTTCTTCTCTATTGACATCGATAACTGGAACGGGCTCTGTATGATGATTTGTACAGCTCCAATAAATAAAAATTACATGGGATCAAGCGGCGCATTATCGCCGCGCTTCCTTGATGACCTGCTGCGTAAAATTTAAGGCGCGCTTTGTGTATTACGTTTTCCTTTTGAATCTTGCTCCTAGCTCTGCGATCACATTGATACTCATGCCTGCATTCGAGCGCACAGCAGCTGCTGTATTTCATGCATCACTGGTAATCTTCCTTGCGTGTTTCCGGAAAGCATGCAAGGAGAGATTTCGTGTTGCCCTTCTGTATAAAGGACCTGTTTATTAAACTTTTTTCACTATAGCCCTAAACGGCGTAGCAGCGTCTCTAAATATGCGGAAAACGTGAGCAGCTTTAGTAGTTTGCTTTGAGGGATATCCCGAAAAAATTCTACCTTGACGAGCGGATGGAGAGGACACCCTTTGAGAAAGAATAATTCACGGAGAAGCCATGGCGTTTCCTTGATAATGAATGGGAAAGAATTCACCCCGCTCTTGAGGCTGCCGCTATCATATTCTCGGCTAGGGGCGACGCAAGCGTCTGCTCCTGGAAAGTCATTTTTCATAATTTTGCCGGATATGATTAATGATAGCTCGGAAGACCTGCGTCTCACTTAGCCTGATGTCTTTCTTATCTGTAGCCTTTCCTCAAAAGACTACAGGTTTCCGCGCACATTTTCTCAAGCCTCTGTCGTGCTTTTTAGAGTAACATGACTTCTTAACCATGGATCTAGGACTAAGTAGCGATGTTGTACATCTAGACAATTTCTGGAAGTGTCGTGATGATGCCTCTATTTTTGTTGTACTTATTCATATCCCCACTTGTATACATTTAAAAAAATATATATTCTTAACCCTTGATGTTACTGTGCAGTGACAGCAGAAGCGTAGTTGAATCGCAGGAGCTTGATACCTGTAGAAAAGTTAGCAAGCACAAGCGTAAGCGCCAGCCTCTATGCTCTGAGAGGAAACAGAGTGAAAAAAAGAAAAAATGTAGAGCGTACGCACACATGTGATCGGTTTCTAGATGAGGTGATAATAATAATAATTGGTTTTTTTGGGGAAAGGAAATGGCGCAGTATCTGTCTCATATATCGTTGGACACCTGAACCGCACCGTAAGGGAAGGGATAAAGGAGGGAGTGAAAGAAGAAAGGAAAAGTTTTTACATTTGAGGTAGAACTATCAAAATCAAGCTACCACATGCGTATAAAGAAAGCATTGGCGACGACAATGATGGAAAAAACAAGGATCATTCCAGCGGAGAAAAAACCATGACTTTGATATCGCTACTTCCTAAAGAACCCACTGATCTAAGAGACACCCAGGTGAACTTATTAGACACCCTGTCATCTAATAACGACTCCGCAGGGCAACAACTCGAAGCTTTTGTCGTTATTAACGATAAGAGCGCCCGTTAATGAAAGACTACTCGCATTGTTCGTGACCGCACAACCTGGCCCCGCAGGAAACGCAGCGCCTGTGAAAAATGGATTGTTAAAGGCTGGAGAACCAGTGAAGCCGTCAGCCTGTACATTGGGCACCTTTGCTATTTTAGCATGCAGCAAGCTCTTTCGTCGCCATTAAGTGCTCGTTCAGATGTCTCGCTCACTCGCCGCCGTTCAATCGAATAGCGACTGCTAAGCCTTATTCGCATCCTCTCTTTATATTCTGTTTACACTTTCGCAAGTGCACCACTGGATTAGCAAGCCTGTCATTGCCAGCATGGTGCTCTCTACAAAACCTCCAGGATATCGAAGGAAAGGGGTTGCCTTTTTTCGCCCAAAGCACCGAGCCAAAGGGCGGAGTAGATGTTGCCATGTCAAGGCGGATTAGCGAGGATGATCCACCGGGCGTGACGAAGCATTAGGAGATTAGGGAACAGGGTGAATCGGCCATAGGCAAGGCTTATCCACAGATTAGGAACCTGACGGGACGCCCTCCGACACACCGCCGAAATGGTCTCTGAGGGTCGATATGCCTGAGGCTAGAGGTACGACACCACAGGCTGACCTCTTTTGCCCTAGCGCTGAGCGCTGCAGATATTGCCCGATGACCGGAATGAATCCGCCAGTCCACTCAATGCAAATCCTACTTTGTTGTTACTGTGAGTGAGTGAGTTACACTAAGTTTTTTAGACGGTACAAAGAATCCTGTGCGCCACCTTTTATAGTTTCTGGCACAGCAGTGATGGATTTTTTAACACGACAGCGTTGGTACCTGTGCATCAGAGAACTCGGCGTAGTTGGCATCATCCCCGGTGATCACGGAAAAACCGGGTTCGTCGAGAGGGTCATGACGTCACAAGTGAAGCTGCGAAATGAGTAGTCATTGAAAAGTTACAATACTGGTGAATATAAACGTCGCAACGTGACCGAAACCTCATTAGGACATGTATGTTTATGAAGCAAATAAATGAATTTCGCGAGAAATAAAAATGAGGTAACTAGTCGGGAACCGAGCCCCTGAACCTTGAGTAGACAGTTGGGTCACCCTTACGCCACGCAGGCACGTTAGTACGTCGTGGCTAAAGCGGGGATTTATATGCGTGCCATGTGGTCTTTCACATAATATGGAAAAAGTGTCAATGTCTACATGGGGAAGAGGAGCTGCTGACGGGAACCATAAAGGCTGTCACGTCATATCTTTAGAGGCGGAGCTTAACTGCTCCCCAATTTGTTTCCCTCCTGGAGACAACTGTTCGTAACCTCAATGGCAAAACAGCCACAAGTTGTTCATCGCAAGGCGCACAAACGTGTGGGCTGTGATTGTATCATATATCACAACCGACTCCAATTTCCAGTTCTTTGATTTTGTCCCCCCTGCGCAATATAAACTGTTCACATCTTCTTTGAAAAAGCGATCTTAACCCTACTGAAAAATGTACATAGGTTTGAATGGGTCAGCAAATAGGATTATGGCACATTTGGTTTGGCTTTATAGGATGGACGTTCCAAAGCGGCTCAGTCTATGAGGGACGCTGTAGTGGAAGGCTGCTGATAATTTCGACCACCTGGGGTTCTTAACGAACTCTAACAACGCACAGTACACGGACCTTTCACATTTTTCCTCCATCGAAGTGCTACCGTAGAGGGCGGGTTCGAACCCACGACTTGCGTGCACTGTATGATGTAACTGCACGGTAATTAACCATGGGTAATCGAAGTTATACGGAGCCCTCCACTAAGGAGTATCTCAAAGGCTGAATCACTTTGGAAGCTTCATCCTATAACGTTAAACGAAATGTGCCATAATCCTATTTGTCGACCTATTCAAATATGTACACATTTTTCAATAGGGAATGCACTTCAGCTCTGTTGTTCTTGCGCACTGCATGTTATTTCCACAGGTTCTAACTGAGCACTTTTCAACCGCATGACCAAAAATATCAGCCTAAGGGCACGCAGTTTTTCTGGAGGCGGAGCATATCTTAATTATATGAGGACTCATTTCAGACCACGATCCTCCCTACTATCAGCGCTTCATATTTGCTTCTCTAACACAAACTTGAACTATTTCGTGCGAAACTAAAATCGAACGAAAATACAACCAAACTCGAAGCCTTGCATGCATGTCAAGCGGCTGGAAGAAACGAAACTTCGCTCAAGCGCCAGGCCTAGAATATCTGTTCTACTGCATTCCTATTCGCGTTTAGCAGTATTTGGCATCTGTTGTGCGAGCGAATTAATTATTGGTTGGCCTCACATTTGATGGCGCGAATGACTGTTTGCTTAATATGGAAGAGAAGAGGGAAGCCTTCAATGTGATTAGCTGCCGCGCGGAAGGAATCGCGGGGGCGCGATCATTTTTCTTTCGGGGTGCACGCGGCATTTTCCGCGAGCTGTTGTCCAGCGACCTCTCGCGTTTGCTCGACGCTTTACTGAAAAGCAGAATCTATACAACATGGCTCTGGCTGATCGACCTCGGTTCGCTTGGCAGGGCTTCCAAGGCGTTTCTAGAGTGGCTCTCTTTTTTAGAATGCGAACGATGGAGGCAAATATTGAGTGTTATTTCTCAAAATACGAGAAAAAAATTGTAGTAATTAATAATAATTGGTATTTCGGGAATGAAATGGCGCAGTATCTGTCTCATATATCGTTGGACACCTGAACCGCGCCGTAAGGGAAAAGATACAAGGAGAGAGTGAACGAAGAAAGGAAGTGATAGGTGCGGTAGTGGAGGGCTCCGGAGTAATTTCGACCACCTGGTGATCTTTAACATGCACTGACATCGCACAGCACACGGGCGCCTTAGCGTTTTGCCTCCATAAAAACACAGCCGCCACGGGCCGGTTCGAACCCGGGAACTCCGGGTCAGTAGCCGGGCGCCTAACCAGAGACACACACACACACAGACACACACACACACACACACACACGCACACGCACACGCACACGCACACGCACACGCACGCACGCACGCACGCACACACACACACACACACACACACACACACACACACACACACACACACACACACACACACACACACACACACACACACACACACAATATAGCTGTTCAGGTTTTCAGTGTACAGGGAAGTAGACGTGCGGTAATCAGGCATTATAGGATTTTGGGTGATTCTACGCAATTTTTGATCTGATAGTTCAAACCGAATCAAACGCCCTCAGCAAAATAAAAAAATGCAACTTAGTCTCGAACATGCTACCCGGCACAGCTTGTCGATCCTGCAAGGAGAAGCTACTGTAATACCGTCGACATCAAATCCGTTGTTTAGGACGAAGGCCTTCGCATACATTGTCTGTGTGCGCATTCGCCTAAATTGTTCAAATGTGCCCCAAAAGCCTAAAGAGTGAGCAATGCCCTATCAAAAACGTATCCATCGCGTCGGGAATCGCTCTCTATTGGAGCAGTCGGATGCACCGTGCTGTTATTTTGTTATGCACTGAACAAAAATATATAGACAAAGAAAGGGGGGGGGGGAGGAAGGGATGTTAACCAGAAAGGTTTACGGTTGGCTACCCTGCACTGTGGAATGGAATGAGGGGATTAAAAAGGGGAAGAGGAAAGGAACGGTAAACATAGTCATAATCTGTCAAGCAAGGCAGTCTCTCGCAAAAAACAAAGAAGTGGCTTGTAAGCATTGATGGCAGTCGCCTGTTGTGGCCACGGATCGAGGATCTTTCTTATCTTCTGTGAAAGGGCGATGCACTGAACGGAGAAACGATATGACCTTTACAGCTGAGTGGCACGTGCCGAAATTTACAAACGCTCCTGAGGAAATTTGGGGGCCTGCTCTCATTAATTTAACTGCCACCTGTCGCCGAGGGCAGCTCGCTCACAATCCGTTGGGCAGGTTGTAATGACGTCACAATGTCACGTGACCTAGTTGGCCCACTTGCTGTCTATGTTGCTTCTCTGGGGATTTTTCGCTGACGGCCGCTGACGGCCACGACAACGCTGGCTTTTCTGCAAGAAAAAAACCTTAACGCTATCGCGACTATATTCATTCCCAGTAAATTTTCAGGCACTGTTTTAATAACTTCATAATCGTGATCTTTCACGGTAATGGTCGTCAATTGCGAAATGTCACTGTGGTAGACCGTAAAGGTTGCCACACTTCGTGTCTACTTTTGGCAAGAGTACGCCAGTCACGAAAAACAGGCTCCGGGCCTGAGCAACAGAACAGTTTGTGGTGTGGTCGGCGTAACACTGCCACGTTCATTGTTTGATTTCTTAACGTTGCCTTCAGAGCAGGGGTGAAATGTCGTGCTTCCATTCGAAAGGAATGCCCAAAGTTCCGGCATTGCTCTTCAACCGTGATTGATGTACCGCTTCTAGCACAGGCCATCAGACCCCACTGTTGAATGGTACCCTGTATATGTTGTCTAAATGTTAGTATGGCGGCATTCAGTGAGCCTCTGCCGACCGCGAAAATACTAAACTGCAAGCGGTAAAAGTGTTCCGATAAACGGTTTGCCTCCGGACGGTCTCCTTTTTAGTCTTCGTGCCTTCGAGGCTGCGTGGCAATCTTCATGCTGCAAATTTTATCTTATTGTTCTTGACGGCTGCGGTGACGTTACTGTGCAGTAAACTGTGCCTTGATATATTGGACTGACATTAGCGGAAAATGAAAGAAGACACAACTAACGAAAAAACAAAAGTTAGCGAGGCGAACGCGGTGTAGAAGCCCTAGCGCACAATTCTAACTACGTGGAAGTCGAAGTTTCGCCGGAGCACCTGCCGTCTGTGACAAGGCCTCCCTGAATGGCTCCCAAGAGGAAGCTCTTGGCGGTAGGGTAAATGGATTCCAGAAAAGCGCATTGCATGTTTGCACGCGTGAAACAAGGTGCTCCCCAAGGTTGCCTAGATGCGCCACTGGCTTGTTTTTTAGTAATGAGACATAAAGAAGGGCCATTAACCTCAGTGTGCGGACTCCCAGACGCCAAGCAGAGTTCATCTGCTTCAGTATCCGTCTTGTCAGGGACATGATACATTTCTCAGAAGAATGACTTGTCGCAACCGCGCAAAGCGTTTTATCCACAGAATGCATCTAGAACCTTGCCAACGCCGACGAGAAACAGACTCGCAAAATGCTTTGAAATTTCCTAGCCATAGAGAGTCACTCCTCACAAGAAGCTGCGTTTATTCTTTTTTGACTTCGTATTTTTTGTGTCGTTTAAAATAATCCTATTGTATCCCAATCCTCCAGCAACCTCAAAAGAAGCTATCAGCATGTTTCACAATAAAATAAAATTAAAAATAAAAACGCGATAGTTTAAGTCGTGTGTATAATGCAAAGCTTGGGCCACTTAATTAAAGACAAGAGTTCGAGGTCTTAAAAAAGTAAACTTAGTAAAGGGGGTGAAGTTTCCTGTGCATTTGAATGCGCGAATAGGAATGTTTTAGTTTCCCATTCATATTCACAGTTTCGTGAAGTTAAAGCCCCCCCCCCCCCCATATGCTACGCATCGATGGCATGAAGGACGTAGATGAATCCGTGGAGGGCAGATGTTCGGTAGTACACGACAAGCGCCATAGGGAAAGCAGCTAACACTCATTGTGCGCCCTCGCTAGTCATTTTCAAGTACTGTGCCAGTCGGAGCAGAAGACAGGCTTCAGCAAAAACCTTTTATTTAAAATCGTAGACAAGGTAAGGAAAAAGAATGCTTACTGGAAGCGACCTACTATCGGCATGCTCTACCCCTTCTATTAACGGTGTTTCCTGAAATTTGGTCATTGTTCTGTTGACAGAGCTGACACACTGTGCCCCTTCACTCGATTTCCACCAGTCATTGTAAAAAATACAAACATCCTTGCATATGAGCTGCGCCTGTTGTTCGAAAACTTAATATAAATAACTCATTAATTTCTAATTGATCGCAACTGCTCGCAAGTGCTCGCAGTACGCTGCCTCTGGCTGCAGACACCACACCGAGAGCTCACTCCCCGAACCGCTTACAGAGACGGAAGCTACCAGGAAGCGTGCGACAGTGCTTCGACATAAATTACTCACTTCTGCAAGCGTGTTGTGCAGGGTAAACGGCACGCAAGCATTGACCGTAGAGTTAGACCCATCCAGATGCCCTGCGCTGCCACTGCTCTGTTAACATACTAGTACATGAAAACCTATCGCCAAGAAACACCTAGCGAAGCAAAAAAGGTCTCTTGAACCTGATTGCATACCCTGCAAAAACTTTAGAGTCAAGCTTGCGAAAAACGCTGTGCGAAAGGTGTATTCATTGGCCCATTGAGGCGTCGAAAAATGAATAAATGATCTGCTATTCAATTGTTTGAGGAATTCAAAGACAAAGTTAGATGCCGATAACTCTCTTTCGTTAAAAAAACATGCTTAACTGCGCTGTTCTCCAGGTTTAAATTTTTGCTAGATTGAATTATCCTTGCAATACTGAATTCAATTGGGGCAAGAGTGGGATTGGTTTGTTTCTTTTAACCAATTCCTAATCAACCTGGCGCACATCGTCGTTATATTAATACTGTCATACTTTTACAATTTGCAACCGCCAAGAGCTCATGAATTTGCATTTACTGCTGTGTTTGCTTTTCTGTCTCTATCATCATCATCATCATCATCCTCACAATGTATACTGCATGATAAAGGCCTCTCCCACACCTCTCCAATTAACCCTATCTTGTGGCAGCTGCGGCAACCTTATCGCTGCAAACTTGTCTCATCCCCCCATCTAACTTCTTGCCGCCCCCTGCTATGTTTGCCTTCTCTTTGAATCCACTCCATTACCATTAAGGACCAGCGGTTATCTTGCCCTCGCATTACATGCCCTGCCTAAGCCCATTACTTCCTCTTCATTTCTACTAGGCTGTGTTAACCTGCGTTTGTTCTCTTAGCCATTGTGCCCCCGGCCTGCCACTTAACCTATCATTTTCCTTTCCATGGCTCGCTGCGTTCTCCTTATCTTGAGCTGAACCCTTTTCGTTAGCCTCCGCGTTTTTTCCCCGTAGGTGAGCACTGGTAAGATAAAGCTGCTGCACACTCTTCTTCTTGAGGGACATTGGTAAACCGCCATTCATGATCTGAAAGAACTGGCCAAATGCGCTGCACATCATTTCTCTAGTTATTTCTCTCTCATGATCCGGATCTGCGGCCACTACCTGCCCTAAGTAGACGTATTCTCTCACCGCTTCCAGCGCCTCGCTACCAATTGTGAACTGCTGTTGCCTTGCTAGACTGTTGGGCATCAGTTTAGTTTTCAGCATATTAATTTTTAGACTCACCTTTCCGCTCTGCCGTGTCTAAGTCACTGATCATGATTTGCAATTCATCCCCTTGCTCTAATTTGCTTAGCTGGTTGTCCTCGTAAGCCAATGGTGTATGTCATCTAAAATAAAGCTGATCATGACGGTTGAAATAAACGTGGCAGGCTTATGCAGCACGCTAAGATTGCGGCATGCGTTCAGCTCCAAAGGAGTCCGCCATTGCAGAAAGATACAAAATAAAGTGGTAGACAGCGATGAACAGGAAGCGCGCCTAGCTCTGCATCATAAAGGCTCTAACACGGCCATCGCAGTGTGTCAAGATTACAGTGATTCCCGTCTGGATTGAGCGTAGGCCCCTGAAAAAAAGGCATTAATTTTCGTTTCGCACACCAAATGTGTCATGGCGTGCGTGAAAAAACGGCTGTGATTTTAAGATGGGTCGCTTCATTAATGACACAGAGGTCCCTGGCTGAGTCTGACTAAGGGAGCCTGCGCTGGCTATGGCAATTTTCGCAATAAAACAAGAAGAACCGGAGTTAATGGTAGCCATGAATACATCTCCGGACTTTGCTATTTTGAGGACAGTGGTTATTCTGAAAAGCTTTCCTGAAAGACACAAAATAAAAATAACCATTAGTCCTCACTGTATAGTCACAGAGGAGCAGCCGGAGAAGGGTGTTAATAAGTAACTGAGAGTGCGAATAAATGAAGTTCAGGAGGGTGTTGCTGCGGGCTAGTTCGTTTAACATTCCTTAAAAGAGAACAGCGCAAACATAGGACGATGAGAGGAACGTACAACATAGACGGTGACTTACAAACTGACTAGGACAAGTTGTCGGGCTAGTTGGTGGTGGTCCATTCTTTTATTGACAGCGCTTAAAAAACACGGACAGAAGACATAGAAGATGACCTCACAGCGCCTGTGACGTCGTCTTCTATGCCTTCTGTCCGTGTTTTTAAGCGCTGTCAACCAAATAATAGATTACAACTGACGTTTCAGTTGTAAGTGAGCGCCTCAAGACCTCAACACTCAAGAAAATAGCCGTGAAACACGGGATACGCATGGATTTCCCGGCGCCCACCAAACTAGGAGACCTCCGCAAAAGAGTCAGTCAAGAAGATCTAGCGTAAAGCGCGTGAAAGATTAAGCACAGGACGCCATATTTAAAACCCTGTGTGACTTCGGATGTATATGAGATACCGCTATCGTTAGACAAACAGGACAAACCATTGGACGACTTGGGACAAACAGGAAGATGCATCAACGAGCGTCTGATGGAACACTCAAAATCACTCAAGTCCGGCACAGGCAGCAACTTGCCCATTCACTGCAAAAAATTCTCTTGCGTGCCAGCCTTCGACAAGACAAAGATTTTGAAAAGATATTGCGGAAAGCGCACACGTGAGATACATGAAGCTTACCTAATTCAAAACCGTGGCAAAATGTCAGTCAGCAGTCCGTCAATCAATCTGTTGTCAATGAAGACTGCCTATCTGGAAAAGTAATCCTATCTCACTTTTTAACATTTTAACACTTTTACATGAAGTGCTAGCCACGTTCCGTTTTTACCAAACTGCATGCCGATTATCCATCCTTCACATGCATCTTGTTGTTCACATTCCCTCATGTCCTCCTTCGCACAGGAATCGTTCTTTGTTGAAACCTTTATAACTTTTAAGATTTTATCGCTTTTATCGGGCCTTTTACACCACCCCTGACGTTGAGTTAGCTGACAGCTTGCCTCGAGACTACTTAATATGTGTGTGCAGCTTTCGAATACACATCTACTGTAAGTCAGCGCCTGTGTTGTACGTTCCTCTCTTCGTCCTGTGTTTGCGCTGTTCTATTTTAAGCAGTGTGAAGAAATCAGTAACAGATTTCGTACTTTATGCAATAACGCCACAGAGAGAAGCTTTCTCGAGCGCGATTATAATGTCAAAATTGCGCACTAGAAATTTTTGGCGTGCATTTAAAGATAGTCCTTTCCTCTAAGCGTATACCGTAAAATCTTCATAGAGTTGAGTTCGACATTTTCAGGATTATTGTATTCAAGGTCAAAGATTAGTAATGTCGGCTCATAGCGTGAAAATCTATCCCCCCCCCCCCCCCCCCTAAAAGATTCTTAAATTTTCGTGCCTCTACGCAAAGCATAACGCTGTTATCGGCATGGCGTGATCTTCACTTATTTGCGCGCCAAACTGAGCATGTGACTGTAGAGTACTAAACAGTTAGTCCATTTACAGTATGTCCTCAAGAGCACCCTGCGACCATGTGGAACCAGCTGACGCTTTCTGCGCAGTACAGCCTCTTCGGAGCAAATGAACTAGGAGTTTCAAAAATTACGAAATGAACTAAACTTTACGTGCTCCACCGGCCTGAAGATTCGAGGAAGAGAGAGGGCAGGGAAGCCTCAGTCCGCTAGCAAACAATTCGACAAGAGGACTCGTCTTTGTTTGGGACTAATTATAGACAATCCTGTCTTTAAAGCCAGTCATCCAGTTAATTTGGCGAATACCGAAGGCGTGTACATCGGGCAAATTTTGATGCGATAAAATTTGGGCACGTTTATCACACTGCACACAGCGGCTTTGCTTTCTTACAGTGGTCTTTCGTTTCCTGTGGCCGCCCTCCTGTTGTTTACCAAGCGGTGCATGCTTACTGCCCCGCGTACAGGCTGCGATAATACATGATGATAAATGAATGTTTATGGCGCAAGGGCATCTGTGGCCCGAGAGCGCTATGGCACAAGGTTTTTCCTTTTGTCCAGATGGGGTCAAAAACCCATTTCCCAAGAATTTCACCCTATTGATCCGGAGTTCCCGGGTTCGAACGCGACCGCGGCGGCTGCGTTTTTATGGAGGAAAAACGCTAAGGCGCACGTGTGCTGTGCGATGCCAGTGCACGTTAAGGATCCCCAGGTGGTCGAAATTATTCCGGAGCCCTCCACTACGGCACCTCTTCCTTCTTTTCTGCTTTCACTCCCTCCTTTACCCCTTCCCTTACGGCGCGGTTCAGGTGTCCAACGATATACGAGACAGATACTGCGCCATTTCCTTTCCACAAAAACCAATTATTACTGCTTTTTGAGGAAAGGCGCGGCGCTGCGCAGCGGCGGAACACCTGTGGCTCCGTGCTACTAGTGGCGCACGAGCTGTAGTTATTAGGGAGCGAAAGAGAGAGGGAAAGACGGAGTCGGCGGCGGCCACCTGCGCCGTGCGTGACGTCACTCGTGCTCCGAAATACGCCGGCTCGCGCGAAGCGCGCTGTTGACTAGCGTAGTGAAGCTTTTCGCTTCAGAAAATTGGAGGACGCTTAAGCTCTGCCCTTAAGAGTGGAATGCGACAGCGTGTTGCAGCACTGCCAAGGAGTCCACGGAACGTCATCGCACGTTCGGCGAGACCCCTTACCCGCCCGTATGCTGTATGATGGCAGTGCATGTTAAAATCCCCAGGTGGTCGAAATTATTCAGGAGCCCTCCACTACGGCATCTCTTTCCTCCTTTCTTCTCTTATTCCCTCCTTTATCCCTGCCCTTACGGTGGGGTTCATGTGTCCACCGATATGTGAGATAGATGCTGCGCCATTTCATTTAATAATAATAATAATAATAATAATAATAATAATAATAATAATAATAATAATAATAATAATAATAATAATAATAATTGGTTTTTTGGGGAAGGAAATGGCGCAGTATCTGTCTCATATATCGACGGACACCTGAACCGCGCCGTAAGGGAAGGGATAAGGGAGGGAGTGAAAGAAGAAAGGAAGAAAGGGGTGCAGTAGTGGAGGGCTCCGGAATAATTTCGACCACCTGGGGATCTTTAACGTGCACTGACATCGCACAGCACACAGGCGCCTTAGCGTTTTTCCTCCATGAAAACGCAGTCGCCGCGGTCGGATTCGACACTTTGCTCAAAAACCGATTTTTTCCATACTCCGAATAAGACTAGGCTGTGAAGCCTCACTGGGTCGGCAACCGGTCACTGGGGTCCTCTTATGTGCAGTGAGCGCACAACATAAAGGGAAGTTTACTTACACACCAAAACCAAATTATTATTAGTATTATTATCTCATCAGCGGTGACTGAGTGGTTAGGGCACTCGACTACTGATCCGGAGTTCCCGGGCTCGAACCCGACCGCGGCGGTTGCGTTTTTATGGTGGAAAAACGCTAAGGCGCCCGTGTGCAGTGCGATGTCAGTGCACGTTAAAGATCCCCAGGTGGTCGAAATTATTTCGGAGCCCTCCACTACGGCACCTCTTCTTCCTTTCTTCTTTCACTCCCTCCCTTATCCCTTCCCTTACGGCGCGGTTCGGGTGTCCAACGATATATGAGACAGATACTGCGCCATTTCCTTTCCCCGAAAACCAATTAAAATTAAAATACATCAAAAGACCCCCGAAAGACGTGGGCTTGCGAATTTTTTTACGCCGCGTATTCAGCCACAAAACACAGCACCGTAAACAATGCTACGCGGTAAGCGCCCAAGTATCACGTACGAATAGCTGTAAACAACCAGTGCCTTGATGCAGCCAAGGCACAACGCGATAGGCTCTTCTTACGGGATGGCTAGATGGTCTTCTTCCTTGCTTGCCACTTTCGTCGCTTACGTTTAAGCGCCTCTTGCGGTTTGCACTAACACCCTCTATCAGAAACCTCGGCCGTATCCTAGGCCTATCGATGACATGCCGAACCGACAATCTATCGGCAAACGAGAAGGTCCGAAGGCGAGACTGCACGCATGATCGGCGAACTTCAATTAATCCGTTTGCATCACCTCTTATCTATAGTAGTAACAATTGTGAGCCAGGTATGGTCACCTGGTACAAAAGGTACAATGGCTCCGGCGGGAGGCCAGTCGCTCTGTTTACATCCATCGCTGCCAGCCTGCTGATAAAAGCGAAAGGAGGTGGGGTCAACGTACTCGAGGGGGGGGCGGTGCCATGTTGACTTCGCTTTTCCCTGTTCTTTCCCTAGAAACGAGTGCGCAAGACATCGCCCAAGACCGAGCCTTCCCTTTGATGTTCCCCTTTTTTCCTGCCTAGCCGAAATGCGGAAGAAACTCTACCCAAGGGTCGGCGGAAGGCAATTCCTCTCGATGGCATGACTAGGCGTTTCATTTATTTTTGTATGTCATCTTCCCTAATCAGCCGGAACTCACATTTCGGGAAGATGGGTAAGAGGGAAGCGTTTGCATTCCTTGAGCAAGGCAGGGCGATTTATTTTCCTGTTGTCGAAGCTACGCTGCTTGCTTTCCTACCCCGGTCCAGAAAGCAAATTTGTTGGCCACACTCAGTACTGTACCTCTCAAGCACTCTGCAGGGGCTTTGTAACCGTCATTCCTTTTTTTTTCTGTATATATATAATTGGCTTATTGGGGAAAGGAAATGGCGCAGTATCTGTCTCATATATCGTTGGACACCTGAACCGCGCCGTAAGGGGAGGGATAAGAGAGGGAGTGAAAGAAGAAAGGAAGAATTAGGTGCCGTAGTGGAGGGCTCCGGAATAATTTCGACCACCTGGGGATCTTTAACGTGCACTGACATCGCACAGCACACGGGCGCCTTAGCGTTTTTCCTCCATAAAAACGCAGCCGCCGCGGTCGGGTTCGAACCCGGGAACTCCGGATCAGTAGTCGAGCGCCCTAACCACTGAGCTTTTTTTTTCTGTCAGAAGTAGTATTTTGTCCCGCGTCACTCACGTGCTCCAGTCCAGAATCACACAAGTAAAATGACAATTCAAGGACTGCTTTTTCATTCTGCACCTTTTTTCATGACACAATATTCACTTTCTCCCTTGGTCACGTAAAGTGTCTCCGTGTGCGTATGTAACCGGGACCTGATTTCAGCAGAGTTTCGGTCAAGGTTCATTATCCGCAGTAGACACGCTTTTTGAACATGCTTTCTCATTTTAGCTATCTCTGCCTCTTCTATTTTTATGGTCGCTTCTTCCGGCTTTGCATTTTCTTCCTGGCTTCATACTTTCATTTGGCTGCTATATCGGCTCATGATTATTCCTGAACATTGATTTTTTAGTACTTAGCTCTATTCTCGGCTGTTGTGCGCAAAATAGAAAATCACCCCGTTGAACCCTGACTCTTAGCTTCTTGTCATTTTCAACAATTGCGTGCATACTTACTCAGCCAGGAACATTGATATTTTTACTTTGGACATCATGAAGACAAAAATATCACCCCGTGTTTTTCTGCACGTCTTTACAGACTCATTAATAAAGCAGGTAGGCCTCAATTGAAACGAATGCTAGACTGTTTTCTCGAGCTCAATTACGTCACCTGAATGCTTCTCGCTGACTCGCCTTATTTTTATTTCGCTCTCAGATTATTTTTGTTCGCGAATACCTAATTAGAGGAGACTAAATGATTAAAAAGCCAGGGAGCAGCCGATTACATGTGCGGCATTCTGAGGAGACATCGCCTACTCTTTCAATTCGCCACGAGTAAATATAGCTGAGCGGTCAACAACTTGCGCGACAAGAAAAACGAAATAAATACATATCTCAAATTCCAAAAAGACTACTGACTATAAGCACGATACTTTAGCTTAGTAAAACGAGCCAATTACGGTTACTGCAGTGAAAGCGCTTAAGGGTAAATATATCAATATAATCCTATCAGTGCGAACACGCGATACTTATCGATGGCATTAATTACTTCAACGTTCTTGCCGCTTGAAACGCAATAAAAATGAAATTTTAAAATGTAAAACATTTAAAAAAATTCTTGCGGACACTGACAAAATAGTTCCGTCGTCTTAACAGACCTGATTTTTGCGCAGTTTCCAGAGAAGACGTCTTTAAATAAGTAATTAAATAGAGCAACGTATCGAGAAGAAGACGGCGTTACTGACCATATTAAGGGCGGACGAAACTCTCGATACAAAATAACAAAGGTCGAATGAGTAAAACCTTTAGATACGAGAGAGAGCGGACAAACGCTCGATTGCTTCCGCCAGCTGAGATTACTTCGTCGCCTGAGATCTTCGAAGATAAAAAGCGTATTTGCGCCGAGAATATCTCGCGCTTCCATACTTTCGTGGAGAGTTCTATCAAGACGAAAGCCTTTGAAACACGCGAACCGAAGGAATAAAGAAACAACTGAAGAAAACAGCAGGAAAAGATGAAGCGGAGGCGGCTAAGAGGATTTCGCTGTCGCATTATTCACCCGTGTCGGGTATACCGCTGTACATTTGCAAACGGCCTCATTGAGCACGTTTCCCCGCTGCCTTCGCCCGTATTTACTCTCGGCCGAGGAAAAAAATATTTATTATACTCGATGTTTTCGTTTCCTTAAGACGGCGCCCGTGGCCAGCTTTTCTTTCACGCAGATTTATACGAGGCTGGAATACCCATGTATGTTCAATGCTTATGTATTTAACAAGTGCAGTACTTAAGTATGTTCAGCTAGGCTATATATCCCTGAATGTACTCATTACAGTGTTCTTGCTCATTGTACGTGTCGCGATTGGTCCACTTTCTCTCTTTCCAGCAAAGACCAATAAAAAGCTGTCCTCACCTAGCACGGTGCCTGCGAGAAATTGCTTCGTTCGAATAACGTCGAGATTGCGCGTAGCCCGGGCCTCGGCCTACGTACGGAAACGCGATCGGACGACACGGAAGCGATTTCCTATGGGCAGCCGACTTGGCGCGCAGCATCAAAAGACAGCAGGCATCTTGTGACAGCTGTACTTGGGATCCTGATGGAAGCGAGGCTACTGGAACTAAGGTGCACTCTGCAACAGCTTCATTTTTTGATCGTTTGTGTGCTTCGGTGCTACTCAGAGACAGGTGAACGCAGAGCAAACGCCGGTGGTTAGCCTGAAGAGTCCTGTAGTTGGCTACCCGAACCCGGGATAAACGGAATAGGGTATGTAAAAGGAACTAAGAAAGAAAAATGCTTCTTTCGTTTTCTGCAAACGATCGGATTACATACATTGAGACCGCAATCATAAACGGGAAAAAACAGCACTAAGTGGCCATGGACTCGTCCTAGGGCGGGTGGAGTGCTCGTGACTTTGCAAAAAAGCAAGAGGAAGGGGACCGCAAATGTGGCGGGGGGAGGGGGGTTGAAGGCGTCGTTTGCACAAGCAGTACAGATAATCGGTCCAATATTGGAAATGTATTGGCAAAGGCTGGTCCTGTAATCAACCAAGGTAAAACCACCCATCTCCAATAGTGTGCCGATTACTTGTGATGGTCGGGTAAGACACTGCCCATAAACTCATATTGCGACATTGATTGTAAAACATTTTATTCGCCGGGAAGAGCTTGGCAAGAGGCCGCGTTAAGTGGTCGAGAGTACATAGCCCTCGACGACTTTGTCAGCCCACTCCACCGCCAAAACTTGCGTTCTGGGGTCAGAGCTAGCCAGCACGGTCTCCCACCGCTCGAGAGAAGGAGCTGTAACTAGATCACCCGGAGGTGGCTCTATTTTGCAGTCCCACAGGATGTGATCGTAGGTAGCACGTTGGCCACAGTGTTTGCAGTTTGGGTTGTAAAGATCTGGATAAATGTGCGCGAGGAGTGATGGGGTGCGTATCGATCTCGTCTGTAGACGACGCCACGTAACCTCTTGTTCCTTAGTAAGTCTTTTGTCTGGAGGGGGGAAAATTCTCCTCTCTAGTTTAAAATGATTGGTGAGATCATGATATGTGATCATTGAGTCCTTCGTGAAATTCAGGGAGCCAGACTCATCCACTGCCCGGTCGACGAAACCTCGGGCTTTATTGTGGGCTGCCTCGTTCCCCGGATTCCCCGAATGGGCTGGGACCCATATCAATTCGGAATAATTTGGTGAGAATTTGGTTGCGTTAAGGATTCTAAGGGAGGTGTTTGTAATTCGCCCTTTAGCGAAATTATTGATACCCATTTTGGAATCGCTGAGGATGATGCTCCCACATGTTCCTAGATTTAAATGCACGTGACCCCCCACTCTATTGAGGCTAAACAGAGCAGGCGCGATGATAGACTATAGCGTGCCGCCGGACATGTCCAGTAGATTCAATTTACAGGTGATAACAACCGTGTGATTTTTTTTCTCTTCAACTCAAAAATAAAATTAGGATAGTCACTGCCTTTACTCAAACGCATAAATTTTCCTAGTAGCACGTATAACGTTAATTTACTGAGCTCTAGGTGATCTGATGCTAGCCATGCTTGCCTGCAGTTGTGGTTAGGGCGCGGAAAGCCTTAATGGAAGTGGAAATAAGCGTTTTCGAAATTCACAAGTAAACGTTCGCCCAGCGTAGATCTTCAAAAAGTGGTCACAAAAATTAATCTTCGATGAAGGAAAGCCTGGCGGCGAAAATAATTGTTAGATGCTTCTTTCCCTTCCTCCTTTATCCCTTCTACTTGCGGGGCTGTTCAGTCGTTCGCCGAGGTATGCGAGACAGTCACTTTTTTCCGCCTCAAAAACCAATTTCAATCTTTTTCCTGTCTTGTTGTACGAAAACTCAGTCAAATTTTTAAAACGACCATGTTATAGTAGCTCACATGAATTATAATTTGAAGAAATCGGTCGCTGCTGAAGGTGCCTTACCAACCTATATTTTTTTTTAAAGCCTAATCACACTCTTGGAATGACACTGCGTCTAAGGCATTCGCTACGAACTTTACCTGCCCCGATAGACTTTTTAAGGATTACTACAAAAAATATTCTACAAAAAGCTCTGAGTACTTTTGAAAAAGGAAGGCCAGGCATTTTATTACGTGGCAAAAATTGGCTTGCCTCATTTAATTACGAATAGTTTTGATTTCTCATTTTAAGTCATGCTAAGTTATGCTGACTCACTTTGTAAGAAACGACAGCTGCCGAAGATGTTTCCTGTTTTAAAAGCGGCATTATCGAGCATGCCGGTCCAACCAGGCAAACAAGTAGTTAGACAGACACACGACTCAATAAAGGACGCCGCTAACCTGGCCTCGGAGCCGGAAAGCAAAACATTGCAGTGAAATTCCTACCAGACACTCGAGAACTTGCTGCGTGATGTCTCAGCTCGTACAAAAATACAGGTTACTTTTGATTCTGTTTGTGAGTACCGGGGTTCTTGCATACCAGGTTAAAACCAGGAGACCATTGAGCAATATTGAACGCTGTTGTCTTTTCAGTCACACCAGAGGAAAAGTGCGGCATTTTCTTAGCTGTTCTATAGTATTATCCAACCTTAATTCTCAAACTTCAATTCTGCGGATTTTTTAGGGCGACACCACCGTGAGTCTAAGATAAGACATCAACGTTAAACGCGGGAACGCACTTTAACCACATCGTTTTTCAAAGTGTCGGCAGGCGGTTTCGACGTGTCCTGAGGCGCCCGCGAGGTCCCATGCTTTAGTTATCACGCTATAATTTCTGTGCTTAGCCGACATTTATACAAGGACGCTCATATGCTTCTCACTGCGACCAAACCGTGCATCCTTAACGTCTTAAATCGATTAATGTGGCACATATCTTCCAGGCTCGAACCGTGTTTATCTGAAGCTCTGCAATATTTGTTGTAGTTGCCAGCGCAGGGTAGTGTTAACCTCTTCGCTACGTGGAGCTTCGTAAGAGACGCGTGAACTTTCTACGTGGCATAGTTCAGCGCTCATAGCTGCAGCCTGAGAAAGTATTGAAACCTCTTGCGTTTGCCTAACCCTGTCTTTTTGGTTAGCTGGCACGCCCAGCTTACATTACCCACATATTAATGAATTTTATTATATTAGTTCTCTGTTTCTTGATTCTAGGAGCCTTCTTTGAAGAACGTGTTTAAATGCTGTTCCTTCGAACAATGTTTAACAAACCTATCTACTTTAGGTTGCTAGTCCTCGTTGACAACACATTCCGCGCAGTTTGGTCCGTGCATCTATGAAATGCATGAGACCAGAGAAGCACCTCAGATCCTTCCATAAATGCCATGAGGCATACAGGACGTCGCACAGTTATCTCGCCGGATAAATAGCTTAGTAACAAGGACGAGAGGTGCGAGCAAATCTCAAATCGAAATTCTCGGCCGGAATGCTCCTTGCCGCCAGTGTCGCATTCGCTCAGTCAAGGTTTGAGCAACAAACAGCAAACGAAGGGGAATGATGGAGTCAGTCTGCATTGCTTGCGACAGGAACGGAATAACTCGAGTTGTTTCCGCTATGCGACTAATGCCTGCGTCATGTCGTAGACCCCCTTCTCCTTCACATCCACGTCGCTTCCACCTGTTTTTCTGTTCCGCATATTTCGCATATAAAGTATGTCTACAGAGCCGAATGAGTAAGCTCGAATCTTTGCTCACACTGCTTTCATCTCCAGGTCCATGCCGGAAGAGCTTTTGCATTCGCGCGTCGACATGACTGTAGTCCCGGCTGTCGGGAGGAACGCTGGATAACATCTCCCGTTCACTCCCATATTTCTACGAGGCATATTACCTGTCGCATTCTTTACAACGCTCGAGCGCGACATTAAGGAAATGTTAGGCCCTATCTTCGTTTTATATGTCACACTGTCAAAAACGCCCTGCGCAGCTGCTGAGCCGTAGGCGGACTCATTTTAAAGCTGTCATTTGAACAGCTTTCACGACACATGATCTAAAAAAAATTCGAAGCATGATTACAATGCCCTGCAATGCATTACTTAAGCGCGCCATTGGTTTCTCGCAATTTTTGTGCCTTCTACGACAGCAGCCGTCATGGTGGCGTCAGGGGCCAGTAAAGACAGACTTGTAAAGGAAAAGTGGCAGAAACGCGACGCGAGAATTGGTTCAATATGACGCTACTTAAAGATGACATTAAATGTCCAAGTGTAAAGAATTCACCTAGAGGCTGTAACTGCTGCTCCCGAATTTCGTAGTCAAACTTCAGTCTTCATGCAAGCAGCCTCATGTATAGAACTCATAGCTTGGCCAACCCTACACCTGAAGTGTTCGTCAGACCTCTAGTTATTACTGTCGTTTACCAAATTTAAAAGTTAACCGCCTTGTTAAAAACCATCAAAAAGTACCGAGTTTAAAGCAACGCTCTGAGAAGCGATTTTTCTTATCGAAGTGAAAAAAGTACGTTTACATTTATAATTTGTCTCATCAGAAAGTGTCGCTGTTGTAACAGAAATAAGTAATTTTGCGGAAATTTCTTTTCTATGCTCTGTCATTTATTTAGCACAGTTGTTTCTTTAATCCTACGTAGCCTAGCTGGGTGGAGTTTCTCATATATAGTTGCCGAGAGTAATAAAAACATTACAGAACTAATTTAAATAGAGATAAATACAGCCGCAGGAAATTTCTAGCTTCCTACGCAATAATAATAATAATAATAATAATAATAATAATAATAATAATAATAATAATAATAATAATAATAATAATAATAATAATAATAATAATATAATAATAATAATAATAATAATAATAATAATAATAACTGGTTTTTTGGGAAAGGAAATGGCGCAGTATCTGTCTCATATACCGTTGGACACCTGAACCGCGCCGTAAGGGAAGGGATAAAGGAGGGAGTGAAAGAAGAAAGGAACAAAGAGGTGCCGTACTAGTGGAGGGCTTCGGAATAATTTCGACTACCTGGCGATCTACGCAAGCAAATATCATTTTATTGCATGAGGCTTACGTTGAGGAGTGAGGCAGAAAATCAGCATATGGAAGCAAACACAAGAAGCAATGTTTGCACAAAAGCAAGCAGTTATAAAGACCAAATGACGGAAGTATCTAAGCTAAGAGGGCAGGAAATGGCAGCATAAATGAAGGCCACTCAAGACTAATTCGTAATGCGTAAGCTAATTACCATACTAATGAGGACTTGAGGGTGGAAGTGTGGGGCCAGAACCGTGATCAATAAAGGTTAATGAGGCAGATTAGGCTTTCCCTTGAGTGACGACCGAAGGCTGCTTAGCGCCCGGATTTGCATTAGGAAGAAAGGCGAATCAGGGGGCGGCAAGTGAAAGAGGGGGAGGGCAAGCTAGAATAGAAACAATGTTCCAGCCCACACTGAAACTGAAAAGAACCTTCATAAAAAGGAGGTATTAGGACCAGTCGGCATAATTTCCCGACGCTACACAGCCTAAGCAGTGTACGCAACTAGTAAAGATTAGGGTGGCTGTCCAACGCTTGCACATGCTAGAAAAACAAGGTTTAGCTCTCTAGAGGGAGTAAGGCATTTATTTTCAGTGGTGTGCACCATTAATGGTAACTAGTTGTCACCTACGGAGTAAGCCAAAAATAGAGTGCGTGCATAAAACAGTACCAATTTTCATTTTCAACTAGCCTGCTTGCGTGCAGCGGGTTGGAAAGCTTACTATACCTAAAAGAAGGATGGTTCTGCAGAGTTTAAAAGAAATGTTAATATCGGTATGCGGCGAGCGGTTTTTGGCTCCAGTGGATAGTTAGTTCTTTACTCGTTGAATGGACACTCACAAAGTGCGAGAATGGCAAAAAAATCACGCATATTCGAGGCTCAGTAACTTCTGGTGTATTTGACAAAACGCAAGATTACGTGGCATATTTCGGACCGTGCAAATTTCATTCAGCACGAAAAGTTCCTTTGAGCATAAATTTGTGGTCATTTAGTTTTCGGCGTGCAAAGTTAGAAGTCATCGCGAAAACGTGATCCTCGGGGGTCTGGGTACTGAGTGCCCAGACCCCTGCGGGTCATTTAATAAAAACAGCGTGGTAGATAGAATTCTGAGAAGTCGTGAAGCACATAGTATATTCACCAGGCGGCCTTTCATACCCCATACAACGGCTTTTCTTTCTTTTATCATTCAGCCCAACGGATCTATGTCATAGTTAATGTCATCGTAAATTGCACATCTCATTGTCCTTTTAAAAGCGTTTTTTCGCGCTTATGTCTTTCACATGTTCTTTGTAATTCCTCTAGCCCTATCACTTTCTTTTTATCGACTTCTGTGTCCAATAAAAATAACCAAAAGCAGGAAAGAATAAGAAACACCCACTTTAGTTAGCGTCTTGCATGAAATCAGGAAGTGGTTGTGGTGGTGGTAGTGGTTTTTTTTTACATAATAGTAAAAAAGAAGGACAAGACTTTTGCTAGCCCCGGCATCTGCCATCGATACTGAATCACATGAGCTGGGGCTGCGGAAATAAAGGATAGCAGGCAGAATGGAGAAATAAAATGAAAGAGGTTAGGGGACAGGACGAGAGGATAGGCAGGAAGTGGTGAAAGCTAGAATTCCTACGCGCACAAAACGTTCGCGTGTAAGAAAGAATGTGGCGAGCTAGATAGCCAGGCACAATCTGTGAACACAGTGAATCCAATGCGTGAGTTCCTAATTAAGTAAGTACCTTCGTGACTAAGACTCATCCGTCACCTGCGCCCACTGATCTTGCATTCCATGGGCCGTCTACAATCTCTCAGCAGGGGTGCCTGGCTGAAGACAAGGGCGAAACTTCAGTTTTCGGACATGAACAAGGAAATGCGGGGAAAAGTTTCTGCTCATATTTTGGCGAGTGGCTAACAAGAATCCGAACTTATTTGGGGCGCACCCGAGAGCCTTGGCAAAGTAACGCAGTGATTGTTGCAACTGACAGTGTTCGTTTTTTTTCTCAAGTTCTTCGCAATCACCGCTTCAAAGAAATGAGATGTACGGTCACGATCCAGTCTGAAGTTGATAAACTAGCTTCATTTTGCACGCCGATAGGTGACTACAAGTGGAGGTAAGAAGCAATGCTTTTGGGAACTAAATATTAGAGAGAGTCGCATAATCAGTTCCTCCCAACGTTGCTGCGGTCCCGGATTTCTTATGGTGCAAGGATACGGAAGTTCTAGAGTGCAGCAACAATGGCTCACAGTCAGTGCTGAGGAGCGAAGCAAGACAGAAATTACTGCCATTCGCTCACAAAGCCAAGGAGTTCGCTGCAGCACTGCTTATTCCGTTTTCCCGACGCTGCTTGTGTATCAGTTTATAATGAATTATCTGCGTATGCAAGAGTCCAGAGACAAGGCTTATTAGAACATTGCTGACGGCGCTCTGGTTATATGAACAGCCCAGCCAAGCTGGGTGCTCAGGAAATTTTTCTTGTCAATTGTAGGGCCTGTCATTATCTGCTACACATGCATGCTATAAGTGGCGAAATAACTACAATGAGGCACTAAACCTTTTGGCCTAAAAGGGGTTATTGATACGACTTGGTCACCTCGGCGAGACGGCAGCCATCCGAGCTCTTCTGCAGCGCCTTCGAAAGAGACCACAGTCCTGGGCTGACTTGGTCTTCCAGTAATGCACGAGATGACCGCAACGGCTACTCATGCTTTGCGCTTAAAAACACTCAGATCGAAGGAAATGTTCACAAAGAAATATTTGAGAGGGGGGGGTGCAGGAGGACGCGAAAGTAATTAGTAGATTCGTTCATTTTTGTCTGCTTGAGCTACTTGGTGTCAGTGCAATCTTTCTGTTGATACCACTTCTACGTTGTACTGAATACTACCTCCTTTTGTAACTTCGCCCACCTAGTTTGTGTTTCGAACCTGCTGTGTGACTAAGCGAAGAAATGAAAATACGAACTAATTAATTTTTAGCACCCACTTTAGCGCAGATAAGCCGCACAGTATTATTAGAAATTACTCAAAAACTTCGGAGCTAAAAAAAAAGGTATCAAAACTGCAGTCTAGCTAGAGAGAGGCCAACGCTGGCGTAATATATCCAAAGATGCCGTGTTGAACGTGCTTATTAGGTGCATGGAAGTTGATGCCACGGCTACATTAACTAGAAGCTAGATATTTTCAATCCTTGTAATTTTGCGCGCACGAGGGCCACACTGAAATAACAAGTGGAGTGCTGTTAGAACGAGGATGACCGGGGCTTGCTAGATCAAGCTTGAGGCCGGCTAAGCACTGAGGCGAGAAAAACGGGGCCCGCTCAGACGGGGATAGGGGGAGGCGCGGTCAACGACCGCACTCTGCAACCGAATGCCTCTATCTCCCGTGACACGCAATTCCTGAGAGGATTATCCTGTTGGGGTTCGGCGCAGTATTGGTCTGTTGCCTCTTGTGTAGTCTAAAAACGGAACATCTGCGGTGCCCACTACTGCCTCGGTTAATATGACAGGGATGTTCGAGGTCGTGCATTTATTGGGGTCTAATATGTCGAGGACCACACCGAGCCGGAAGTGGCGTGGTATCCGGCGAATGCGCAGTCACGCGCCCTCCTTTTAAAGAGAAAGCTTTACTGGCCGCAGGTCGAGCAGTTTCGTGCGATTCCTGGAGAGCTGTGCTGCGCATGCGCGAGGAGCAGTGACGACACACGGCGCATTTCTCTCTCTCTCTCGCTCCCTAGTCACAACTGCGCATGCGCCACTAGTAGCACCGAGCCACAGGTATTCCGCCGCTGCACAGCGCCGTGCCTTTCCTCAAAATCCAACTTTTATTTTCAGTTGTCTCTTTCCTCTTTCCCTCCCTCCTTTATCCCTTCCTTTATGGCACGGTTCGAGTGTCCACCGATATATTTGAGACGATTTCTGTGTCATTTCCTTTCCTCAAAAACCAAAGTGAGCCAACGGCGTTCATAGAGTTCATTGGCGTCGACAACTTTGCAAAGTCTGTTCATTTTCACGAAAGGAAAGGCGCACAACCACCTCCGTGGGTCAGTGGAGACCTCAATCTCGCTTTCGCTTTGTATATACTGGATTAGCTGGGCTATTCCACATTAATTTTTTTCGGTGGACACTCGCTTGCTATTCTGGAAGCGTCTAAAGGGGTAGTCAGCCCTCTTGAGAGCCTGAAATAGCGCTCGGCTGTACAGCTTGCAAACGTTAACGAATTCAGAGGTGTGGTTACCTTGCTCATCCTCACCACCAGCAAAGGACTAGATGACCGGCCACACGTGGATGAAATAATAATAATAATAATAATAATAATAATAATAATAATAATAATAATAATAATAATAATAATAATAATAATAATAATAATAATAATAATAATAATAATTGGTTTTGGGGGAAAAGGAAATGCGCAGTACGTCTCATATATCGGCGGACACCTGAACCGCGCCGTAAGGTTAGGGATAAAGGAAGGAGTGAAAGAAGAAAGGAAGAAAGAGGAGCCGTAGTGGAGGGCTCCGGAGTAATTTCGACCATCTGGGGATCTTTAACGTGCACTGATATCGCACAGCACACGGGCGCCTTGGCGTGGATGAAATGCAGAAGGCAAAACTAAATCATCTTCCAGCCTTCCAGTCCCAGCCTTCGTTTTTTTTTCCTGACACGATGCAAACTCAACCAATTGTCTGCCGAGTCTGAAAATGACACATCACCACTCTTGAGTGGGACATGTTTGGAGAAACTATACCAGACTGACGAAATATCGTTTCCTCCAAGAAGCCTAATGGGGAAGGGAAAGCACCAGCAACTTGTCATTGTGGTCATCTGCGATATTTTTGCACTCAAAAATATTCCGCCATTACAAGAATGGTATAAAATCGGTAAGTGGAAGGGTACATAAAACAGCTTCATAAGCTAAACGAATAATGTTGAATAAGATCAGCAAGAAATTAACTCGTTTAGCGACATTATAGAGTGGAACGAGAGATTTCCTAATGTAGCCTGCCGGCATTATGAGCGCTAGTCAAAAATTCTGAAAAAAAGGAAAGAAGGCATCGAGATATTTACCCGTGTCGTCTATTCTAAAGGAGTTTTCAGTAAGAGGCACACTGCCTTGAAGAGAAGCACAGTTCGAGTGTGGTGGTAGCGACAAGCATTCAGCAATCATTCGGGCGCAACTATACCGGCGAAAGATAATAATAATAATAATTGGTTTTTCGGGAAAGGAAATCACGCAGTATCTGTCCCATATATCGTTGGACAGCTGAACCGCACAGTTAGGGAAGGGATAAAGGAGGGAGTGAAAGAAAAGGGTGCCGTAGTGGAGGGCTCCGGAATAATTTCGACCACCTGGGGATCTGTAACGTGCACTGACATTACACAGCACACGGGCAGCGTTTTGCCACCATAAAAACGCAGCAGCCGCGGTCGGGTTCGAACCCGGGAACTCCGGATCAGTAGCCGAGCGCTCTAACCACTGAGCCACCGCGGCGAGATACCGGCGATACCGCGGATACCGTGGGAGATTCCGACGAGAGAAGATGTCAAAAAGAGGCCTTAAATGTCCTCCGAACAACTAGAAGTTTCAACGCCAACGTATGCCTAACTGCATCTTGAGCTAATTATAAAATGTTGCTAAGCTCCCTCCTCATTACGCTCTGCCTCGTTTGCAGTGCACGTTTCAAATGAGGGGTGGCGTTCAGTGCACGCGGAGGCGACCAAATAAAGACAGAGCAGTCACAACTTCAGATATTGTGTTTTCGACCTGAGAAAGCACGCTTTGCAGCGTACATTTTGCGAGCTTTCCGCATTGAAATATCAGTACAACACCCAATATCATAACGACCAAGTACGATGTATACAAGCGTATCGGCTTGTTAGCAGAGTGAAAGCCGCAGCTTTCTTCGTGTTCTCCTGCCCCTCTGAGGGAAGAGGCGGTTACGCCCAGTAGTAGGTACGTCATAATCTCTTAAAACTCGTGCGGGCAGTGCACTAACCAAATATTCCTGGTTTTGCGGTAAACGCCATCTACTCCGGACTGAGGCCTTTCCGTCTGTAACAATTTCCTGTATATAGACCTAGCTAAAACCACCATGGAATTCTGGCTCTTAGACTTCCGCTTTGATCACTTTGTTTCTTTCTTCTTTTGTTATTTTTATCGATCTCCGTAGTCTCCTGTCCGGAGCAGACCCCGGCAGAGCTGTGACTGTAGTATTTTTGTATTTGTTTACGCCCGCTACGCGCGCCAAGTGCCAATGAGCGGTTGTCCATGCGCGTCAAGCACAATTAATAATCTACACTTTATGTTTCACATAGCAGCACTGCTCTGGAAGCATCCCACCACAGGCTTTCATTTTCATGTATTTTTCGTTTTTTTTTTTCCCCTTGGTTTAGAGGTTGTTTCTGGGGTATTATTCGCCACAACAAACCGCTTTTCGTACTGTTTTCCTAGCAATCTGTTGGTATATATACTATTCTCTTAATATTCAAGGTGTTTTTCTTCTCTCATTATTGTTACTTTTACTGACGCTAGTACTCTGTTTTATATGTTGTGCAGTTGTTTGTGTTTATTTATGTTATGTTCAACTGTACATCGTCGGACCAAGTGGTTGCTACGAATTGGTGAGAAGGAGTAGCCGGAGCCGCTACGCAGCACCAACCTCTCCTTTACTGTTCATGTAAATAAAAAGAACCCTTTTCGTGTAATTCGCAAAATGCTACATGGAGCTTCCTTGAATATTTAGTGTACACATGTTCAGTTCATCGTTCGAGCGTGAAAACCATGCAGTTTTATTACTTCCCCCTTTTGCGTCGTTCAACACCGAAGCTTCTGAATAAATGCGCTCGTGCCTGAATGACCAGTTCATACGCGACCCGCGATGACTTCAGAGCTAAAAATAAGAACGTATGGGTCTACCATGAAGAGTAAGTACCCGGTTAACGGTAACGTGTGACGTCATGAGCGCCGCGACGCTGGGTTAATTAGAGAGTTCTCGGCGACTCCCGGTGAACTTAACTATTACTGCGCTTGGAACAATGTACGTTTACGCGCTGCGGCTAGCTTGCAGCCACTGGAGGCATAGAGTTTCTTACTATTAACTAGAGGGAAAGCTGGCGCCCCGCCTATGGGAGTTCGCATGGAGCTTCCTCGAGACCACTTGTGCCACCATGGGCGCTCTAAGCATCATGGGGCGGAGAGCTACCGACTGCAGAACAACAACTTTTGGCCAAAAATAATGAAAAAGCAAACGTTGTTCGATAATCAAGGATGTACTATCATTCAATATCCTCTCTATAAATCGTAACAAACGAGCAGGAAAGCACGTAAATGCAAAGTTTGCTAAAAATAAGCGATGGCTTGCTCTCTTATTGGCCAAACATTGCAGACAATTAAAGCCAATATTTCGTGCTTAACAAGCGCACTTTTGAAAAGAAATATGTTTTTGAAAAAACTGTTGTCGCTTCAACATTTTAAAAGATTTTTTCCACAGCATTTTGGAAAACAAGAACCTTCTATTGCCGTCGTGTGCTGTTGCGTTTTCGCTACTATGGGTTTTGCACACTATTTTTATGCCGAAGTCGTCTGCGCGCCGAGCGCGCAGTGGATACGGAATGGGACATCTCAGTAATGCCACTCTTGTTCTTGAAAAAAACCTCTGTCCCGCACCAGGTAGCTCATCGCCCCATTATGCCTTGCGCGTCCATGGAGGTACAGGTGCAACGCCGCCAGCTTTCCCTCTAGTTAATAGTAAGAAACTCTATGACTGGAGCTGACCGGAACTAGTAGTGCTCCGGGTGTCCCTAACGCATAGAAACGCGTTAGAGCGTGAGAATGCCCGATAGCCAGTGTCCTTCCAAGAAAGCTGCTAGAAATGAAACGCTACGCTGTTCAGTAAACAATGCGCGAACTTGCGTGGTCAGCTCCACGCGACGCAGTTGTGGTGATTGGCAGCGCCAGCCGGCAATAAGTCTAAGGGAGTGTGTGTGTGTGTGGGGGGGGGGGGGGGGGAAGCAGTTTAAGTCATTGTTTAAAACTGCAAAAGTTAATGAGCAAACGTCTAGCGAAAAGTTTGAAATATTGTGCACTTAAGCACCCGGGCAACGAGCAACACCGATGTATATCGAGGCGAGTACGGATACCAGGGTTCTACCTCCTGTGGACATTTTACGGTCTCCGATACACACTCATCACCACATCGTA
This sequence comes from Amblyomma americanum, assembly GCF_052857255.1. NCBI lineage: Eukaryota > Metazoa > Arthropoda > Arachnida > Ixodida > Ixodidae > Amblyomma > Amblyomma americanum. Next base: position 29,250,398 of record NC_135507.1, on the reverse strand, counting down.
ATCTCGGTTTATCGTGAGCATTTAGAAGCTGCTGTCTGTGAGAGCTGCGTAACAGCAGCGTAGCGCTATAACATAACAGCATTTAAAAAAAGCCGTATGACGGTCTTGCGGCGCTGCTGTCATTGCCATGAGGAGTGCACTGGCTGATTATGTGTGGTGGCGTGAAACTTTTCCAACAGGGTATTCATTTTCTTGAAAGAATATTTAAGGGACCTCAATGTTAGCGGTGCAGGTCGAAATCGAATCACCAATTGCTCGAATGGGAGGCTCCATTTTTAGAGGCACCAGATTGCCATAGACCTCTCGTATAATACTGAAGCTTTTTAATATCAACCTTTAATCATGAACCTTTAACATCGACGCCCAGAAGCAATATTGCATGGCCTCCCGGCATTATTTTGCGGCCTTTAACAAGCGGAAGGTGCGAGGTTCAGTACCAGTGCTGCCGGGTGCCCACTGCTGATACAGTGGATACAAGCTATCTTCTTGCCTAGTTCTCGGGTTCTTTGGGGTGAAGTGCTTGGGAAATGGGTCCTTGGACCCACTTTGAGTAAAAAAAGGGTGATAACACGCTTTACCGCAGAAGAACATAGCACCCGGCTGCGGGAGATCCAGTCCTAATTAGAAAACCGGTAGGTACCCGGCGGCACTGGTGGTCGGACGCAGCACCTCCCGAATGCGAGGGGAATGCTCTACCACAAACCCACTCTTTCGTTGAAAAGGAGGCCGCCCCTGCCAACGGGGCAATTTCCCAGGCCGAGCTTATACAGAGGCATGATATAAGAAAAACGCCTTGCAGCAGACCTTAAGCAACTTTTTCGAAGCTCGCGCGAACTTCTGATGGCGCTGACAAACAGAGTTCCCGGAGCGTGTAAAAAGAGCAGAATTGAAAGAGGGGAGAAGAGGAGTTTGCGTGCAAGTTGGACATTGTAGAGAGAGGGGAATGGGAGGTGGACATTGGTGGCACAAGTGTGTTTATTCTGAGAGACCTCTTCGAAGCCCCCAGGGTGTGCGGCTGTCATCCCCTTTTGCTTCCAGTTGGTTTTAAGATTTGTAATTTCGCTTTTACTAGCTTCGAAGCGCAGCTTCGCGTACGCTGTCTCGTATGTTTCTCACTTGTTTTATATTATTTAGTGATTGTGTTTGTACTCTTCAGGCGCCCTCTGTAGAATATGAAGCCGAGTTATTTTTGAATGTAACAGTCTAAACCCTTCAATAACTAGCAGCTCATCGTTAGGAATGTTCAGCGCTGCTATCGAGAGCTCGGTACTTAATTAGTAAATATTTTTGTGTGTGTGTTTTCTGTGTTGCTAATACTGCTTGCTATTCTGTGTGTCTTTTTAATGTTAACTTTGTTCAGGTATACACAGACTACCAGCATTGTTTTCGGAACTATTGCGATGTAACTTCTGTCATGACGCCTATTGTGAGATTAATTTGCCTTGTGTCGATATGGTTATGATACAGTTCGTCGTATTGTTATTCTGCGTTGTTGTATTTTTGGTTGTATTTCCATAGTTAATTCTAGTGCCTTTGCTTTACCCTTACTATTAGTTGTCTATTTTGCGATCTTCACCAAATTATGTATTTTTTGAACTGTTATTACTAACCTTAATTTGCCCTCCTGCAACAATCCCAAATGGGATTAGCAGTATGTATGAATAAATAAATAATGGCCAGGTGACGATTCTGAGGCATCGTCTATGTGTTGAAACATTATCGCGGGCTGGTTGTCCTTGCGGACAGCCGATCGAGAACGGCGCTTGAACAGAAATTTCTTTTTTAGCGAGACCGGTGAGAAAAAGAAAAAAAACGTCTGTTCACGCGCTCTTTTCTTTCATTGTTGATGAGGCGCCTGAACACTGGATCATATGGGACAAAGATCAATTGTTCGCCCATGTCCAAGATGCTTGGGTACAGTTCCCGCATTTCTTTTTGGTGAAGTTCAATGCTTGTTCTTTTCAATCCAGCAGAGTTGACCTCGGGGTCGATGTTAAGTTCCGGCTTGTAGGCGTGAGCTGAGTGCTACGACATCCTCGACGCAAGGTTTCTTGTTCTATCTTACGAAGCCGTTTGAAAAGGCGCAATTCATCGAGGGGCACTACTCTGCGCATAACACATTCTGAAATTTTTGCTTTTGTCTGTTGGTAAAGAATCGCACGGAGTGATTTTCCTGCCGTCTGAAAATACGACTGTCATGGAAAAAGGATGACCACGGAGAAGGGGAAACATAGACGATTTACTTGACGCAAAAACCTAACGTCTTAGAAACTCCCAGGAAGAGTGCTCATTTCGAAGCCGTGAGTCCGAAGTATTACTTTCGCCTAGACTGGCATTAATCCTTGCGCTACTTCCCGAGCATGCAACAGAGCTGCATGTTCAGTTGAGTACTTATTTGAGCTGTCCTCAAAGCTTCCTGACATCAGCATATGTTTGGCAGTCAGTGCTCATATATTGCCCGGGCAGCACACCGCTAAATAATAGTGGATTCGATTCCAGAGGGAACTGTGACAAAACGTTCGTATCACAAACCCTCTGGTCGAAGCCATCATGTAGAACGTGACAAGAGCATCATGCCCGGCGATATAGACTGTGACACGGTCTTCTTTACGTCCAAGAAGATATCGAGCACAAATGAGTGGCGGGTGTACGTCTTTACTTCCGGATATTGCTCAAGGGGCCGACTTTTCATACTCACTCCTGTCGAGAAACTGTAGCTAAGAAAGGTCCTAATCTGAAGATATCTGCTCGTGCCTTGAATCTGAGAATTGAGACAGACGGCGACGTGTTTTCTACTACTACTCTCAAACGACACTGGCATCCCCTACGTCACACACCCGCGTTCTGTCTTCGCACCGCGAGCACAAAGCACACACTAGAATGCACGCAACGAGCCCCGATATCCCGGTGCCACTAAGGCTCAGAAAGAGTTCACGCACGGAGAAAAACCAGCGAATAGGGTAAGAAAAGGGACCTCGACCACAACCTGAAGTGGGCTCTGAATAGAAGACAACAGACTAGGTAACAGGGGGGAAGCACCAGGATCCATTTTTATTTCACTGATGGCAACTTTGCAAGTCGACAAGAACGGTGGTGATTCGATTCGCGAGCAACGCAGTGTAGTTGCCACCGACCATCGCCGCCAGTTTCAAACTTGCCGCAGCGATGAAGCCGACGTGCTGTGAGGCAGAACCGCCGCCATAAAAGTTTGTAGAATCCGAATGGTTCAGCACATCGGAGATGCTCCCCGCACGCGCACGACGGCGGCCCAACTCGCGCTTTCTTCCTCTGTTTTTTAGCGGCTTTCTTTCGCCTTCTTTCATCGGTCGCCGTCGGCCAACACCCTCGAAGAAATTATTCACAGCATGTCTGGAGTGGCGTACTCGTACTGTTTCCCAGCATATTTTTTAATCCTTGGTTACTGCCTCCGCGGTGGCAGCGTTTTTATGGAGGCAAAACACAAAGGCGCCCGTGTGCTGTCCGATGTCAGTGCACGTTAAAGATCCCCAGGTGGTCGAAATTATTCCGGAGCCCTCCTTTACAGCACCTCTTTCTGCCTTTCTTCTTTCATTTCCTCGGCGCGGTTCAGGTGTCCGCCGATATGCGAGACAGATACTGCGTCATTTCCTTTCCCCAAAAACCAATTAAAAAATTTTTTAAAAATGTTTGCTTGAACGTCTTATATGTTCAGGCGCTAGCGGTGGCAGCACTCACCATTGGTTGCCAGCGCTGTCTAATGTCTCATCTATATCTTCGTTTAATAATTAGACAACCCGGAGCTCGCACGGAAAGTAAAACAATTTATCCGTTTAAGTGAAATTCACGTCAGCGTGTCTATAACATGTATACCTGTAAATGTTTTTACACTCGCCTTCCTGGTTCAAATTAGCCACGGCTGCTATTAGAAAACGACCCCTCTGGGAGGCGGGCCAGCAGTGGAACCGCAAACGGGACTATGTGGAGTGGACTATGAACAACCATTTGATCGGCAGCCTCTGCGACTAACTCAGCGCAATGGGTTTTCACTACTTCTTTTAACTTTCTATCTCCCTCATTCCTTCCCCTTTTTTCAACGTATGCCTCATGGCACACTTTTCGAATGAAAAAAAAAAAAAGATCTGTCCGGGAGAAACACCACGACTTTTTCACAGTTAGCATTGTGTCCTTGTGAACAATGAGCAGAGGCTCAGCGGGAATTAACAAGTAAAAAAAGAAAGGCTTTGACCGCAGAAGTAGTCTATAGTGGCATATGAGCATCCGCTTCGCACGCGGGAGGTGCGGGGTTCGATTCCTAGTGCCGCCGGGCACTCATCGGAAGAAAAATGATTGTCCGGACACCGTAGAGTATCTGTTACGGGTCCAATTGGACTTATTTTTGGAAATGTGGCGGAGAGTTTGAAGGATGCTTCACTCCCGCCACCGGTTGGCCCGGTATTGCACTACCTCCGGGATCGGCCTTGTCTTTAGCGCGTCTGTACTATCCTGTCTTTCTATCCCATCTTTCAACTCTACTACTCTTTGCACGTGGTAGCGATTGTGGCTCGTCTTGAGCCAGTGAGCAGGCCTGTGCACTTTCCTTTTCTTTCTTCCTGGCAACAACTTCTCTCTCTCTCTCTCATCGGGAATGCAATGGGTATAAGGTTTCTTTAGACACGTTGCTCGGCTCGTAAGAAGTGAAATGCTTGGACCATCGGCCGTTTACAACCTCCCCCGCCCCCCCTCCCTGAGTAGATGAAAAATACGTTGTGCCATGGCACTCTTTCGCCAGAGTTGCCTTAGAGTCGTGAAAAAATGATCACCAATCTGAAAAGCTTACCTGGAGAGCAACGCACTTTTTGCAGTCCATAGCACCGAGCCAACTTGTGCTAAGACAAGCACATTTCGGGGGACTCTTAAGCGCACGTGGGCTCAGACAGATACGCAATCAAAATTTCGAGTCGCTCCTACACTGCGAGACTGCAGCGCTGCTTAACCTTTTTCTCGTCCACCTTCATTAAAGCTGTGCCCTACGTGAGTTCCACTAACCCGTTGAACTTGTGGATGTCAAGAACAACAAACTTGAACTTTCAGGTGCCAAGAACAAAAAAAAGTAGCAAGAAATGAAACAAGCAAAATGCAGGTTCTCTTTAGGCTTCCGAACTGAAGCGCCCCAGAGAGCGGCGGCTCTCCCATGAGAGGAGGTGGGGTGCTTGCGACTGGAGGAACTTGTCAGGAAGGGAGAGTATCTACGCGCCGCATGAAGGGCGCAGCGCGGGACATCCCCGGGAGATTAGGCGGCACCTTGCGACCTCTCGAATTTTTTACACCCGCACGCTTTCCTTAAGGCCTTATAACGCGAGCGAGCGTAATGAGAAATTTGAAAAGTTCGTCTGTGCTGTTCAGCCCCAAAAGAAAAAAGAGTCGACTTGAGGGGCTCAAATTCGCAGGCATGGGCACGTGCTTCTGGAAAGCAAAGTTTGAAGGTCCGTAATAGGTAGGCTGAGAAAATTGAGGAAACAAAATCCAAATTTCGAGGGCGATAGTTTGCATATTCTTATTAACTTGGCTTGGAATCGAAGCACGTGGTTCCTGCTAGTTTTTTTAACCCCTATTTTAGGTTTAATAGATTGCTCCGAAGGTTTCCTCAACGTTGTCTGTTTTTTTTTTTGATAAACGGATTGGCCGCAGAACTTTTTGTCGAGCCTGCGCTGATATTTGCCTAACACCCGAGATGATTTCGCTTTACTGAGTCTGATATCATGCGCCCTTGAAAGAAAAAATGAATGAAAGAAAAAAACCATCAGAGGCTACGGTTTGGACACTGTTTTTCATATAACCCACTTCGTACTGGCTAACCCACATAACGAACAAGATACACGTTGACTGCTTTGACAAGCTTTCACAGTGACCTATACTTACTGTACCTGATTGCCCGATGTTTCTGCATTTCAAACCTCACCACGAGGCACGTAGCATGCTAATAGCCCATGCTGAGATCATTTAAAGGCCTGCCAGAAATGACAATAAAGACCTTGGAATATTTTAAATATATTTCCCCATGATGACAAAAGCGATAGAAAAGCTCGCGGTCTAGGCAGCAATTCATATCTTAAATTGAGAAAGAACGTCAGGCCAGAGCCGCAGTTGTGCTCAGCTGTGTTAAAACTTCGTGGCCCTCCAATTGCTCCAAACGCCGCCTGCAGTCAATATCCAACTTTTTATTAACACGATTGAGCTAAATGCGTTTCGTTATATTTGTTGTTTGTGCTGGAAGACACTTCAGACGAGTTAACTAGTCATAGTTATAACATGGCTTGGCCATACTTTCTCATGATCTCTCCTGATAATATTCAATTTGATCAATAAACACCTCTCATGATGTTTTCATAAAGGCAGACTGTCACTATGCTGCCAGTAGCGCTGCCGTCAGCAGTGCGGGTGCCGGCAAAAGCGGTTGCGGTTATCAGCAGCTTTTTAAGGCTAAAGCCTTTAATGGCTCATCGTTGTCCCTCCATCCGTCCGCGAAATCTGTCACACTACAGCTGTCAATCAAACGCGGTTCGGGTGTCCACCGAGATATGTGAGACAGGGGTCATTCCCTTTCTTTAAACTGACCGACGGGCAACGTGTCGCGCCGAACGGGCGATGGCATTCCGTGGACCTCTTGCCAACCGCGTCCCAATCCAGACGCCTCCTGAGCGCCGATCTGCAAGGATGCCGCCTAAACGCTCTTTGTAGTCTTTAATCAACATCACCACACACCAGTGGCCCAAAAAGAACCTCACTAAAGGCATTCGCCTCACCGCCACCTGGGCGTCACGGCAGACATCCTGAATAGAGAATTTTATAGAGTTACTATACTAACTCTATATCAAGCCCCTGATGTCAGAGTGTACAGACATCGTCAGTAGCGATAAAATCAGACTACCACGTGATACAACTAGGATTTAAATTATTCTTCCCGCTTTTTTTCAGCGCCAAAGCCTGGTGTTCGCTTATTTAGGCAAGGAGCTTTTGAGCAAAGCAAAAAAATGTCCGATTTGAGTTGTTAGGCTTAATGTGAATTAGGTGCGCTAGCACGGCGTGGCCGCTGTTTTGCGTTGCTAATATTGGTTTCGCATTGCTTATCGCTGTAATACTTTGCTATTCATGATATTGCTATGTGATTAAAGCAGTACAGCAAATGTCATCTGTGTGTTGTGTGTTTCATGTCATGAATGAAGCTTATAGACTATTGCCTTCCAAGAGATATTTGTTTCTTTTTGTTTACTCATAGTCTATAGACTTTCTATAGATAAAATTCTACTTAATGTGTATGGCCATAAAACTATAGATTGTCTATAGACTGTCTGTAGGATTTGTATTGCAAATAGACTTCTCTAGGGATCGTCTATAGAGAGTCTACAGGCTTTATAGACGGAAGTCTATGGACAGTCTATAGACAGTCTAAAGAAGTTTTTGTATGAACAGTGCTCTACTACTGTGCGCTGGGTATTTTCAGGCGAGGAATCAAATGATGAACGGTGTCATGCGCGAAAGTCGCAACATTTAGGCAGCGACTACATTTAGCGTTCCAAATTTAGTTACCAGATTCAATTGCTAACCTTATGCGTCCGCGTGAACTCAATGACAACGATTTGACGAGAGAAAAAAGTTTCTATAAATTTTCGGAAGTAGTTCGCAACCGACTGAAGTGTGGTATTAAAGAAGCAGCAATGGTTAAAAGAAAAAGACCAATCTTGAGGTAGATAACGCGCAAGAGAATTTGAAAAAACAGTTTAGATAACCATGTAGAGCCACCTTCCATTGTTAACTTTTTAACGACTTCAAAAGGTCGAAATCAACACGCACGGCTAAGCGCCAGCCGAACAAATCCACACCGCATCTAATGTCACAATGCAATCCATATTACGCTATGCTGCGAATATCATACCTCGCACCACACATAGAAAGAAAAACAGACGTATTGTGTATAAATTTACAAAAAGAAAGTTTTATGCTATTTAGACAATCACTGCAAAATAACGTTTTTAAGAACGCGTAGCAAAAATAGAGACCTCACAGCAGTGTCGGCATCAGAGATTACCTCAATGAATATTGTTTTTCGTCATGGAGCTGATTTGAAGTGCACAGGAAAGGTAGGTACCTCCACGAAATAAAAATCTTGTGCTCGGCACTGTGGGAAGACACTTACTCGGGATTTAGGCTTGTGAAACGAGAAATATCCACCGAGGAATTCACTACACTGCAGGTTAGATCCATTCTGTAATAAAGTTTTTAATGAGCAAAAAAGCAAGGATTCCTATTTAATCCAGATATTTCGAGTCTTTCCAGTCTCGCCCCCTGGCCTCATTTTCTGTTTGGCGAGACTACCTGACGCTGTCGAAGAGTTCAAACCGCCCAGTGACGTAGGTTATAAGACAAGGAAGCAAACTATGAAAACCGTTTGCAATAATCTTCAGACGCGTCTGACACAGGGCATAAGACAAAAAAAAACGTATTTATAAAAGTAAGAGTCCTTTTTCCTACGATCTCGGCGGCGAGTTGCTGTGAGAACTTCAGAAAAAGGGGCACACAGAACACTCTGTGAAGTGGTGCTGATGCTATAGGGTCAAAGCCATCGCAGACCGCTGTCTCCACTGCTACGTGATAGCCAGTCCAGAGGCAATCGGAGTAATTGCGAAGGTCCAAGAAGTCAAGAGCCAGTGGAACGGGGCCGACCAGGCTCTACGCGGCTGAGCTAGCGCTTTGCTAGATTCATGCTATCCGCCTTTTTCCAAAAATGAACACGTGGCCAGTGTTTGTTTTTCACAGTGTATCGCCGCTCAAAGTATAGGAGGTTTGTGAAGATCAGAATCAAAGAACTAATCACTCGTTAGCTCCGCCCTGAACGTAGCCTTCGGTTACGAGGGATAGCTTTCTCAGGAACTTCCCAGCTGGGAAAGGAACAAGTACATACGGTTCTACGATCGACCTAAAGAAAAAAGGCCGAAGCCAATATTCTTTGTTTGTGTGTGGCTGTTTACAACAAGAATGTTGATTTGAGTGCACAATAAAGAGAAGGAAATAAATAAAATAGGCGATATGTACCCACAAAACGCGGTTACTAATTAGTTTGGTTTATGGGGGTTTAACATCCCAAAGAAAATCAGGCTATGAGGGACGCCGCAGTGAAGGGCTCCGGAAATTTCGACCACCTGGGGTTCCCTAACGTGCACTGACATCGCACAGCACAAGGGCGGTTACTGAATGAAATACGACTCCCAAGAGCGGGTGGAGTACGGGAAGAACTGTCATGCCTTGAGGAGATTAAGTTAGTTCTGCCGGAGCGACATTCATTGACCTCCCAAGCCGTGGCCCGTTATATCTAGAGTGAAGGAAAAAAGTCGACGGAGGTGACAGAGGAATGGTTTAAAACAGAAAAGGACAGAGGCAAAAGCAGATTTCAAAGACGGGTAAGCGTTGCGCGAAGGAGTGCCCTGGTAGCCCAGGGCGATGATGCCGGGGCCATCACGGCGTGACGCGTCGGAAGTCACCATGAGATGCAGCGTCGCTGAAGAGCAACTCCATTAGACGCGTGTGGCCACCAACTGGAACCGGAAACTCCATCGCTTTTTTTCCAGAGAGAAGAAACGAGGTAGTCGTTTCGCTAAAGCTGTCCCTCTAGCATATACTGCATGCCTCCGATTGGTACCGGCCCACCAAGATAAAAAAAAACATGCATTATAAGTTAGGGATTTATTGATGCCATTTTCTGATGAGAATTCTACTAGCCAGAATTGGAGGCGGAAACTATTACTCCGCGTGAGGAACCATCTTTGCATTTTGTGAGGTCGTTCAAAACGGTGTGGCTCGCGACGAGAGCAGCAGAGTTTACGGAGGTTCTGATAAGCGCGTACTCCTGGAGGGTCCGGGCGGTAGGCCGGTAGATGGTTGGTGTGGACATTTTTGCCACTCGGGGAAAGATGCGGAACCGGCCGCGGTGGCTCAGTGGTTAGGGCGCTCGGCTACTGATCCGGAGTTCCCGGGTTCGAACCCGACCGCGGCGGCTGCGTTTTTATGGAGTCAAAACGCTAAGGCGCTGTGTGCTGTGCGATGTCAGTGCACGTTAAAGATCACCAGGTGGTCGAAATTATACCGGAGCCCTCAACTACGGCACCTCCTCTTCCTTTCTTCTTCCACTCCCTCCTTTATCCCTTCCCTTACAGCGCGGTTCTGGTGTCCAACGATATATGAGACAGATACTGCGCCATTTCCTTTCCCCCCAAACCAATTATAATATAAAGATGCGAATCACATGGAGTGGTCTTGGTTTGCTGAGTTTAGGTACGAAGAGACAGAAAAAGAAAATAAGCATTGATAAGAGGTTAGCGCCCATTTTGGAGCGCAATGCGCATTTCCATAAGTGATTGGTTTGGCAACGGCCCGACGCTCCCAATAAAGCGCATAGGAATTGTTCTTACTAACCCGCCGCAAGAATGGTTTAACGGCGAGGCCAATTGAATGGCTTAAAGTGGCTGATATGTGGATGATTCGTTTTATTTTTTTCAGCGCTCAAACAGGAAGACCTCGTGTGAAAGTTGCGTTGAGCCATGTCACACGGCTCCGGTGGTTAGTGCGCCATGCTCCTTGCTGATACAGGTAGATAGAGATTCATGGAATATTGAATTCTTGATAGCACAAACCTATACAAGGGGAAGGTGTGAAGGAAGGCTTCAATTCACTGACGAGCGCTTCAACAGAAGACCTCAACACATTCCGATACATAAGCCAATTTTTAATGGATCGTCATTCCTACATTCGAATTCAAGATAGAGAGCATGGTCATTACCTACTCGGCACGCGGGGAACCCCTCAAGGCGCGGTACTTTCCCCGCTGCTCTTCAATCTGGCCATGATACACCTGCCTGCCCAGCTGGGTGGTGTCGCCGGCGTGCAGCACGCCCTGTACGCCGATGACATCACTCTGTGGGCCACGCAGGGCAGCACAGGGGACATTGAAACCAGCCTGCAGACAGCGGCGACGATAGTAGACCGCTACGCCCGCCGCTTCGGTCTTCAATGTTCCCCTCAAAAATCGGAATTTGTGCACCTCCGCCCCTCACAGAAGTGCACAACTAAAATATCTCTTTCTCTCGAGAGTGGTCCCATACGCGAAAGTGATGAGATACGGGTACTCGGACTCTACATCCACAAACACAGGCGCCCTGACACTACATTGGCCAAACTGCGTAAGGTGGGGGACCAGGTGGGCCGCATGGTCCGCCGGATTTCCAACAAACGCGGAGGGTTACGAAGTAAGGATGCCTTGCGGCTGGCAAACGCCTTCGTAACTAGTCGAATTCTCTATTCGACTCCTTATCTCCACCTACGGAAACAAGAGGAGGACGCCCTTGAGGTCATGCTTCGCCAAATTGTTAAACGTGCCCTTGACCTCCCCATTACTACTTCAAACAGCCGGCTTATGGCCCTTGGGGTGGTGAATACTTTCCGGGAGCTCCGGGCGGCGCACCTTACGAACCAGTACACGCTTGTCGCTAACAGAGTCGGGTCGCCGCCTTCTTGCTCGACTCCATATCCAACACACCCCTCCAATGGAAGACAGGTTTCACATCCCGGAACTGTGGAGACGTGCCCTCCACGTACGGCCTCTTCCAGCAAACATGTCACATGAAGACCATAATGGTCGGCGCCTGGCACGAGCGGAAGCGCTAGCCCGATATTATGGCAACAAAACAGGTGTATACTACGTAGACGCCTCCGGCCCTCACCACGGGGGATGGTACACGGCCGCGGTAGTTTACAACAGCAACACAGTTAACGGCCTCACTTTCAGAGCCCGCAGTGCAACACAAGCAGAAGAGGTCGCTGTTGCTCTCGCGGCCTCACATTACAATTCAAAATACATAATCACCGACTCGCGAGGGGCCTGTCGGAACGTCGCACAAGGCTGCACTCCCTTCCTAGCCTATCGAATATACCAAAATTGCATACGGGATACGGACCCCGCACACCGTCACCTCATATGGGCCCCTGCTCATCAGGGATTGGCAGGAAACGAGGCAGCAGACGCAGCAGCTCGCGCGCTCTCTCACCGGGCTGTTTTCTCCTCCCCACCTGATCAGGAACCTGATGTTAATCCGGTCTATACGTTCAAAAATATCGCAACCTACTATCAAGATAGCCATCGCCTATACCCTAGCCCATATAAAGGCCTCAAGAAGGCGGATGAGCGGCTCCTTCTCCGCCTCTTCACCAATACATTGCTGTGCCCGGCAGCCGTAAAACATTTCGACCCCTCCTTTAGCGGCAACTGCCCGCACTGTAGCGCGGTGTCTTCGGACACCTATCACATGGTGTGGGCCTGCCCCTCCAACCCGGCCATTCCCCCCACCCCCAACCCAACCCGGGAGGACTGGGAGGCGACCCTGCTCGGCTGCCACGACTTACAGGCCCAACAAGCCTTAGTCGGGCGCGCCCGGGCGGCGGCTACCGCCACTGGGGTCCCAAACTAGGGACCTCCACCCAGTGTTTGTAAGGATCAGTCCCTTACGGGCTGATCCAAACACCTCCTGTCCGTTCTGAATAAATGTTTTCCCCACCACCACCAACAACAAAAGAGCTCGTTTTCCTACAAAACCAGATTAACAATACGGTAAGAAGAATTTATGCAAACAAGAAAAGTAGTAAACAAGGCGGAACTTCTATACGTAGAGCAAAAGCGAGTCTTCGGGTAGATTTTCTAAAATATAGGCACTCTCTGTCTAAAGTGTAGAGCGGAACTTGTCTGGTTCAAGGCTGTGTAGTGGAGCTCTGGAGGCTTCCGTGTAGGTCCGAACTCTCGCAGGGGTGAGGACGATAGAGTCTATTACGTTCCAGAGGTTTCGTATGGCGTAACTGCATAACGAGCCGCTACTGATCCGGAGTTCCCGGGTTCGAACCCGACCGCGGCGGCTGCGTTTTTATGGAGGAAAAACGCTAAGGCGCCCGTGTGCTGTGCGATATCAGTGCACGTTAAAGATCCCCAGGTGGTCGAAACTATTCCGGAGCCCACCACTACGGCACCTATTCTTCCTTTCTTCTTTCACTCCCTCCTTTATCCCTTCCCTTTTTGGCGCGGTTCAGGTGTCCAAAGATATATGAGACAGATACTGAGCCATTTCCTTTCCCCAAAAAACCAATTATTATTATTATTATTAACGAGCCGCACTGCATGACACAGAAAGTCATTGGACTCCTCACAGGACACACACAGGGACAAGGGCCACTTGAGCGGACCACAGCAAAGAAAGCTTGTGTTCACATCGCAGCTTGTTGCGTATACTTTTTTGGGGGGAGGAAGGGAGAGTGCGTCTTCCACGAAGGGCATCGTTTATTCGTGTCTGTGTTTCTCGTCGCCTGCGCGCCATCCTTTTCAGGTTGTGAGTGTGTTTCCTGCGCTCGTGTGCGCGACGGGGCGCCAAAGAGTACAACAGTGCGGGGACACTCCCAGTTTTGGAGCGATGGTGGCTCTCCCGGGATCGGATTTCGACAGCGGCACCCGGGAGGCGAGTTGGGCAGCGATGCGGCCGGGTGCAGGAGAAAACGGCCGAGCCCCCTCGGACTCTCGTCAAGACAGTGGCCTCTTCGACGGCAAAGAGGAGAGACGTTTGTGTCGTGTGTTCCGTCTGACCACTCCTTGTCTATCCGTACCGTAAAGTTAATACAGTTTTCCTTGTTTGTTTGTTAAAGAATGCGTCTCCGAGTCGTCACTGTTTCCTGAATATTCACCGTCGCACGATTCGAGTCTCTCACATATCACAACACAGCTACGGCGCCTCAACACAGCGCCTCGTATTCGTTTCTCGGCTGCAGTTCTGTCTCCGCCCTCCTAGAGAGCTTCGACTGGCCGCTGAAGCTTTCGATCTGCCCTAGCCGATGCGGAAGAGGCGAGAGAGAAAGCGCGGTTGGAAAAGCTGCGGCCAGGAGACGAGCCGTGTTTCCTTCTCCTCGTGTCGTCGAACTCGCTGGGTGTCGTATGGGCGACCGGCCGGAAGGAAGCTTGGGAAGCAATGGAAGCAAGCTGCCCAAGATATATGTACCAAAAAAAAAAGAGCTAAGGGATGCAACGACGCGGTTGGAAGGGCCGGCTGTCCGCTCTTGCTCCTGAATGCATCGGTCTTTCGTTTTCTTTTATTTCTGTTTATCGCCTTGGCTGTGAACTAGGCTCTGACCCCGATGCTCCGCCCCTGGGCATCTGCCTAATTGTTGCTGCTTTCTTTGGTTTTCTTTGCTTTTTTTACCTTTTTCTGCACATAGTATCCACACATGACCCGTCAGATCCCAATTTCTCTTTTCGCCTCCGAGAACATGTTTCGCTTTCCTTTCCTTGCTTCCTTCCACTATGGCCAGTCCCGTCTTTCTCGGTCGCTTTGTATCGCCGTTAGAGGCTCCTTCGGCACTTGAGAGAGTAGATTACTCGCGTTTGGCGTCTTTTTCTTCTCGTTGTATTTGCGTTTCCTTCCCGCGAAGTTTTCATTCTTTCTCTCACTCCGGCCTTCAGGTGAGCCGTATCACTTCAAAGACGTTCGCTTTTGTTTGGAGCATTGGGAGAAAGAGGAGCGCCTGCAAAATTATGGGGAATTGTGGACCGTTACAAATTGGGACGTAGGCTGGTACCCCACCAGTCCCAATACTACACAATATAGAAGCTGTCGCGTGGAGGCGGCTACAAACAAATACATTAAAGAACCTGGTATGGGCTTACCACGGGTAGCCAGAGCTGAGGTCGCATGATCGATGCACACACTGTGGGGGCGAGAGGGACCCTCGACCACATAACTTGGGAGTGCCCAAAATCTTCCCGGGGCGGGCAGAAATATTGATATTAGGGAAGCCTAGGTGGCCCTGCTAAGAAGCCCGGACCCTTAGCTCCAGCGCACCACAATCCATCTGGCGGAAGAAGCCGCTACAAGTCAAAGACCGCCAGCCAACCTCTAACCACGGAGTCGCAACTCCCTGTCTCCCAGGCCTGCGTGCAGAGTGCGGGAAGAAACGTCTTTTCTGATGGAAATAAATATTGCTCTATCAATTAAGTGGTTGAAATTATCTGGACGCCTCCACTACGAACCATCACTGTCCCCTCCTCTTCCTTTTCGTCATGGCATGCTTGAGGCGACCACCATATAATAAGTAGTGAGCCTTTTCTATTGTCCTCCAAGACTGGGCTTACGGCAATTTGAGAGACTATTACGTTAGAAAGGCTTGTGCAGCTATTTAGGACACTGCTGCTTTAATTGCATATCTTACGAGTAAAGTCAGTGCAATGTTCTGGCTCCAGAATTTTTCAAGAGAACAGCCTCACTACGCCAGCTTTTAGAAATATCAGCGGGGCCGCAAGTTTGACCTTGAATGTACCAAGAGGTCCAACAAGGAAATGACGCCTGCGTCACATGTCTCGGTGGACACCCGAACCACGCCCGTAAGGGAAGAAAAATGAAACGAAAATTGGTTTTAAGAAAAGGAAATGACGCCTGTCACACATACCTCGGTGAACACCCGAACCGCGTCGCAAGCGAAGGAAAATGATTAATTAATTGGTTTTTGGGGAAAGGAAATGGCGCAGTATCTGTCTCGTATATCTTTGGACACCTGAACCGTGCCGTAAGGGAAGGGATAAAGGAGGGAGTGAAAGAAGAAAGGAAGAATAGGTGCCGTAGTGGAGGGCTCCGGAATAATTTAGACCACCTGGGGATCTTTAACGTGCACTGACATCGCACAGCACACGGGCGCCTTAGCGTTTTTCCTCCATAAAAACGCAGCCGCCGCGGTCGGGTTCGAACCCGGGAACTCCGGATCAGTAGTCGAGCGTCCTAACCACTGAGCCACCGCGGCGGGTCGAAGGAAAATGAAAAGTTTGTTTTAAGAAAAGGAAATTACGCCTGTCTCACATTGCACTGCCTCCTTTCCCACAAAAAACAGTTTTTTTTTCAATGTGGCTTTCTGAAATTACGACGCGTTTCAATTTGGCTTCCTGAAATTACCTGCAGGGTTTGCGCGCCAGTGGTTAGGGCACTGGGCTACTGAGCCGGAGTTCCCGGGTCCGAACCCGACCGCGGCGGCTGCGTTTCGATGGAAGCGAAACGCTAAAGCGCCCGTGTGCTTTGCGTTGTAAGTGCACGTTAAAGATCCCCAGGTGGTCGAAATTATTCCGGAGCCCTCCACTACGGCACCTCTTCTTCCTTTCTTCTTTCACTCCCTCCTTTATCCCTTCCCTTACGGCGCGGTTCAGGTGTCCAACGATATATGAGACAGATACTGCGCCATTTCCTTTCCCCCAAAACCAATTATTATTATTAAAGGAAATGGCGCAGTATCTGTCTCATGTATCGGTGGTCACCTGAACTGCACCTTGAGAGAAGGGAAAAAGGAGGGATTGAAAGAAGAAAGGAAGAAAGAGGTGCAGTAGTGGAGAGCTCCAGAATAATTTCGACCACCTGGGGATCTTTAAGGTGCACTGACATCGCATAGTATACCCATCGAAACGCTGCCGCCGCAGTCGGGTTCGAACCGGGGAAGTCCGGTTCAGTAGCTGAGCGCCCGAACCACTGAGCCACCGAGGCGAGAAAAAATGCGCGTCGTTTAGAACTGAATTTGGTTCCTTATCTCTGCATACAGTGAGCAATAATAGAAATGTAAATATCACCGAAGCCGTATTAAATATATGCTGTCTTGTGCGAGCGCCTTTATTGTCGTTTCGATGAAAGCAAGATATTTAACAAATAAAGAAAAATTACTACTATGTATGTGTTGGTATGGCTATGTATAAAAACCGCCAATCGCTCGACCAAAAACTTAGCCAGGAAGATGCAGCTTTTCGCTTTAGAACAGGGTTAACCAGAGCTAAACCACAAGCAATTTTTTAGATAAGGTGTTTTTGCATGTCTTCTGTCGCACAGTAACGTTTCCGCCAACTTCCATTGCAACTGAGTTCAAATTTAATGTATCTATAAGCGCCGGGCGTCTGAAGTTATGTCGATTGATTTTAGTATTTTAGAGTTGATATCTTTAATTCAAAACCGCCTTATTAGCTTGCAAGAGAGCAAATAATGCTTTTTTCTTAGTTGTATATAATATAAATCCGTAAATCAATTGCGTAGATTGGGCTGGCATAATTGCATATCTCACGAATTTGGACAGCACTGAACTCCACCACAGCAAGACCACAAATCAAGTCGACACACTAGTGCACACTAGTGCGACCAGTATTTTCCTTACAACATGTCCAGAAAAGTGCAGCGAAGATGTGAAGCGGCATTTTTCAAGTACTGAATTGGCGATACAAAATTCCAGAGAAAACACTGCGCTAGTGATACATCTGTCATTCTAGCGAGATCCTGTCGCGTCATTTCAGTGCTAGAAAAATGTCCCCCTCGAAAGCCTCTCGCACCCGGCAAGAACAACGTTTACTCTTTGCGTTGCCGGCACTTTCATTAATACTCAATCAGATCAGCCTGCGGCTGCTCACTTCTACAACGATAAGGAAAAGAAGCAATGTGTTTTCCAGAAATTTCATCTCAGAACGGATCTCAGCTGCAGAGTCGATGTGTTCGCATTCTCTCGGTGGTAAACTTATCAACAACAAATAAAGGAATCTCAGCGCACTAACTGCGGACGCAACAAAGGATAAATAAGGGGTCCCAAGATGTCCTGACACTTCCGTTTTACCATAGAACCGAGAGCTGCTCTGCCAACGCGCTTCCGTCTTTCTAGAAGCTGTCTGTTGGTGTTGTTTCTCCTTCCTTTTGCGTCGCGGCAAGCCGCGACAAACGTCCCGTCGCATCGGTGCTGCTTCAGCGGCGGGGCGTGAATGCACCCTGACTTATAATAATAATAATAATTGGTTTTGGGGGGGGGGGGGGAAGGAAATGGCGCAGTATCTGTCTCATATATCGTTGGACACCTGAACCGCGCCGTAAGGGAAGGGATAAAGGAGGGAGTGAAAGAAGAAAGGAAGAAGAGGTGCCGTAGTGGAGGGCTCCGGAATAATTTTCGACCACCTGGGGATCTTTAACGTGCACTGACATCGCACAGCACACGGGCGCCTTAGCGTTTTTCCTCCATAAAAACGCAGCCGCCGCGGTCGGGTTCGAGCCCGGGAACTCCGGATCAGTAGTCGAGCGCCCTAACCACCCTGACTTATGGCCGGATCAAGAGTGTCTCACTGCATAACGAGAGAAACTTTCTGTGCGAAATCCAAGCAAGCGATCGTTTGCCACATATATTCCTTTACTCTTGGGATTCACCCTGTCAATTTTTGACGGTTTTCTACGTAAACCTACCACATGAAATCTTAGAACACAGGTGCCACGAAAAATCAATTTTTGTTTTCGCGAAAAAATTTGCGGGCTTGATAAATCGGGGAGGGTTACACGATGTCAACATAACCTGATGACGAAAATGACAGAGATACATGGCATTATACATGCTATATGCATTCGAGGGCAGTGAAAAAGTCTATTTTCTTTTTGTGGCTTCCGCGTTTTCGAGAACTTTAAACAAACGCATATTCAAGCCGAAAAAAGACTACGCAATTTACCCAGAAAACTCACACACAATGCGCACACTGTGGCACAATGGCGGGCCTATACCAGACGATATGGGCCTGATAAACTACAAAGAAAGACACAGGATAGAAGAACCAACGATTGAGCGGCGGGAGGAAATGCTGTCCAACTCAGGTCCAGATGTTCAGCAGGAGCTGACCAAAAGGGCATGGGGAGGGGGGGGGGGGGTGCCACACGATCCAATAGACTTTCCAAAAGGGGAACCGACCACCATTTTTATTTCCAATCAGAATGTTTTCATCGTCACCATCATCTGTGAACACCTCCACATTCACGTGCATTAAGTGAGCAAAGAAAATATAAGTAAAAAGAATGATGGTGCGAGGATAAGTATTTGGATATTACAAAGTTCCATAATTCAGGTCAGGAACGA
Organism: Amblyomma americanum; assembly: GCF_052857255.1. Lineage (NCBI taxonomy): Eukaryota > Metazoa > Arthropoda > Arachnida > Ixodida > Ixodidae > Amblyomma > Amblyomma americanum. The sequence continues at coordinate 29,231,441 of NC_135507.1, read as the reverse complement.
CACTTGCTCAGGAAACCACCAAAATACATTAATATTATTGCCATTGTCCGGACCAGTGGAGTATCTGTTACGGGTCCAAGTTGGGCTTAGTTTTGGAAATGTGGCGGAGTGTTTGAAGGATGCTTCACTCCCGCCCCCCGGTTGGCCCGGTATTGCACTGCCTCCGGGATCGGCCTTGTCTTTAGCGCGTCTTTACTATCCTGTCTTTCTATCCCATCTTTCAACTCTCCTTCTATCTGCACGTGGTAGCTATTGTGGCTCGGCTTGAGCCAGTGAGCAGGCCTGTGCACTTTCCTTTCTTTTTTCCTGGCAGCAACAAACTTAAAACATGGAGATGAAAAACTGTCTTGTAACAGCGATATGCTCAGTGAAGAATATGTCAGCTGGCGAAATAAGATAATAATAATAATAATTGGTTTTTGGGGAAAGGAAAAGGCGCAGTATCTGTCTCATATAACGTTGGACACCTGAACCGCGCCTTAAGGGAAGGGATAAAGGAGAGAGTGAAAGAAGAAAGGAAGAGAGAGGTGCCGTAGTGGAGGGCTCCGGAATAATTTCGACCACCTGGAGATCTTTAACGTGCACTGATATCGCACAGCACACGGGCGCCTTAGCGTTTTTCGAAATAAGATGGAAATTGAAAAGACAAGTGGCTTGCATCAACAAAGTAACTCCCGCCGAGTCTATTCCCTCTCCCCTTCCACTTCCCTTCTTTTTTCTTCGTTCGTCTGCAGCGCCCCGCCATGATTCTGTCGGCACTATCGTTTTTCAATTAAACGCGCCGTAGCGTGTTCGTCCGCACATTCATTTGACGTAATTTGAACGCGCCTGATGTATTCGATATCGACTCAGCATTCCACTACGTCGGCCTTTCTCCCTACTAGACGCGCTGTTCACATAATCAAAGCAAAAAGTCTCGCCTGAGGCCCCAAAGCGCGAAGCTTGAACTCCGTTTCCCCGAAGGAAAGCCCCCCGCCGCGGTGGCTCAGTGGTTAGGGCGCTCGACTACTGATCCCGAGTTCCCGGGTTCGAACCCGACCGCGGCGGCTCCGTTTTGATGGAGGAAAAACGCTAAGGCGCCCGTGTGCTGTGCGATGTCAGTGCACGTTAAAGATCCCCAGGTGGTCGAAATCATTCCGGAGCCCTCCACTACTCCACCTCTCTCTTCCTTTCTTCTTTCACTCCCTCCTTTATTCCTTCCCTTACGGCGCGGTTCCGGTGTCCAACGATATATGAGACAGATCCTGCGCCATTTCCTTTCCCTCAAAACCAATTATTATTATTATTAAGGAAAGCCGTTATTAGCTGCCGGCACCGAAAGGCCTTCGACGGCGACCATTCAAGGAAGGAGCGAATTAACATCACGGGCCGGTCCCGGTACGCCCTACCATAGCATTGAAGTTGCTACAGTTGCGATGTCGATACGAAGTACGGAAAGAGAAGTCTCGTGCAATCTAGGGCCACGACGTCGCGTGAGTAAGCGCTATCGTCTCAGTGACATCGTCGTGAAAGCCACGCACTCGCCGCCAATCCAACGTTGTTGCATTGCATATATGGTAATCGACTGTCTTCAGATAAGGCCGACTTTCTGGAAACATCGTTTGCTTCTACTAGCAGCGAATGGCTTAGATTTACCAAATAACGGTAGGCCGAAAGAACTCCTCCGAGAATGATACAAGGAGCTGTATATCTGCGCTTACCTTAAAGCCTCTGGGAATAGACTGTCGGCGAGAGCATAAAATTCCTCAGCAGTAAAGCTGCTTATAAGAAAATTCCGCTTGCGTTTCTATAGTCACTACAGCCGCACTGAGAACTTGCTGCGGCTCAGAAGCAAGTTGATGATGTTGTAGTAGTCGAAAAAAAATATATACCAGCTCTTCATGAACACGACGAAAATAGTGGAGACAACGTTCATAGGTGCTACTTACGACATTTGTATTAAAGGCGAGAATAACTACCATTCTTTTCGATTTGAATAGAATTTGTGGAGACTGTGAATGTCCAGCTTTGCACTTTGATCCCATTTATTATGTGGCAATATTATGCGAGTGTAATGAACGAATTCACGCAGCAACTTGCGTTTATGTAGTTTAAGTAACATGCGCGGGCCAGTTTTGAGATTGGAGATATACAAGCAGCTGCGTAGTGAGACTTCCCAGAAATGCTAGCGCATCCAAACAAAATAGCTAGGCAGACTCACCACGCAAGCCTCCGGGTTATCCACTGCAATACTGAAGATGGCCACACAATACAGAGGGAATCCGCCGTCACTTTTTTGGAGCTTAGCTTATGAACACTTGTGGTGAGAACATGAATCCCATCCCAATCTTCCACTGGGAAAAATTCCACTCTACCGTGGGAAAGTTCACTGCTTGCTGAATAGGTTTACACTGGTCCTGGCTTGGAGGTGACATCCCCCCCCCCCCCCCCCCTATACTAGTCTTACCCGGTCGAGAACGATCACATAGCGTGAGTTCACGCATAGTGCGTTGCCTTCGCTCTTGACGAAAATTGGCAGTGGCTGAACTTAGCTAATCCTGGAATTGAGCGAAGAGCAAGCATGCTTGCTAAACGTCTGAGGCTTGTCCATGGTAGCTCCGCTGCACGCTCGCGACAACCGTTGATATATATACCAGGTGAACACGTAGCTATGACCCCGTCAGATGTTCTTAAGGTTAAAGGTCAAACCGAAGGTCACTTGACGTCAAAGGCCAAATGTCAGTGGTGAACTCAATGTCAGAGGTCAAAGGTCAACTAAAGGTCATGGGTCAAGGTCAGAGGTCAAGGGTTCGACACCATAACTCCCACATATGGTCATACACGGCTAACGTGGTTGGGCTGAAGGTTGTTCAATGTCATTCTCCGGCCTGCGCGACGACTGCTTTACCTAGCGTAGTGAAGCTTTTCGCTTCAAAAACACACAGTAAAAAGCCTGAGGGCGGGCGCGCCTACAATTACCCTGCGGAGCGAACGAGCCATTAGCGATGACAATGAGTGGGCAGAGGTTTTTATACGGTCATGCTGTGCCTGGCACAGCGAAGCAAAGCTGTTAACGACGGGACAGAAACGGTCTACCAGCCTGTTTGCGCAGTCTCCTCCTCGTCAGCTTAATTCCGGCTAACTATACCTGTCAGCTGCGGGCGGTGCCGCTGGAGTGAATGGAGGGCAGACCAAAACAAGCTGGTCTTTTCGTGGCTCGACACATTTGCGTGGCTCTAGTGCGCATAGTGTAAAGAAAACACTGAGAGGATTATTTCGAAGCGTTGCTACGTTGGAAGCTTTGTAAACTTGGAAATAAAGTTCACGCATCCCGAAAAGTGATGCAACAGACACCGACGCTATTTCGCTCACACATTGGTCGCGGCTGCTGTGGATTACGTGTCCGTTGGAAAGCCGCTCACAGGGGTTAAATGGAGAGGCATGGGAGAGGCCTATGCCTTGCAGTGGGCGTAGTCAGGTTGATGTTGATTATGATGATGATGATGACTGAAAGATGTCAGGCTAGTTGTCGTGGTTGTAGTATGTGGAGGCATTCACGTGCAGTTGCTAAGGTCCCAGCTGCTGAGAAATTATTTCCACCACTTATTCACAGCGTCCCAGTAAAGTCTAAACCGTGAAGCCATCATTTGAGAGCCCGTTTTCTCTCGTGTTCAGGACTTGCTCTGAGGCCGCTTCTCAGTTTTTTATCAGTCTTCATTCGAGAAAATAAAAAAACAATAGCAGAGGGTGGCTGGACAACTATTCGCGAAAAATTGATTTGCAGTGTTTGTTCGGCAGACTATACAGTTCAACGCTAGAACCTCATCTAGTAAGGCTAGCCTAGCAGTGCTGTTCGAGCAATTAGCGGGCATTAAATGGGATCTCATAGGGGTCAGTGAAGTTAGGAGGACAGGTGAGGTGTATACAGTACTAAAGGACGGGCACATACGGTGCTATCGCGGATTAGCGGATAGACGAGAACTAGGTGTGGGATTCCTCATTAATCAGGATATAGCTGGCAACGTAGAGGAATTCTATAGCATTAACGAGAGGTTGGCAGCTATCGCAATTAGGCTCACTAGGAGATACAACCCGAAGGTGGTGCAGTCCTACGCGCCTACATCCAGCCATGAAGAGCAGACCGTTGAAAGTTTCTATGAAGACGTGGAATCGGCAATGAATAAAGTAAAATCAGACTACACTGATTACACACGCGACTTCAATGCGAAGGTGGGCAAGAAGCAGGCTGGTGACCAGGCGGTAGGCGACTATGGGATAAGTTCTAGAAAAAACAGGGCAGAGTTATTAGTACAGTTCGCTGATAGAAATAATTTACGGATCATGAACACCTTCTGCAAACGACAGAACAGGAAGTAGACCTGAAAGAGCCCCAATGGTGAGACTAAAAATGAAACTGACTTCATGCTATGCGCTCAACCTGACATCGTTCACGATGTGGACGTCCTCGGAAAGGTGCGCTGTAGCAACCACAGAATAGTAAACTCGCGAATTAGCTTAGACTTGAGGGAACGGAAGAAGCTAGTGAAGAGGGAATCCATTTAAGAGTCAGCGATTAAAGAGAAAATAGAGGAATTCAGAATATCGCTGCTGAACAGATATTGAGCCTTAACTGAGGAAGACGATCTTGATGTCCATACAATGAACAATAATCTGACAGCTATCATTACGGAGTGCGCAGTAGAAGTAGGCGGTAGGCCGGCTCGACAGAATACCGGCAAGCTATTTCAGGAGACGAAAGATCCAATAAAGAAACGCCAAAGCATGAGGGCGTCTTACACTACAGACAGGATAGAACTAGGAGAGCTATCGAAGTCAATAAATAAGTGCAAGGAAGCCGACATAAGGAAGTTCAATACGGAGAGAATCGAGGATGCTCTAAAGAACGGAGGTAGCCTGAAAGCGCTGAAGAGGAAGCTAGGCATAGGTAAAAACCAGATGTATGTGTTAAGTGGCAATGAGGGCAATGTCATTAGCAATATGGATAAGATAGTTAAGGTACCCGAAGAGTTCTATACAAATCTATAGAGTAGCCAATGCAATCAGAACGTTAATGATGGAGACAGTAGCGCAAAGCAATGCGTCATCCCGCCAGTAACGAAAGAGGAAATAAAGAAAGCCTTAGGAGCAGTGCAAATGGGTAAAGCAGCTGGGGAGGATCAGATAACCGCAGATTTGTTGAAGGACGGAGGAGAAATTGTGCTATAAGAACTAGCCACCCTGTATACACAATGCCTTATGACCTCGAATCTACCAGAAGCTTGGAAGAACGCGAACATTATCTTAATTCAATAAGAAAGAAGACGCCAAGGACTTGAAAAATTACAGACCGATCAGCTTACTGTCAGTTTCTTAGAAGGTATTTACTAAGGTATTCGCTAATAGAGTCAGGGCAACCTTAGACTTCAATCAACCAAATGATCAGGCAGGCTTTCGTAAAGGATACTCCACAACAGATCATATTCACACTATCAGTCAAGGTGATAGAGAGATGCGCAGAATGTAACCAACCCCTATATATAACCTTCATTGATTACGAGAAAGCATTTGACTCAGTTGAAACCTCAGCAGTCATAGAGGCATTGCGGAATAAGGGTGTAGAAGAGCCGTATGTCAAAATACTGGAGGAGATATATAGCCACTGCACAGCTACCATAGTCCTCCATGAAGTCAGCAATAAAATTCCAATAATGAAGGGCGTCAGGCAAAGAGATGAGATCTCGTAAATGCTATTCACCGCCTGTTTCCAGGAGGTATTCCGAGGCCTGAATTGAGAACAGTTGAGGATAAGAGTTAATGGAGAATACCTAAATAATCTGCGATTGGCTGATGACATACTGTACTTTGCCCCCGTCGAAATACGACTCCCGCAGACAGGATTCCACTCCAGAACCTTATTCTGAGCAGCAGGTACCCTAGCGCAATGCGTTTCCGCAGCTGCTTTATAGCACTAAGATGGAAATATACGGTATGTGAAGCCCCAAAACCAAGTGGTACGCGGTCCTGCGCAATTGTGTATTTGTAGTATTTTTAACTATTTTTAATGAGTAGCCAGTGCTTCCTCGGGGTCTTCAGGTATACACGGTGCTCGGCGTCGTGTGCATGCAGACACCTCTCCGAAGTCACTTAAACTCATGCATTTGTCGATAATTCCTTACAAGCAAGGGTACCAAATATTCGTGCACACTTTCATTTCGGCCTGTTTTCATGCTATGAACTGAGAGACTTCGCAATCGTCTTCGAATGAGATTTCCTGTACGAATGCTTTGGAAAACGCTCAGAAGACTACTCCAGGCTGTGAGCTGCGTGTTCGAAAGGAGCCGAACATGATTCAGTTTTGCTCCGTCGTATTTGTGCATAATCTTCTTCGTCCATGACGCAACGCGCAAGCTTCTTCGTTGTTGAGCCATAAACAAAATGGCCCTCGAGCAAGCTGCAGTTGTAGTGTGAAAACCTGAAAGAAACAAAAAGAAGACTACCGCGTATCCCGCCTACCTTATTGCACGCCATTTATTAATGACACTGGGCTGCATCAGTGGAGTTTGCGGGCTGCCGCCGGTCGTCCAGCCATTCTAAAAGAAACAGAGCAAATGTTGCTGGCAGAGAGCTGCCGAGCTATAAAGTAAAAGCAGTAACGGCAGCGAGGGGTGCCGAAATATGAACCGCTCTGCGGACGGTGCGTGGGCGTCTCTCAGCCCGGCGCATTGTCTGGAGTCAGTTTTATGGCTTTTCGAGCGCGGTGTCGAAGGAAGGAAGGAAGGAAGGAAGGAAGGAAGGAAGGAAGGAAGGAAGGAAGGAAGGAAGGAAGGAAGGAAGGAAGGAAGGAAGGAAGGAAGGAAGGAAGGAAGGAAGGAAGGAAGGAAGGAAGGAAGGAAGGAAGGAAGGAAGGAAGGAAGGAAGGAAGGAAGGAAGGAAGGAAGGAAGGAAGGAAGGAAGGAAGGAAGGAAGGAAGGAAGGAAGGAGGCCTCAGACGTTGCTGGCACATACCCACTACGGGGGAGTGGCCAAGACACAGGCGGTTAATTGCTGGATCCAGGAAAGTTTTGACGGGAAAAGGAGTGGTAATAGGATGTAGCCTTATAGATTGGAAGAGGGAAGGAAAGGGGTCCTGTTAAATTGGAGATCGAAGACGGGAATGGAGCTCGCGAGGAAGGCTGCTGGCGGACCACTCGCTTGGTGCACGTGCGAACGGTCGCGCTGCTGGATGGCGCTTAATGAGCTGTGTTTGCTCTGCTTCTGTCTAGCGTAGATCAGATGCCACCCTGTGTCTGTGTTTTGAGCCACGGCTCGTGGAAGTTGTGCTTTTGTGTATTTTGTTGTCTTGTCAGTGTTGTTTCCCGAGTTGACGGAAAATCGCAGTCGACTTCTGGGAATGCACGCGGTGTTCGCGAGCAACCAAGCTCGTGGCCACCGGCGTGCCATTGGTGCTTTAAATTTGAGAGAAAATGCTCTGATTGGCTCTAAAAAGCTCACTCCTGATTGGTAGCTGAAACGGTCCCCAGAATGCTGGGGAACTGATTTAATGCGGCGTTTTGGCGCCAAAAGGACACTTGAGCAGGTGCTCTTGGTGGAGAGTCGGAGTCGCGAGAGTATACGGACAGGGCCAAGCTTTGCGCTGGCCACGCTCCGAAGAAAGAGGAGCCGCTACAACTAGAGCGAGTTAAGTCGGTCATGCAGGACCGAGTTTCGTAGGAGAGAGCTTTGGCCTGACGCTCACGATCGTTCTTGATGGTAGAGACCACTCCGGCCGATGTGTTAAAAGTGTAAATAGTGTGTAAATAAACCCACCTGTACGTTTCTGGCGAGAAGTTCGTCTACGCCTCTTCTTCCCAAACGGGCCAAACGGGCCCCCATCTCCACAAAGAGGACCCAAGTCCGACTGCATCTAACAAAGAGAACGCGCGTATTCGTTAACTGGCTCTGTACATAACGCGACGCTTAACTCGTCCTGTCGCCCACACACAAAGAGACACGCGGGAACAGCATGACAGAAAGAGGGGACATACATTAGGCGCCGTGCCGTTGGCATATTGCGGACATGCCAACGCATAACAGCCGACGACACTGGCTGCACCAGGACAGGCCGCGAAAGGAAATGGGTGCAGTACAGAAGAAGGACCCCGGATGACGGATGCCTGCTTGACAAGTGCAGCATCACCGGCTAACGATGGTGTCAACGTGGAGGTCCTGTTATTAATACTGATCCGGATGACGAACGGCTAACAATGAACGCGGCTGCCGTTGGAGCCAGCGCGCCTTCGGCCATTATCGGCCTGCATTCATATGGCCCCGAAGAGCACTTACAATGGACGATGCGAGAGAGTTATGAGGTCACCCATAGGACGCGCCTGGTGCTGTTAAGAGAGTATCTTAGACAAAACGTGAAAGCGAAGAAAGTTTAGCGTTGCTCGGATTTCCTACGTTCCTGCAAACATTGAAACTGGACAACTGCGCCTCGTTGCCTATGGAGATATATTATTTGCTTATCTCCCGCTTGTTTCATCTCTTGAACTGACAGCGGAAGGCACAGCGCTCCACAACTAAGCGTAATGCCGCAGTTTGGTGGCCGCTAAGATGGCGCGCATGTTCTGTGTGCATTCTCAAGTGTCTCTTCTCAATATGTCGCCACACGTGTTCTAACGCAAACGAAGACAGGACATGAAGATCGACGCCATGGGGATACTATTTATCATGAAATGGGTTATAAATGATTATGGGGCTTTCAAGTGACCGCTGAAGCTCGTACCCTGCGCTGGAAAAAAAATGTATTTGAGAGATTCATGCGGTAGGCATTGTAGGGCGCGTCGAACCCCGTCAAGCCTTTTCTCTGGTTTTTTGTCGACGTACCCAACATCCTCAAGATGTTGAATAAAATTGAATTGAATTGTGACAAAATGCATCGAGTGGAGTTTAGTGCACTGTATGAAACTCCGACATTAAGATGCACTTCACGTCACTTTTAACTGCTGTCATGCAGTGATAAATTAACTGCTACATTCTCAGCACGTAAGGGTTATGGCGCACGCAATGGATGCAAAAATGTAATGAAATTTTCTCATGCTTCGAAAAAAAATTATTGTTTGTGCTTGTTTTCTTCAGAACAACTGACACCAATCACACTGAGAAAAGGATGAACACAAATTAACCTTCTCCACGATTCTCCTTTATCGTTATTTCTACAAGCGCTGTTCCGTAATTGCTATTCACCAATGTGCGGCGTGTATCTATAGTGCTATGCATGTCTATGTGCGCGTGCGTGTATGTGTGTGTCGCGTAGAAGGAATCCAGGTGGGCTACTTGGTCACGTGACCTTCTGGCGTAATCACAATCTGCCCACCAGATTATGAACAAACTTCCCGCAGTGACAGGTGGCAGCTAAATTAATGGTTGGTCACGAGAGGTCGCTCGCGAACAGCAACGAGGGTTGCACAAGCCCCACCGGGGGCAGAACCTGCCATCGCTAGGCAGTGGCGCACCACCTAACCGCTGAATGCGGATGGTCCGTGGTTCAGTTCCGCAGCGGACCACGGACCATATTGGCGGGCATTGTGTGTGAAGGGTATTTAACCACGTAGCACGTTAGGGTGGTGGGAGCAACCTTTGATTCGGATGATGACGCGAACGAATAAATTTCAACCTCTAACCCGATGCTGGTCTGGCAAGCTTCTTCCAAGTGCCGATAGGGAAAGAACAATCTTGTCCTCTTTTGGTGACTAAATAGGCATCCGATGTTTCGCGAGGGGTTTTTTTGCCCACTGCTGCCTAGGGTTCCTAAGCAACGAAAGCGTGGCGTACAATCGGTAGTGGTGCACAAGTTTCGTGCGTTCATTATCAGAAAGATCTTTTGCCTGCTCCCTTAGTCGGTCAAGGCTTTCGACAAGTTATGTCACAAACTTTTACTTCACAAATTAAAACAACTGAATATTGATTGGAACTTATTGAAATGGATTGAATGTTTTCTACTTAATCCCTCACCATTTGTTTTTGCTAACGGTTAATTATAACTCCAGTTTTACCGAGGTGTCTTCTGGGGTTCCACAAGGTTAAGTTATTGAACCCCTACTGTTCCTAATTTACATTAATGATCTTCCCTCTCTTGTGAACTCTCATATTCACTTATTCGCTGATGAGTGCGTCATTTTTAGAGAAATAATCAACGCTCACGACATTACATTTATTCAGTCAGACCTCAACACAATAGGGAACTGGTGCAAAGATTGGTTAATGCGGCTAAATATTAACAAATGCAAATTCATGCGTGTACCTTGGAAAACTTCCGCCCCGCCTCACTACTACATCGATAACATCTCATTGGAATCAGTCTCGTCATATAGATATCTAGGCGTTCACATTACTTCAAATCTTAATTGGTCTCTTCATACCGAGAACATAATTATTAAAAATGCTAATCGCATGCTAGGCTACTTAGGTCGCAACTTTTTTATTGTTCCTTCCAATTTGAAACTATTGATTTATAAAACACTAATACGATCTAAACTCGAGTATGCAACACCTGTATGGGACCCTGCTCATCGCAACTTAATGACCTTGAGATGGTGCAAAATAACTCTGTACATTTCATCCTTGCGAACTACAACCGCACAGCGAGTATAACTGCTATGAAATCTAATCTCTGCCTCCAAACGCTGACATCGCGTAGAAAAGTGTTTCGTATCACCCTGTTCCACAAGCAGTATCATCATCCCGCTCTACGTGATCACCTCATCCCCCAGACAATTTATGTATCCCGCCACTTCGATCATGATCACAAAGTCGGAATTGTGTCATGCAACACGAAATGCTTCTCGCAGTCATGCCTGCCGCGATCCTCACGTGACTGAAACCACCTTCCCGCAGAAGTTGCTGGCATTGTAATTGTAAATTATGAGAAGTTCCGCGTAGCAATAGCTAACACTGTATATTCAGATGCTATTTAAACACTCTTTAACCAACTGTGTTTTCTCTCCGTTTTTTGTATATTTACCACTCCCCCTCTGTAATGCCCTGGCCCTGATGGGTAATGTAAATTAAAAAAATAAATAAATCACACATCATGCTGTCTGGCCGATGTACGCTTCACCAAAGGACAGGGGGATCTCGTACACGACGTTAGTGGCACAGTCGACAAAATGCTTATCATGCTGCTTCTTACAGCATTGCTTTCTGTTCTCGGAAGTGATGCGATTGCTCAAGGAAGCTGAGCAAGATTTCGGGGGGGGGGGGGGTGGGGGGGGGGGGCTGAAAAGGCAATTGGAGGGGGGGGGGGCTGAAAAAGCAATCGGAACGTTAAACCGATTAGCCACCTGTTATTTATCTGGTCCTTGGTAAGTCCCTGTTCTGTGGCATAGTACTTCCATACTGGATTCACATTTATTCGCTACCAAATTCATTCATTACGTTATCTGTACTGGCTTCATAAATGTTGCATTGTTGATTAAAGCATGATAATAAAATTTAGCCAACTAACGCCAGGCATGACTGCATAAGCCCATCAGCAGCTGGTCGAGCCAGCGTAAGCCACCGCGGTGGCTGAGTGTTTATGGCGCTCGGCTGCTGACCCGAAAAACGCAAGTTCGATCCCGGCTGCGGCGGTCGAATTTAGATGGAGACGAAATTCAAGAGGCCCGTGTACTGTGCGATGTCAGTGCACGTTAAAGAACCCCAGGCGGTCGAAATTTCCGGAGCCCTTCACTAAGGCGTCTCTCGTAGCCTGAGTCGCTTTGGGACGTAAAACCCCCATAAACAAGTTGGAGCCAGCGTGCGGGTAGGCACGGTCATCCATACTCAGCCAGAGTGCGTTTCCTTGAATCCCGTGCAAAAAAGCCCAGCAAGTCCTAGCAGGCCCCTGTAGTGCGAAGGCACCAGCAGTAAAGCGGCCGCTACTCCCACTCTCATCTGTCGATAATCCTACTCCAACGCATTGAGAGGATTAAGTGCAACACGCAGAGGTGTCTGGCGGATCGAACTCCTCACAAGCGAGTTAAACTCATCAATCTCACGGATGCTATGCTCGCCCAGCTGGAGATTGCCCCAGCCCGGACGACCGGTTGTTTTTCTACCGGATAGAAAGTTCTGACTTCGCTCCAAATACCAAATTTTTCCACACTTACTTTCTCACGCTTATTTATTCTTGCTACGTCTATCAGAGGATATTTTTAACTCCAGAGTAAAGTTTTAAAAAGAAATCACTGAGGAGGCAAGAAGAAAGCGCAGTCGGTTAAAGAACAAACTATAGTTAATGAACTCTCTGACTTGACTCAAGAAAACATGTAACGCAAAGAGCGGGTTATCGACAGTCCCTTGGTGTAACGAAGTCATTTCCAGGAGCTGCTAAATGCACCATGCTCCTTGCTGCTTTTGGAGCCGCCCCAGATGAGAGTCAGGTGAGCCTATGAGATTGCGAAGCATCCGGGGACACAGGAACAGTAGAAAGAGGATATGGGTGTCTCATAGCCTGGATTGCTTTGGGACGTTAAACCCCTATAAACCAAACCAGTAGAAAGAGGAAAGGCGGGGTGGTTAACCGGTAGATGAAACCAGTTTGCTACCTTGCACTGGGAGAAAAAAATATGAGTAGATACAAAGGCAAGAGAGAATAGGGAGTGATAAAAAAAAAAGAATGCGAAAAAGCTTTGACAAACTAACTCGCAGGTTGTCGTGTGGGCCCGACACTCTTAAGAACCACACGAGGGCCTGTAAGGCCCTCGCCACCAATGATCGCCGCCAAAGGTGTCCAATAATCTTGACCTCCGTTAGCGGTCGTGATTCGATGTGTTCCAGGACAGGGCTAATTGGCTTTGTTTCATTTATGGGGGTTTAACGTCCCAAAGCGACTCAGGCTATGATGGATGCCGTAGTGAAGGGCTCCGGAAATTTCGACCACCTGGGGTTCTTTAACGTGCACTGACATCGCGCAGTACACGGGGATCACTACGAGAGGCCTCTCTCAACTACGTACGCATAGGTAATGACGATGATGACATTTCACAAGTAATCTGCTAACAGAGCATTGCCTCATCATGTAAGTACCGTTCAGCAACACGGGCAACGGCATTTGCGCCGAGAAAAGCAGCGTGAAAAGAACCGATATCAATTTTCCAGACGCGTCAGATAGCTTCCCCCCCCCCCCTCCCCTTTCCAATGTAAAGCATGTTCTAGCAGCCGCCAGAATACGTAGGAGGAAAACTAACTAGGAATGCAGCAAGGAGAAAAAGTGGTGGTGGTGCTGGTTTTTTATTAAAATAATAGTAAAAAGGAAGGAAAAGATTTTTGTTAGCCCCAGCATCTGCCATCGATACTGAAGCGTCTGAGCTGGGGCAGCGGAAGTAAAGGATAGCAGGCAGAATGGAGAAAAGAAATGAAAGAGGTGAGGGGACAGGAATAGATGATAAGGGGAGAGGTAATATACACAAACTATTCACACAATAAGAAAAATGATTGCATTTCCCGCGATCCGTTCGGCCTGGCGGCCCCATGCGACGGTGCCGTCGTTGCACGCGTATTCTAGAGGAGCTTAGGGAAAGAGAGACACAGAGAAAAGATGGGATGGAAACACGAGACGCAGCAGACACTTTGGGCGGCGGCATCATCAGCTGCGCTGAGCTATAATTATGTCAAATATTTGCTCTCCCATGGCCGGGCCTCTAGTGTCCGGTACGTAGTGAGCGATGAAGCCGTATAATGCATCATCGGGCGTACCCCTGCCGCGCTAATGACTTAGTTTCCTCCACGTATTCATTGTGGAGTACTTTCTAAGGAGTATATCAGATCCTCTACGTTTCTTTTCCATGTTTTTATATCTCGAGGTGAAACTGAAAGTCGAGCAAGAAATCGCTGGATGAAAAGCGGCTCGCGTTGACTATTGGGCTCTTGGGTGGGCATTCTTTATTTAGATGCTTTCCGTTTCCCGTAAACCTCGGAGCGCATCGCTTTTGTTCCCTTTGTATATGTTCGTTTTGCCGCTGAAAGCAGAGAAAGAAAAGCTGAAAGCTAGGTACTGCACATAAAGCTGTCACTGATTCGCATCGTTTGTTCAATTGAAGCCCGTCTGAGGGTGTTCCTCACTATAATCAATAGCCTGACCAGCTGGGGCAGACAGCGTAAATAAACAGAGTGTACCTAATTATTTTATTAGATAGAAAATCAAAAAGTTTAGCCCAAACCCAAAGTTTAATGCAAGATTTCAGCGCGTGAGGAAAACATTGTAATCAATTACGTATTACTTGAATGGCGACCTTAAGAATTTCACAGCAGTTATCGATGCTCTATCGAAGGTCAGTATGAATTTAGTTGCTTACTTCTAACTAAAGTCTCGTTCACCTTTTAATTGCTCTATGACATTATGCGATCAACGGCTACAGCTCGACGCACCACTAATTCGCGAGGAAGCACTGCTTGTACGTTCAGCTCATACCGCATATAAGAATAATAGATTCATTTCCTGGGCGTGCTTGTATGTAATAATGTTTCAAAAGTTTGGCAGTAGCGCACGTGGAGGATTTAGACTCCGCAGGCTCCAGAACAGGTTGCGGGAGTCTGACTTCCTGACCTTCCTAAGAAGCGGTATTTTCGATGCTTCGAACCAGAACCGCCATTCGCTCACAAGCCAGCCTTCATCACAAACGTAGCGGACGCCCCTGCAAGCTTTGTGCACCCAGTCCTGCCACATCCTCTCTACGGGAAACTGAGCAATGTGCAGTCCGTTGCCTTTCATCCTACAGGAAGTAAGATGGCGATAAAATACAACGCGCAAGATCATTCCTTTTTGCCGCCTTAATTTAACATCCCTGCCTTTCCCTTCTCCTCTTTGTCTATCTATCTATGGCGGATGAACGGCATTCGGTAGAACGGATGTTATGAATCGTCACCGTCAGTGTCATCGACGCTCTCCTATGTCCGCGAGATTCCGTATCTGATACTCGTTCCTCTTCATGTTTCGGAAAGTTTCGGAAATTCCAATACTCATTACGTCCTCTTTCTTCCACATTTTCTGTAGCGTGCTTCGCTGTAGAAGAATATAACGTCAAGTGCCCCTATCTCAGAGTAGAGTTAATAAAAAAAAACGTTTTATTGCGTGGTCTAGATGTAAGGTGGTATTGGCCATTGGGCATTGTGTTAAAACATCATGGACAACACGGGAAACAGTTGAATACGTGCTGTAAGTGTGATTAGAATAGACTTCCAATCACCAATCGGCATGTACCCTGCAGTTCATTCTGGAAAGTGTGTGTGAACGGTGGGGGAGGAGGGGAAGCTCTTTACAACGTGACTTAATTTATCGTGCCAAAAAGGAAACAGCGAAACATATGATGTGACCCGCCGCGGTGGTTCAGTGGTTAGGGCGCTCGACTACTGATCCGGAGTTCCCGGGTTCGAACCCGACCGCGGCGGCTGCGTTTTTATGGAGGAAAAACGCTAAAGCGCCCGTGTGCTGTGCGACGTCAGTGCACGTTAAAGATCCCCAGGTGGTCGAAATTATTCCGGAGCCCTCTACTACGGCACCTCTTCTTCCTTTCTTCTTTCACTCCCTCCTTTATCCCTTCCCTTACGGCGCGGTTCAGGTGTCCAACGATATTTGAGACAGATACTGCGCCATTTCCTTTCACCCAAAACCAATTATTATTATTATTATTGAACACAGCACGAAGTAAGAACGACACAGGCGCTAACCATTTGAAGTCTAATCGAAAATGCACATAAGGTAAGTAGTCTTCAGACGAGCTATCAGCTGAGTCAACTTCATGGAGCGGTGTAAAAGGCCGAATAGAAGCGATAAAATTGTAAAATTCACAAAAGCGGTCAAAAGTTCAGCAAGGAACGGTAGTTAGTGGCTATGAGCCGAGTTTTTGGTGGTACACTTATTGACAATATTTTGTTTTCAAAGTCATAGGATCGTGCGGATTCATCTGTGCAGCTTAAACATGTTCGAGCAGCTAGCCTGATTTTCAGCTTCCGGTTATGTCAGTTGGTTTACTAATCTGTCCAGCTCCTTTCTATGGCAACATCCTGGTCACCCCAAAAATATATCTCTATTGCCGCGCTGGGTGTGGCAGCCTGGAATGTATGATTTTGTGGATTAACTAGAAATATATGGATCCTTTGCGTTCTTTCCTTGTGCTTTATTGCGTAATATTTAAGTCCTACTGTGCTTACAACAATGCGAATGAAACAAATTTCTCTTAGAATCGTCAGCCTGATATTGGTAGACCTGATATTGGTATGGCCTGATATATATATATATATATATATATATATATATATATATATATATATATATATATATATATATATATATATATATATATATATATATATATATATATATATATATATATATATACACACGCTGAAATGCCAAACAGCATCGACTGGCCGCCAACGGCCTTGCTCCGGATATTTCCTTTTTCGTTCTTTCTTATAAATCACCAGACCCTGTCACTGACTGGCCTTTCATGGAAGTCCAGCCAACCCGGCATACCAAAAACAATCGCACGAATCCGCTCCGAACTGAGCGAACCGTCCGATATCTGTGGAGGTCATTTTCTGAGCCAGTGGGCAGAAAAGCTTTCGCGAGAACATCAGGTCCACAAGACAGCAGAAAAATGCAGGAGAAATCAAAACGAGAAGGAAACTGATAGATACCTGGGAGGAAAAAAAAAGCGCTAAGAAGTTCTGCTTTTGTGCTCCATTTATTCCTCTTATACCTCACCGCACCCTCCGTACACGTAATCGAGGCTTACTCCAGTATTTCTGCAATGAAGATCAATATATACTCCAATCACCTTGATGATGAAAGGAGGTCGCCTATTTTCGCAATTTTTGCGAAAACCTTTTTTATTCTTAGTGCTCAACTTAATCATCTGTGCGTATAAAAGAAGTCACATTAGCCTTCTTCACACCACGCGTAGAGGTCCGACGGGGCTGGGAAGGCACTGATGCATACATCCGCTGTCCTGTCATCAGTATGGACCCTGCAGACGCTCGGAATACTGTGGATGAAAGTGTCAGAGCATTTAATGATAATGAGAAAGAACAGCTAGCAGCGAGAAAATCAGGGACGATAACGCAATGCCTGTAATGTGATGTAATGTAATGTAATGCCAAGCATATTGCAGGACTGAACTTTACGTACCTTGGGAAATAAACTCAGCAGAGACACTTCAGACTGCTTACGTTTGGGAATGCGAAAACATTACTGTCCCTGGGTGCATGGACACACACTCACACATACACACAAACACATGACACCACCCCGGAACTCTGTACGACGAACAGTTTCATCACAGTTTTGACACAAAATTCGTTTTTGAGGAAAGTAAGTGGCGCAGTTACTGTCTCACATTTCGGTGCACGCCTCAAATTAACCTTAAGAGAAGGAGAAAAGAGTCTGGGAAGGCATACAACGATAGAGTTTCTTATTATTAACTAGAGGAAAAGCTGGCGGCACTGCACCTGAACCTTCATGGGCGCGCAAAGCATCATGGGGCGACGAACTACTTGGTGCGGGACAGTAGGTTTTTTTCAGGTACACAGAGTGGCGTTACAGAGATTTCCCATTCCGTATCCGCGGCGCGCTCCGCGCGCAGACGACTTCGGCGTAACAGTAGTGCGCAAAAGCCATAGTAGCGAAAACGCAACAGCACACGACGCCAATAAAAGGTTTTTGTTCACCGAAATGCTGTGGAAAAAGGTTTTAAAATGTTGAAGGGACAACATTTTTTTCAAAGACATCTCTTTTTAAAAGTGTGTCTGTTAAGCAGGAAATATTGGTTTGGGGGGTCTGCAATGTTAGGTCAATAGGAGAGCAAGCCATCGCTTATTTTGAGCAAACTTTGCATTTACATGCTTTTCTGCTCGTTTGTTGCGATTTATAGACAGGATATTGAATGATAGAACATTACTGAATATCGAACAATGTTTTTTCATGTTTTTTGGCCGAAATTTGTAGTTCTGCAGTCGGTAGCTCTCCGCCCCATGATGCTTAGAGAGTACATTATGGTACAGGTGGTCTCGATGAAGCTCCATGCAAACTCTTGTAGGCGGGGCGCCAGCTTTCCCTCTGGATAATAGTAAGAAACTATATGCATACAACTGAAGGTGAATTTGCCATCGGTTCGAATCTCTCTCACAAGCTAGCCTCAAACGTGGCACGTGTAAGCTATATGCAACGACAAATTGCACAGCACCAACCGTAACGCTGAGCACAAAAGGTTGCGTCACAATTTTTGTACGAATGTTGTCGAGAAAACTGGCGCCAGCCAGCGGCAGGTCAGCCAGCGGCAGGAATATGTAGGCAAACGACATGTACAGAATTGTCTGAAATGGCGGTGCTCGGCTATCAGTGTACGTCATACGACCACTTGATGACGTCAGCAGGCAATTTCTACTTCAATCGCTGGGATTTTCAGTACCATCTGCGAGTACACACACACACACGCACACCACCGTCTTTTCTCGTAAGGGGACCAGTAATGCTTCGGAATTAAAAGGTGAGCGAACGCTTACAGCAAAAACATTCTCCTTAACGACATGCATTCACTCGTCAGTGGAGAGCACAGAGCATCGAGGCTCATTGCCAGGAACAGATAAAAAGAAAACCGAAAATTAAGGAAGAAAATAATTTGTTTTGCATCTAATAACTTCCACAGATAGCATAATTGACGCCATTATTCTCCCTCAAGGTTCAAAGCTCGGTTGCCATCGGAGAGGTTTGCAGTGAGGAATTCAAGGGAGTTTCGAAAGCGGGAAACTGAAAATGGTGGTAAGGATGTGAATTAACAGCGCCACCAAAGTCGGCGAAATAAATCAGAGCAGAAGAGAACATAAAAGCAAGACTATTTAACTCAAGCTCCGTATCGCTTGTAGCTACTGGTCAAGGGCAGAAGCTTGAACAGTTATGCAAGATTTTCTATCCTCAAGAAGAGAAAGGAATGGTATAAAAAAAGAGGAAACATCGGTAACAAGCCCAGAGCACCTTTAATCCCTGAAATTCCACCCGGGTTCGAACCCGACCGCGGCGGCTTAGTTTTTATGGAGGCAAAACGCTAAGGCGCCCGTGTGCTGTGCGATGTCAGTGCACGTTAAAGATCCCCAGGTGGTCGAAATTATTCCGGAGGCCTCCACTACGGCACCTCTCTCTTCCTTTCTTCTTTCACTTCCTCCTTTATCCTTTCCCTTACGGCCTGGTTCAGGTGTCCAACGATATATGAGACAGATACTGTGCCATTCCCTTTCCCCCAAAACCAATTATTATTATTATTATTATTATTATTATTATTATTATTATTATTATTATTATTATTATTATTATTATTATTATTATTAAATTCCAGCGTTCATGTGTATAGCTTTGAGGATGTCCCCCTTATGCTCTACACCATACTCTAAGCACAGGACACAGGTTAAAAAGTACCCACCGACACACTGCCGGTATCAGATTCAATGCCTTAGGCTGTTCGATGTAACCATCGGATTTCAGAAAAAAAATCAGGCACATTCAGTTTCCTCCTTCCCTATCCTGTTTACTGTAACTGCCCTGTGTGTTGGCGCACCTCAGTCATGAAGTTCTCTCAAGCGTCAACACTTCTTGAAACTCTGTCCTGAATGTCTGCAGGCAGCGCTAGAATAGATGGCGTCAGCAGGAGTTGACTGTTGACTGTTACAGGTGATAGTGTTTAGAGCCAGGTAGATCAGTCAGGTGTCAGGTATGTGCCTGATTTGTGGTCCACGTTCAGCTCTTAAGTGTCGCTATGGTGAGCAATTTCCGGCTGAACCCACAAGGCTAACACCATGGCTGCGCCAGCCACTGCAACAACCTCAATCTAGCCCAAGATAGCGCGAAGTTCTCACAAACTAAAACAAAACAATTCTAGCACGCAAGTGCTTTTAAGTAGACAAGTTTAGACGCATTGTACCCTTCACCTCATCCTCCCTTTCAGACTCCTCAAAAGCCGCGGCGGTGGCTCAGTGGTTATGACGCTCGGCTGCTAACCCGAAAGACGTGGGTTCGATCCCGACCACGGCGGTCAAATTTCAATGGAGGCGACATTATAGAGGCCCGTGTACTGTGCGAGGTATCCCAGGTGGTCGACATTTCCGGAGCCCTTCATTACGGCGTCCCTCATAGCCTGAGTCGCTTTGGGAAGTTAAATACCCATAAACCGAAACCTAGAAAGGGACATAAATAAACCCAGAAACGTGGACGTCAAAGCCCTATATTAAGACCTCTGGTGACTATTGTTGCAGAATTTTCGCCAAGTGCAGCCGCGAATTCTGGCAACTCGCTCCGCCACAGTAGCCATGCCGGCACCTACATCACATTCAGAATAAATTAGCGCTAATGAAATATAATAATGCTTGACTTAAAAAGTGATTTAAAGGAGAAACGGTCTCTCCTTCTTTAGAAAAGATCAATGCAATTTAGCCTTGAAAAAATGTGCTGTCACGTAAGCTCCCCATTACCTAAACGCCATGCATCCGAGGCCCATTTATTTTGCGTCTCGTTTAGATATATATATTGCCAATTCAAGACAAGCTATCCGCTTCAGTGACAGATAATTCTCAAAATCGTTTTAAAACAAGTTGAAGGTAAAGCTACGGTGCAGTTTTGCATGTTTCAAAACTCATTCTTAAATTGCTGATTCATTTTCGATTCACGTCTAACGTCTCATTGCAGTGAGATAGTTGAAATGAATTCTCCTTGGTTATGTCTGCTTACCATTAAGCATCAAGGATATCCTGCGCAAGACTCTCCAAAGAACGCAAATAAGATAATGAGAAAAATGCTGACGGCACTCTGGAATGTCTGAGGAGAACAAACGACCGAGGGCAATAAATACAGTAGCCAAAGAAGACAAAACGCAGCGAGACATCGTTAATCAAATTCAACGAAATTATGAAAAATGACTTTGCGGGCCAGACGCTTTCGCAGCACGCTTTTGAAATCGCGGGAGGAGAGCTGTCTCTCATAAAACGAAATGATCGCGCGAACATTTATTACCAGCCGGGATTTACAGTCTCCTCTCCGCCAATTATTTCTCACACGACAGAGTCCTGTGCTGTACGTAGTGACGAAATCATCTACCACGTGCCGAGAGTGTGCGGATGCGTTTAGTTTTATTTTTTTTATAATGCCCGACATCTAGGCCTACAGCTCTATCATTGGCGTTAGCCAGTGATGTGAAATTTTTCTGTATTTTTGCGGGAATGGTCCGAAATATGGAACTGTTCAACTGTCTAATATAGCGCGTCTGGATAGCCTCCGACCGGCTTGATGGCCAGCTGGCCAGGCACCCTCGGCGACTGAGTAATTTGCTGTTAAAAGGCAACACACACACAATTTTCCGTATTTTCTTTTTAATATCAGTGTGCACGCTTAGAAAAACACGCAACGAAAATGTTGAATCATCACGCGTAATTAAGCTACGGACTGTAAATAGTTTAGGCTGAAGTTTCTCCTCATATTGTTTTGGCTTCAAAAGCCGGATGGTAGCTGTGGCGTCAAAGTGAGGTTTAGTCTACGTGGAACATAAAAAAACAAGAATATCTGCTGTTTATTTATTTTTGGAAATTCCGGTTCTTTAGGCAAGCTGCAGTAAGAGCCGTATGGAATTAAAACAACGAAGCAATGACTATATCGCAGGTATTGTATGCCATATACAAATACATATACGTGGCGTACATATACGTCATAGCCACCACCCAGATGTTCAGCCAGAAATCTAAAGAACATAATACAAGAAATTGAACAATGAAATATTTACCGGACACATGAAAATTCCCGCATGGTGATCCACGCATGCTACGATCTTATGAACCCTTACAAAGAAAGAAAATACGCCACGAAAACTTTGCCGCCCGTACTCGTTCAATAAAGTTGCTCTCTTTGACCGTAGTCACATACAGAATGGTCATAAACAAATGAAACCAGAAGTATCGTAGAGCACTAATGGAATGGCAACCGTCAGATGTTCTCATTTTGATGTTCTTATTTGTATTCTTTCAATCTGCTCCACTTCTGCATGCAACAGTCAGCACAAAATATAAATTCAAAGCACTTTTTCTTCCCTAGCTGACATTTTCTTCGGGCAACAGTTGCCTTATAATTTCCACATTGTTCTTCATTTTATCCATTGATTGGTTCCGCTACGTCGTTCTGGAAACCTATAGAGTTCTCATAGTTGGAAACCGAAACTATCGAACCCGAAGGGAAAAAAACTGTCGGGGCAAAGAAAGTATGACGGGTGTTATTTTTCATTAAAGTCCCCCGTTGTGGCGTCCACCATTATCGATCACGGGCTTCACGTCGGGACCGCTTTGACATGGCTTCGTTTTCCTTTGCAATCAAATACAACGCAAGAACTTGCCGGAGCACGGTGGAAAAGCGCCGCCATGCTGCATGGACGAGCCAAACCTAGAAAAAGCCACCACCACTCCAGCACGTCGCATTGGGTCTCGACGTTTTGACAGGCGATGCCGTATGCCCTTCCTTTTAGAGAAACGTTTCTTTTTATTTTCTAATCTTCACAAATGATGAATTGCAGTTCCGAATTTTGATTTCGACGCTGCCAAAGTATCACGCTTTTGACGCGCCGTTAGCAGTGAGCGCCGCAAAAAAGATGCCTCCACCGCCTGGAAGACGAAATAACGAGCGTTAGCTATTTGGTTTACTAGAATTGATATGAATGAGATTAAAGTTAGGTACACCCATGAAAACACGAATCTGACGTCTTGGATTCATAAGTGACGTCACCAATCAATCACCATTTGGGTTGCTATATCGATTTACTATGGAGGCCGCCATCTTGAATTCCTCGGACTTGGAAAATTTCACGCCGAAGGGAGGTGGTAGCAGACCCCATGAATGCAAGAGACGTGATCAGTAAGAGCTCACGCTCTTAAAAAAAAAGCCATACCTTCGCTCAGCAAAAGCACCTATCTGCCAGGATTTTTGGAATAAGAAATGCCGCTTTTCGTTTTTTTTTCATCAAAACGAAAAGGAAAGAATATTAAGGTTAAGTCTCGTTTCGGCATTGCCCTCAACGTTCGCTCCCTAAACGCTTGTGAATTGGATGCAGTCCCTTGAAGCCTGTGGAGGATGTGAAGAATTTCACGCGGGAAACGGGAGACAAGCAAATGGGAAGGGGAGACGGAAAAAAAACTCTGAGCCAAGGTTGGAGGCAGATGCCTAGAAATGATTGCCTCATTTGACCCGGTCAAAATTCATTCACATGTCTTGTGTAGTGCAGCAGATTATTTTTTTTCTATGCCGGTACGACCACAACAGAAGAAATTGTGGTCAGGCAATAGTTGTTTTGTGTATTTTCCGCGCTCCGCCTTTGAGCGTAACTGCACTGAACAATGAAATCAGAAAGGGACGGTTTGCTGAATGCTCCGAGGAGACATTATAGACGTTTTGAATAAGGCTCGTATTATTTCCCTCGGTAGCCGCCGCGGTTACTCAGTGGTTATGGCACTCGGCTGCTGACCCGAAAGACGCGGGTTCGATCTCAGCCGCGGCGGTCGAATTAGGATGGAGGCGCAAGTCTAAGAGGCCCGTGTACTGTGCGATGTCAGTGCACGTTAAAGAACTCCAGGTGGTCGAAATTTCCGGAGCCCTTCACTACTGCGTCCCTCATAGCCTTAGTTGCTTTGGGACGTTAAACCCCCATAAACCGTAAACAAACCTATTTCCAGCGTGTTTAATTAAAAAAAATAAGGATGCAAAATTTGAGGACGGGCAGAAAAGGCTGAAAATGAGCTCGGCAGTGGGTGATTATTTGGGATTTAGACGTCACTTTATGTATTCTTGGGCGGATGGTTTTATTTTTGACATTTTGTGGCGGCAATCAATCAAAAGCGAGCCCATCAAACCAGAGACAAATTATGTGATGTGACGTCATCATCCCTTCGTCCGACAGGTAAACGGCTGCGGTCATTTGAAGTGGGCCATCGCACAAGCGAGTTGTGTGAGGCCGAGCAGAATCTTGTGTCCCAGATTGGCCACAGTGCGCGGCGGCTGGATCAAAATTATTGGCTACTTTTGACAGATCGAGGGTCTTTAACGTGAAATAGAGTCAGTGGATAAGTTTCCAGAGTATACAGTGTTCGTGTCCCGTCTGGGCGCTTTAGAAGCCTTAACAATGTAATGCTACAGCCCTGATAAAACATTTATCATGATACGATTGTTTTTACACAGTAGCCAATTATTTCCGACACGCGGTGCCGACTACGCCGACGGCTCTTCTACCGAACGAGCTGCATATACAATCCCGTAATACGGTATGAGGTGGTCTCATGAAGCCCCAAGCTATCGCAGTGAAAGAATTTTTCTCATTTGTCGAGGAGGAGTAGGAAAAACATTCATTAAGAGCATAAATAGTGGGTGGGTTCAGTAGGAGAACCCATTGGTCGCCATCATAATCCGGCCACTTTCAACCAGCGATTTCTGGTCGAGGGGAGTGTGGTTATAAAGGGTTGACTCCCAGCACTCATATGTCGAATCGGGATTGCTGTCCAAGTCTGGGTTATCTTGACATTTCCCAACTGTGCGAAAGAGCGTGCCAACTGCTCCACAGAAGGGGCAGGATGAATCGTAGGTGTCTGGATACCATTTACGCATCAAGTTGGGATTGGGCAGAGTATTAGTTTGTAGTCACCTAATTATGTGCTCTTCAGATTTGCTAAGGGTATTGTGAGGAAGATATTTCCTTCTTATGATCTTATAGTACTCCGTAATTCATTACGCGGCTTGGTAAGGGTGAGGGGTTGTTAGCTGTGTCAGAGATAGGATGCGTGCCAGATGCTCGAAGGAGGAGAGCTTGAGCAGCTGTGTTGGCCGACTCATTGCCCGTCGTTGAGAGGTGCCCTGGCGTCCAGAAGATCTGGACGTTGGAAGGATTAGACGTTTCCAAAATTTCCGAACACAGAGCACCAACGCGACCTCAGTGGTAATTGCGTATCGCTGCTTGTGAGTCCGACATAACCACTTGAATAAGGTTGCTTGCAATTATATCCCTCCGGCGTGAAAGTGCTGCAATTGCCGCCACCCCGTTAACGGTTCCCAGCCGCATCGACGTAGATCGTGTCCTTGCTTCCATCCCAGCGCTTAAAGAGGTGTTTAGCTCTGGCTAGTCTGCGTCCTGTGTTGTATTTCTCATCCATACGCTTTGGTAGGGGGTAAGTCGTGATGTGTGATATCATCTGCATGGGCATGTCGATCTTGTCAGCGACTTTCCCGGGTGGACGGATTCTCAGCTTCTGTAATATTTTCCTGCCAGGCTTAGACGTTGAGAGCCTGACAATTTTATTTACACGGTGGGCCTCTATTAGTTCGTCGACGGTGTTATGGATCCCCAGCTGTAGTAAGCGCTCAGTGGATGTGCATAAAGGGAGTCCCAGCGCCGTCTTAACTGCCTTTCGAATAATAACATCCAGTTGGTCTTTCTCCTTTTTGCTAAACCGTAAGTACGGGGTGGTGTAAGTCATCTTAAAGAAAATAAAAGCCTCCTTTTTATCCCATTTCTTTTCATTTGTCGAGGAGTAGCGCGCCCGGCTCATGACCCAAGGTGCAATTGCTAAAGACCCGACAAGAACATTTTCCTGTTCAGCGCAATTGCTGTTCTTTCCTCAGAAACACTACGTCGTGGTGATAGTAAGACGTCAAGAACCTGCGGATGAATAAGAAATTGTGTAGTGACGTTGTCACTGTTTTACTTTGTGATCGTTGTCGGCTGTTTGAGTTATATGCTGTTAAGGTTATATATAGAGAAATTTTGTTGTG
Organism: Amblyomma americanum; assembly: GCF_052857255.1. NCBI lineage: Eukaryota > Metazoa > Arthropoda > Arachnida > Ixodida > Ixodidae > Amblyomma > Amblyomma americanum. The sequence goes on along the minus strand of NC_135507.1, from coordinate 29,205,664 downwards.
CCTCCGTGGTCTGCGCAACGCCAGTGCACGTTAAAGCTGTCTACTACGATGTCCCTCATATTCCGTTAGCCTTTTTTGCGTTGTGAAACATAGAATACAGCATACCACCTTGCTTCTTTCACCCCCTTCTTCCCTCATTTCCACGGGGAGTGGTGAGAGCGCTCGCCAATTCAGCCACACCGCTGGGGTTAACTCCCGTGCTCAGCAGCCGCGTTTCCACGCAGGCAAATCTCAAAAGCCGCCCGTGTGCTGTGCGATGTCACTGAACATCAAAGATCCTGAGGTGTTGCAAATTACTCCGGAGCCCTCCACTCCAGTATCTTATAATGCGAAATTATTATTAGCCCCGTTACGAGGAAAGCCGGCAGCTTCAGTGCATGTGTTTGTGTGTGAAGGTTTTGTGTGCGTGTGTATTCGCAGACAGCAAATCCGAGCGGTGACAAGAAAAAAATTACAGGACTTTTTCGGGGCCCTGTATGTTTTGTGAGATGTGGGCAGACGCATATCATATGGTATGGGCCTGTCAGAAAAATCCGGAAATAAAGAGAGTAAATCAGTCAACGAGAGAGGGCTGGGAGGCGACCTTGTCCAGCTGCTTGGACCTGGAGTCCCACAGGGCTCTGGTTCAACGAGCGCGGGCAGCGGCTACCCCCAAAGGTGTCCAGAAATGAGGACAAACACCCAGGCAAGGGAGTGGTGAAACCCTCCACTCTCTATAAAAGCTGCCCCAGTGCATAATAATAATAATAATTGGTTTTTTGGGGAAAGGAAATGGCGCAGTATCTGTCTCATATATCTTTGGACACCTGAACCGCGCCGTAAGGGAAGGGATAAAGGAGGGAGTGAAAGAAGAAAGGAAGAATAGGTGCCGTAGTGGAGGGCTCCGGCATAATTTAGACCACCTGGGGATCTTTAACGTGCACTGACATCGCACAGCACACGGGCGCCTTAGCGTTTTTCCTCCATAAAAACGCAGCCGCCGCGGTCGGGTTCGAACCCGGGAACTCCGGATCAGTAGTCGAGCGCCCTAACCACTGAGCCACCGCGGCGGGGTGCCCCAGTGCATCCAAAAATGTTTTACCACCAGCACCAAGATTGCAGTTGTCTGCTTAAGAGAGCAAATAAGAAAGCCTTTCCCTGTCCTCATTCTAAGATCCTTTGGTTTTTGGGAAAAGGAAATGACACAATATCTGTCTCACATATCGGCGGGCACCTGAACCGCGCCTTTTTTTATTTTTATTAATTGGTTTTTGGGGAAAGGAAATCACGCAGTACCTGTCTCATATATAGTTGGGCACCTGAACCGCGCCGTAAGGGAAGGGATAAGAGAGGGAGTGAAAGAAGAAAGTAAGAATTAGGTGCCGTAGTGGAGGGCTCCGGAATAATTTCGACCACCTGGGGATCTTTAACGTGCACTGACATCGCACAGCACACGGGCGCCTTAGCGTTTTTCCTCCATAAAAACGCAGCCGCCGCGGTCGGGTTCGAACCCGGGAACTCCGTATCAGTAGTCGAGCGCCCTAACCACTGAGCCACCGCGGCGGGGTAATCCAACTTTTGAAGAAAGGCGGGCCACCGACCAGTGAAGGCTCGCGAAAAATTCGTAGCAGCGAGTGCGTGCTCACAAAGTAATTCATTTTCGAGGGAATTTTAATACATTAACTCCTATGGAGGTTTCGCGGGGAATGAAGAATACTTCGTTGTGGCGAAAATTTCGTCGAAGCGGCATTCGTTGTGCCGGGAGTCAACTGTATCTGTTTCTGCTTTGCAGCCTGAAAACATGTTAGGATTTATCTAGACTATCCCGGGTCATTTTCTCGTTCGGCGAGCTTGATTAATTAATCGACATTATATAACTGTTCTAATATGGCTAGAAATGCTTGGAAGTGAATAATAAAGTTTTAGATCACCGAGTAAACGGTCCGTTCGAGGTGGTTGCGACAAAGTAGCGTTACCGCAGCTAATTTTAATTAAGAAAAACGAAAGCCCACGAAGTTTAAAAATAAAATGCGCTGCGCTAACTCTACATCGCAGCCACCTGGAACGGACCCTTTTCGTGGTGCTAAAAAGCTTTATTATTCACATCCAAGCGTTTCTAGCCATATCATAAAAGTTAAATGATTTATGTCAACTAATTAGGCTCGCAGAGCGAAAAAGATGGCCGGAGAAAGTCGAGGTAAATCATATCATTCTATTATTTCTACTGGGAAGAACAGTTTTATTTAAAATCTTGCCGAATGTTAGCGGGATACTTTGTATATAAATAGATTTGTCTGTTTTCATGAACTGTAAAATACCGCTTGGGTATGTCGTCTTCCTTGAGCAGCTTCATGTCAACAAGGTTTCTTCAGGATCGGTTTTGAGTTCTTGAGCACGCTTGCTTGCGCTGCTCTTGGCTGTTCAGAAATGTGCGACAGTTTTGTCTGTGACTGTTTTTGTACAATTTGAATTGTACAATTAAAGCCTACCTAACTGATCAGCATCTGGTGTCATTTAGTCGTTGTTCTCCTGCATGGCATTCTTCTACATGATTCGAAGCGGTAGAGCAGTAGCGCCGAGCTGCGGTCGCCACCCGAAATAAAGTAAGAGTGCAATAGCACGAGCGCCAGCACAAACCGACGCAATGCTCGCGAAAACGAAACCGAAAGTACAGTCTCTGAGATTTAAGCAGGCCGGGATGTGTGTTCGATTCCACGTGCACTAAGTCGGTCGCTAGGGTCTACGGGAGTGCCCTCATTCATCCTATGTGTTACTCAATGCCGTAGGAGGCAAATCAGTGCAGCTCCATACAAGACACAAAAAAGTCCACTAAAGCGGAGCACTCCTACTGCTCGCTTCCCCGATCGTTACTCGCTTGCCCTAGCGCATTCTGTCGTTTTCAGCGCATAAAGGCGTAACGGACGGACTTGCATGCCTTACTTCTCTTTTCGTAGTATCCAAGTAGAAGCCTTTTGTGCTCCATCAAAACGCCTCCCTCCAAACGGGCTACATCAAATTTTTAATCAAAATAAGCGTCTAATCCTAGGGGGAAATGTAAGGGCCGGGATTTATGATTCTTTGCATTGTTCTTTATTAAGCTGCTGTGGATCCTCTCACCACCCTCCTACAGGCTTAACAGTGTCGACCCCGCAAAGGTCAGTCCTCTCCTCCATTTTATCAATCATCACCTTAATCCCGCTAGCCCGAGATCTGAGAGCTATCTCCCACCTCAAGCACACCCTCTAAGCCGACGACATCCCTTATTCGAATACCTGTGGCAGTGATGTCGGAATAATAATTGGTTTTTTTGGGGAAAGGAAATGGCGCAGTATCTGTCTCATATATCGTTGGACACCTGAACCGCGCCGTAAGGGAAGGGATAAGAGAGGGAGTGAAAGAAGAAAGGAAGAATTAGGTACCGTAGTGGAGGGCTCCGGAATAATTTCGACCACCTGGGGATCTTTAACGTGCACTGACATCGCACAGCACACGGGCGCCTTAGCGTTTTTCCTCCATAAAAACGCAGCCGCCGCGGTTGGGTTCGAACCCGGGAACTCCGGATCAGTAGTCGAGCGCCCTAACCACTGAGCCACCGCGGCGGGTAAATGATGTCGGAATGGAGAACACCTAGTAGGCAGCCAGCTACTCTGACCCAAAATTACACACGGAACAATCGACCATCTGACTCCGAAAAGAAGTCCGAAATGCTCTTCATTCGCCACAAGAGCTCCCCCCCCCCCCCCCCCCGCTTCACCCTTTACCACTGAAAAGAACGGGAACGCGGTACCGGAGGTTCAAACCCTCCGCGTGCCTACAGAAACAGAGCGAGTCAGGCTATAAGAGACGGCGTAGTGAAGGACTTCAGAAATTTCGATAACCTGGGGTTCTTTAACATGCACTGACATCGCACCGTACGCGGACCTCTAGAAGGTAATAACAATAATATTTGGTTTTGGGGGAAAAGAAATGGCGCAGTATCTCATATATCGGCGGACACCTGAACCGCGCCATAAATAAGGGATAAAGGAGGGAGTGAAAGAAGAAAGGAAGAATTAGACGTGCCATACTGGAGGGCTCTACCTTTGGATCTTTAACGTGCACTGACATCGCACAGCGCACGTGCGCCTTAGCGTTTTGCCTTCATAAAAGCGCAGCCGCCGCGGTCGGGCTCGAAGCCCGGACCTGTAGAGTATGTGTTGCGGGTCCAAGTTGGACTTATTTTTGGAAATGTGGCAGAGATTGAAGGATGCTTCACTCCCGCCACCGGTTGGCCCGGTATTGCACTACCTCCGGGGTCGGCCTTTTTCTTTAGCGCGTCTTTGCTATCCTGTCTTTCTATCCCCTCTTTCAACTCTCCTTATATCTGCACGTGGTAGCGATTGTGGCTCGGCTGGAACCAGTGAGGAGGCCTGTGCACTTCCCTTTCTTTTTTCCTGGCAGTAACAGACAGACAGTCGGGCTCGAACGAACCCGACATACGATTCGCATTCATACGATTCATTGTCATACGATTCTAGAACTTAAAAATAAAAAAAAATATTGAGGAAAGGACGCAGCGACTGTCTCACATATCGCGGCGGACGCACTAACCGCGCCGTAGAGGAAGGTATAAAGCAGAGAGCGAAAGAAGAAAGGAAGGAAGAGGTGATGTAGTGGAGGTCTCCGAAATAATTTCGACCGCCTGGAGATATTTAGCGTGCACAGACATCGCACAGCACACGGGCGCCTTTTGAGTTTCGCCTCCATCGAAACGTGGTCGCCGTGGCCGAATTCGAATTTGCCTCATCGAAATTCGACCACCGTGGCTGGGATCAAGCCTGCGTCTTTCGGGTAAGTAGCCGAGCGCCAGACACACTCCATACTTTCGATAATGGAGGCGAAACTCAAAAGGCGGCCTTATGCTATGCGACGTCAGTGCACGTTAGAGATCCTCAGGTGGTCGAAACTATTCTGTAGCCGTCACTACTGATCCTGTGTACCCGGAATCGAACGCGGCCGCTGCGGCTGCATTTAGATGGATGTGCAGAACGTTAATGGTACCAGTGTGCAGTGCGGTGTCAGTTTTAAGGCGTAGGCCTTACTAGCCCCATATATGAAATTCGGTCAGCAACCGGCGTTGAGGCCGATAGATGGTCCCAAAGAGATGGCGTCGCCACAACCGTCGTTTAGTCATCGAGGCGGCCGAGTGCGGCAACACCATGAAGAATGTATACTGGGAACAGCCACCTCCCTACTTTTTGTCGTACGGCGTTCTGGGCGGTGTCATCCGATTTCTTGTTGAATACACCCGAATGCTATAGACTGGGCTCATTTCTTATTTCTTACATGTAGTAAAGTTTATGGGGCAACGAGCAGCGGACGATCGGCATCTCACTCTCCGGCGCCGTGGGCTTCTTTTTTGTTGCGCTTTTTTGGAAAGGTGTCAGAGCATTGCTTCCACCCGGTGCCGGTGGTGCAAATACTAAATGTGCTGTACGGCAAGCATGGCGGTTAACGGACACCTAGGAACGAAGATCTATCAGGGTCATGTTGTTGCCGAAACACGAAGCCAACACGCGGTCGGTCTTCGGATTAATAAAATAATAATTGTTTTTTGGGGAAAGGAAATGGCGCAGTATCTGTATCATATATTGTTGGACACCTGAACCACGCCGTATGTGAAGGGATATAAGGAGGGAGTGAAGAAAAAAGAAAGAAAGGAAGAGGTGCCCGCAGTGGAGGGCTCCGGAATAATTTCGACCACCTGGGGATCTTTAACGTGCACTGACATCGCACAGCACACGGGCGCCTTAGCGTTTTTCCGCCATAAAAACGCAGCCGCCGCGGCCGGGTTCGAACCCGGGAACTCCGGATCAGTAGTCGAGCGCCCTAACCACTGAACCACCGCGGCGGTAATCTACGGATTGGAGAGATGCGTGAGTTGCGGTAGTTCGATGGCGCACCGTGCGACGAAATATAGTTTGGTTTATGGGGTTTTAACGTCCCAAAGCGGCTCAGGCCATAAGGGACGCCGTAGTGAAGGGCTCCAGAGATTTCGACTACCCAGGGTTCTTTAACGTGCACTGGCATCGCACAGTACACGGGCCTCTAGAATTTCGCCTCCACCGAAATTCGACCGCCGCGGTCGGGATCGGACCCGCGTCTTTCGGGTCAGCAGTCGAGCGCCATAACCACCCACCGCGGCGGCGCGCGACGAAACACAGAGGGCCTCCGTTTCCATGGGCGCCAACTGCCACATGAATTGGTGTGGTTTTTTAGGCTCATGACTCACCAGCGCGGAGGCAACTGCCACATGACTGCAGGTGGCCCTGACTAAGTGTTGCTATTAAGGAGAAAGCCTTTATAGGCTCATGACTCGCCAGCGCTCAGCTACTGATTCGAAGTTGCCGCGTTCGAACCCGACCGCGGCGGCGGCGCTTCGATGAAGGCGAAACGCAAAAGGCACCCGTGTGCAGTGCGATGTCAGTGCAAGTTAAAGATCTCCAGGTACACGAAACTATCCCGGAGCCCTCCACTACAGCACCTTTTCCTTAGTTTCTTATTTCACTCCCTCCTTTATCCCTTTCCTTACGGCGTGGTTCGGGTGTCTGTCGAGTTGTGACAGATACGGGGCAATCTCCTTGAAAATAATAATAATAATTGTTTTTTTTTTGGGGGGGGGGAAGGAAATGGCGCAGTATCTGTCTCATATATCGTTGGACACCAATCTCTTTTCTCCAAAAACCAATTTTCCCAAAATTTAAATAAATATCCCGCCGCGGTGGCTCAGTGGTTAGGGCGCTCGACTACTGATCCGGAGTTCCCGGGTTCGAACCCGACCGCGGCGGCTGCGTTTTTATGGAGGAAAAACGCCAAGGCGCCCGTGTGCTGTGCGTTGTCAGTGCACGTTAAAGATCCCCAGGTGGTCGAAATTATTCCGGAGCCCTCCACTACGGCACCTCTTTCTTCCTTTCTTCTTTCACTCCCTCCTTTATCCCTTCCCTTACGGCGCGGTTCAGGTGTCCAACGATATATGAGACAGATACTGCGTCATTTTCCTTTCCCCAAAAACCAATTATTATTATTATTATTAAATTTAAATATGATGTGAGGAAGTAAATAATTGGAAATTAGTTTTTTGAGGACGGGAAATGACGCAGTTTTCAATTATTTACTCTGTCACATCAATTTAAAGCTTTTCCTTTTTGTCTTCTCCCAGGAGAGGGTGGTGGCTTCCTGACCTTATGAGGCTGAGATCTAGGGGCTCTCGCACATGTGGCTAGGGCTTCTTGCCACCGGGGTTGTCGGTTGCTAAACCGTCGTCGTCACATCTGATGACGCGGTTGTTGCGATGCGCGTCCTTTCATTAAAATCTTTCCTATCTTTCAACTCTCCTACTGTCTGCGCGTGACACAGCGATTGTGGCTCAGCTTGAGCCAGTGGGCAGGCCCGTACACTCTCCCTTTAATCCTTCGGTAGCAACGACAACCTTATCTCACAATACGGTCCTAAACAGTAAGCGGTAAAATGGTGCGGGTCCCTCCGAGGCGACAACGGTTTCCGCAAGAGGCATATTGCCCTCTTTCATCTGGCCTCCCAACATTCGTGCTTACGACGAGCGTATTTCCCCTCGCAAGGGCTAACCTTATAAACTCCCGGTCATTCCGAGGAGGCGGGTCCCCCCTATCGCCGCCACTTGCGGCTGCAATGTCCGGACGAAGTCCGTAACCCACGTAGACGTTAAAACTGTGCGCTCTTAATTGTGTGCAGCGCAGCAGACGATGAGAGCATGCTCATCAGCGAGGTCAGTGTGAGAGAGCCATGTTCAACTTTTTTTCTCCTATTACATGCACTACTGAAATATCTACTTTACTGAAATTCGAGCTCCAGGATGCTCGGTAGGACTCCGAAATCCTCTATCTCTTATGAAAAAAAAAAACAGAGATCTAAGACTTTGTTCCGTGTCCGTTTTCACTGGAAATAAGTGAAAGCTTTCTTACTAGGAAATTTCACCGTTCTTGGTGAAGGGCTTGTTTTCTATGCAATGCATGCAAGTAACGTCAAAATATGTATAAAACACTGTCGAATTTATATTTGTGTAATGCAGAGAGGAGAAACAGTCTCGTAATGGGTGGCAGAATAAGCCAAATGCTGGATATGGTTAAAGAAACTAGCAACCTGTTTTCAACGTAAGGCAGTCACTGAAGAAAAGTGCAGAGAAAACACAAGCACTTAGGCACTGTAATAGGATAGTTCAACAGTTATCTGCTCGATTATATTCATCTTGCAGTTGCCGCGAAATACAGGAAACGGAAACGGGGTGTGCTTGTGGCCTATAGGGCGCTAGGCATTCTACCAGACTCCTTCAAGACGCTATTGTGGCCGCCGGGCAGCGCGCGCACCCGTGAGCGAACCTTGGTGAGCCTCGGTGTATTCCTCGAACACACGGGCTTGACGCCCCGTCTGTTATCCGCCACGTAGTAGCACGCAGTGACCGAACGCTCCGCGAGTGCTACCTTGAACGATTAACAACTGGATGCCCCACTCCACTTGTAACCAACACAGTGTTGTGCGCGTGTGTGATTTAATTCCTCTAAAATGAACTAATCACGCGCACAACCTGGACACATTTCTTATTGTGTAAATAATTTGTACATATTACTTCTCCCCCTATCCTCTCTTCCTGTCCCCTCATCTCTTTCATTTCATTTCTCCATTCTGCCTGCTGCCCTTTATTTCAGCTGCCCCAGCTCAGGTGCTTCAGTATCGATGGCAGATGCCGGGGCTAGGAAAAATCTTTTCCTTCCTTTTTTTATTATTAGTTAATAAAACCACTACTACTACCAACGAGGCGTCGACTGACATCGTCTTTTTGTGCAAAACCGAAGTAGTGCGACTCGCACAGTTCAGTTTCTTTGAACCTAGAAACTATGGGAGTGGGAGCATCAACTTACTAGGAGACGCACAGTTATTCGCTTTTTTTATTAGAACCTGACGCACTGGATGGCTGAGAACATTGCACGCAACTAGAGAGGCAACACCTCCGTTCACGTTGCAGACGCGCAGTAATAGAAGGTGCTCAGGGCCCGGCAGACACGGTATAGAACGACGCAGATAACGCAGCCCGCGGCCCCTATTAGGGTAAGAAAGGCCGTTTGGTCCAATGCCCAATGAAGGGAGCGGAAGGAAATAATCCCTGCGCGCCGTCCAAGAAACAAGAAGCAACAATGCCTCGCTGCAGTCGCCTGACTAAAAGATCTGCTTGATGAACGAGGGCATTTTTTGTGTTGCTATTTGGCACAAGAAAAAGAAGAAGAGGAAAGAAATAAAGATAAGACGCCGTCGAAAGACAACAGCGGAAAGTTCGTTAGCCTAACTTTAACAATGCCTTCAGCGACAGTCTTACTGACGGCAGAGATAGCGGGTAATTGTGTGTCGTAGAATATGGCCCGACTTACGTGAAAGTCAAGCAAAAAGAAACGAAAATCCCGCACTCTGTCTTTCTAGGATCATTTCGTCGATCTGTTGTGGTAGCTGTGAGCCGTTATCTCCTCGCTAAATAACAACACCAACACATGTACAATCATGGCCGCCGCGGGCCGCGACTATGGAGGCACACTAACAATAATAACTCACTTTGTCAGCAGGTTCAATGACCTCGTTCTCTTTATCGCGCCTCTATTTTTCTGAGGTTGTCAGACTTTAGAGAGTTAGGAATAGATGGAGAATAACGGAAAGGGATAGAGGTTAATACGGAATGCCCGATCGGTGCTACCATACATATAAGAGAATGAAAATAACAATAATAATTGGTTTTGGGGGAAAAGGAAATGGCGCAGTATCTGCCTCATATATCGTTGGACACCTGAACCGCGCCGTCAAGGAAGGGATAAAGGAGGGAGTGAAAGAAGAAAGGAAGAGGTGCCGTAGTGGAGGGCTCCGGAATAATTTCGACCACCTGGGGATCTTTAACGTGCACAGACATCGCACAGCACACGGGCGCCTTAGCGTTTTTCCTCCATAAAAACGCAGCCGCCGCGGTCGGGTTCGAACCCGGGAACTCCGGATCAGTAGTCGAGCGCCCTAACCACTGAGCCACCGCGGCGGGTTCCATAAGAGAATGGGCCAAAGGTAGCAACAAGGGTGCAGAGGAGGAATGGAAGTTGAGTTACAACAGGCGACGCCAGCAGTGAGTCTACAGTCACGCTCAAGCGTGTTAGGAAGATGGGAAGGATACTTAGGATGTACGATATGGCTCATGGAGAGGAAAAAAAACACCGATTTTGGACTCGATGCGCTAACTTCAAGGTGCTGCAGTGGGAGCAAAAATCTTGAGCCGTTAATAATAATAATAATAATAATAATAATATTATTATTATTATTATTATTAATATTAATAATAATAATAATAATAATAATTGGTTTTGGGGGGAAAGGAAATGGCGCGGCATCTGTCTCATATATCGTTGGACACCTGAACCACGCCGTAAGGGAAGGGATAAAGGAGGCAGTGAAAGAAGAAAGGAAGAATAGGTGCCGTAGTGGAGGGCTCCGGAATAATTTCGACCACCTGGGGATCTTTAACGTGCACTGACATCGCACAGCACACGGGCGCCTTAGCGTTTTTCCTCCATAAAAACGCAGCCGCCGCGGTCGGGTTCGAACCCGGGAACTCCGGATCAGTAGTCGAGCGCCCTAACCACTGAGCCACCGCGGCGGGTTCCATAAGAGAATGGGCCAAAGGTAGCAACAAGGGTGCAGAGGAGGAATGGAAGTTGAGTTACAACAGGCGACGCCAGCAGTGAGTCTACAGTCACGCTCAAGCGTGTTAGGAAGATGGGAAGGATACTTAGGATGTACGATATGGCTCATGGAGAGGAAAAAAAACACCGATTTTGGACTCGATGCGCTAACTTCAAGGTGCTGCAGTGGGAGCAAAAATCTTGAGCCGTTAATAATAATAATATTATTATTATTGTTATTATTATTATTAATAATAATAATAATAATAATAATAATAATAATAATAATAATAATAATTGGTTTTGGGGGGAAAGGAAATGGCGCGGCATCTGTCTCATATATCGTTGGACACCTGAACCACGCCGTAAGGGAAGGGATAAAGGAGGCAGTGAAAGAAGAAAGGAAGAATAGGTGCCGTAGTGGAGGGCTCCGGAATAATTTCGACCACCTGGGGATCTTTAACGTGCACTGACATCGCACAGCACACGGGCGCCTTAGCGTTTTTCCTCCATAAAAACGCAGCCGCCGCGGTCGGGTTCGAACCCGGGAACTCCGGATCAGTAGTCGAGCGCCCTAACCACTGAGCCACCGCGGCGGGGCGAGCCGTTAAGAGAAAAATTCGTAAATACTACTTCCCTGTGTTCAGCGAAACACGTGAATCGGATATCTATAATCTTTTTTTCCGAGACTTACGAATTGAAGAAAGATTCGTGCTTGTCTGGCCCTCGAGCCTGCGACCACCGCCTCTCAAGGAAATAGTAGCTACTCCTAATATGTAATCGCTTCTTTGGCTGGTATTTACATGACATTGGCAGCTTCTTTGGGTGATATCTACGTGGCCTCGGCGAGTTCTTCCAACACACATTAAATCCGTTCTTCGGGAGTGCGTTGGGTGAAAACGCGGTTGAGAAATCTGCGCTGACATCTGTTTCGTTTGAGTCTTACTGAGCGCCCTTCTCAATTGGAAATGTCTGTTCACTCGGACAGAGAACGGAACCCAGGACAGGTTTTTCCGTGTTACAGCATTCGCTACTTGAGTGATTTGAAGCATGCTGAAACCCGCCCGTAAGGTAACAAAATCAAGTTAGCAGTTACGTTGAGTATTTCCACACACTACCTGAACTAAACCGCACGACGAGCTACCAGGAAACCTTATATCAAAATAAATATGAAGTAGGAAAGGCGGTGACCACCGGTTTTTGTAGACGGGAGGAGGTACGTTTAAAAAGGCAAACTGTCGCACCGGTGTGTGCACATTGAGCATTTTCAGCTTTTCCTAACTTTCGATTCCTACAGATAGTTTCTTACACACTTTTTCTAACTTTCACTGGTGTTACATGGATTCTTACACTCAACTTTTCCTTTACGTTTACAGACATTCCAGGTGCCCGACCTGTTCATACGTGAATTTGTAAATGGAATACTTGCATATAGTTCCTGACCTCCCTCCCCCTTATCCTTTCTGGCTGTCCCCTCACTTATTTCATTTATCCAGTCTGCCTGATATCCCTTTATTTCCACTGCCCCAGCTCAGGTGTTTCCAGTAGCGATAGCCAATGCCGGGGCTAGCAAAAATCTTTTCCTTCCTTTTTATTATTTTGAACAATACCACCATATATACTTCACACTTTAACTCGATCTCTATACATGTTCTAAAGCAACCTCCGCGCTTCAGCCTAATTATCAGAGTACGTTGATCTTCATGTGGACAAAAAACAGTTACCTTTGCGACAATTGCCGTTAATTACCGTTACCTTGCATTTCGAGTGGCCTATTCACTTTTTTTTTACATTGTTATTAAGTCTAACTTGTGTTACTTTTCTATTCGCAATCAGATCCTTGCTGACTGCGACACGCAAAATGCAATGGAACACAATACAGCACAACAGAATGCAACACAACACCACACAACGCATAACACAAAACAATACAGTACAACAGAATGAAACACAATGCAGTACAAAACAGCTTTCTCGGAAATGAATGTGCGAGTTAACTGGGGAATTGTATTGGATTCTTTCTTCGAGTCTCTAGACTACCGAGATTTCCTCTAGTTTGCGTCATCCTTGTCACCATCTCAGAGCCTCGGTGTGCCTGCCCAAGGCACTGTATATTTCTTTATATTGTAACTTTCCCTGCTCGATGTTACAAATTGATTCTCCTAGCTCTATTTGTTGAGCACTAGGCCCGATAAACGAAACTGACCGATTAGTACTTTCGTCGGGACGCATGCGGGCCTACTATACTGGGAAGATTTTAGTTCTTTATTAGAAGGTGCAATCCATGCGATAAACTACCTCGCGTTGGCTACGAACTACTTTCGTGCCATGACAAATAGAACGCTGGATTGTTGCCTGAACTTGTTCGCAATGCGTGACGTGTCTCTAGTAGAGACACCACACACTTCCTATATTATCCTGGTACACTTACACGACCAAAACAAGTTTCAACGGGATGAAAGGTTAGTAATAGTGTAGTGATGGCACTTATAAGAAATATGCAGTCGCAACTCTACAATTTCGTGGGCTGAAATTGCTCCTTCGCTAGTAAATCTTCCGCAGTTTGTGCAGCCTTGTATGGTCTGCAGTACTACTGCAACGATTAAGGTGTCAAGAAAAAGTGTTTAGCCTGCAATTTACTAGCTTTCAGGCTCATGCATGGCAGGCAGTAATTTCTTGAGATAGTTACCCGTTAAGTTTTAAAAATGCCATCATTCGACATAATTGCGAAGGTTGTGTTATGTACGAATGCTCGGGGAAAAAGTTAAAGGTTGCTTTCGCGGCACATGATCACGTAATCGCCCTGATTTCACTTAATATTATGCGGGTCAACTGTCTGTAAGTTCCAGTTTTGCGCCTCCCGCACAGGGGTAATGAGAGACTAGTAGCGCGGGCCTACACACTGCCTCCGGAAACAACGAGGGTGCCGAGTTAGGACGGTATGATCTGCTTGCGAAAGTTCGCGGTACCGAGCTCATCGAGGCAAACTGCCGGAGAGTGCAGTCAAACTCGCAGAAGCGCCGGGTGGGTGCAGAGAAAATTAGTTTGCTCACGATTCCGTAAAACGACTAATCTGGCCCACTCTGCTGCCTGCCTGCCTTCTGATTAATTTTGCCCGAGTAGCCCGGAGGCTTGAACGAACCACCAGACCCTGCCTCGCTGAACCAACCTTTCTGTCACGCTGGTCCCATCTTTGTTTGCTTCCCTTTATTTTGTCACAAGGGTAAAATGAAGGTGCAATGATTCAGATATGAAAAAGTGCAAGTTTGCTGATGAAGACAGAAAAAAAAGGGCAAAGACTTCAGTCGTAAGATCGCGATAGTGAATGTCGGATATAATATCAGCGCAAAGAAAAAAGTCCTAGTTATTAAGCGACATATTCATCTATGTCAACGTATGAGGTCACATCATATCACAAGAAAAAGAGTATTCACTGGAGTTTTCCGAATTTACAACCGCTTACAACAGGGAACATAATCAATCGCGAACCTATAAGAGGCGCATGATTATCGATTATCGATACTGGTGGGGCACCATGCTTCTCTGTTCTAGTAATCATTCATTGCTATGGAAAACTTCCTCATAACCATAATTAAAAATATGAACTAGGGACCTTTCAAAACTTCTTCGCTAAAAATACGTTTCGCAGTACCTCTCACTTGTAGTGAGGACTGAGAAGATGCAACCTTCTTCCACAGAAAGAAATTAGGGACGAAAAAATTACATAAATCTCTCAAAAATTTTCTGGGGATAACAAAGCGTATAAGCGAAACTGGGCCTACGAAACGATAAGAAGAGTTTCGACGTAATGCCTTCGGCACTTCAATACATGAATGCGTTAAAATCAATGGAAATGTTAACTTTCCATACTACTGAAGTGCAATTTTTTTCCTGCCTCACAGCCTATGGTCGTATTCCTCGCAGATATTCCTTCTAGCTTGACCATCAGAACCGGCCCGATAAAAAGGCACGCCCTGACACTGATTTCTGTTAAATGCACTACATCAGTTGCACTCAACATCTTGTGCGCCCCAGCCAATCGGCTCCAATTGGTCTTACAACGTATTCCGAAACTCCGCGTTAAGCACTGGCGGCGCCTCTGTGTTTACGGCGCTTAGATATTCCCGGTAAACGTGCTTTAGTTACCGTCGACACGAGTAGGCATGGCTCAACCATGACGCTTCGATACGGCAGTACCATTTTTTTTATTTTACTTCGAAGAGATAACACACGGCGTCGTCCCTAGTGGCATCAAAGTGCTGTGAGTCTGCTGCTGTGCTGTGAGTATGCTGCTTTGAGCCGCGCGAGCTGTAATCCAGTGCACGGTACAAACATTCTGAGGACGCCGTTTTTACACGCGTGGACGCCATTCCCCGTGGCTGTTGTGGCGTACGCACAGAGCAGCGGCCGAAAACCAATTACCTGACTTATCGGGAAACATCGTTTGCGAGCTGAACTTCCCGCACAGTCGGTGACTTAGCAGCGTTGCACTAATCTGTGTCGCCTGAAGTCCTGAGGCACGGCTGTGTGGGGCTGGCTTGTGCTAGTGCCGACAAGTCATAAAAAAAAAACGAAACATGCCTAACACTAAAGCAAGATCGCCAGACTCCGCGCAAACTTTCTCAAATTCAACACCGCCTAAGTTTTAATGCGTTAGATCAGCCGGTTCTTTATTTATACAGAAGGACTCCCTATACGGAAGGAGTTTCTCTGCTGCGCTGCTGGGGTTTGTTAGAGAGTCGGTAAAATTGACTAAACTCTGTCGCGTAGGCCAGTCTTGAAGGTGATATGTACGAGCATTACGAAAGCCTGCATATGAATAGAACAAAGACCTATCGCGGGCCATATACTGTGTGGCGTCCGAACGGGTCCTGTTTTTGAAATAGTCGTTCAAAATAGTTACGGCGTGTACTATTCGAAAATCGTACCAATTATTCGAAAACATTCCAACACTTAGGAACATATTCGCTTTAATCCGCATAATTTTGAACAAACTCTATTTGTTTCGGTCAGCCAGCCGAATACAGGGATATTCCATTCGTCATTCAAAATTTCGAATATTCGTGCACCACCTAACCACGGCCGTTCTCAGCACTTTCGAACCTTAGCTAAATAATAATAATAATAATTGTGTTTGGGGAAGGAAATGGCGCAGTATCTGTCTCATATATCGTTGGACACCTGAACCGCGCCTTATGGGAAGGAATAAGGGAGGGAGTGAAAGAAGAAAGGAAGAAATAGGCTCCGTAGTGGAGGGCTCCGGAATAATTTCGACCACCTCGGGATCTTTAACGTGCACTGACATCGCACAGCACACGGGTGCCTTAGTGTTTTTCATAATTGGTTTTTGGGGAACGGAAATGGCGCAGTATCTGTCTCATATATCGTTGGACACTTGAACCGCGCCGTAAGGGAAGGGATAAAGGAGGGAGTGAAAGAAGAAAGGAAGAAAGAGGTACCGTAGTGGAGGGCTCCGGAATAATTTCGACCACCTGAGGATCTTTAACGTGCGCTGACATCGCACAGCACGCGGGCGCCTTAGCGTTTTGTTCTCCAAATTCACTTTGTCGTTTTGTCAAAACCTTTTCTCGCTAGGCCCTAATGCCTGTTAACTTCTACACTCTCTTCGGCTACAACCACGTGGATAGCTGCTCGCATTGCTCAAGTGTTCATTAAGTACTTTGGTTTGGGCAAGTTGGTTCATAGCTGTAGATGATGTGAGGACGGCTCGAAAAGAACAAGGACGACAGAGGCTGTTGTGTTCTTGTGCCTCTCTCGACGCCCATGTTCTTTTCGCGTCGTTTTGACATCATCTACTGCTCAAGTGTTCGACCCGCCGCGGTGGCTCAGTGGTTACTGCGCTCGGCTACTGATCCGGAGCTCCCGGGTTCGAACCCGACCGCGGCGGCTGCGTTTTTATGGAGGAAAAACGCTAAGGCGCCCGTGTACTGCAGGATGTCAGTGCACGTCAAAGATCCCCAGGTGGTCGAAATTATTCCGGAGCCCTCCACTACGGCACCATCTTCTTCCTTTCCTCTTTCACTCCCTCCCTTATCGCTTCCCTTACGGCGCGGTTCAGGTGTCCAACGATATATGCGACAGATACTGCACCATTTCCTTTCCCCAAAAAACCAATTATTATTATTATTACTGCTTAAGTGTGTCCCATAAGAATGAATAGGCATCGTTTAACGCTTGAAAAGTCCCTGAGAACGATAATACCAAGGGCCGAAGGTAACAAGGAAAAAAAAGCGGTGCTTCTGTTTTACTACGCTTTGCGCCACAATGGAGTGGGGGGCCGGAGAGCGGCTTCGGCAAGGAACGTAGTAAGCCAGCCCTTTGAACTGCACCACTGAGTCAATGTAGCGTAATTGGGCCGGGGAGAAGAATCCAAAGGACTTAAAGGAAATAACGAAGTACGTCTCAGGAAGGAAGGCGAACGAAAAGCAGCTGACGTCATGCTCCCGAAGGGAGCTCCTCTTTTTGCGCAGGCAGAGCAAGAAGCCAGACGCAGAATAATGATACGTGAGCAAGTCTCCCCGACTATGGAGCCGAGCACCGGGAATTGAAAGGAGGCACGACAAGGCTGGATAGAAAGCAGCGCCTCGAAAAGCGGAGAGCGCGTGGCATCGATTTGGTCGCCCCGTACAGTATTGGTGCGTGCCGGAGAAAAGCCCGAGAAGGACTACCTGAAGATTCGGAGAGCCCCGCCGCGGTGGCTCAGTGGTTAGGGCGCTCGACTACTGATCCGGAGTTCCCGGGTTCGAACCCGACCGCGGCGGCTGCGTTTTTATGGAGGAAAAACGCTAAGGCACCCGTGTGCTGTGCGATGTCAGTGCACGTTAAAGATCCCCAGGTGGTCGAAATTATTCCGGAGCCCTCCACTACGGCACCTCTCTCTTCCTTTCTTCTTTCACTCCCTGCCTTATCCCTTCCTTTACGGCGCGGTTCAGGTGTCCAACGATATATGAGACAGATACTGCGCCATTTCCTTCCCCCCCCCAAAAACCAATTATTAAGATTAGGAGCCGAGGACAAACGGGATAACATAAAAAAATTTCCTTTTCGCACCTTCGCTGCGTTTCTGTTTCTTTACTGTAATGTCTTCTAACCAAATGACAGCGATAATAATAATAATAATAGTAAAAAAGTAGTGGAAAGATTGCGAGAATAGAATTTCAAAAGGCGAAATACAAGGCGAGAGCCTACAAGACATATTTCAACTGACTCAAGGTTTTGTTTATATCGAGGTAAAGTTGAATAAAAACACTTAGGGCAGTGCTGTACGAGTACCATAACTTCGGAGGTCAAGAATAAGGAAGGAAGGCGTGAATAATTTACTTACACTTGGCCGACGTGCCACAGCAAAAAATTTTGCGAAAACGGCCCTACGCGGTGACACAGCGTACAAGAATCGTAAATTATCGCACACCAGCTGCAAAGTGGAACTGGTAAAACGGCTTCCTTAGATGTTTCTTTGATGCATATATTCAGCGACAGGATTGAAACCTTGCGCAGTGAACCAGGTGCTAAATGACGAACTTTCGGCGAACAATATCTGCGCCTATTTTTTTTCAATAAATCTTCAACGGAGCAACAACTCATTTATTTGAAAAAGGTAGTGAGGGCATAATACTAAATACTCCCGTAGTAGCCACGGCATGCAAAATCGTAAGCAAAGCCACATATCCCCAGCACCTAAAAATCGTTTCCCCAAAGCCTTCACAGCGGTCCGTATCGCCGCAGGCATCTGGGACGACGTTGCCGTTCGCTCAGATTGCACCTCGTTTCCTTGATTCATGCACGTTTTATTAGTTTTTAAATGTTTTTCCTTCGGGCTTGCGTTAGCGAGAAAGTAGTCTGCCCAACGCGTTTCGCGCCACACCAGCATAAAGTGCCTTGCATATCTCGGTTTATACGAGGGGCGGGCGTCAGGATTTGAAAATGCGCAGAGTTTAACGGTCAGAGTCTGTGAGGTTATCGGAGTACGCTTTGTTCCAGCACTTCGTCGACTCTTCAAAAGCGAATGGTGTAACCATAAAAACAATTGTTTTGTGCCGCGAAGGTTCCAGCGCATAATAGCCAACACGGTTACTGTGCATCACCTCAAAAGCGGAGTATAAATCTACTTTAAACAACCACTGAGCCCACCATCCTTCCCTCACAAGTTCGCGCACGCACACGCGCAAGCAAGCACACACACAAGCACGAGCGCGCACACACACACACATACAAGCACGAGCACACACACACACGCACATACAAGCACGAGCACACACACATATACAAGCACGAGCACACACACATATACAAGCACGAGCACACACACATATACAAGCACGAGTACACACACACACACAAGCACGAACACGCGCGCACACGCACACACGCACGCGCACACACACACACGCACGCGCGCACACACGCACGCGCGCACACACACACACACACACACACACACACACACACACACACACACACACACACACACACACACACACACACACACACACACACACACACACACACACACACACACACACAATATACGAATTATAGGCCACTTTTGCCACATTAGCAAAAAGCCTGCTACATTGTGTCCGTCCTATTTGTAACGAGCGTTCCACTATTACCTTTGATTGTGCACTTTTCTTTTGCGACCTGTTTTCTGAATAGAAACAGTGTTCTTTGAGAAAGCCCCATTGTTCTTAAAACCGTTAGGTCTGTGGATAATTACCAATGTACGAAAAGATAGTCTGCCCGTTTAATTTCTTTTCCGAGCGCAGTACTTGCAGAGATCACTTAACGAGAGCGAATGATTAATAAGAGTTGAAATCGCATGGTATGAAGTGGACAACCACGCGTAAAACAAGAACCAGAACACGCGCTCCAGCCGGGCAGACCGATGCAGAATGTAACTTAAATCGAAGTGTCACCCGAAAGAAACATGATGAAGAAGAAAGCAAAGAACTCTCACAAACCAACTCAGTCTTGTGCTCCGGTCTTGGAGCTTCTCTAGTTCGTCGCATTCCTTGAGTGGACTGCTTGCCTGTATTATATCAACTGGCATGGATGCGATTTTGTAACTTCGTTGCTCCTACCGATTTTTGAGTCCATTTGAATATTTACAGTAAAGTAATGTCACATAGGAATGAATGCCCCGCTGGGCATTTCCCTTGCCAACTCAACTCCCGTTCTTGCTATCCAGAATAATAAATTTTTCTTATCCTTCAATGGTGCTGAGGACGAACAAAGAGAGCATTGAGATCAGCGGCTTTTAGTGCATGCATTTATTTCGTAGGCTGCAGAGGTGTTATGCACACCTCGGTGTTGACTTGCGTGTGAGCTGCGTGTTTTTACACCACCGTCCTGTACAAAGCATCGGTATACGAATGGCGTTTCGAAAAACTTTGAAAAGAGCCAGCTTTTGCTCAAACTGTGTTTGGCGTCATTCTGTTTTTAATTTTTTTTTTAAAGATAAAACCTTCCAGCCGACCTGATATCGGCGCACGCTCTTCTGGCAACCGTTTGCTATACTGTTAACTTCACGTGGACATATATACAGACGACACTCTTCTTATGCTGATTAACTAAAGGGTAAACTCGGTGTCGCCATGATGATTGATCTCAATGACCAGAAAAGAAAGTGAAGAGCGTTCACAGCGGGACATTTGAATTCGGTGTCAACCGTTCGGTGACAAGTTAGCAAACCTGACCGCCTAGCTTTGCGAGCCAATGCACTTGCAATAAGCAATAATTCTTCCCATCTGATTCCAAACCAAAGTCGACACCAAGGACGCCAACTGAAAAGAATGTTTCAGACACAGTAGCCCAGTAGCTGCACTTAAGTAAAGCAAGTAAAACAGGGAAGCACTTTTCTCCATAACTGAAAGCTTGCTCTAAACCAGCGGCGTGCCTGCAAAGAACCAATGCAGCTTCGAAAAGTAGACAGCCATTCAGTGCGTGCAGCCCGAAACATTTTACTCGCTGAAATCAGCTCGAATAACTCGAGTACGTCAACCTCGCGTACGTTCGGTGGAGTGTATTTTCAAGATAACAGTCATGTTTCCATGAGCAGAGTCGTCGCTCAAAGTCTACTTTCATGCTCGTTTCCCTGAAGTTTCTATTTCTTCCTGCAAACTGCACCGTCAGGTCATCAGGGTCATTTCAATAAAAACTCGGAAGAGAAGTAATTTTCTCAACCGCTTAGAAACATGCGCTGGAAGCTGACCGTTTGATGAGTTTGCCATAAAAGTGGAGAAGCAGCTCTTACGCACCTGTTTGCATAACTCTTTTCAGACTGCATTTTTATTTATTCTTTCTTCCGCAGCCCAGCGCAGGGCAGCCAGTGAAAAGCTTTCTCTGGTTATCATCCCTGTTTTTAGAAACCTCTCACTTGTCCGCCTCTCTCTCTCTGTTGCTATGCGTACCATATAAATGCACATCACAACATGTACCGTGTATGCACCTGTAAAAGCCGAGAAATAGAAGTGCAGTCGCAAGGCATTTCTGTAAAAGTAGCCACGGACCACTGCCCCTCGAAACAGTTTCTGGGTACCAACGCTACGTCAGGCAAATAAATCCTTACAAAGGACGTATCGCGTTTCTACACCGCTACTCCTGTGCGTAGGTTGCCGTGAACTTTTGCCACTTGTTCGCCCGGATCATAACACCTAGTCGTCGCGGTTCCTTGGGGGTCACTGAGCAGGAACACAAGTTATGGCGCGCGTAAAATACTGTGACTTCATTCGCTGAATCCCAAGAGAAGCGTTAGAAGGAGTGCAAAGAATTAAAAAAAAAAGCCGACTATAACGTAAAGAATACAACGACAGGCGGTTCCAGAAGGTAGCGAAAGTGTACGAAGGCAGGCAGCCGCAAAGTTACGACTGCCGATTCCAGTTTGCCGTGCGCGCTACTCTGGTCGAAATATGACTCCGCTTTGTCATGGGGACGCCGGGAATGACCCTCAAGAGGAAGGCGTTGCCGCGCAATGCGGCGAAGTCCGGGTAAAGATGAAACTGCCTGCGCGAATGCACGTGTGCGCGTAACCAGTGTGTGAAGAACGAGTTTATCTGAGCCTTTGCGAAATTGCCGCCAGTGTTTACTTGCAGAAATACCCATACCTCATACACGTGGTTCCCTTAACAATGACATACGCAACATGTTCGCGTGTTGTCACAACTTTCCCCGGATGAGTTGTGATACACACCCGCTGACGTCTGCTGACAGTGGCTGGCAATGAGTGTAAACTGCAGTGAGGTAACTATGAACTGCATGTGTAATAAACTCAGTGAGTGAAAATTACTTGCTCCACAGTCTCCTTGCAGTGCTACGCCTTGCGAGTCGGAAGGAATTCCCACAAGAACACAAGGAAATACCGTAGTTCATGCGAAAAGTACATATCCTGAAGTGGACAGAGGCGAGATGCAAACACTAAAATAAACTAATGGTGAATTAGTCCTAGATTTTTGTGCAGGACGAACGCATTGAATTTTTTTTTTTTTTGCGCGCACTATATGCGATTGGAATGCGTTATCCGCCGACACGGTTGACTGCCCGACGGTTTCGTCATTCCTCTGTGCACTTGGGCATAAATCCTGAGTGACATGTGCCTCCCCCCACAAAAATGACATCCATGTTGTAAACAGTATCTTGTGTTTTTGTTTTAGTTCTGATTTATTATTCAGCGTCCTGTATCTTGTTTGCTGATTTTGATGTTTTTGAATTTGTTGACTTGTGTTGTCCACTCCTGCCTAAGGCCTGATAATAAGGCTGGCAGTACCTGTAAAAAATAAATAAAAAATTTATGGATTTTTAAAGCCCTGAAGAGACACATAGTCTATGTCGGGCACGTAGTGAAGGGCTCCGGATTAGTTTTGACCTCCTGGGGTTCTTTAAACTGATTTGAGCTCGCACAGCATACGGGCGCTTTGGTATTTCGCTCGCATCGAAATGCGGCCTCCATGACCCGGATTCGGCCCTGAAGTCCCGGTGTCAGCAGCCGAACGACAAATCCACTGACCCGTTCTTGCGCTTTGCTAGTATTTCAAGTAAATGCGACAGTTACAAGACACACCCCGGCTTTTCTGTTATAGCACATAGCGAATCTGCCAGGAGAAGAATGTCTCCACTCTCTCGATGGGCGCGAGAATCCTTTTTTTTTTAATTGGTTTTTGGGGAAAGGAAATGGCGCAGTATATGTCTCATATATATTGTTGGACACCTGAACCGCGCCGTAAGGGAAGGGATAAAGGAGGGAGTGAAGGAAGAAAGGAAGAAAGGGGTGCTGTAGTGGAGGGCTCCGGAATAATTTCGACCACCTGGGGATCTTTAACGTGCACTGACATCGCACAGCACACGGGCGCCTTAGCGTTTTTCCTCCATAAAAACGCAGCGCCAATTATAAAACTTGGAAAGTGAACCATTTGCCAGAGTATATCGCAATGGTGAAGCATAATAGCATTTACACTCTAATGACCAAATAGTATGGGTGCATATCAAGTGCAGATATAATACAAGCCTCCAAATGTGCATGCGTGCGTGCGTATGTGCATGTACATGCGCGTACGTGTGCGTGCATGCTTGTGTACGTGTGCGTGCGTGCGTGCCTGTTTTTTGCTATACTTTTCTTCCTTCAGGACCTTGAAAAAGGCGTGCTGCGCCGCTGTTCCCTCCGGCGGCCTACAACTGTACTTGAGATTTTTGTCCGCAATAGATAATTATCATCATCAGAGCAAGAAACAAGATTACGCATGCAGCAGGAGAAAGGCCTCGCGCCCTGGCCTCCAGGCTTTGCGTCAGCCGCGGCCATCCTATCGCAGTGAATGTACCCCCCCCCCTCCTTTCTTTTCACCTCTGTCTGCTCTGTTCTGCAGCGTCTCCGGCTGCGTATTTGCTCGCTTGGAATTCACTCCGTGACCCTAACGAACCATATCGGTTATATCTCCTGCACGTAACAGGTTCTCACCCAACTTAAAATCCTCGTCTTGATTTTCGCTAAGATACAGTTGACGCACTTTGCTTTTGTAATAACCTCTGTTCACTCTCTGTCTCTCCACACAGCCAGTTTCCAGCCCACGTACCATCACAAGCTAATCCCCTCATTGTCAACCTGCCTGCCCTCAAGCTATTTCCAAGCCTTTCCATTGGCCTCCAAAGTACGGCCTCACAGGTCAGCAACCGCACAGAATACAGGCCATTCACACGCGATGACCACTATCATATCGAGCCTTTTCACGTAGAGACATCTACGCGCACCAGAAGCTTCACGAGACGCCTGGCTCGTAAGCACAGAACGGACAATGTCGCCAGCTCCTTTGTCCGCTGGGGGAATGTGCTCTGGCGAGCACGAGTGGAGGTGACCACGGCTGCCGTCAGCGGCGTGTGTATTCGCAGAAGTGCGGAGAGGTTCTGAACAAAGCAGCCCTTTCGCACCTCACCAGCGGAACTCGCACCCGAAGCGGCAGACACGGTTCATTAATTACACAAGCGGAGGGGAAAGTGTAGTCACGCATCTCGCTGTGTTCCTAAATATGGCGACACTAGCGGCCTAAGCGACGCTTCTCGTTACGTCAGAGAAGTCCACCCCAGAGCGGGCCCGGGTAGTAATGTTTGCCGACTGTATTAGCGGCTGCATATTCATCGCATTAGACTCTTAAGCGTAAGAACGGTACGCTTTATCTAATGGCACTGAAGTGCATTGTTAGCGGAATAAATTCGGGAAATGACTGGCGGTGCTGACAGATCTGAAATGAAGTGAATATTTTTGTTGCCACATCATTTGGCAAGAAGCCTGAATATTTCGTTTCTCGGCAGGTTAAGGTGTTTCCATCTTACCAAATTAAGGGGAGGCCTCATGAGGGTTCGGTGGTGAGGTGACTGTTGATTGGTGCTTCCGGAGGGAGGAGGCTTCAATCAGGCTACACACGAACAGCACCGGCATTCTGGCCCAGTTACTGTTACAGCTGTCCCCGTAAAAGTGCCGATTCGACCTAGCAGCGATTTCGGGGGCCTCAGGGTCTAGGATTTATTAGAGTTGTGCTTTCTTACAAAACAGTGCTCACTGGTTTGCAGGAAATATATCATGTTTACTTATGCTTACTGTGTTCTGTAGACGGCCGTAGTCTATCTCTCAAGACATGCGAGTATAAGAATGGAAACGTACCCGCCGCGGTGGCTCAGTGGTTAGGGCGCTCGGCTACTGATCCGGAGTTCCCGGGCTCGAACCCCACCGCGGCGGCTGCGCTTTTATGGAGGCAAAACGCTAATGCGCCCGTGTGCTGTGCGATGTCAGTGCACGTTAAAGATCCCCAGGTGGTCGAAATTACTCCGGAGCCCTCCACTACGGCACCTCTTTCTTCTTTCACTCCCTCCTTTATCCCTTCCCTTACGGCGCGGTTAAGGTGCCCAACTATATATGGGACAGGTACTGCGTCATTTCCTTTCCCCAAAAACCAATTACAATTATTATTAAGAATGGAAACGAAGCAAACTTGTTCAGCTTTTATAAAATATAACTAATAATTAACACATACTGTCGATCTGGTTGCGCTATAGACTAACCGATTACCCGACTGACAAAGAGCGGAGAGGGTAAGTTCACGAAGCCGTGTTTTTCTTAACACAAGGCTGCAAGAGAAAGTATTCGAACAAATTAAAAGAAGCAACGAGAGACATGCTACTTGTAACTGCAAAAATGGCCTAGGTTGCTCCTCGATCCCTAAGAGCGGATCGATTTGTAAGAGTAGGCAGATGGAGCAGGCAGTCGGAGAATAATGATCCGTGAGCAGCTCTCTTCGGCAACGAAATCCAGTACCAGGAAGCCAAAGGATTGCAGCCCGGTGCCGAACAGAAAAGCAAAGAAAAGAACGGCAATTTCTCTTTCGTTAGACTGGCGAATCGGAGCAAGTCGAAGAGGATCAGGAGAACGGGCTGGTGAAAGAACAGAGGCATAGCAAGGTTGAGACTGGGTGTGAACACCACATTTTAATTAACCATGCAGAGCTAGAATAGCAGTGGGAGAGGGGGGTAATAAAAGGAAAGCAGGCTGCAACATTGCATGCAGCTAGGGTAAAATATCACCGGCTAGACCCTCATCGTACCCTTACTAATAGGGGTATATGACACCGCTGGCACTGGACAAGAAATATCTTTTGTCCGGCACCACCTATCTGGTTCTTTTCTGATCACTTCCAAAATAGATGTGTTAGTGCTTTTGAATACGTATTCATTTGATCCCTAATGTCATATCTCTTCGAAAAGTTTGTAATGAGATGTAATAGAATGGGACATGCCGACAAAACCTCTTGCACAGATTACGAAACATCGGCACGCGATCCGGCATAATGACACTTCTAAACACTTCACGGTCTGAATGCTTTAAGGGCTCCTTTCTTACATGCTTTACTGATTAGTCGCTGAATAGGCGCCTGCTTTCACGGAAGCACGTGTTTTGGAAAAGCAGGCCAATTATCTCCCGAGCAAATCAAACGTATCAAACAGCGCGCTTGCACTACATGGCGCCGCTTTTCTCTGTGTAAGCCGCCTTCCGGTTGTCGGGACCTCTGATACGACAACACGAAGGTGACGCCTCAATGTATAAGCTGAACAGGGTAACATATAGTTGAGCTTGCTGGTCATCTTTATTCACGGCAGTTGTGCGTGCGTATCTAAATGTAAACATTCCTGAACGAGGCGTTGTCCATAGAACACGAGTCATCGGTGCAAGTAATTATCCATAGTATGTTTTGTTGCCGCTATATAGAGTAGTTCACTGTTATTGTTTTTCACTTTATACAGGGAGATGTCTCACTTCGTGCTGCGTCGGAAATTCGCCGATATGCTGGAGGTCGCGTTGCTACGAGTCTGGTGACGAGCGTTCATCGGAAAAGCCACTGTTCAGGTGAACGTCAATTGGCGCCCCCTGGCTCTGTTGACGCACATGTCAAATGGTAACGAGCTGCTTGTAGTGAAAATTGTAGAATGTCGCGTTTGGCCCGTTCTTGATGAAGAACGAAGTTTTATATAACGAAACCAGCTTTTTGTACAGAAGAACAAAAAATATGCAACAAAAACCTGCCCTCTCCAAAAGTACGTGCATCCCAAAGGTCGCAGAAAAATGTAGCCGTGACAGACTGGTGTCAGCGCTGGTCGCTACAACTGTCCACAACACTTGGGCGTGAAATTATTGTGACGCAAAACCCTAGAGCGTAAGTTAGTTCCCAACTAGGCTGCCTAAGCTAAAAGGAAAGCAAGAGGAAAATTGACGGGAGGAGGTCACACTCAGAAAAAAATAAGCAATTTTTGTACTGACGCAACGTCTAGGTGTCTTTTCTGGCACGAATGCTACAGTGGGCTAGGTGCGCTTCGTAATGGTAGTCGTGGTGATTATGGATTTTTTATGGTGCAAGGGCGTCTGTGGCCAAAGAACGCCATGGCGCAATGTGTTTTCGACTACTCAAGGTGGGGTAAAAGGCGCTTTTTCCAAGCATTTCATCACAGATAAGCCGAGAATCAGGCCAGGAGAAATCTTGTACCCATTGTATCACCGGTCAGTACCCGGCGGCACTGGGGATCGAACCCCGCTCCTCCCGCATGCGAGGCGGATGCTCAACCACTTTGCCGCAACTGCGGTACAAAGTAACGGTAATGGTAATAATGGTAATGGCAGTCGTATTGTTCAGGTGACTGACTCTTATAGATATGGATCAGCTCAGCGACAAATGGCCTCGGAAAATTGCGGGAACGTTACTGCATAAGCAGGGGATAAAATTAAATTATAGCGATGACGAACAGAGACAGGCATAGGAACGTAAAGAAATCAAAAGTAATCCGCGCTTTAAAGAACTATTTCAACGTTAGACTTGGACTGTGCTCACACAGAAATACACAGAGCAGAGAACGACTGCGTGAAGGCAACGATTTCAGAAAAAGACTGCGCTTGAAATCCGTTTTAAAATTAACCGCTCGGAATCCCGACGACGGTGAAAGGACACTGAGACGAAGCAAATTTTGAGAAAGGGGCGCTCTAGAACTATCTTCAGACGTTCTCGAATTTTCACAAATTGACGAGACCGCCTTTTCTTTTCATAAGATGGCAGCGCTATACTACGAGCCAGCCGTAGACGTTTTTGTATAGCGAATCAACAGAGCTAGAACACTCTGCTTCCCACGTGGATATCAAAGGCAGTTATAGTCTCAACGGCAGAAGCGCCCTCTTTTTGTCATCGCTTACGAAGTAAGGAACAGAACACTACTTTCTTGTTCGTTTGTTTAACTCTTAAGAAATATTTGGCTGATAGGGGCTAGAGAAAGTAAGCGGTGCTTCTTTTAGGTCTGTGAGAAACGATGGCGTTCTATAGCCAGTGAGCTAGCTATATGCACTTTTGTCGGCGAGGACGAAGCACTTCAAAGGAATCACTTCACGCGGTAGATTTCTAGGCTAGCACTTTCCACATCTTTCAACTCGCTTCTCATAGCAGTAAGCAAAAGCCCTGATGAGTGTTTTTTTTTTATCATCATTCTCTTGTACGACATGAAAGACAAAAATAAGAACTAGTTTCACTACTCATAGCTGTAATGCCTTGCGAAGTCTACGCAGAGCGTTAAGCTTCAATAATCCACTTATCCACTCAAAAAGAGTTTCGTGTGGCGGTTTAGATATAGAGAAGTACGGTCATAAAAGACATAAAATGATTTTGGAGCTTTCTTCAGTGTTTATACCTTCACAAACGATCACTAAACAGAGCTTCAACTCGAGATTCTCTTTTCGTCTAGACATCCAGACGCTTTACCAGGATTTCCCGTACTTAGGGCGCTGTGTGCGACTTCTCTCACCGGAAAGTTTCGACAACTCTTTTTTGTAAAAAAAAAAGCTGAGAACGTTTCTCCATTGTTTTTTTCTCACTTTTTCTCGTTGTTTACTTCTTACAACCACCGAAGAATTTGTTTGTCTTTCTCAAGCTTTGTAAGTCACGTTCAAAGCAATGATTAACAAAAAACACTGTCGCCTAAGTATGTCCGATATATATTGCAGACTAAAATGTGGTGCAATGCTTTAGATCCAGTCATGAAACGTGAGAACGTAATTCGCCACACGAAGACAAGCAAGTGATTAATAAATAAGTCCATGAGTCGTCACCTCATAAAAGCAAGTAAACATGAGGCATTTCTCAGAAATCGTTCCAATGACGCAAGTCCACCCACTGCATTCAAAATTGATTGCTTTTGTTAATACGTTGGCGGTCGGCATTTTATTTCAAAGGTACATTTTTGAAACGCAGTTTTCTTTTTAGAACTGTAATAAATTTTTGCATCCAATTTAACGCGACTGTTGCATCTCCCAGCGGCTACTGCAATTCTGGGATGAAATTTCCTCTTTTCATTCAATGAATTCGAAGATGGTTTGGGAAAAAAACGTACTCTTGCTGAGTTGCTCGCCTGGCAAGCCCCGTTTTAATTTCCGGAGCCCTTCATTACGGCGTCCCTTATAGCCTGTGTCGCTTTGAGACGTTAAATCCCCCACAAACCGTAAACAACTGTTTTACGAAAGCAAGTTCGCAAACACTCCAAGTTGAACCGCAAGTAAAATTCGATTCCAACACAAATCCGTGCTGGACAACAGCATTGCCCCAACTTCTTTGGTTATACCGTTAGAAATGCAGGAAACAAAAAAATTAAAACTAAGGCAACCTTTGTACAACGGTTTCATGGTAGTCCATAATAATAATAATAATTGGTTTTTGAGGAAACGAAATGGCGCAGTATCTGTCTCATATATCGTTGGACACCTGAACCGCGCCGTAAGGGAAGGGATAAAGGAGGGAGTGGAAGAAGAAAGAGGGGCCGTAGTGGAGGGCTCCGGAATAATTTCTACCACCTGGGGATCTTTAACGTGCACTGACATCGCACAGCACACGGGCGCCATAGCGTTTTTTCCTACATAAAAACGCAGCCGCCGCGGTCGGGTTCGAACCCGGGAACTCCGGATCAGTAGCCGAGCGCGCTAACCACTGAACCACCGCGGCGGGTAAAAAAAAAACGTTTTTCATAAGTTTCCATAAGTTTTTCATAAGCCCATAAGTTTTCACTATTTTTTTCTGCATTGGTTTTTCACTGTGTGAAATACACCAGAATTGAAGTTCTTTACCAGTTCCTCGTGCGCATTTTTCACGTGCGCTGCCTTGGTGTTCTTGACTTTTATTTTCTAAAAATCTGTGCTGGTTTTTTTGCTTTTGCTTCTATTTATACAGGCGCAAATTATGCCATTTCCTAAGAACATAAACCGAGATGGAAAACCGGAAAATAACTCACGGCGAAGGAAGCCACGTGCTAATGAAAACATTTTCACTAGGCAGCCCAGCACGACAGCAAACAAAAACGCGAAAAACGGATCGGAAGGCGATAAGGACTAATATGTTTTCGACTGGCGTACATGCCAGTGAAAATAACAAGGAACAAGGCACTAGTAATAGAGATTTAGAGGGAATACGCGCTCTTCAAGATTTTCAAGACCACCCTCGGCAAAGGCGTTAGCTGGCAAGCTGTTGTACTCAGCGATAGTGCGCATGAAAGAGTTGTTAAAGAGATTAGTGCGGACGAATTATGCCACAAGGCTGCACTCATGAATGTGCCTGGTATATGTCAGCTTAAGCATGGGCGCCGGCAACTGTCAGAGTTAAACTATTGGTGGTGAAGTGAAGAAAGCATCGTTAGCCTGGCGAGTGTTTTCTTTTTCCCTAGGGCTAAATATTACTCACGGCCATGTGTTTGCACGGTGAAACAGGCCCTTCATAACTGTTGAAAATCAGACAGATTGGTTTTTGTATAATCTCTAGAGAATATGTGTCTTTCTCACAAGCCTATCTACGCTACTCTCACGTACGCAAGCTTTAAACTCATAAATAAGCTGTAAGCTAACAGCTTCACAGGCTGTCTGTCAAACTTAATTTGTGCCGAAGAGAGCCAAGTTTCCAAGAAGCGGTGGCGCTAGTAGTATTTGAGATTTCTTTTTTATGTTATAGCTCTGTATCTGTAAGTAGGAACCTGTATTAAGCTCTCATCACTCAATGCATAGACAAAATGGTACTTTTTTTTTCTTTTTGACGGCCCGTAGAAGAAAAGGTTTATCTGTGTTGACTACCATTAAGCACTCCAGGCAGCAATCTGCAACTAGATAAAGGATTGTATGTGAGCATCCTTGGTCGTGGTGATTATTTACTGCCGCAATAAGAATATACTGATCCGCAGATAACCAAATGTGCATAGCTGCAACGTCAATGGCAGCAACAATGTCATTAATGTAGACGTGGAAGAGGAGAGGCCGAAGCCCGATACCCTGGGACATCCCCGAGGATACTAGCAACTAGCGTTTACCGCGTAAAAAAAAAAATGCGTTTTTTTCTTTTTTATTTAATTTCATTTTTATATGCAGGTAATCGCTACGAGGTGTTTTTAACTTCAGTGTGTACAAGTAACAACGAAATTCATTATTGTGCGTAAACTGACTGTTCCGTTAATATTGCAGCGATCTGTACAGCCGGCTAAATCTTAAGCTAGCGCGCGCGTCGGCTTCCTTTTTCTGCACTGCTGTGATTTACGACGAAGAAAACGTGCGGAAATCTCAATATTAAGCGCGGATCCTGCGCTTCGATTTGATATTTTCGCAAGTCTGCTCCATCGTAAGCTCCAGGAGCAAGGAAAACGCGGCCGTCACGAATGCCTGGTCGAGATTCGGCCGGCTGTACTTCTTCTGCCTTCATTGCTGAGCATGACAAACCGTCTGCTGAGCTTGACGGCTGTTTGAAAATACGCAGACATGCTGAGAATCTTTTGTAAAGCGAGTATCCTTAATACAGTTGCGGACTCCGCGCAAAGAACGCATTCCCTGAGCTTACGCGTAGCAGGCGATTACTCAAACCAACAGAGCTTAATGCACTCCTCGTGTCCACAATTCTGCGTCACGGAAACAGCCCGTGGCAACAAACTTTCTGGCATCCGCCTTTTTAGACTCCTTGTGGTATACTATGTTTATCGGTTTTGTTCTTACCATTTTCCTCGGGAGAACTGCTGCTGGCCACTGGCTCGGAAAATAGCGTCGGCGCAGTTCAGCTCGACCTCACCTTCACGGACCTGTTTTCCAAAGAAGTAATGCGCCCCCCTCGTTGTTCCAGCCAAGCATTGTCCACAAGCGGGGTCTCGCAATCAGGCGTTGGCATCTCAACAACGGCTGAGGAAAGATAATGAGAAAAAAGATTAATCGCTGTGGAAACTCCGCTTGTGTACAGTCTACGCTGTACATTAAGGCAGTGCACTCACGCGCAGTCTGAATGCAAGCGGACGGTTAGTTCTTTTTCTACGGTTAACATTTATTACAATGCAGTCGCCACACCAGGAATCGAACCAGCGCCTTCTGCACAGCAGACGAAGGCCATAGCCACTGAACCACTGAACTACAAAAAAAGTGATTACTGAGCGCGGGCGCACAGCATCAACGCAGGAGGCCCGTACATGGTTTCGATTTTGCTCCACAGATGGCGCAGCGAATTCTCAAATACTTGAAATCCCATACGAATACCCATCTTTTCCTCCTGTGAGGTCTTGAATGGGTGTAAGTTTTTTCTGCAAGCCTCTACGAGGTCAATACGTGCATCTTTCAATCCTTCAATAACAGCTTTACAAATGGCGCGGTTTTTGGTGGTGGTAGTGGTTTTATTAAAAAAATAATAGTAAAAAGGAAGGAAAAGATTTTTGCTAGCCCCGGCATGCCATCGATACTGAAGCACCTGAGCTGGGGCAGCGGAAATAAAGGACAGCAGGCAGAATGAAGAAATGAAATGAAAGAGGTGAGGGGACAGGAACAGAGGATAGGGGGAGAAGTAATATGCACAAACTATATTTTTTAATTGGTTTTTGGGGAAAGGGCGCAGTATCTGTCATATATCGCTGGACCCCAGAACCACGCCGTAAGGGATAAAGGAGGGAGTGAAAGAAGAAAGGAATAAAGAGGTGCCGTTAGTGGAGGGCTCCTGAATATTTTCGACCACCTGGGGAATTTTAACGTGCCGTGACATCGCACAGCACACGGGCGCCTTAGCGTTTTGCCTCCATAAAAACGCCGCCGCCGCCCGATAATAATACCTCTCTAAACTCGAAACCACGCACGCACGCCCTCACGCGACTGACGTGCCGACGAGTATGCATAAGCTTATACCGAAATCCCGGCATTCAAAGCCAGTACAAAGTTTCAGCACACAAAGGTTTCACAGGGCCACGCGGTTATGTCTGCTGTAGCTTCGTGACTACGTCAGCTCGTTGGTTCCTGACGAAGCGTACTGGGGCAGAGTACGCGCCCTATAATTAATTATCCCTGACTCCCTTCCACGCTGCTAATTATGAGCCCGCAGCAGTCCATTCCGACGCCATGTAAACAAAAAGCCGCGTCAGCCAATTAACGCAAGAAAGGGTACCTGTTCGTTGCGAGGACGTCGTAAACAGCGGAGCAGATGAAAGGGCTCAGAAAGAAACTTCTGGCCACCGAAAATAAAGAAATATGCATGAAACAGGTTACTAGAAATTATTCCGGAGCCCTCCACTACAGCACCTCTTTCTTCCTTTCTTCTTTCACTCCCTAATTCATCCCTTCCCTTACGGCGCGGTTCAGGTGTCCGCCGATATATGAGACAGATACTGCGCCATTTCCTTTCCTCCAAAAACCAATTATTATTATTATTGTTATTAAGAGGTTACAAACTAAGCATTAAAAGGTGGAGCTGAATCCTCAGCAGTCACTGAAAGCAAGCTTGAATCAATGATAGCCACGGCCTGTCGTCAGGAATTATTCTCTGCGTCCCGCAACGGTCCACGTTAAGCTTCTGCAGAATCGATTTGCATAGCAGCATCGCTCTCACTGTTTCCACTTCTGATTGTTGTAACAAGCTCCTTTAGTGCCCGGAGTGAGTCGTTCTCACGAAGCACAAATTCAATCCAATCGAGTGTGTCTGAACGCCCTTTGAAGTCGGTTTAGGCGGAGAGACAACTTTCCCACAAGCCTTTCTTTGCGATGACGCCATTGCCGAGCAGTAGATGACGGCGGCCGTGAAAGTTACGCAGATTGCTTTTCATTTTTCACTCGAAATGCTTATCCAGCTGAGCACGTGCACACAAATGTGAGACATGCAAAGGCTCCGTGCAGATAGTGTTTTGAATATTCAGTGATGCAATACTCGCCGGTCAGCGCCATGTAGGCCCACACCTGGTGTTGACACGAACTCTTTTCCGCCGCTCAAAAACGCGCGAATAGCGGAGAACAAAATTCGCAAAGCTTCAGTAGCAGCTGGTTGCCCCATTCATAGCCAAATTATCACCTGCTAACCTGCAGACGCTAACAAGAAGCCATTGTTGAATATTCATTTAAATAACAATAATTGGTTTATGGAGGTAAAACGCTAAAGCGCCCGTGTGCTGTGCGATGTCAGGGCACGTTAAAGATCCCCAGGTGGTCGTAATTATTCCGGAGCCCCCACTACGGCACCTCCTTCTTCCATTCTACTTTCACTCCCTCCCTCATCCCTTCCCTTACGGCGCGGTTCAGGTGTCCAACGATATGTGAGACAGATACAGCGCCATTTCCTTTCCCCCAAAACCAATTATTATTATTATTAAAGGAAATGACGCAGTATCTGTCCGGATAGTATGTTGGACACCTGAACAGCGCCGTAAGGGAAGGGATAAAGGAGGGAGTGAAAGAAGAAAGAGGTGCCTAAATGGAGGGCTCCGGAATAATTTAGACCACCTGGGGATTTTTAACGTGCACTGACATCGCACAGCACACGGGCGCCTTAGCGTTTTGTTAATAATAATTAATAATTGGTTTTGGGGGAAGGAAATGGCGCATTATCTGTCTCATACATCGTTGGACACCTGAACCGCGCCGTAAGGGAAGGGATAATGAGGGAGGGAAAGACGAAAGGAAGAAGAGGTGTCGTAGTGGAGGGCTGCGGAATAATTTCGACCACCTGGGGATCTTTAACGTGCACTGACATCGCACAGCACACGGGCGCCTTAGCGTTTTTCCTCCATAAAAACGCAGCCGCCGCGGTCGGGTTCGAACCCGGGAACTCCGGATCAGTAGTCGAGTGCCCTAACCACTGAGCTACTACGGCGGGTGCACACGTACGTCCAGAATGGTTGCGCAGAATGATGGCTGGCTGGTGAAAAGCCAAGAAACAAGCGGCGCGCGATAGCACTCGGTCTGTATTGCATCCGGATAGTTCAAGCATTCTTTTATTCCCGCTGGTGAAGTTGCACCACTCGGTCGACAGAAGACGCTGGAGTCGCGTGAGCAGTACTTCATCGGTCCGCTCGCGTCCAATCCGTTCTGGTATTGTGTCCTCACTAAGTATCGTACACCGTGGTCCAGAGGCACACGATGAAGAAGCAATAGAAAAGTGGAATAGTACGCTAGAGAATACACACCAGAGCTTAGTGACATTCTAACAAGGTGGACTAGAGTGGAAGGTTACATAATCATTCAAGGTAGAAATCAGCTCTGAATAAGAAAGAGACGGCTGCAGAGAACATACAAATTACAGCGACAGCGGAAGCGGGAGCAAACTAAGTTAGTTTACAACACGTTAAAAGATAACTTTTTCTTCCGCGGCGAAATCTTTTAAACCTCCCACGCTTCCCTCTTTTTACTCACGGATGTTGTGACGTGGGTATGATTGCATCTAATCTGTTTCTGGACAAACACAAACGCCCTAAGTAGACCCATAACCACATTCGACTAGTGTGCAGACTTTGTGTTGACCCCTGAAAACCCCTGAGAGACCCACAGCCGAGCTGGCTATGGGTCCAATCAAGTTTTGTTGTTGTTGTTGTTGTATTTGTTGTTGTTGTTGTATTTGTTGTTGTTGTTGTATTTGTTGCTGTTGTTGTTGTTGCTGTTGTTGTTGCTGTTGTTGTTGCTGTTGCTGTTGTTGCTGTTGCTGTTGTTGCTGTTGCTGCTGTTGTTGTTTTTGTTGTTGTTGTTTTTGTTGTTGTTTTTGTTCTTGTTGTTTTTGTTTTTGTTGTTGTTTTTGTTGTTGTTGTTGTTTTTGTTGTTGTTGTTGTTTTTGTTGTTGTTGTTGTTGTTTTTGTTGTTGTTTTTGTTTTTGTTGTTTTTGTTGTTGTTGTTGTTTTTGTTGTTTTTGTTTTTGTTGTTTTTGTTTTTGTTGTGGTCGTCGTCGTTGTCGTCGCCTTGGTCACATGGCACATACCAACGACGGGGGATTGGCCAGGGTTCGGTGGGGATACCCCATAAATAGGAAAAACTGGCGTCAAGCTATTTAATGAACCTTGGGTGAAATTTCAGATTATTTTAAAAGAAGAAGGAACAAAATATCGGGAGAGAATATTGGAGAATTAAAAATGTAAGATATGAAAATACCCTAATGCTTTTTTGAATGCAGAAATTTTTTGGAAACATTTAGCAAGGGAATCTGCCGTAGCTGTTATATAATTGTGGAGGTATTCATAAACTTGATGCAGTGCAAAACCCCTGGCGCTCGCGCCGAAAGAGAGTAGGAGAGGAACCGACAAGTTTTGACGTATTTGCTTTATAAAATAAAATGATGATGATGATGATGATGATGATGATGAAAAAACAATATTTGATTACTATTTCACTTCTTTCCACTTCCTCTTCTTCTACTCAGATCAATCATTTTATAATAATAATAATTGGTTTGGGGGGAAAGGAAATGGCGCGGTATCTGTCTCATATATCGTTGGACACCTGAACCGCGCCGTACGGGAAGGGATAAAGAAGGGAGTGAAAGAAGAAATGAAGAAAGGGGTGCTGTAGTGGAGGGCTCCGGAATAACTTCGACCACCTGGGGATCTTTAACGTGCACTGACATCGCACAGCACACGGGCGCCTTAGCGTTTTTCCTCCATAAAAACGCAGCCGCCGCGGTCGGGTTCGAACGCGGGAACTCCGGATCAGTAGTCGAGCGCCCTAACCACTGAGCCACCGCGGTGGGTATCAATCATTTTTCATAGCCAGTCTCTCGCCGCTTCCTGGTGCCATAGAATCATCCTTTATTGGTCTCCACTGGACAATCCTACATTTGCAAGGCAGATCGGTGACCAATCGATGTGAATCGTTCTCATATTTGGCGCCAACGTTCTTCCATTCGAAGGGCAGCCATTCAGACGAGCTCCGCGCGGTGAATCGATTGGGTCTCCTCCAGCTTTGGGAGCACCCGACACGAACAAATGCTCGGACGCGACAAACCGGCGCCCAGTGATGTAGGTCCGACAGGAAAGAATCAATGTCCCGAGATCGTTCCGTTTGGAACACTGCCAACGTTTTGTTATTGCCCTCTCTGAGGAAGTGTATGTGTTTTATTCATTAATGCGTTACTATTACAAAGGTCTGTTGAAGAGGAAATTGGGACCGCCATATGCTACTAGCCACTGGCAAATGAGCCACCGGGTTACGAGCGAATTTAATGTACTACCTACATTTGCTTAGTATACGGCCTCGGATAAAACGTACCTTGGTATGAAACCTCGGCTATAACCAGGTTTCGTGTATTAACCTCGAATATAACAAACCTCAGTAAGTTTTCGGCATTGTTATTGCGCTACTCAAGGTTTAAACACACAAGAACGACACATACAGACAGGGAGCAATGTTACAAACCAACTAGGCCCATTTTAATCTTTTTTTAGTAAGTTAACAGTGCACATATCGAGCCTAAGTATGTCACTTCATACATGACGAAGTTTTGTGTATTGGCCTGGGATTCAACGAACCTAAGACTACGAACTGCCATATAACGGACTTTAGGGCGCCAACCTCAAATACAACTAAAGTTTCATTGATAACGCATTCAAACGATCCACTGAGAATCGATTCAGTTCTTTTTTTTTTGTCTAGACCCTTACTTTTTCTTTCATCCGTTATCCTTGTACAGGGTGTTCAGTATTGAGGCATTCCAGGTGTTTTAAAAAATAAACGACAACGAGTACACGAAAGCTGCTTGAACACGCACGTTTTGAAACCTGGCATATCCAGAGGGTAAGTATAATTGCCGTCGTCAACATTCTAAATCACCAAAATGAATTAATTAGCTTTCTAACCGCTGCAGCAAATGTCTATATCAAAAACTTAGAAGCACTCGCATTCCTAGACTAAACCATTTGGTAGAACTCTTGTAGCACGCGCATGTTCCCAAATATTAACCTTCAAATTTGCACCGCAGTCCGCGTAATTGCTTATGCAATTCGGTTACGCTTCGCGGAAGACTCCTTCCAGCGTGAACGCGCTCTTCTTATCGCTTCTCGTCAGGCAACGATCCCGGAGGCCATATGTTATGAAAAATATCGGTAGAATATTTAGTGGACTAAAAAAAAATACGTGATCTGAATATTTAAGCAGAGAAATGATTTCCATGTGCTGCACCATCTGTCCTAAAAGGATTTTTTTTTACTTCCTCGGTTATCTGTGAGTGTTTTTCGAAAAATCGCTTCGAACGGAATTAAGCATGAATTGCAAATGTGCCACTTCTGCCAGAATGAAGTATAACCGTATATTTCTGCGCACCTGTCCACTGTTACAACTTTCTGAACTTATTTATGTGGGACACATCTTGCAAATTTCAAGTAGGCGTGCACGGCGTCTCTTGAATTTGTATTCCCAGAAGCCTGTGCAGTCATATCGCGCGCCCTTCACAAGCGGTGAACTATATATGTCACGGATCCCCGGAGAGCACTCGGGCCGAAAAAATGGACTAGGCGACAGATGTACCCACACAGACGCACAGACGCACCCTGCGTGACACAAACACTAGCACGCAAAACTAACAAAACTTATGATGATGATGATGATGAGAGAGGCCATCCTTTTAGTCAGTACAGTTTCACAGCAATGAGTTTGAAGTCTTTTTACTTTCAGTTGATCAATGAGTCCCGCTTTCTGGCATCGCCATGGTCCGAAGGACTGAAGCGTCACAATACACCAGCGATTGAAAAGGTTGTGCGCAAAAGCAAAATCACACATAAAAAAAGGATCTCAGCTGACTTCATACACCGGGCTCCACTGCTTGTAGAGATGATTTCAGGGAACACTTAACTGGCTTCTCTCTCTCTCTCTCAGTGAGAGCCTCAACAGCACAGCAGGTAGCAACGTGCATGCACGGGATTAGTCTTTTTTTTTTTTTTTGGTCTTCCAACCAAGGTCTCCGTTAAACATTAAAATAAATAGGTTACTTTCCGTGAACAGCCGTGTACCGGCCTGTGCACTTTCCTTCCTTCCTGGCAACAACAGACAGGCAGACAGCCGTGTGCTACATACCACTTGGAACAGCACGCACCAGCCCAAGAGAGGTTCTAGGATATGCGCATATGTCGTTGCGAATGCCGAATCCGCGCGTCGGTGTCCTTCAGCGCATTCCGTGCATTGAATCATGCAGCATGGATATTCCCTTTGAGCACGCTCACGCGAGTGCGTTTTCTCTCTGGCTGCCCTGAATGATTCAACCTGGTCATGGAGAGGATAAGCGACCTATGCGGCTTGAGAACTTCCCAGGACTCGGTGCAAGCGTAACGACGTTCTCTCCGTTCCGCGGACACATGAAAAATGCGCTCGCGTGTCCCTGCATAAACCAGAGGCGTTGGAAGCGCAGGGCGTTTTCGCGTCATTAGGTGGTTCGCCTCCGGGCTTTGCGCGAGCTGACGTCATCCTTTCAACTATACCCAGCTTCTGTTTTCTTTTCCCCCGAACATGCCTCCTCGTCTTTTAAACATCGCATCCCGTACTTTAGCTTCAGGTATACGGCGACCCTTCTGCTGTAAGAAAACATGGCACGGAAACGTGACTTCCGGTGGTTCTAGGTGATTCAGGACGGTGTAAGTAACGAAGTGAATATTGAAACATAATCCGTGCACGTCGGACCAGACATATTAGAGTTGAGAGATATTAGCAAAATGGGCAAATGGACGTGCTCCTGTGGGGTAGAGGCGCTCGCATTGACGATGGAAAAGAGTCCAGACTGACGTGGGGTACCATGTCCCAAGTCCTTACTGACAACCATCGCTTTGTTCATAAGGGTCTTAGCAACCGAGTAACCATTTCGCAGCAACTACGTTGTTACAGCGGTCTTTTAAAACA
Source organism: Amblyomma americanum (assembly GCF_052857255.1). NCBI lineage: Eukaryota > Metazoa > Arthropoda > Arachnida > Ixodida > Ixodidae > Amblyomma > Amblyomma americanum. Next base: position 29,165,809 of record NC_135507.1, on the reverse strand, counting down.
GCAAGCGGAGAGGGGCGCACTGCACCCCCTTCACCTTGATGACCGTGCAAAATTTCAGATGCTGGAGGGGCGCCAAATAACTCCCGCTTTCCCGTGTGAGCACCAGCTAACTGACTCTTCACCCAGGTCCTTCTTGATGCCGTCACCGCACAGAACGAATTCTCGGGAATTCCCAAAGGAGATTGACTTATGATCCCCTCACGGAGCACTTGGATGGTGGACGAGGAGGGTCACCAGTTGCCCAAAAGGCTCCCTGAACGTATTGTTTTGTGAAAAAATTTCCCAGGGGATCATAAAACGTTGGTGCGACAAATCTGTGGCATGAGGTTGTCACTTGTTTCACAACCGCTTCGCGTTTTCTACGCCTTGCTACTAACTCTGCTAATCGCATCGCGGGACCATCGCGTCTTATTCGCTTCTGCTTCGGCCGGTCGCTTTGCTGAGTCCTAGCGTCTTGCTCTTATCGCTGTCGCCTCAGCTGCCGCGATTCGGCACGCCGAGCACATCGGGCTGTCGCTACGTTTTTGCTAGTCGACACACCAGAATCATCCATAAAAAAAATTGGCTGTGGCTTAACTTGACTAACCATGGAATGATGCGAAAAGCAAGGACGCTTGCTAAACGTATGAGACTCGTCCATGGCAGCTCCGCTACACGCTCGCGACAGCCGTTCTATATATACCCATGCACACGACCGCGTGGCTATGACGAGGTATCACATGGTCTTACGACATCCCTATCGGATGTCATCACATGGCTTCACATCACCCCATCAGATGTCCTTAAGATCAAAGGTCAACCCAAAGGTCAGAGTTCAACTCAAGGTCATGGGTCAAGGTCAGGAATCAAGGGTTCGATATCATAACTGTACTACATGTGGTCATACACGGCTATCCTTGGTTGGGCTGAAGGTCGTTTAGTGTCGTTGTGCTGCCTACCCGGAGATTGCTTTACCTAGCATAGTGAAGCTTCTCGCTTCGAAATGCAAGCTCGAACACGACTCAGCCCAGCGCTAAGCGGTGAGCTCACGCGCAACGTTGATGGCGGGCCGCGAGGAACCAAACCGGTTCGCTCTCCCCTCTACACCACCTCCTCGTTATCTTCGGGTAGGAGCGCTAGTTGTGTTCCAGCCTGTTTGGAACGCTGGAGCTGTCACGCGGATGAGACGCCACTGTAGCCTTGTTTACATGAGCCCGACAGCGGCGGGTCGAATAGGGCCGCGCCAGATGTCGGGCTGTCCACCCGACGCGACAGCGTTTATATGAACCCGTTTTCTGTCGGGCAGAGATCGCCGCTACCCCTAGCGTCGAGCAAGCAAACCACGCACGGATGCTAGAAGAGGAGTAGGAGCGCCCAGGCTTGCGCAGCGCCGCCAGACCAGAGAGGAGGCAGGAGAGGAGGCGCTAAGCCGATGCGGCAGCGTATACATGGTCCTTCCAACCGGTTCTGGCCAACGTCGGGCCGAGTCAACCCACCCCTGGCAGCCGGGCTAGCCCAGCTCGACTCGACGATCACTTATCTCGACCCCCTAGCGTATACGTGAGCCCGACAACCGGTTTTCTGCCCGACAGCCGACTTAACCCGACTTTTGTCGGGCTCATGTAAACCCCCAGAGTGTGACTCTGGTGAAGGGGAGCCTAATGCTGTCGCATCAGAATTTCACGATCGGGTATGCTACTGGAGAGCCAGGTGCCAGGGGTCGGTCCAGTTGGCACAGTTTTGACTGCCAACTCGAGCGCCTGAAGTAGCAGCAGTATCGCACAAAACTCATTTAGGCGTTCCTGGTATTTGGGAAGGTGTTCTTGCGGGCGAGCTTGCACGTACTCTCGTCGCCTTCAGATGTCTGATCATTCGGTTCTGTAAGGACAGAAGGTTTTCGCGTTACCTTAAAATATACGATGAAACTTTGCCGGAAGTAAATATTGGTCTAATCACAGTAAACAAATGCTGACATAAGCGAGAGTGCATGCGGGGGAGTTGTTAAAATGAGTGCAGATTTCACTGATTGCTGTTACAAAACAAGAAATCGACACAGATGACGGATTAGTATTGAGTAAAAGCACAAAAGATTACTGCGCAGTGAATGAAATTGCTCAGTTACATACTGGAACGTACACTCTGTAGTACATCACAATCAGCACACAGTGGTCGGCGCAAGATTGGTCGAATTAGCAATGCCATTAATATAAACGAAGCCGGTCGCTGACACGATAACGCTGTCAACTCTTAAAAACTGCGCAAGCTAACTCGTTACGGCGCGTAAACAAGCCGCGCGGGAAACGGCGATTGTCGTCGATAATCGGAGGACTCCTGCTGCGGCCATCAAATAGTGTGTGAGATAAAAGATCAACTAACCTAATCTAGAATAATCTGTACCAACCAGCGTAAATGGGCGGACATCATCATCATCAGCCCGACTACGCCCACTGCAGGGAAAAGGTCTCTCCCATGTCTGTGCAATTAGCCCTGGCCTTTGCCAGCTGTGCCCGCAAACTTCTTAATCTCATCCGCCCACCTAACTTCCTGCCGCACCCTGCATCGCTTTCCTTCTCTTAGAATCCACTCACTCACTCTTTAGGAATAGCGGCTATCTTGCCTTCGCATTACAAGCTCTGCCCAAGCCCATTTCTTCCTCTTGATTTAGACTAGGATGTCATGAACCCGCGTTTGATTCCTCACCCACTCTGCCCGCTTCCGGTCTCTTAACGTTACACCTATCATTTTTCTTTTCTGCTCGCTGCGTTGTCGTTAATTTAAGCAGAACCCGTTTCGATAGCATCCACGTTTCTGCCCCATATATTAATACCGATAAGATGAAGCTGTTATATACTTTTCTCTCAACGCAGATTTGAAATGCGTGCAGTTAACTGCAGAAGCGACTCACCGACGTCTCGCTCTCGGAATGAATCTTCGGCCGTGTGCCTTTTGAGCGCATAAGGGACACTTCGGCAGCGTAGCACGAACTGCTGCCGCGGAGCTATGCGCCCGCATCTATCTGCTATCAGCACCAAATGAAACGCGAAGTGCGGAGAGCGCGGCCGGCGATAAAATCAGTGCGACCTACCAGTCACTGCACGCATCCGCTATCAGCAGACAACGGTCAAGAATATTGCTTGCTCACACGTGCGCCCGAGCTTAACTCGGCGCATTTTTACTTCTCCGAGACGCCGCCAGTGTCGTGGTAGGCGCTAAGAGCCTAAAGGTCGCGGCTCGTGTGCAGTTTGCTCGGCCGCTCCGAGGGAGGGCGCGCCGGCAGCGTGTTGCTGCAATGCTAATAGGCGAGTCATCGCGCCGTCATCACAAACGATCATTATGCGGGCGCTGGTTCAGCGCGTTCATCGCTGTAGCGAGCAGTACGTCAGACCTCCACCGAGAAAAGAAGATCGAGAAAAAACTTGCGTCGTGTCGTTGCCCATTACGTAGGTTTTCATGCTGGAGGCGATAGCCTCCGTGGGTTCATAGCTGGGCTCCAGCAAGCAACTAAATAGTGGCGAAAGAGCGCAGTGCAGTCAGCGGGAAGCTACTGATGCATCTCTCACTGTACAGTACTGATACCAGGCGATTCTGTACGATGAAAGGCCAAGGTAGAACAAGTGGTAGCGAAAGTCACATGGGTACCAGCGCGACTACAGAACAAGGAACGAGTTTTTTGGCGCCCCCTGGGAGAGGTGCTGTTTTTGAGTAATGAATAAGAAAGCGTGACGTCATATTGCTGTGTCTGTTGCGCGGTTTTGAATAATTTTTTTTAGACGACAAAAGACAAGGCCAACGGTGACGAAGAGAGAACGGTGCTCGGACAAGTCGGCAGATAACTGACACCGTAACTTAGCAGTTGGTTTAACTTGACAGGAATTTTGACTGCCAAGGTTTGTCCAAGCATTTCTAAACCAATCGTCGTCGCCTTTCTCTTTTGTCGCGCGTCATATAAACGCATGCTGTGGGTGGTTTCTGGAGCTACCTTCTTCAATAAAAAAAGAATTCAAAATGGGTGTTACAGCCGTCCGAAAATGAATCACTCTATTTGAGTGACATCACTAAATAGACAAATAAGTGATACCAATAGAAGTAACGTTGCATCGAAAGCTGTCGTTTATGAACTCCCAATTACACAATTAGATATGTCGTCACAAAAAAAAGAAGTGAAATATTCGACAGTAGGAAGGCATTCAGCAGCCGTGGAGTCTTCAAACGTGGTCCCTAGTGTCAGTAAAAGAAAACGTGGTCAGGCCAAAAAAAGATACTTAAGGACAAGTAGCGTACGTACCATCAACGTCAAAAAAAAAACACGAATAGAGTAACTCAAACGAGAGCTCGAGAAAGTAAGGCTATCAGATCCTGAACAGGAAATTAAAACCGGGTTCGTTAGCACTTGAAAAGAGCCGCTATCGCGTTTTAGAAGGCGAAACTCACCTGCGCGGCTAGTTAATTTCCTTCAACTAAGAACTCGGCACGCTTTTCGCGATTAAATTGCTTTGCTCTGGTTTCATTTCACGCTGAGAGAAGTCAATTAAGTGAAAAAGTGAACAGAGTAAAGGGAATTGGATACCTGCGCTTGCCTAAGAGCGAAAGCCCTAAATGTCTACAAATCATACTCAGGTCCGTCATGTTTTTGTGCATATGCGTGTTTTACTGCACCACTGATTGCAGCGTCGGTCACAGCGAGCGCCGAGGCAAGACGAATAGATAGCTGAATATGACTCCGTCTGTCGTAGGCCCTTTGAAAACGACATCATTTAACACTACCAATTTAGAGTGACTTTAGAGTTTCATATCTTCATTTAAACCTATCGGTTACATTTACATACCAGCATTGTAAGTAAGAACTGCTTGGGTACATTCAGGTAACGTGGATACACTAAGTCGAAGCTGAAATCGAAACACGCAGCTAAGGGAAGGGACGTGAAGCCCTATACGGAATCCTATGCGAGTTCTGAAAGCAATGAAACCTTCTGGTTTAAGCGCCAAAGCGACACAGCGAGACATCGGTAGCGCAGGTGTGCATGCAATGAAAACGCCAACATTTGCCGCGACCTCCCCGGCAGGCCAAGCCAGCCAAGCGTTGACGCCGCATCATCAGGACAGTCAAAAAAGGCGCAGTTCGGCCGCCTTTGCTCTGCGGCCACAGCGAGCTTTACCCTACCAACACAACGAAATGTGAAAATGTCGCGCACAGATAACCCACGTTGTACACAGACACCTGCAAAGAAGGAAAACCGATGTAGCCGCCGCGGTCGCTCAGTGGTTAAGGCGCTCGGCTACTGAGCTGGAGTGGCCGGGTTTGAACCCGGCCGCCGCGGCCGCACTTCTATGTAGGCTAAAGGCAAATAGCGCCCGTGTGCTGTGCGATGTCAGTGCACGTTAAAGATCCCCAGGTGGTCGAAATTATTCCGGAGTTATAAAGAACGATAGCAGTTGTGTAAGTGATATATAAGTGTTATGCGATATATATATATATATATATATATATATATATATATATATATATATATATATATATATATATATATATATATATATATATATATATATATACACACCAAAAGTGATTTCTGGCAGCTGATTTGGTCAACATAATATAAAATCACCAAAAATTGAAGAAACATAACAGGATTTAATTCACAACGTTTCGGCTGAGGACCAGCCTTTTTCGAGTGTAGTACAGTGTTTGAAACACGCAGTTTTTATTCTCTATTCTCTATAAAAACTGCGTGTTTCAAACGCTGTACTACACTCGAAAAAGGCTGGTCCTCCAGCCGAAACGTCGGGAATTAAATTCTGTTATGTTTCTTCAATTTTTGGTGATTTTATATATATATATATATATATATATATATATATATATATATATATATATATATATATATATATATATATATATATATATATATATATATATTGTCACTGTATTGGGGACAAGAGAAGGACCCGGCAGCTTAGCAGCTAGCACGTCCTTCAGGAAGGGAGACGGCGAACTTCAATATCCTTCAATCCGAGCGCCACCAGAGCGTCAACGTCTTTTTTGTCTGAGAGATAGAGAGAGAGAAAATTGGTTTTTGGGGAAAGGAAATTGCGCAGTATCTGTCTCATTGTATCGGAGGCCACCTACCTGGCAATATTTGTCTCTTTGCACGCTACGCACCTCTGTGTATGTCGCTGGCGGGGAGTTTGTAATGTTCCTTCTCTGTTACAGATGACACGCATATAGTTCAAACTGAAGCCTAGTGCACATTAATCGCTGCAGTGCCCGAAGATGTTTTAAACTCAATGCTGCTAAATCTTTCGTGACTTTAAGCATAAAAGGTTCATTGTTTGGCAGCTGTGACAGCCTCATCCTTTATCACTTTCTCATATATTTCAAAAGTGTAAGTTTGCGGAGATTTCGGCAACGACCGTTTGCCATATTTTCAAATATATGGAAAGTCATTCGGAGGGCACGGCACTCACGTGGATAAATTACATGGGGTGACACAAACTAGAAGTAAGGCTTAAGCCTTGAAAGGAATAAACGAAGAGGTGCAGGCAGCTGATCAGAAAGAAACAGAAAATGGGCTTACTATTTCTCTCCGCTATTGTTCACTGCACTTGACTAGGGCAATGTACGCAGAAAACAATATGAGAAACGAAATGAGCGAACTAATAATAGCACCGCAGTCGAACACGAAGGATGGAATGAGAATATTTTTCATCGAGCCTTTGAGTGAATCCTCCTCAACGCAACTTAAAGGATCTCCTTTGTACAACCCACACAGACAGGAAAGCCGAAGCAGTATGCAAGACAAATTAGAAGGTTATGTTAAAATGTGTTGCCCCGCCGCGTTGGCTCAGTGGTTAGGGCGCTCGACTACTGATCCGGAGTTCCCGGGTTGGAACCCGACCGCGGCGGCTGCGTTTTTATGGAGGAAAAACGCTAAGGCGTCCGTGTTCTGTGCGATGTCAGTGCACGTTAAATATCCCCAGGTGGTCGAAATTATTCCGGAGCCCTCCACTACGGTACCTCTTCTTCCTTCCTTCTTTCACTCCCTCCTTTATCCCTTCCCTTACGGCGCGGTTCAGGTGTCCAACGATATATGAGACAGATACTGCGCCATTTCCTTTCCCCAAAACCAATTATTAATATTATTATTATTATTATTATTATTATTATTATTATTATTATTATTATTATTATTATTATTATTATTATTATTATTAATATTATTATTATTATTATTATTATTATTATTATTATTATTATTATTATTATTATTATGTTAAAATGCCAACCTCACCCTGTCAGCATCTCGCATCTTATTTATTTGTGAAATTTTCATTTCAAGTGTTATTCTCCCGAGAAGCTCGGCTTTTTGCATGTGTGGCTAGATTGCCAACTATAGACAATACTCAATGGCATACTATAGGTCCGCGCTCCCTTCGAGCGTACGTGCACATTTACAAAATGAGAATAAGCGAGCGTATGGCATAAATCTCAAACATTCGATTAAAGGATCTTATCTCAGATACAGGCTTTAAGGCATGAGATAAAAAGAAAACGTACCTCGCGGCGAAGATACCAAGAAAGTATAGGAGAAGCTGAAGCTTCTATCCTTGTCTTCAAGCTCATCGGTGTAGGAAAGTGCATCCTCAGTGCCCAAATCTGCAGACAGTATGTTGGCTGGGAAGAAACTTGAAAAAAAAAATATCGAATGTCTTGACGGAAATTGAATGCAGATCAAAATGAGACTTTTAATCCTTTTTTTTTTCGTGTGAAAATATCGCGATGCGGGCTGTCAAATAACTGCTATTGTTTTTTTTGTTCTTGCAGGTCTAGTGCTTATTAAGCATTGGAAGCACTGTGTACAGTCATGGACAAAAGTTGAAGTGAAAGGGGATCGCAAGAAGAAAATTACTTTCACGTTGCTTCGCTACGCGCTCTGCTTACAGCTCCTCGGAGTCTTCCAGCAAATAAAGCATGCATACTGCTAATTTTGCTTGCACAATACTTTGCCTGACCTCAATGAAAGTTATTTCTTCGCACATCTGCATCCGCTGAAGTTTTTCGCGTCTCTGTGGTCTTCGAATTTGTTTAGTTCGGTTTATGGGGGTTTAACGCCCCAAAGAGACTCAGGCTATGAGGGACGCCGTAGTGAAGGGCTCCGGAGATTTCGACCACCGGGCGTTCTTTAACGTGCACTGACATCACACAGTACGCGGGTCTCTAGAATGTTGCCTCCACCGAAATTCGACCACCGCGGCCGGGATCGAACCCGCGTCTTTCGGGTCAGCAGCCGAGCGCCTTAACCACTGAGCCACCGCGGCGGCGCTTCGAATTTGTACATAGACGAGCACTACATAGTCTTCTCACGTGCCAGTTTTAAGCTTCATCACGAATAAGATTCATATGATTAAAACAGTTTGAAAAGGGGGAGCTGTCTATCGTAGAATAATGTTATGAAGAAACGCAGACCTCTGTACTTTTCCTTTCGGAGAAAGAACAAATTCTTTGTTTCCTCTGCAAGTTCTCAGCCTTTGCTCACGCCGTAACCTCACCAATAATGTGGGCCGTAAATCTATTACACAGGACTCATCTCTCTAGGATGGAACAAGGTGCAATGTACTACCCTGCTGAAATAAGTTGTATGATGCAATAAACTCTACAGTTTTTCATACAAATATCATACAATTATAATACAAATGTAATTATTTTTTGGAAAATAATACATTTGTCATGCAATACCATACAAATTGTATGAATTATACTTATTTTTATCACAAATTCAAAATTTGTGTCAAATCCAACTCACCCAACATGTAACTCTTTTAAATTCACGAAATTTGTATGACGAATCCTGCATGAGGTTCAACTGCATCACAAAACTTTTCTCAGCAGGGTACGCAAACGTCAGAGTATTTATCCAATTCGAACTGTTCCTCTTTGCCCGACGAATGTAGCAAGCCGGCGAAGCCTTCTGAGAAATATCTAGGATTCTGCGGCGTGTTCTTTTTAGCCCTATAAAAACAAAGGCAAACAAAACAAAAACAGCAAAATAGAAGTGAGCCCAGATGCACATTTCTGGGGCACGAGGACAAACAATGTCTTTGTTGTATCTGCTGCTAAGCAAACGAATGTTTCGCGAATGTAAACACATCAGCAACGTACTCGTATACAAATGAATCGGAGCCTATATGGTTTTAGAATAAACGCCGCAGGGTAAAAAAGGCACTCTGTTCGTTTTCTGTTTGAAGTACACACCGCCGACAAACGTTTATTCTTGGCCTGGAGCAACACTCTGAGTGAAATAAGAACGAGCCATTTTTCAGTCTACGGCACTGCATAAATAAATGCATAAATAAAATGCAAAATGCATAAATAAATGCCCAATGCATAAATAAAAGAAACGGTACAGAAAATTCTCACATCAACTGCTGCAAAGCCGGAAGTGAGCGCACCGCCATCTTGGAAAACTCAGCTCCTTTCTTGTCTTTTTACGCCCATTTGCTGATTTTTTTTTTCCCTCGATCATCCCCGCTGACTCTCCCTGTCCTCAAGTCTTTGACGCCCGAGCAAGTATAACATCACTGCTTTAGTTAATGTGACGTGTCTTCAATGGAAAGAAATAAAGGTAACAAAGAAAAAGATATTCATTCATTCATTCATTCATTCATTCATTCATTCATTCATTCATTCATTCATTCATTCTACGCACAGGAAAATGCATTTGGTGGGAAAGTTCCTTTCACTTGTGAATGCCTTATCAGCATAAGAACCTTACTAAATGAAGTCTATTTTCTCTATGGTGGTTAGCGTAAGGAAAGTACGAAATTAGGAAAGAGACGCGGGGGTGAACGCAGCCGCGGTGGCTCAGTGGTTAGGGCGCTCGACTACTGATCCGGAGTTCCCGGGTTCGAACCCGACCGCGGCGGCTGCGTTTTTATGGAGGAAAAACGCTAAGGCGCCCGTGTGCTGTGCGATGTCAGTGCACGTTAAAGATCCCCAGGTGGTCGAAATTATTCCGGAGCCCTCCACTACGGCACCTCTTCCTTCCTTTCTGCTTTCACTCCCTCCTTTATCCCTTCGTTGACGGCGCGGTTCAGGTGTCCAACGATATATGAGACAGATACTGCGCCATTTCCTTTCCCCCAAAAAACCAATTAATATTAACCGCGCTATTCGCTAGAGCAGCTTAAGTTCCCCTGAACTAGCAGCTCTACCCCGTGCGGTCACTAGGTTTCCCACTCGCCCAAATTCTCGCGACATTCCGTTCGCAGTTACTCCCTGCAAAGTTCCCCATCGGTGCGAAGTCCCTTCGGAGCTTAGGAATTCGACCAAAGCAAGACAGAGAGGCAACCGGAAAGACGAAGGCAGCACGGGAGAGAGGGAGGGCAGGTCGGAAGGAGTGCTAGCGTTCCGAAACGCTGACCCAAGCTCGCCCGGTAACGGCGACCGTTTCCCTATGCTGAATTGCGGGGCAAACGAGCTACTTCAACCGCATAGTTGCGCTTAAGGGGATCGCGAAGTTGGCTCCCATTTTCCTCCTAAAAAAAATACCTGGATGTCGAGACTTGAGAAGCCGAGAAGTCGGCGATAAGCTACACGGTTATGGCGGCGCAGCTGTGGTCTATTGCCTTCGGCCGAGGCCAGCGACGGACTCAGGCGAAGTTTCGGTCTGTAATGGGCAATAGCTTTCACCCCATTTAATTTGGTTTGGTTGGTAGCGGTTTCACGTCACAAAGCAACTCAGGCTATGAGGGACGCCGTAGTGAAGGGCTCCGGAAATTTCGACCACCTGGGGTTCTTTAACGTGCATTGACATCGCACAGTACACGGGCCTCTAGAATTTCGCCTCCATCTAAATTCGACCACCGCGGCCGGGATCGAACCCGCGTCTTTCGGGCCGGCAGCCGAGTGCCATAACCACTCAGCCACCGCGGCGGCTATTTAATTTAGTTTCTCTGGAAACTGTGTAGAGATATCCCGCTGGCGAAGCTGGAATGATGGTTTCAGCGCCATTTCTGCTAAACCACAAGTGAGAGCTCGTTCGCGTTATATATTACTCCACCATTTCACGCACCATGTTTATTTTTCAGCGCACCTGGCGGAGCTAGATTCCTTATTGTCTTCCGACATCATCATCATCATCAGCCTGACTACACCCACTGATGGGCAAATGCCTGTCCCATGTCTCTCCATTTAACCCTGTCATTTTCCAGCGGCGGCCACCGTATTCCTGCAAACTTCTTCCCAACATACGTAGCTTTATACGAAAATTATGATTCGTTGTCATAACGGCTTCCGAAAATTCGACAACGGACTTTGTCTGCTTGCAATAGTCGCCGTATTCCGTGCGCAGATATTTCGAGCCGCAATGAGAGATCAGCGCAGTAAAACAACAGTAGTGCATGGGATCGTATCAAGAACATACATACATTACAAAAGATGGAAGATATGAAGATAAGTTGTCTCCGCATCTAATCGTATAAATCTCAAAGAAGCCGAAGAAGATTCGGAAAAGCTTTCTGCGAGAACAAAGGGAAAAAATGAAGTTACAGCGGACGAACACGATTCAGTGCAGATCAGCGCCAGTGAGATGGTCGAGGCGGCTTGGTTGAGTGGTGTAAGTGAATTGACTACCTGCAAACAATGTAGCACACGAGCTGAAAGTGTTTCACTGGCGGAAAACCAGAGTTTTTCATTACAAAAAAACGCTTGAAAATGATATCCCGGTGAAATATCAGAAGATTGACTGTGTTAGAAGCAGTTGAGCGTGAATAAAGGCATTTCACTGGCTGAGCTTAGCTGAAGAAGTGTGCAGAGAAATGTCCACATTATTGTAATTTCTACATGAATTATATCATTGTGCATGTGACAGCATAGGCTAATGTTTGAACGAAATGTTTTATAAAAACTTTGAGCATCATGCCGTTTTGCATTCTATCAATGAAAAGCTTCCATCTGGTTGACACATTACAACAGCTCAACGTGTTGAAAGCTATGCCTTTTCTTTCTTTATTTTTTCATGATAGGTTGGTTTGAAGAACTGTTTTTGGATTTCTGGTGCTCAAGCGGATCTATCTGCGTTTCTGATTTTTGTTTATATTTGACAGGAGTCGATGCGCCAGTCGAAGCAACGTATACACAAAGGAAACATAATCCTATTAACTAAAAAAATAGACTGGCTGTAGTTTCCAACAACAAAATGATTAGGCCGTATGCTGTCTTGCAGGACTCCATGCCTTCCCTTTATGCCCAGTTATTTTTGTCTTGTCTTTTAGAATGTAAGTCGGCAAGCTCTTCGGCGTTGTACGGTAGGCGGCCGAAGCTCGCAATCGTCGCCCCGCTGCTGTCAATGTGTCACGCTCACATGTCACTACTTATTATGGCGTCCGGTGAATACAGATCAGTCCTCCCGAGGTGGCGACATGTGACCAGGGACCGCATTTTCGGAGAATTTCTCACGTGAAGAAGCTTCGTTTGGTTTATGGGGGTTTAACGTCCAAAAGCGACTCAGGCTATGAGGGACGCCGTAGTGAAGGGATCCGGAAATTTCGACCACCTGGGGTTCTTTAACGTGCAGTGACATCGCACACTACACGGGCCAACAGAAATTCGCCTCCACCGAAATTCGACCGCCGCGGCCGGGATCGAAGCCGCGTCTTTCGGGCCAGTAGCCGAGCGCCATAACCACTGAGCCACTGCGGCGGCCGTCCGCCTAATTTCTTAATACAGCAGGCAAGGAGCATAAAGCACACACACATGCTTCGGAAAAATGGAACTGAAAATTGTTTTTTGGGGAAAAGAAATAGTGCAGTATCTGTCTCACATCCCGGCGGACACCTGAACCGCGCCGTAAGGGAAGGGTTAAGGGAGGGAGTGTAAAAAAAAAGGAAGAAAGATGCAGTAGTGGAGGGTTCCAGAATAATTTCGACTACCTGGGCTGGAGCATTGGCTAGTAATTGATATCTGCTCAGCTTCTTCAAATCTACGTTTTTTTTTATATATATAAGAGTGTGAACTAAAAGCACAGTCACTCCCCGGAGATTGCCCCGATCTGAGAATTACGCTAGGTACTCTTGTATTCGCCTATCACCAGGCGTTTGCGCACTGCTCAACGTAGGCTTTTTTGGACCTTTCCTTTTTCTTATTTTATAGGGCAAATCATGCATTCGTCTCGCGCGCGTCATGAGTGAAAGAGAGAGAGAGAGAGAAAGATGAGCGGAAAGGCAGGGAGGTTAACTAGGCGACACCCTGCATGCTACCCTGCACTTGAGAAGGGGAACGGAGGGAGAGATAGAAAGGGGAGAGGGGAAGGAAGATCACATTTCCACGTATTCATTGGCCATTACTTAGAGTGTACACATGGCACATTCTGATAGTTCGAAGACACGAAATGATAGGCGCCTCAGATGATAGGCGGCGAACACGCTATTAATGTCATAGGTGTATACGCTGCTTGGTGCATGGATGGCAGTGTGACGTGGGCTGGTCACGGATTCGTCTAATAGGCAGTCGCCGATAGAGCACGCCCGTAGTAACATGGAGCCTGTTGGCGCTGATTACCGACGCTGACAGCGCCCCTCCACGTCACGAGATGGCAGCGTGTGTGTTCCGGGTTAATCTAGCCTGAGCATACGTTCGGTTCCTGTCGTTAAATTGAATACCACCGCTGTCAGGAGCCGGGAATCAAGGGAAAACTGCCTCATTAGGGCTATGTGCGCTCGGCAGTGGGAGGTTCGTGTTCTGTCTCATTACGGCAGTCGTCATTCGTGGGATGAGCCGACGAGCGCATCTCCCGGGGTCATTACGCTCAGCACTCGCAGGGTGCATTCGGGCACGACACGCTGTCTGGTCATGCTAAACTTCATTCCTATGCAGCTTGAAGTATGTATTCGTGCTTATTGAGGCCGCCACACAGTAGTTCCACCGGTGCACAACATCCCGTGGAAGAGATTTTTGACCGGCAGTATTCACGCGGCATTAGGCACGCGGCAGTTCTGCGAGCAAGCAGGACTAGGATGCTGCACGTTTCAATTTCGTGCAGTAGAGAAGCTAGGGAATTCTTAGGATCTTAAATTCATTGGAGGGAGAAGCTAAGGAATACTTAGGATTTTAAATTCAACGGAGGTTTACAGCTTCTCCAAAGTAGAAAAAAGAACAACCCCGAGGGACCTCGGAGACCCGCGTAAAACGCCAAACGCGAGAAATCTCTAACCCGTCCTCTACCGAGCTACACTTGACGCGAACTTCGTTGCTGACCACCTAGGCAGCGTTTATATTATTGAAATCTTGCAGCCTGAAGTGGAGTGATCCATTCGTTGCGCGGCTGGAGCAAGTTTATTTCGCGGGGAAAATTTGAGCGAAAGCGGCTACAAGCACTATCGAAATCAGAATATTACGGGATGCGCGTTCTCAAAAAAGATGTGCACTGACTGACCCAGTAGGCTAGTTACGCGCATATGGTTTCCTCAACAATAACGGAGGGTTTATACTGTGAATAAGGCAACATTGGGAACGATACTATTTTCTTCGGCAAGCGTGTCCTGGAAAGCGAGAAGTGCTTCGGGAAGCCGATCGAACCGAATACCGCAAGCATTAGAAGGCGAGTATGCATGTGAGCGTATATACAGACGCCTAAACGGGCCTGTGAAACGTCAATCCAGGCAGCCTCCCGTGAAACATCAAAATGGGCCTACCACTCGTGATCTCTAGGCCGCTAATGCCAAGCAGCTTCCGTTGGTGAAGGCGGTAGGCTGGTAAGCATAGTGTGATATCGGTTATCAGTGCAAGCACATGCTCATGACGTAGGCCGTCCTGATATGTGCTATAAAAGCAGTGGCATCTTTGAATAAAATCACTTTCGTTCCTGCCCTGGCTTCGCTGCGTTCGTGTCTTTCCTCGGCCACGACAAAATCAACTGGCGACAAGAATGGGATGATGCTACGATTCTGAAGCAAGCACCGGCACGGCAGCTGGAATGGAAAGGACGACCGTGGCCGCTATCAGAAGGCAAGCATTTTAATATGTCAATACCAGGAGTTTCACAACGTTTCGGAAGCATGCTAGAGTTTAACCCAAGAAGCGACAACGTCAAGTCGTATTTCGAGGGGTTTGAAAATTTTGTGGCCCTTAACGAAGTTCCGGAGGCGAAGAAGTTGAGGTTGTTCTTGAACGTAGTAGCCAGTACTGTGTATGTGGAGCTGCAGAAAATTTTAGTCCCCGACAGTCCTACTGACAAGACTTTCGCGGAAATACAGAGGGCACTAGAACACCACTTCAGTCCCGAGTATTCCGTAATCGCCGAGCGTTGCAAGTTCAACAAGCGCATGCAGCAGGGAGGGGAATGCGTCAATGACTTCATGACGGAACTTAAACATCTGGCAGCCGCCGCGGTGGCTGAGCGGTTATGGCGCTCGGCTGCCGGCCCGAAAGACGCGGGTTGGATCCCGGCCGCGGGAGTTGAATTTCGATGAAGGCGAAATTCTAGAGGCCCGTGTGCTGTGCGATGTCAGTGCACGTAAAAGAACCACAGGTGGTCGAAATTTCCGGAGCCCTTCACTACGGCGTCCCTCATAGCCTTAGTCACTTTGGGACGTTAAACCCCCATAAACCTAAACCGAAACATCTGGCGCGTAATTGCGAGTTCAAGGCGTTTCTGAACGATGCCTTGAGGGATCGGCTTGTAGCAGGATTGCGCGACCAGGAGACACAAAGGATATTGTTCGCAACAGACGACTTAAACTTTGACAAAGCGTGTAAGATTGCGCTTGAAAAAGAACTTTCTGCGAGGCAAACTAAGGCGTTACATTCCCAAGCAGAACGCTTGGCCGACGTGAATGTGGTCCGAGGAAAGGCGGAAACGGAAGCCAGACTGTCGGAAAGTAAAAGAAAAATGACAAAAAATAACGCCGCCTGCTATCGCTGCGGAAAAAGGCATGATTCAGACAAGTGCTGGTATCGAAACGCAAAGTGTCGCGCATGCCCGAAGACGGGGCATCTACAGTCGATGTGCCGAGAAAAGAAGACTCGTCGAGTGAACTACGCGGAACCGACAGACGAAGAATCGGATGATTCACAGACGCATTACGTAGTGCTATCCACGGGAGATGGAAAGCAAGGCTACAAAGTTTTGATGCAGATTGAAGGAAAGCCCATTTCTATGTTTTTGGATACGGGCGCAGCTGTCACATTGATGCCTGAGAGTGTGTTCATGCAGCATTTTTCGAAGACTAAATGCAAGCCAACAAATGCAGTTTTGAAAACATATACAGGAGAGCCTGTAAAGCTGAAAGGAAAGGCAACCGTAACCGTTGAGCATAACGGCTGTGAAATTGAGCTTCCACTGCATGTAGTAGAGGACCAGGGCACACTTCTACACTACACTTCTAGGGCGGGATTGGCTTGAAAAGTTGCAGCTTGACTGGACAAGCGTCAGTGCCATCACAGAAAACACTGATCTGAATTCTCTGCGGGAAAAATTACCGGTAGTCTTCCGTACAGCACCGGGAGTGGTTCGCAACTTCGAAGCCAAAATAGCCGTAGACCCCAATTGTACGCCTGTGTTCTGCAAATTAAGCCAGGTCTATGCCTTTCGCTACTGAAGAGGCAGTCAGCGAAGAACTTCGAAAGCTAGAAACCCATGGCATCATAAGAAGAGTAGCTACGAGCAAGTGGGCTACTCCCATTGTACCGGTTCCGAAGCGTGGTGGCGGAATCACAATTTGTGGAGACTACAAGGTAACAAGTACACAAGACAGATTGCTACCCACTACCGCTTCCTGAGGATCTATACTCAATGCTAGCCGGTGGTAAAGTATTTTGTGCTCTGGACTTATCCTCGGCGTACCAGTAAGTGCCTCTCAGTGAAGCATACAAACCTCTGCTCACGATAAATACACATCAGGGATTGTACGATTTCCAAAGGCTTCCGTTTGGAATTGCGAGCGCACCGGCCTTATTTCAGGCCATGATGGACCAAGTACTGGAAGGAATTCCTAACGTCGGGTGCTATATAGACGACGTCATCATCGCAGGCAGCAGCACAGAAGATTGCTACAGAACTGCCACAAAAGTTCTCAAAAGACTCAGCGATCACAACATAACGCTGAAAGAGAAAAAATGCAAGTTTTTTTCGTGATTCAGTTGTCAATCTAGGCCACAAGGTTTCGGCCCAAGGGATCTATCGCACCGCTGAAAAGATCAAAGCGGTACGAGACGCACCAGAGCCCAGCACATCACAGAACTGAGGGCCTACTTGGATCTTATAAACTTCTATGGCATGTTCTTGCGGAATTTGGCAACTGTGCTCTATCAGCTTCTTCAAAAAGACCACAAGTGGAAATGGACGCAACAATGCAAGGAGGCATTTAAAGCAACTAAAGAAATGATTTTCAACAGTGAAGTACTAGCGTTCTATGACGTCACAAAGCCAATCAGCTGCCCTGGCTTCGCTGCGTTCGTGTCTTTCCTCGGCCACGACAGAACACATAGATATAATTTTTTTCAGCTGTTTTCAAGAAAAGTACCATTGCGCATCATTCGCCTACCCATCATGCCCTCTATTTGCGCCGTAATACCAAGAAGAGCGAGCTGGTGAGGTTAGACTAGTTCAGCCAAAAGCACTGCTCAAGATTAAGTACAGTGACCACACAAATCATGCGCCGCTTCTTCACTGCACAAATGTCGCACTCTGAACTGCAGTTAACCTAATTACGTTAAGCATCACAAATTAAAACTTGCACATCTGCTTTCCCTTCTTTTATTACTCCCTCGAACAAGTCCGCGGAGCCTTAAATGCGGTTTTTCATCAAGATGGCACCATCAGTTTCACCGTTACCATTGTCTTACGCTGGTCGTGATTTTTTGTGTCGTCGAGTTTACTCACCTCGCAGTAGCTGTAGAAGGCAAGAAATATGGTCAAGCTGCTTGAACCTGAAAGATGACACTATTACTACTCAGGGACGTCTTGTACTTTTTTTTTGTCAGGACGCCGAAATCCTTAAGGCTAAAACGTGCCCCACACGTCTACGCCTTCTGATTAGGCGCCATCACAATTGTTAGCTATTCTTGCCAGAAAGCAAAGTTGCAGAGCGAACCAACTCCAGAAGGCAGTGCTATCACGTCACGTTTCGGTGGTCAGGAAAACACACCCTCGAGCGTTTTCGGTCTCCTTGAGAACAGCCCAAGACAACGAACATACAGTGCGGCAGCGAAGAAAAGAAAAACAAACCACTCGCAGAGCAAAACGAATGCTTCACTACATGTATCGCAAGAGAAAAAAAATACTACACAGACACCTTTTAAGCGTGACAAGCAAAACAGAGCGGCGGCAATAAAGCGACGCCTCAGGGCATTAGGGAGGCTAATTAGAGCGATAAGTAACAAATGGTCCAAGAATAGAAGCTGCGGCAAGCAACTGGGAGAAAGGCAACGAAGATAAATAGCCCCTCGTTAAGTTTTGTGGCGTCGCGCACCGCATGCTTCTCTATCTTACCGAGTCTTCTCCTAGCAGCTGCCGGACTGACGCTGCTCTGTATTTTCCCTGTCCCTTTTCCTTTTCCTCATCTTGGGTTGCACCGGGCTTACCCAGAAGCTGGACCAACAGTACAGACCGGAGGACCATCACTAGAATGGGAATCATCGCCACTTCTGTTTACCACTAAATTGAGAGGGCATAGTATAGATATAGATAGATAAAGAGGAGGAGGGAACGGCAGGGATGTTAGCCAGAAAGGGGTTCCAGTTGGCTACCCTGCACTGGGGAAGAGGAATACATAGAGGAATACATAGTAGTAGAGCAAAAAAACAGGGACGACAGGATAGAAGGAAACACAGGCGCTAGACACCAACTGACTTAATATGCCATAACTGCCGTTAGCACTAAAACTCGCAGGCTCAGATTTCGTCGATGTTTGTCTGTCTGAAGCTCTTCACAGTGACCTTGAGGTTGATGGCGAAAAGCAACCTGTCTCTCCGATCGCAGAGCAGTGGTGCATCGTTTTACCGCTGAGCCAGGAGTAGTATGAGGACTCCCGGCGACATATACGAATGTAGAGAATGAACAATTGCGCATATATGGGCACTAACCTGTTAACCTTCTCGAGTCACACTCTTAAGACGTAGTTTAAGTCCGCCACCTTTTTGACCTTGAAAACCGAACCCAGAATCAAAACTTCCAGCCTTGAAGCAAGTGAAATCCGGAGTGCACCTAATGCGCATTTGGCCTAACACCGCTCAATCGTCCGCCATTTTTTATCGGTATCATACTGTCATTTCCATTGCCGCGTCGGGTTTGGCCTGTAGCGGTGGCGGAAAATGCCTGCGCTCCTTCAAGACAGCAATTCCAATTCGAGTAAAGGGTTCGTGCAGTTTCTAGAGTTCGTGAGTTCGTGCACTATCTAAATTTCCCTTGAGTGAGGGTTCGAGTTAGTGGGTAATTAACATCAGGCTTCATAGCGTTTGTGCCTTGCCCCTTGTCATCGTTTTCGAAAAAAACAGCCGAGGGTAGCCCAGGCGAGAGAGGCAAGTCCGGCGAGAGATTGCCGGAAATCTTGTAGGCGCCGCCGCTTTTTGCACAGCCTGATAGGAAGAGCTCTACACCGCAGCCACCCAGAAATTAGCGGTTTAGTCCCAATAACCCCAACCATAAAAGCTACGGCGTAACTCTTTTCTTCGCTGCGTATTTGCCCATTCTTCGACGGCCCGTACACTTTTTAGGAGGAGAGGATATTTGTTCGCAGTACGTGTTTTATATAACTTCCATCCACTTGAGGTTCATTTGGATCACTGATGCAACAAGTCAAGTACAGCACCCGGCAGCGGACACTAATGCACGCTCTCTTATGTGTGTTATCGCTGTCCGGCTCTGGACGTTGTTACCTAGGCACAAATCCTGGAGAGTGGTCTGGTGACGGGGCAAATCGGGCCATGCCTAGAGAATGACGTAGCTTGGGAGTAAAAGGTTATGAAGCGGGCAGTCTCGTTTCATGTATGCACACACTGTTATTCAGTTTTTTTTACGCCGAAAAGTGTCGTCCGCCGAGTTTTTGCTTGTTTCATCAGCGAATGATCTAGCAAATTTAGAGGTCACCTGTTTGACAATTTTAGCCAGCACTCTTTCGCAGCAAGCGAAGAAGTAGGCGCGCATTAGGCATATTTCACGCCGAGTTAAAGGTTCGGTCCGTTGTATGCAAGTGAGCGGTTAAGAACGCGAAGAAATGAACTGAATTTAAGCGGTCTTGCGTTACCTGCCTCTTTGATGAGGACGCAAGCACTTTCTTTCCTTCAAGACCGACACGAAACGCAAAACTAGCGCATGCGCTGTGCGATGTCAGTGCGCGTTAAAGATTCCCAGGTGATCGAAATTCTTCCGGAGCCCTCCACTACGGCACCTCTTTCTTCCTTTCTTCCCTCAGTCCCTCCTTTGTATTTTCCCCTACGGCACGATTGAGTATCCGCCGAGATGTGAAACAGCTACTGAGCCATTTTCGTCCGTAAAAAATGGCTCATTTTCCTTCAGGGCAATTAATATATGTGCACCTCAAGAACTTGATAAAGAGAAAAACGCCCTGACCTACACGGCGCCTGCCGCGTAACGCATCGTGTAGTTTGAACGCAAGTTCATCGCTGAATTTCCGGGGTGTGAATGGTGATACGTATACATTCCTCGTTAATGTACGTTGTGTGTAGTGCTTGCGGCTTCGAAAGCACCTTGTGACATTTTTCAACCGTACTTTTAGATGCAGCAGCACCCTTCATGTTCATCCGTTCGCTCTGCTAGACACTCGTGCCGTGTGTTGCGTTGAAATATGCGAAACTTGTGAATATATTTTTCACTCTCCAGTGTGAGAAGCATGAGAATAATGGTATTCGCTGCAATGACTGAGACGGACACACATCTTCTTGTTTTCATTCGGTTTTCACCCGGGTCATTTACAAGCAATAGAAGGTTTTAAAGAATGAGTCGGTCAAGGAGAGTCAGACACCTTGAGTCAGGTATCTGAACTGAGTCAGAATTTAGTTCTGAAAGTTAAAACTTGAAGTTAACAAACGCATGCATGAGCACACGGATTCTACGCAAAATGAGGAGGAGGGGGAGGAGGAGGAAAATCATTTATTGTTACCATAACAGAAAAATGTTCTTGAGCTTGGCTGGTGTCTTCATCATTCCAGAACTGCAATATCCTTGGCCGTCCAGCGAATTTGCAGAACAAGTGCTTGTTGGCTTGCCAAGGTATCGCCGGTGACCTTCGCCTCCCACCACTCTAATAACGTGTACTGCGTCTTTAAGTTTTCTAGCTTGCTGCCGCACCACCACGAACTGTGAATGAATGTGGGACTGTCTCCTCACCAGGAAAAAGTGCTGCGATATGTTGTTGGGTATATCCTAGTATGTCTTTACACATGCGGGGAGGCGTTTGCATTATTCTAAGTGCTGCAGAATCTTCTGTGCTAAACTTTCTGCGCGGCGCTGGATATGTCCTGCGATTCAGCCGCTGTGCCTCGAGGCGTTCACTATAGTTGAACGACAAGATGAAATTATTTCGTCTTCCCTTTCCTTTAGGCTGTTCGTGTACGACTCAGTACTGGTTCTTGTAAACTTTCCAGAAATGAGCATATGTATAAATGCAGCGCTAATCTTGGCTGCACACTTACCATCAGGTACATGAACACGGCTTACACAGCTCTGTCCAAAGAGCAGTGAAGACAGTGAACACACCTTTCAGCAAACAATGTGGTATGACGATAATAATAATAATAATAATAATAATAATAATAATAATAATAATAATAATAATAATAATAATAATAATAATAATAATAATAATTGGTTTTGGGGGGAAAGGAAATGGCGCAGTATCTGTCTCATATATCGTTGGACACCTGAACCGCGCCGTAAGGGAAGAGTAAAGAAGGGAGTGAAAGAAGGAGATGAAAAGGTAGCAGATTAATACAAGTGAGACTGCCAGTATCATTCTTAAAAAAGGAAATGTGGTCCCATCAATTCTTTAAGAATGCCCAGCATACATTTTAAAACAGGCAACGTTTAAAGAAAGCCAAGGAGAAAAATGAGAGACAACTCGAAGACTAAGAGATATGCAGAACTCTGTGCACACATTTGAGAAAGAACAAAAACGAATCCTAATCCCAAGCAGACAAATGATAAGCCTAGTGCCAGTCCAAGAGGAAGCTTGTACGCAGTCTAACGTCGGTAGGTGCCCGAGGCACTGGGGATCGCACCAAGCACCTTCCACATGCGAGGCGGAAGCCGGAGCCATTAGGCCACCGCTGCTTTTTTTTTCTTTATTGCATGGAAGAACTTCTGTAGAAAGGAGGAAACTTCAATCAGACTAGTTCGCGTCTCAAGTTACCGGGCTGCTTAATATGAGCCCCCCATAGCCCTAACTCACCACTGCATCCCCATCAAAACATCAAAATTCAGGGAGGCACACACAAGCATCTAGGCACGGCAGCCAGCTTGGAGGTTCGTCGCGAGCAGCATATACACTCCTCACCAACGCACACTGTCATTTAGACAACACCACTGTAATATTATTCTGACGTTCGATGCTAACTGGGCGTCATCACTGGAAATGCAGTTTCCTCTCTTCAGTAGCCGCGTACTCACGCACGAAGTACTCCGCCTGCTTTGCTTTCGCGTGAGGCGAGGCCTTAAGGCAAAATGCATATTTCGCTTCATATGAGGTGTTCTTCGCTGGAAATTCCGAACAGTTGATAATTGCAGATGCGCGGGACACTCATCCGTCGATCATATGAGCCACGCTACCGGCGGCCTGCATATGAGGATAAAAAAAATGCCTAAAAAGCAAGTGCACACGCAAAGAGCAACTTAGCCCACAGCAGGCCATCTTGACTGTTCACTTCGTCGGGGCTCGCGATTGGCGGACTGCTTTCCGTGACGTCACCAGCACCTACGTCGCACCCCAGCGTTCCGTCGTCCCACCGCAAGCACAATATACGCAACGAACACAGGTATCACAATATTACCAGGGCGCTGGAAAAGACTGACGTAGGAAGAGAAGTCAGCGACAGTGGTGCGGACCGGAAGCAAGACGACGATAGGAAGCGGGCTTAGAATAGCAGACAACAGGCTCTGAAAAGAGTGACCGCTATAGTGGAACCAATTATTGTTTCGCTGGCACCAGCCTCGCCCGACGACGAGCAAGGTGGCAATTCGCGAACGGCGCACTGCAGCAGGTGGCGACGCGCGGCCACAAACCGGCCGCAGCAACGCAGCCGACGGGACGCGAGACAGCGCGCTCGCTGGAAAAATTACTGCCGTCCGAAGATACTCGTTGCGTGCGCACGATGACGATGAAATTCCTTTTCCCCGCTTCTCCTCACCTTCTTTCAGCGGACTTCTCTCGCCCCGAAATCCGCTCCAGTACGGAGAGGACGCGAGCAAAATTTCAGTCCGAGACGTGCTGCCATCTCTCGACTGCAACCGCAAGCATACACTGCCTGCGACCGCTTCCAGCCGCGTTTCCAGCTCTGCTAGCTGCTAGCGCTGACTCTGCGCACTACACCGCTAACTCGACTAAACCGCAGGCCAGATTAAGTTACTGGCCTTTTTTCATCCTCGTCAGACCCTAGTGTTTACATCTTTCACTGCCTATAATCATGCGAAACCTTTCGCTTCGTTCCCATTGGCCAGGGGGACGTCCTACGTTTGAGAAAATAGTCACTTGACAGATTTGCTCACTAACTGGCTTGCATAGCTGATGTGCTAGTGGAAAGGAAGCAACGACTGGGGCAAGAGTTGACTGACTGATTGACTGTTTGACCGATTGACTTCGTTCCGCTTTGTCCAAGAATGTTTCAAAAGAAGGGCGCCTAGTGTTGTTAGTAACCATGGGAAGGCGACCTGCAGTTACAACAAGCCAGTCATCGGCAACTGAAGCTGGCGAGGACTGGCCAAAATACGCCTCGCATTAATCAGTATAGTTAGAAGCAAACAGCCGGCTGGGTAAGTTGACTTACCCGGCATCATCGTTTATGCGAGTAAGTTCCCATCCCTACAGGCTGTGCTTACTGCTGTTCGGCAGAAAGAAAACGATAACTATTAAATTATGCTATCTCCGTCTATACTGTTCGTAGGAGAGAGTGTGGAGTGTCGTTGACGAAGTGTCGAATCATCTGTGGAGCTGGTCTCCAGGTTTCTACATTTAGAAACAGTTCTTGCTTGGTTCAGGGGTCAAGGCCCCCGTTGCGCCTGCTCCAGGAAGGACTACGTCGTAATCATAATGAGCCTGGTTTACAAAGGTCGAAAGGTGTCTCGAGGATGAGGTAAAGATTAAAGCACGCTGAAGTGTGCCACGAACAACACCGTTTCTTAAGTATATTAAGTGTTGTACAGCGGAGAAATTGCCGGCAGCAATTGCAAGGCTATAGCATCCCGCCTATATGAAGCAGCCACCTCGGACTCAAGCAGCGGTGTTCACTAAGTCCCTTACTGATAATACAATAAAGACTCTGGAGCTCACGTTAAATCTCAGGAGCACTTACTGCAGTAAAATTATATTTCACGTCTCTCTGAAACACGTAGCTTTGAAATTTGTTGCAGTAACCTGAGTGTTTCAAATTTTGTGAAATGCAAATAATCACAGCATGTTTTCTGATCAAGGACTGTGAACGGCTTTCACTCGTATGATTAAGAAAGAAGACCAAATGAAAGCTTAACGGAAGTAGGTTGAAGTTGGCGTGTATCGATAGAATCGAACGTTCCAGCTACAGTGAGCTTAATGTCTCTGAAAACCGAATTTATTAGCTCGAAAGGATTGAACTGTAAACTATAGGCATCGCCATTTATCAGTCGATTTGGCTAGCAATCTACGACGACGTGCAGACGTATAGTACCAGATCTCGGAGGCCGGCCTAAACTGCCATTTGTTTCCGAACACGAATCACGAAGTCATTCATTTTTGGTCTTTCCATCACGAATTTCATTAAAAAGACAGAGAACAAAAATTCTCCTTTGACCCTCATTTACTCCGCAACAAATCTTTCTCACCCGTTAGCTCAGACTGCTACGAATAAAAAATGTTTAAAGTATTGCTGTATTTCACACGGCGGTGTCGCGAAAAGTATTTAAAAAATCGGGAAAATAAAACGTGGGTCATCCTTTTCCTCCCACTTTTATTTACCATTACGTCTCACGTTTGTCCCGTTAGTGGTTTGAACTCGAGCATGCCGACCATAAAAAACAAAAACAACGAACATTTGAAGAAAAAACAAGTATAGTGAAGCTTTACTTCCCTTGTGCTTTGAAGTGTGTCAGAGTGTGGCGGCTGTCCCTGAGATGAGAAAGAAGAAGCCTACGACTGGCGGACCTTGTCAAGGCGAGAGTCTCATGAAGGTCCCAGAGCGGCACATTGCGAGGAAATTTGGCAGCGCCTTAAGACCTCCAGTACTTTTTTTTTTTTTTACAAGCACGACTCTTCCTCAAGGTCTTATAACGAGAGCGAACGTAGTGAGAAACTTGGAGAATCCTTCGATGCGATTCAACTACAAAGAAAAAAAAGAAGACCCAAGGAAGCCCTGGAGATAAGCACGGGTGCGCGCTTTGGGAAAAAGAGAAGTTTCAAAGTTCGCAATAAGACGGTCGCGAAAGTGCAGGAGGCGTAAGCCAATGCTCGTGAGGGGTACTTAGTGCCTTCTTAATACTTGAGCTTAGAAGCCCTCGGCTCCTCTGCTTTATTTTGTTTCTTTTACCTTTACGTTTATACAGAAACTGACGTCGTCCGTAAAACGTTGAGAACTTGCTGAGAAGGTGTGCACAAAGTTAACTGTCTTCGCGTTAAATTTGAGAAACGGTGCACTCTGAACAGAAAGTAGTGAAAAGGGAGTAATCTATGCTCTAGCGCACTCTCTTTTATAAAAGCGGGTGCGCTAGAGGAGAGTTTATTCTCTTTTTACTCCTACATAGGCGAATTCGTGTGTAGAGTGCAGGGGTACAGAACCATTTGTTGTGACGCCGCTGATATTTCCGGCGTACCCGTGTTGACTGCGACAGACGTAGTCGAATAATCGCCGGCTACGCTTTGGTCAGTGTTTTTCATATAGACAACCTGTTAACGTTAGAGAGTCAAGGCAATCACGAGAACGAAAAAGTTGAACAGTTACTCCCTCCTTTACCCTTCCCTTACGGCGCGGTTCAGGTGTCCAACGATATATGAGACAGATACTGCGCCATTTCCTTTCCCCCAAAACCAATTATTATTATTATTATTATTACAGGTTTCAAGAGTCGCAAGAGTGACGTGCAGGTATTCAAGTCGATCATCCAATGCTCCTGCGCTGCAAAGCTTAGCAAGTGACACCTAACGTGTTAACTTCATATGCTTAGTAAACTAAATTTAAGACAAGAGTCGGCTAATAAAAGGATTCGATGTAGGGCTCTAAGTCTTTCTATTGTTACAGACTATGAATATTGGAACCGACAAAGCTGAGACCCCATCAAAAATATACAGCCCAAGGGGTTTGATTGCGATGCCTTCAGCGTGCCTGGTTGCGCATCTTCAGCAACCTCAATCTTTCAAGAGAGGAATACTTCGACCTTAATTTTCCCAAAGTTTGGACTGCTTGATGTGCTCATGAGTCCCGCAAAACAGCTTAGAGGCAAACCCCCTGGGCTGCAGCTTTTGACGGGGGCTGTACGTAGTACAACAGCATCATGTAGGCGCCTTTGCGCGCTGTCGTTTGATTTATGCTGTATTAAGTTTGGTGCTCTGGTATGTCTCGCCTCTTTGAAGTTAGCATGCATCGGTTAAGACGAGCCACAGTTAAGATTCGGTCATCAGCAGCCACGAGTGCCCCCGCCTTATGGCTGCAAAGGAAAGCTGCATAGATTTGTCAGAAACTTAGCAGTTTGAAAAAAAAAAAAAACTACTGTTGCGCCAAGATCAGTATGTACGACGTATTTTCTGGAAGGAAGGGCTGAAGCAATTTTCTTTCTTTGTAAAAGGGCGCAAGGTTGGTTCCAGTGCGCAATAAACAGCAGAAAATTCAAAAGATGAGAAAGGGTGCCTTGAAGCAGAGCATACGAGGACACTAAATGAAACAGCAGTCACAACACAGGCCGGACTACCAGCATAACTGACATGTTGTGAGAAGATTAGGTTACATCTGACCTACCATTTTTCGTCATGTTTAATTCATAGACAACAAAAAAATGAAAAAAAATAGTCCGTAGTTCCACGCAGACTCGAGAACCGAATAAGTGGATCGCGAATGACTGTCTCAGCAGACCGGAATGATCATGCCGGAGTCATCATGGCGTGTAGAAGAGGAAGTCGCCGTCATAGACAGCGTAACTGTAATGTGAAGCTGCGGGGTTTCTGCTTCCGAATTCTGCCAGGCAGAACAAATAGCATCTTCTAACTGCTAAAAGCTACCCTCCTTAGATATAATGCATACCTCCGATTGCGACCGGCGCATTTAATAAAAGCACACGCATTTCATAGTAAAGCTATCTTTTTTCTTACAGCGTAGTCAAATCTGAGCCATTTTACAAGAAACTGTATGCAGTACAAGGTGTTACTACAGAGCGGGTTAAATGACAGGCTCTGCAAGGTGCCTGTATACTGAGAGTTTCAATATATATTCAATACAATGCAACAAAGCTTGTTCAGAATACGCCACTTATACGGATACATTTACTAGTGTACTTGAAGATGATCCCAAAGTAGCGACTTAAGCCAATGTCAAAATTGGTGCGCTAAGCCCTTAATTTTTGTGGCGACAAAAAATCTGATTTGGACGAAACAAAAACACTCTGTATATTGCTAGTCCGAGTGAGCAGTTGGAGGCGCTGCTCTCAGTTCTCATACATTAAGTAACATACGGCCACAGCGCAACCTGCTGCGGATATGAAACAGGAACATGCAGTGGTTTCATCTCCCGGAATTCTTCAATGATAGTCTTACCCGTCATAATAATCATATATACTGAAGCCCCGGGCACTTTGTGCGTCCTTCTTGCGTGCGCAACACTCGCCTGAAAGCGCATTTGTACTGTCCCGTTTAACGATTTCTTGGCATGATCAGAAACATAGAAACTGACATACCAAGTAGACGAATGAAATGACTAAGTATTTGTCTATCATCATCGTCGTCATCGTCATCATCCTCATCATCAGCCTGAATACACCCAATGTAGGGCAAATACCTCTCCCATGTCTATCCAGTTAACTCTGCCCTTTGCCATCTGCGCCCACCCTATGCCTGCAAACTTCCTGATCTCATCCGCCCACTAAACCTCCTGCCGACCCCTGCTACGCTTGCCTTCTCTTGGAATCCACTCCGTTACCCTTAAGGACCAGCGGTTATCTTGCCTTCGCAGTACATGCCCCACCCAAGCCCATTTCTTCCTCTTGATTAAGACTGGGATGTCATTAACCCGCGTTTGTGCCCTCACCCACTCTGCCCGCTTCCTGTATCTTAACGTTACACCTGTGATTTTTCTTTCCATGGCTCGCTGCCTTGTCCTTAACTCAAGCTCAACCCTTTTCGTTAGCCTCCACGTTTCTGCCCCGCAAGTGAGTACCGGTAAGATACAGCTCTGGTACACTTTTCTCTCGAGGGATATCGGTAAATTGCTATTCATGATCTGAGAGAACCTCCCCTGTATTGCCCTATGAATTACCGCACCGCACTATTGCACATGCTGCAAAAAATGTGCCGCGGTTGTAACAGGAATACTTGACTCAATGAAAAGTTCATGGTTCTTCCGCAATTCACCGAAATGAGAGTCAGTTAAAGCCTCATGCATATTACTAATGGCAAATGATTCACCGGTGCCCTTTATTGATATGTGAAGCGTGTGATGCTATTCGAGAGGTGAAATTACGCCGATGCACTACTGTCTTTCGCCACAGTGCATTGTGTTCACGCTCCGCTAGTCGTGAGAAATGTGCGAATGGGATGCACCGGACTTCAACCAAGCCTCGCTTATTTCCAGCACGCATGGATAAGGAAAAAGGCAAAATAAAGAATGACTTATCTCTGTTTGCTTGCGCTGGAAAAGCGTGACTGCATCGCAGCTCGTCTATTTCGGCATTCTTCTTAAGCAACCCTCCCAGAGATTGATTCTGTTTGTGCAGCGTTTCGTCTCAGATTAAATGCACAGGATCTCATTCACATCTTGTCTGTGGCCTCCCAATGGAGGGGACCGAAAGAAAGGAAGGAAATGCGTCACTAATAGAGACAGAAATCAAACCGTCAGCCTACGGATGCAGTGTCCATAACGGCGCCCTCCATTTGACCCGTGTGGCATACCTTATTGCTCCAGTTCAGTATAGCCGATGTTCCCTCACTCTTGCTGACCCAGGAAAGCGGCTCTTGCAGGAATGGGGCTTCGTCAGGTAGGGCGATTCTCCAACAACGGTTCTCCTCCATGTAAGGGAGGAGTCATTTAACAATTGTGCTCTTTCAACAATGGTACTCTTCAAGCAATGCTGTTACTCAGCCAGTGGTGGCCTCCCTGTTTTATTGCCCCTTAAGCAATAGACCTTCTGCATTCACAGTAGTCCGGAGTTCCCGGGTTCGAACCCGACCGCGGCGGCTGCGTTTTTATGGAGGAAAAACGCTAAGGCGCTCGTGTGCTGTGCGATGTCAGTGCACGTTAAAGATCCCCAGGTGGTCGAAATTATTCCGGAGCCCTCCACTACGGCACCTCCTTCTTCATTTCTTCTTTCACTCCCTCCCTTATCCCTTCTCTTACGGCGCGGTTCAGGTGCCCAACGATATATGAGACAGATACTGCGCCATTTTCCTTTCCACAAAAACCAATTATGATTATTATTATTATTCACAGTAGCCTTGACGCAGTGCCGCTCCTTTAACGATGTTGCTCATCAGCAATGGTGCAGCCCAAGAAATCTCTCCCGTAGCGCTATGAAGGACTAAATGTCCCGTCGGCGGCCATTATATATGCCACGCAAAAGCAGAGTCGATGTCCATCCTCTGCCCTGCCCGTGTGCTACTCAATTTAGACCGGCTTCTGCGAGTGTGAATGCGCTTTCAACCATTCACAAAGTGACTTTGCTCGTCTCGCGCTTGGTAGACATTGTTATCAAAACATGCATGTGGCATACGTATAAATTAAAAAAAAAAACGTTTTTTTATGTAAATGGTCGTAAAACAGACGCGAGAGTGCAATTCATGGCGATATATGTCATGACTTCACTCCAATGCCTAACTTCTGGTGACGCCCTACTCGAGTTGTCTGCTGCTTACGATCATGTTATGTGGAGAACATCGTGTGCCCAGCTTATAAAATTCGCACTTCGGCGGAACTGGCAGACGTCACTGCATGATGTTTTGAAAGCAATTCTGTCACCGAATGAAAACTACCGTGCTTGAAGCGCACAAGCAATAATTTCCTGGTGCCGTGGCCCATGGGTGACTGCTTCGCTCTAGATTTAGAGCTAAGCTACATTGAGATTTTGTCCAGTGGCTTCTGAAGGTGAAAGAACGCTTGGAGTTTGCTTAGTGCCATGCAAATGTAGAAAAATTGGCAGTGGCTTAACCTGGCTAACCCTGGAATTCAGCGAAAAACAAGCACGCTAGCTAAGCGCCTGAGGCTCGTCCATGACATCTCCGCTACACGCTCGCGACAGCCGTTCTATATACTATACCCACATGACCACGTGGCTATGACGTGGTATCACATGGTTTTACGACACCCCCATTGAGTGCCATCACATTAAGGCGGAAAGCTGGGCTAGTTGGTGTGTCATCATTAATTAAAAGACTAGCGCATATTACTAGGACACAGGCATAAAAGAAGACAGGACGCGCGCCAAGTTGAGCGCTCGTCCTGTCTTCTATTTCTGTGTCGTAGTTATATGCGCTAGTCTTTTAATTAATAATAGTCATCACATCACCCCGTAGGATGTTCTTCAAGTCAAAGGTCAGCCCATAGGTCGCCCAATGTCAAAGGTCCAAGCTCAGAGGTCAAAAATCAAAGCTCAAAGGTCAACTAAAGGTCAAGGGTCAAGGTCAGGGGTCAAGGGTTCGACACCATAACTGCACCACATATGGTGATACAGGGCTAGCGTGGTTGGGCTGAAGGTCGTTTAAGGTCCTTCTCCGCCCTACGCGACGACTGCTTTACCTAGCGTATTGAAGCTTTTCGCTTCAAAATGCGGGAGACGCTTGCACGTTCTGGGGGCAAACGAGTTTTGAAATGCACGCGTAGGCACGAGTTCTCTTTCTTGTAGGGTGTCTTAGAGAAGAAAGCGGGCAGATGGCGAAATTTTATACGCGAAATGCATTTCCTGCCTTCTTTGAAAGTACCTAAACTGTAGTAGAGAGCCTTCAGGGTTGACGACCGGCTCCGGAAATGAGTTTTCTTTTTTTTTGACGGCGGCAGCTCAAGGGCCTGTTTGCATACTCAAGGGGCCGTACTCAAATTTCGACCGCCACTCAACCATCCTCGCACTCTGCAGGCATTCAAGAAGGACGAGAATGGCTCTTCATATTTGTGTGGGAAAGCTTTGAAAACTTGAGCGTGAATGCCAGGCACTTAAAGACAGCAAAGAAAAGGCTTCAGTTACTTTGTTTTGTTCGTGTTTTGGCATCGCAGGAGCGCATTTACCTAATATATATATACTCACACACATCACTTTTCTCTAGAACTCTTTCAAAGAACTGTGGACATTTCTAGCAGGCTTTCAAAGTGCAGGGACGCCGATGCGATATAAAGGCCGACCTGGAACTTAAAATAAGCGCAGACTTCATTTAGGTGAGAATGGTCAAGCTCTACGTATACTAATCGACGTGAATTAGCAAACTTTAAGCGATAGGTAAAAAAAAAAACAATTATTTCACACTGCACACTTCTACGCTGTCGATGTGGCCTGTCACTATTTCAGATTTGTTCTTTATAGTAGAATAGACACAAAATCCTCGGGCCATGCCAAGCATTCATCCCGAATAATAGACATCGACGTTGGCATCCACAATGCTGTCAGTGAACAATGTGTTTTATATTTGGGTGCGAATTCACAACAGGAGAGCTTGCTGGCTGGCTGACACTTTGGCTTTGTTTTTGCAAACTGTCAATCCTAGCCAACGTTTTCGCGCCAGACATTACCGCGAACCGAACTTGACGTATTCCCACTGCGAACCCTGCCTTGGTACGAAAGTTTCCAGCACGACAGACGCTAATAAACAGAAATAGTGAGTTGGATATATGAAGCTGCTCAATAAAAAAAGGACAAAACTTTCGTAATTTAGCGCCTTTCTCTTTGACGGCTTCGGCGACTTCCACAGGATTCTCTTCAGAGACTGCTGCTTGAGAGGACGAAGGAGCGCTAAGTACAGAAAAAGGAAGAAAAAATGGATACAACAGAGCTCGCGACGGAAGTTGAGAGGTCGCCTTGAAAAAGCCCAGCTGTATATCAAAGTCGAGTTCTGCAAAATGCCTTTTATATGTTGTCGTAAAAAATGTGAACGCACGCGACACAGTGAAGAACCTTTTTTATGTTCTCTAACTCGGTACCACAAAAAAAGAGCAAGTATATATTTTATACCTTGCCTACACTGATCCGCCGACATCAACAAAAACCGGTGACGTGAAAGGAGGGAGTGAAAGAAGAAAGGAAGGAAGAGGTGTCGTAGTTAAGGGCTCCGGTCGAAATTATTCCGGAGCCCTCCACTACGGCACCTCTTCCTTCCTTTCTTCTTTCACTCCCTCCTTTATCCCTTCCCTTACGGCGCAGTTCAGGTCTCCAACGATATATGAGACATACTGTGCCATTTCCTTTCTCCAAAAACCAATTATTGTTATTACAGAGTCGGGAGAAGGAGGTAAACGGCAGGTAGAAATGACGCCTTCCTCGCAGTGATCGGTTGGCAGCTCGTACCGCGTTGGCTGCTTTCAAGCGAAGATGCTCTGGCTGCGCTAAGCGAAGAACGAAGGTTATGGCGCTGCAGGAGCGGGTTTTATAAAGTGATGAAGACTTCATCACAAGACGCAGTTAACAGACCTCGTGTGACCACGAAAAAAAAAATTATAACGCCAAAGAAGAGTCGAGGGTTGGACGGAAACTCCTGAAGTTCGAAATTTTTGGAGAGCTGAGACGAAGAGTTCTCCTTTGCCTTCTGACATTTGGAACTTTGAGTGTGCCGGAACTGCCCCACTTCACTGTTTAAATTAAACTCTGTGGCTCGATGACCTCTTACGGAGACTGTGCACTCTTGTCTTGCCAAGCATCACTTAGTAGTTCTCCGAGTGGTATTCGTGCATCCTAATAAACTATAATTGTTTTTTTTTTGGGGGGGGGGGAAGGAAATGGCGCACTATCTCTCTCATATATCGTTGGACACCTGAACCGCGCCGTAAGGGAAGAGATGAAGGAGGGAGCGAAAGAAGAAAGAGAAATAGGTGCCATAGTGGAGGGCTCCGGAATAATTTCGACCACCTGGGGATCTTTAACGTGCACTGACATCGCACAGCACACGGGCGCCTTAGCGTTTTTCCTCCATAAAAACGCAGCCGCCGCGGTCGGGTTCGAACCCGGGAACTCCGAATCAGTATTCGAGCGCCCTAACCACTGAGCCACCGTGGCGGGTCCTAATAAACTAAAAAAAAACTGCTCTCAATGCAAGCCTCGTTTTTCACACTTAAAGACGTGCAAGGGAAGAACAACTGCCTGTGTAGTGCCGGTGCGGCAGCTCTTGCTCATGCTTATTTGATGTTCTACCGCACTGCTTAATGACATTTTCTAATCGGCGATCCGGAGCTTATCCCCAAATCCGTGAAGGAGCAAGATGTCTAGGGAGTGTAGGGACCGTTGCCGTGCAACCAGAACTCGGCATCTCAATCTAAATCGCCAATTGAAACACTCTCTTCGGTTTTTCGGAGCAAGCAAACTTGCTCTGGATCGCCGATTGGAATGTGCTATAAGAACAACAGTGTCGCTTTGGCAGCAAACATGCGGCTACGTGTTAGTTGCCCGTGTTACTTCCGGATGTTCCCCATGGGGATTCCAGCCTTCCCTACTTCAGAGCCCTTCCTTTCCAGATCTTTTCCCTTGACAGCGGCAGAAGGGCGCCGCCGGTGAGAACTCGAATGTAGAAAGAAGGGCCAGGGGTCCTTTTGATTATTCCTTCGTAAACGACCAAATGCCTTTCCTTATGTTCCTCGAACTAACAGCGCGTTTTCATGGAGAAGCTAGAATGTACGTCTGCTCTGAACACTGATTTGAGGCCTGATAATTATGCTAAACAGACAAATGATCATAAAATTATGAAATTATGTAATAATTATCCAGACATTCTCGAGATCGCAAAAACATGTAGAAGTCTGAATATTTCGAGATACCCAGGTGGTTGAAATTATTCCGGAGCCCTCCACTACGGCACCTCTTCTTCCTTTCATCTTTCACTCCCTCCTGTATACCTTCCCTTACGGCGCGGTTCAGGTGTCCAACGATATATGAGACAGATACTGCGCCATTTCCTTTCCCCCCCAAAACCAATTATTATTATTATTAAGTCTGAGAACTTACAGACGCAGAATACAACTCCTGTTCACTTCAAATAGAAGGCCAAACACTTACGAATAATGATTTCAAAATGCAAAATTATTGTGTTCCAATTTCTATATTTTGTACAAATTGTTAACGATAACATGTATTTCTTTTTCTTTTGGAACTTGTCACATGCTTCATGCGCATTTTTGCACGGTGATGATTGTTATGTCCAATTGTATATGCACTGTCTACATGTATTTTGTAACCGCTGCTGTCGCGCCCAGTGGGGCCAGGGCCTCGTCAGGAGACGAATTACCTCTTTTTGTCCTTCCCTACGAGCGGTACCATGTATTGCCCATCCAATAAGTAAATAAATAAGTAAATAAATAAGTAAATAAATAAATAAAATAAGCTGATGTTAGCAGTGGGGTCCTTAGTGTTGCACATTTTTGCTGATGTAAGGCGCTAGCAGTTCAGGAGTTCGTTAAGGAGTGCCTTGAGAAAAGCACTCGGTCGTTTCCCTCTGTACTCACAGGGATCCAAACTTTCTCGAATAATTTCCGACGCAGAAAAAAAAACAATGCATTGTAGAAGCTTTTTTAAGCAAGTAAGCGTTTATGGTGGCACAGCAATGTTTTTATTCTTTTTTATTGTATGCAGGCTTTTGTGAACGTTTTTGCGCACACCTTCGATCGAGTTGACTTCGAATCCAATGTACAAATGAATCAAACTAAATAAGGCTCAATTCCAATAAACCCCAGAGCACGCCAGTTAGGACAATGTACGGTGATCATGTCGAAGCAGTCCCGCCCATTACGCCGTTGCAGGAATACTGGTATCGAATCCGTCCGTCGCACCGTACCATGCAACTCAGCTCTTCATTTTTTCACCTTAAGGTTTCTATCCGAATAAACGGATATCAACGGCAAGAGAGAAAACTATGAGTGAAATCGTTACGGTTGTTCAAATTTTTATGTATTGTGTACACACTAATCCATGGCGTAAAATCTCAGTCTCCGCACTGTTCTAATGCGGATGGGTTTCAAAAAGAACCTAAAAGACTTATAGAGTCAAGGTCATCGCCGAGAACGTCTACTGCCACTAATGCCGTCCCGTGCTAGGAAGCTGTCCTTTGTGTTGAAGCTGCAAAAAAATTAAAAAAACAATCAAAGCAGTGCTCAGAGTCAAAGAAGGTGACATTGAAAATCTTCTGTACATCAATTATTCTTTTCGGTTAGTGCTCTCCAGCGAGAGATGAAAATTTTAAAGCGAGGAAAGTTTTGTTCATTTTTTGCTTTCGAGTGCCATAAGTCGCGACTCACTTACGCAACGCGTTTCGGCTTTCCTCTTATGACTTCACAAGATCGTCCATTAGCGCTGCCGTATACGAAATGTCCTTCGGAAGAAAGATCGGCCCATTAGAAGCGGTCGAGTAAGCTGTACTGTCTACCCGTACCTCCCATTTGTACACTCTAACCACGAAAGGTGTAAAAAAGGGAGTAAGTTGCCCTCTAGCGCACTGCCTTTAACAAAGGGAGTGAGCTATAGGAAAGCTTAGTCCCTTTTTACTCCCATAAGGGTGTATTCGTATTTAGAGTGTATAAGCAGCAGCGAAGCTCTGAAATCCTGATCCTCATGACCAACGGGCCAGGCCCAAGGGAAGAAAGGAAGTTAATTGCGGATATACCTAAGTCTTTGGAAATGGTTTCGATTACGAAACGCTGCAGCGGATATCGAAACAATGAAATATGCCTCGAACCAAACCGAAGCCAAGCAAATCGCAGGGTTAAAGAAGAAAAGAACTGTGGAAAGTAAATACTATTTTAACAACGCATAACATAATAGGAGAGCGTGTAATGCTTCCGTTGTTCGCACACATATGTGCAGTAACAGAGGCTTCAGCTTGGCTTAGCTCCAAAGCGGATACTGAACTTTTGCTGTTGCTACCGACACGTCGTTATTACACGTTAGTGGATACCACTCTTTTTTTGTCCAATTGCTAATGTAATCCTTTAATTCTTTCTAAACTCCACAAACATGAGGAACGTTTTGTAAGAACATGTGAATCGCGATACAGTGAGACAATTCTAATGTGCGTTAAATGCACGGCATTGTGTAATCGACGTTCCGGTGGCGCTCTACTGAACAAATGTATAACCGGGATGAATAATTAAAACCAGTTTCTGGGCTCTCTGGTTCATTCTTGACAAAAAAAAAACCTCTAGGGCAGTAAAGAAGGACGAACGCAAAGGTAGGCAGGACGGGAGTTAGCCCCTCTGTAGCGCTTTGTCACTTAGCCTTTCATGGGAGGCCCAAGAAATAAATAAAAAAACAACATAGAACAGACACTATAAGGCAAGCGGAAAGGTCGCCTGTGAACGACCATTACCATTTCTCTTCTCTTTTTCTGTTGCTTATCGTGCTTCCTGCGCCCGAAGCTCTGATCCCAAGGCTCCATCCCTGCGCATCTGCCTTGTTATTCGTGCTTTAATATTTCTGCTTTTATCGCGTTGTCGCGCTTGCCGTCACTCACCATCTACACATGAACTGTCAGATCGCACTTTCTTTTTGTTTTCCTGCTAAGTCATGGCATTCTTTTCTTCTCTTCCTTCCATTCTGGCCAGTGCTGTCTTCCCCGGGAGCTTTGCTTCGCAGCTGCGAAGGTCCTTCAGCTCAAAGTAGATTCTTCGCATTCAGCTCCACCCGCCGCGGTGGCTCAGTGGTTAGGGCGCTCGACTACTGATCCGGAGTTCCCAGGCTCGAACCCCACCGCGGCGGCTGCGTTTTTATGGAGGAAAAACGCCAAGGCGCCCGTGTGCTGTGCGATGTCAGTGCACGTTAAAGATCCCCAGGTGGTCGAAATTATTCCGGAGCCCTCCACTACGGCACCTCATTCTTCCTTTCTTCTTTCACTCCCTCCCTTATCCCTTCCCTTACGGCGCGGTTCAGGTGTCCGACGATATATGAGACAGATACTGCGCCATTTCCTTTCCGCAAAAACCAATTATTATTATTAACTCAGCTCCTTTCCTCTTTCGCATGTTTGTAATTTTTTTTTCCAGCGCAATGTATCCTCTTTTTTTTCTTACGCTTGGTTCTGCCTTTTTCATATCTAAAGTACGTTCGGCGCCCTCTGATATACTTCAAAGACTAGGCTCGTCGTAGGAACGTTTCTGCGTTAGCCAAGGCAGTGTTGTGCGACTTTAGCTATAACCTTTGATGCCTTTACTATAAAGACGAATACACCTATATAGGACTAAAAAGAGAGTAATCTGTGCTTTAAGGCGCTTCCGTTCATAAAAAAAGAGTGCACTAGAGATCAGTTTACTTATTTTCCTTTCTCCTTACTGTGTAGGATCAGCGAAACAATGTTCGCTCCCTAATTTTTTTTCGCTCGGCTGTTCTAC
This sequence comes from Amblyomma americanum, assembly GCF_052857255.1. NCBI lineage: Eukaryota > Metazoa > Arthropoda > Arachnida > Ixodida > Ixodidae > Amblyomma > Amblyomma americanum. Next base: position 29,127,933 of record NC_135507.1, on the reverse strand, counting down.
TTCTTTATTTCGTCGCATACCAACCCTTCGGCTCACTGCCTCTATCGCTACCTTAAACTTTAAATATATGGTACCTGAAAGTCAAGCATCTGATGCAACACTAATAAAATTGTATATACAGCTTGGTTTCTTACGTTCAATACCTCATTACTGAACGAGACGCGGAGCGAAGAATCCCTTTTAATCGTTTCTTACTTATATCTAATCTAATTCGAGGTTCCTTAAATGCAAGGCGCTGGGAATTTACTCAACACTCAGTAAAAAGTTTCATTTGTTTGTTCTAGAACATTGGTTCAGCATTACTGCATTTCTCCCGAATTAGGACATCTGCGAAACCTCACAATGGTAGTCTGCATATGATAACAATGCGCTATTGTCACCGGAGTTTTCCTCACAACACAGAAAGAATAGTGCAAAGATTATGTAAAGCGACGTTTTTCTGTAAGCTTGAACTTACAAGACCGAAGGACAGAGACACGACTGATTTAGTAATATCTTTTTTTCATTCTAGGCCGCTGCTGTTTCCGTATTCTTGCTTTTTTTAATTCAGTGATAGCGAAATGTTTCTCTCACAAGCCTGTCAGACTAGGAGGCCAGGAAAGCATTTTTTGTTTGCGTGGCCGATAGCTAGATCACTACATGGCTAGCTATATCGGCCCAGCCTGCTGCCGTTTGCTTTGAAAGGGGTTGAGAAATCAATGCGTCTTCTACAAATTCTAGTACAACGGATATGATCTAACCACAATCCCTAGACTCAGACAGTTGGTCTCATAAATTGAAGAGAACGAAAATGCGCAATACGATGCATGTCGTTCGCCCTAGGCTATTTCAACATCGAACTTACGAGCAACGACAAAGCAACTTGCATAGCGTTAACTGCAGACGACAGGGGGAGGCTCCAATCTGCAACGCCACGGCTGTGTCACCCAAGACAAAGCTCTGTTTCGCAAACCTCGTTTTTTATGTTACTCGCTTTCTGTTCCTATCTGCTTTGTTTTGTTTTTGTACCGGGACGCAGCGACAAAGGCCCCGTGGCATCGGCGCTGCTTGAGAGCCTGCGCAAATGAGCCCTGAATTATGAGTGGATCAATTGTGTCGCATAGAATAAAGGGAGACACTGCCAGTGATTGATATCGATGCGCTTTCGTTTCCAATTCCCATCTTTTTGCTGCCTTGGTTTATCCGCAACTGGCTAGTTCACCATTCAAGCTCTTTTTTTAAATCTTCTGATGCCTTACAGCAATATCAACTACGTACACCTGCCCCCATAAGTTCTTGGAGCACGGACACAGCCAAAATTTTGACTTTTTTTTAGGCCATGATCAGGAAGCCAGAAAAACACAAGACAGGCTTCCTGTCAACTTCGTGCGACCTGAATTTGAAAGCTGCTACGAAATTTTCTTCCTTCTTGTGATTACCGTGCACTCGAGATCTTACATGAGGACCCGCATATGCGCTAGTTGCTGTGGTGAGAAATTTAATTTAATGCCGATATAGCCGCCTAAACGTTCTGCAGTTCTACTTCCCGCGTCTTACTTTGATGCCTCTAATAATAATAATAATTGGTTTTGGGGGGGAAAGGAAATGGCGCAGTATCTGTCTCACATATCGTTGGACACCTGAACCGCGCCGTAAGGGAAGGGATAATGGAGGGAGTGAAAGAAGAAAGGAAGAGAGAGGGGCCGTAGTGGAGGGCTCCGGAACAATTTCCACCACCTGGGGATCATTAACGTGCACTGACATTAAAGATCCCCAGGTGGTCGAAATTATTCCGGAGCCCTCAACTACAATGCGAGTTCACGTTTTATACGAACATACTGTGCATATTATAGCGAAGGAAAGTTGTTCACCGTCAGGAGAGGAACTGTCTCTCTGTCAGCTTGTGCAGTTTCTTTCTCTCCAGCGCTAATTCCGGCGCAGGAGTAGCGAAGAAGCGCTAAATACCTGTCAGTTGCGAGCGCTGTCACAGGAGTGCAGGGTATACCGGAGAAAGCAGTTCTTATCACCGCCTGACACCTTCGCGAGGTGCAAGTGCGTTTTTGCGCAGATAAGCAACTGAGAGGGCAATTTCCAGCCGTCGTTAAAGCTAGCGTGATGGTTGGAGGCGTTGCAAACTTTAATATGAAGTTCACGCGTGCCCCGAGGAATGAGACAAGAAGGGAAAACGCGGTCGTTTTCAAACTCCAGTCGCGATCGCTGTACACCTACGCTCAGCGATGTTGCGCGAAATGCCGCGGTTGTGGACCCCGTGGGTGTGGTCGCTATTGCTTTCGATGTTCTGAGCTCGCTCTTGCTTTCGGTGTTCTGAGCTGCTCAGTATTTTTAATTGCCGGTACTTAGTGCCAGTGCGCCAGTGAAGTTTGAACAGTCACTCTGTCAAAGTCTGTTTTCTTTTCAGTTAAGTTACGCTTTGGCGTAGTTAGTTGATGGCCTTAACGCACCGGATCGAGCCCGGTAGCAGTCTTAATTGTAGCACATTAGAAGACAGAAAAAAAACAGCTCTGACTAGCTGTGAAAACAAATATTTAAAAAATATCCATTTGTTGTAATTGTTAATTTGGCTACTGTGACTGCTTGATTGGCGATAATAATGTGGCGAAAGGCGTCGTTAAATTATTACTCAAACCTTCACACAAGGGGCATCTTTTCCAGGTAGTCGCAGGATTCGTCTTACTGCGGTGAAATTGGTGAAGCAGAGAAACATTTCAAAACTGTGATTAAAGACGAATTGAGAGTATGATAGTACATGCTACGATATGGTAATTGAGGTTCAAAATTCCGAGGCGGCATCTGGTCTATGAGATAAGTTTTGGATAAATTTTGACCGCCTTCTACAATTTACAATGGAGTTTGTGTACTTTGAAATCTTGTAGATACCGCCATCGCGGCCTGTATTCCATCCCACCACCGCACGCTCAGCAGTAGATCTTCAAGACCACTTCGCTGCCCGTTCTAACTACTAGAATATGGCAGCATGGTGGAAATAAAAGATCGGGGAAACATCAAAAGTGTTATGTCTTTGTCTGCCATTGTGTACTTGTAGAGGTCTAGGACGAGTAGACAGTGCTTCGTTGGGTGTTCAGGAATGTATATGTTGATCTGTTTTACGTGCGCGCGTGTATGTCACGAAATCATTAAATCGCATCCTATTCTCCAGAGTTCCTTACAAGCAAGGTTGGGAAATTTAATTGCGTTAGCATTAGAACCCATACCCTGAAAGGAAAGTGTACGGCGTCGGGTGCTGTGCTGTGTAGATGACCTGCCAGCTACCATGGTTGGGAAATGGCAAAATTTAAATAGGGAAATCATCTCTCCACCTGCAGGAGAGAAGCGGGAGAGGGTGGAAGGTGGCTGTGTCGGCAACAACCAAAGAATGAAGATGACCAAGAATGGCTAAGAAAAAAAATAAAGCGACTAAGCATGACTCAGTAGAATTAACCTGCCATGGTTGCCAGATATTAGAGTAGAGAGAGGGCCATATCGCTGTTCAGTTGTAAAGAAAAGTAAGGAGAGGCCAAAGGTGGCTTGTCGGAAAGAACCCAGATGGTGGCTACCGTCGATGGAGGAGGTAATGATGTGGCCGGAGGGATGCCAAACATGAGGGTGGTTGTCACGGGAACAACCACGCGGGTGGCTATACCATGGAGTATGGAGGGCCAGTCAGCCAATGAAAATCAACTTTTGCTAGTTAATACGCTGAGCCGGCACCCTTAGCTCTTCAAACTAGAAGATCTAATGCTAACGCCCTGTCATCGCATAATGATATGTAAGCGCAGCCGTACTTTTTCTTGCTTAGTTGCATTTCGATCTCTTTCACTGTTCATGACTAATACCTTTCGCGGCAATCTAGGAATGGCGCGCCCTCTATCAATAATTGGTTTTTGGAGCAAAGGAAATGGCGCAGTATCTGTCTCATATATCGTTGGACACCTGAACCGCGCCGTAAGGGAAGGGATAAAGGAGGGAGTAAAAGAAGAAAGGAAGAAGAGGTGCCGTAGTGGAGGGCTCCGGAATAATTTCGACCACCTGTGGATGTTTAATGTGCACTGACATCGCACAGCACACGGGCGCCTTAGCGTTTTTTCCTCCATAAGAACGGAGCCGCCGCGGTCGGGTTCGAACCCGGAACTCCGGATCAGTAGTCGAGCGCCCTAACCACTGAGCCACAGCAACGGGGCAAATATCATACCCAACAATTCTGGACAAAAGCATTTTCGAGCGGGAAACCGTTTATGAGAGAAACGTTTTTCATATAATGAAACATTTCACGACACCAATCAGCATATTCACAGATAACCTGACGGCAGTCCTGTATATATTTTTTTCTATTAACGTTTTTGTTGCCGTCAAAAGCGTTCCACAATGGTTTTTTTACGGCAGTCTTAACTGCTCAACGCGAGCGATGAAAAACTTAAAAAAAGATTTTTTCTGCGCATCACAAGAATGAACTATTAGCTTCAATATTTGCATAACAGTGCCTTAGAATTTTCCAATATTCAAAAACTTTGCCTCATGTATACGAGCCTTACGACTTTGTCCAGTGCATATGTTCGTCATTGACTCATAAACCAAGTGACCGTAATCACGCTGCATTTCTAGGAGCAAAACCTTAAAGGAAAAAAAAAAGATCCTTACTAAGCCTGACTCCTTACCTTGAGATGAAGCAGTGGCATCAATAACTGCCACTAAAAGGCGCATAATGCTGAAGGCAAAAAAAAAAAGCACCGGTCTCGCACGCTCACTTAGGTGCACCCATCTGTGCACAATTCTCTGTCTCACGTTAATGCGTGACACTTCTGTACAAGGCTACCCTTTTCATAACGCCGTTATTTCATTTCAATCAGCGACAATACTGTGCTGCACTAAAACAATGGGAACGCGCATATTCGCTGACTGGCTCTGTACACGACCCGAAGATTATTTCCTTTTATCCTGCGCACGCAAAGAGACACGCCAACGCAGCGAGCAGTAAAGAAGGGGCTTCCATTTTGCTCAATCTTGTTGGTAGACTGGGGAGATGCCAACGCATAACAAGCAATACCCCGGATGGACAAGACCAGGCCGCCGGGGAAAACGATTGTGAGATAGAACAAGGACCCCGGATGATCGGATGCTTGACAAGAGCCCCGTCATCGGCTGGCGACGCAGTCATTAATGCCGATCCGGGTGACAAATAGCAACGGACGCAGCTGCTGTCTGTGGAGGCTGCCATTACTGGGTCGCAGTCAGGCGGTCTCGAGGAGCACTTGCACACAGTGATGCAAGGGGGGGGGGGGGGGGAGGGGGCAAACAAAAGGACGCGCCGGGTGCGGTGTCTGGGAGGTTGGGAGGTTGAAGGTTAGTACCGAAAGGGAAGAAAGCTTAGGCTAGTCCGGATTCCCTATGTTCCTGCAAACATGACCACTCGGTAACAGCGCTTTGTTGCTTATGGAGATATATTCGTCTCTTGTAGCGATAGCTACACTACGCAACCTCTTAGACCCTTCAGTGTGGCACCACTTCAGCTCCGTGGCGGCGCCGTTGGTCACGTGGTTGGTCACGTGGTGCGGAGCAGCTGCTGCTGCCGGCAGCGCGGCGCGCAACAGCTGTGCGCATGCGCCGTGTCAAGTGGGACGAAGAGGAAGGAAGGCCCAGCGAAACGGAGCGGCGAAAGACTGATTTTTCAGTTCGACTGAGCGAGTTCCACCCGGCTAGATGTAGCTATCGTGTCACTCCAGGTTTAACCAGAGCTAAGCCACAGCAATTTTTTTAGCTGCATTGCTTGAGCTGCCAGCGACGTGCACAGCCCTCAAGCTTCAACGTGACCCCGTAATTTGTCTGCCGTTATCAGTTGGCGCATGTCCTGTGTATATTCTCAAGCGTCGCTTCTTATCCACACCATGCCACACGTGCTCTATCCGCATATCATCTACTCTCCGCGTATATATTGCCACAGTCCCAATCAATCCAGTGGCGCCATACCGCGGCCGAACTGTTTTAGATGGGACTTGCCATGCCTTGCGCACTCGAGGGGCTAGAGGTTTCCGTCTTCTTCCTCGCTCGAGCTCCCTGCTGTCTTGCACGCCTAGCACGTGTAATTAAACCTGGTTTTGAGTGCTTCGACTGTTTATCGGTGACAATATTATTTTGTAGGCACTTTGTCTGTAATTATAGGCACTTTGTTTGTAATTATAGGCACTTTGCGAAATGCGTTATCGGTGATTTTGGCGAGACCCGCCGCGGTGGTTCAGTGGTTAGGGCGCTCGACTACTGATCCGGAGTTCCCGGGTTCGAACCCGACCGCGGCGGCTGCGCTTTTATGGAGGAAAAACGCTAAGGCGCCCGTGTGCTGTGCGATGTCAGTGCACATTAAAGATCCCCAGGTGGTCGAAATTATTCCGGAGTCCTCCACTACGGACCTATTTGTTCCTTTCTTCTTTCACCCCCTCCTTTATTCCTTCCACAGGGTGAGTTGTTGGGCTAGTTGGTGTTCGGATTTTCCAGGCATATTTTTAGCGCAAAGGACGGGACGAGAACAGACAAGACGAGCACGGGCGCTTCCCTTACGGCGCGGTTCAGGTGTCCAAAGATATATGAGACAGATACTGCGCCATTTCCTTTCCCCAAAAACCAATTATTATTATTATTATTATTGTCAAATACCAACCCTGTTGTCCCCCGTTTTCGTTATTTCTCTACTATTGCTGCACACTATAATGTGTCATTCATATGAGTGCATGTGGACGTGCCTGGTCGCGTGCATATGATGGTGAGTAAAAAAGATTAGCACAAGCGACCTACCGCCGGGTCCTTTCTTGGTCCGGCATTTGCCAATTACTTGCAGTATTGGGCCGATTACCTGTGCTGCTTGGGCTCAGGCTTTCTAGTGCTGACGACGTGATAAATGCAAGGACAAGCTTTATCTCTTACACGTCAGGGCCGTACCGAACATGCTTTCTTGTCATTCACCAAATTAATGGGCTCTCATGATCATTTGCATATTATATTGTTGTGACCTTTTCCACGAGAGCAAATACTTCTTTTCTTTTTGGTAGGGTATAACCCCGAGTTTCCAATCCTCAACTCTGGGAGAGAAAAAAGAGCAAGGAAAATTAGGAAGTCGTAATGAGGCTTCGTGAGCTGCTTACGCACACATTTTAAATGTTTTCCATCCTTATTTACACGGGCGTACGTCCGGAAACATTATACTCGAGCTTTCATAAACGTTGCTTCGAATGCTTCTTGCGTGTACATGAAAATCTATTACAGGATTTGTAGCTTGCTTCGTGCATTAAGGTTGCCATTCTTTATTTATTCTGGCGGCCACGCTGTGTCTGTAATGAGAATTAATGTAGGGTCTCGGTTGTATTTTTATCCTTGAGACAGTTATTCTAGTGGAAAAATTATGTTCCGCGAAATATTCATGCTCGGCCAGGTTCCCACCGGTTTAAAACTGCTCTGTTTGATTCTAAAAATCACTTCAGCCTATTGAGGCTCCTATATAGTCAAACTCGGCCGAGGGCTTCCCTGCGATTAGCGCAGCGGCCCATTTTAAAATTACAGCCAGGTTCCTTACGCACGGCGTGAAGCATTAACCGCGGGGAATGAAAATGAATGCGCGGCCCCAAAGTATTTTCGCGAAACACTGCATTCCTGACTGCCTGCAGTGGTTGTCGGAATGTCTTCGATATGCGGTGGTACGCTCGTTCAGAGAGAGATTCACGACCGGAGAGAGCCCGTGTCAATTATATGCTTTGCTTGCTCTGAGCGGTAGAATTTGATGGAATTAATCAACGATCTTGATTTTTTTCTTTTTTTAAGCATGAAACGCTTGTAGGGCCAATTTTAGGCAAATTCAAGCGAACATAATCTGGGAGCGGCGGCGAACCTGAGGTCGAACATGAAACCGAAATTAACCGGAAACCGCCAACATTTTCGTCCGAGTGACATCCAGAAGAAGACATCTTTGGATATATCCAGAAAAAGGCCATGAAATGGGAACATTTAACATAACTTAAGATAAAACAGAACTCTGCACGGCGTCGAAATTTGGCACAAAGTATCAGAAAACTGCCAAACCTAGCGTTAAAGTTTTAAGTAAAATTCGTGCAGCTAGTTTTCGCGAAAGTATGGCGAAGAACGACTACAGCGAGTAAGCGCGCTTTCTAGACTCAACCCGTTTTTTCAAGCGTCAATACAAATAGCATCTCTTTGGCAATCAATACGATACTTCTTGCATCTCCCATGCGGGCAAGACATTCCTCGTATGCTGTCATAATGAAGAAAATGACCGACGATTTAGCGCGGTTGCGCAAATTGGGAATTGGGTGCTCTAGCACCTCGGCTATCATTTCGCTTGCGGTTTCGCTTCGAGGCTCGGTTTTCAAGGTCATGTATGTTTCAGATAAAAGTTGGCGACATCTGTGAGGGGGGTCTTAACTCTAGCGTTAAGGGGGCCTTAAATCTAGGCGACATCTGTGAGGGGGGGCCTTAACTCTGGAAGGGGCACTCAAGCTGCGCATTAATTGCTGGAAGTGATAGCGCTAGTGGGTGAATGCCCATATATGGTGATATTGGCCATTCTGTATTTCACATTGCTGGCAGTCCTGATATCACATTCAAAGCGCAGTGGTTGCTCGGCTACTGATCCAGAGTTCCCGGGATCGAACCCGACCGCGGCGGCTGCGTTTTTATGGAGGCAAAACGCTAAGACGCCCGTGTGCTGTGCGATGTCAGTGCAGATTAAAGATCCCCAGGTGGTCGAAATTATTCCGGAGCCCTCCACTACGGCACTTCTTTCTTCCTTTCTTCTTTCACTCCCTGCTTTATCCCTTCCCTTACGGCGCGGTTCAGGTGTCCGCCTATATATGAGACAGATACTGAGCCATTTCCTTTCCCCCAAAACCAATTATTATTATTATTATTATTGAGTGGTTAAGCGACGCACCACTGCCTTGCGGTGGCAGGTGCAGCCACTCGAGGGGCTTCTGAGAACAATTTTACGTTTGGTAAAAACGCAGGTGAATGCGACACTTTCAGCAGGGAGAACATACTGGTAGCAATGGCGTTGCCTTATCACGTGACATCAGGTCCTATGTTCATGCGACATCAGGTCGGATGTTGCCTTATCACGCAACATCTGCTGCCTTTTTATGTTAAAATCTCTATGCCACTTCCTGAACCACACGTTGCGATCTTAGAAATTTAAAGCCACACAATACGTCAGTACAAAAGAAATTGTCAATAAATTCACCCTGTCACTTAATATTTAAAGCGCATGTACTTTGTCCTCCCCGAAACTAGGGCCAATAGGAGTAAACCGTAAAAAGATACAATATTCCCGCATGGTGACAACCGCTTTCGCAAGACGCTCTTCTTTTATGTGATGTCCCGCCTTTCATGCTTACGACGTGAGTCTTTCGGGCAGCACGTGCTAATCACTCTTATAAAGGAAACGGCGGGTCGTTCCGAGGAGGCAGGTCGCCTATATCTCCGCCGAATGCTGCTGCAATGTCCGGGCCAAGTGCGTAACCCGCATAGTCGTTAAAGATATGCGCCCCTAATTCTGTGCAGTAGTGCAAACACCGGAGGCAGGAAAATGTATTCCAGCTTCTCAACTCTACGCCTGAGGGGGACAGTCGCCGCCGTGCAGTGCTGGGATAGACAGTAAACTGAAAGTTGAGCCTCTGGGAGCTTGCTGCGGCTAAGTTATCCTTGTTTTTTATGAATAAAATAAAGAAAAATAGAAATGACACAGTCCTTGTTGTAGCTTTCGGCAAGAAATAATACATGAATGAAATCCATGTCAAAGAAACCGCCATTGTCGCTAAGACTTCTAATTCTAGGTGGTAGCTTTGAAGCAATACATGCATGTGAAAAATTGCGGACAAAAAAGTTTCTAAATCGATGTCGTCTTTTTCTTTCGACATAAACTTGGTACCAGAACAAACGAGATGACATCAAGCTTGGCATATGGACAACAAAGACAAGCAAGACGTCGGTGATACACGCGTGAAACAAGTACTAAACACTCAGTATAAGCTGGTTACGAAAAGGGACGACACAAGCACACTTCATCGCTTGTGAACTATAACGATAGTACCAAAATGGGCCACAGGCAGTCGAAATTACTGGAGCCCTTCACTACGATGTACCTTAAAACCCGTGCGTCGCTTTGGTACTTTGGACCCCGCATACGATACAGCAACAAAATTGGCCCATTCGGCAGTTTTTCTTATGGTTCTCGTACTGCAAAGTTTAGGCCGTAGCATTGCATAAAATGAAACAAAATACGCCAACATCACCGCTTCATGTCTAATTCAACCGATGTTACTGAGCATTCAAAATCGACAAGAGACTGCAATAGGTTTTTGTTTCTCCTTGGTTTTCGCTTGTTACCTTTGTTTTCTAGCGGATGATGAGGGCGAATAAGGGTATTAATGTAGGTGTAGCAACAACTCATGAAACAACAAACAGTTATTCCCATTCGTTACTAGAACCTGCCGCTCGTTAAGATTTGGCAGCACTGCACACAACTAGGGACAAAGCAGTTCCGTCCACGTTGCAGAGGCTCAGTAATGGGAGGTGCTCAGGGCACTGCAGATACGGAACGGAACGACGCAGATAAGGCAGCTGGGGGAAGTTGGGTAAGAAAGGCAGCTTGCATTAGTGCGCAGTGAAGACAGCGGAAGGAAGCCGTTGCTGCTCACCCCAAGTAACAAGAAGCGCCGACAAAAATACCTTCCTTCAGTGTACTCACTGAAGCAAGAGCTAGGCAACCCGGTCAACGGGATATCTTTTTTTGTTTATTTGGCAGAGGTAAAAAGTAGGGACAACGTAAAAGTTAATGTCGTAAGGAAAAGGGGAAATTGCATTGGCGTAATTTCAGCGAGGCATCGCGCGACAGCCTTGCCGAGATAGAGGGTAAAACGACATGACTCCCAGAAGAGTAAAAATAGAAGGTGAAATAAGATCCCGAGCATAACTTTTCGCGAGAATTCTTAGCCTGTCTCATGCTGCGACTAACTATCGTCTACTGGTCAGTAACAACTAATGTTCGTATACTGAGCGCTAATTATAAAATGTTCGGAAAAATTACATTCAAAGCCTATACAAGTCACGCCTTTCATCATAATCGTCATCATCAGTAAACACATCCGTACAGCAGCATGACTACGCTCAATGCAGGGCAAATACGTCTCCCGTATCTTCCCAAGTAACCCTATCCTCTGCCAACCGCGGACGCCTTGTACCCGAAAACTTACTCTCCTCCGCCCACCTAACTTTCTTCTTCTCTTGCTTGCCTTCGCTTGGAATCTAGATATATACCCTTAATTACCATCGGTTACCTGGTCCAGCTCATTTCTTCTTGATTTTGGCGAGAATGTCATTAACTCCCGTTTCATCGTTTTCTGACTAACTATGCTATCTTCCTGTCCCTCAATGTTACTCCTATCGTTTTCCTATCCATAGCTCGCTGTGTTCTGCTCAGTTTAAGTTGAACCAATGTTGTTTCTGTCTTTTAAGAGAGCGCCGAGGAACAACGCGGAAGCCGATAAGAAAGTCGCTTCACGCTTCAGAGCAGAGTGTGGATTCTGCGTTTTCGCGAACATGAAAAACGGGCGCGTGTTATATATATATATATATATATATATATATATATATATATATATATATATATATATATATATATATATATATATATATATATATATATATATATATATATAATTGGTTTTTTGGGGGAAAGGAAATGGCTCAGTATCTGTCTCATATATCGTTGGACACCTGAACCGCGCCGCAAGGGAAGGGATAAGGGAGGGAGTGAAAGAAGAAAGGAAGAAAACGGGCGCGCGTTAGAATCTAGTAATTGCGGAACTTTCTATCGACTGTATATATATGTATATATAATTGGTTTTGGGGGAAAGGAAATGGCTCAGTATCTGTCTCATATATCGTTGGACACCTGAACCGCGCCGCAAGGGAAGGGATAAGGGAGGGAGTGAAAGAAGAAAGGAAGAAAACGGGCGCGCGTTAGAATCTAGTAATTGCGGAACTTTCTATCAACTGTATATATATGTATATATAATTGGTTTTGGGGGAAAGGAAAATGGAGCAGTATCTGTCTCATATATCGTTGGACACCTGAACCGCGCCGTAAGGGAAGGGTAAAGGAGGGAGTGAAAGAAGAAAGAAAGAGAGAGGTGCCGTAGTTGAGGGCTCCGGAATAATTTCGACCACCTGGGGATCTTTAACGTGCACTGACATCGCACAGCACACGGGCGCCTTAGCGTTTTTCCTCCATAAAAACGCAGCCGCCGCGGTCGGGTTCGAGCCCGGGAACTCCGGATCAGTAGCCGAGCGCCCTAACCACTGAGCCACCGCGACGGGGCTCGACTGTATACTGCAGATGGGCCCTTTTTGCTGTGTCGTTCTCCAACAGCTGAATCTCTCTCGCGTGGAAAAAAAGAAAAAGGTGTTGAAGAACTTAAAGGCTAGAAATTGGGGACTGCTCGAGTCACGCGTCGTACGCGTGATCTGATTTGAAACCTTACACTTATCCTCAGACTCTTACGCATGGCACAATGTGTTCAGTAAGCGGGAAAAAAATTTAGAAAGCTCTGCAGAGACTGCGTTGGAAAAATGCGAAAGCATTAGTGTTTGCGGCAATGTTGGTGGCTCCTAGTCGACTTTGGTAGGTTTTGTCCATACGACATCATATGGAATGTTCTAGAACTATCCGAGAACCTGCATATCGTCCTACTTCTCAGAACCCGACGTTAAGGGCTCCGTTTTGTGCTTTACTCTACTTGGTTCTGGCGCGTGACGTCATCAGACGTTCGGGATTACGTCACATGGCCTCAGTAACATTCCTAATTACCCTCATAAAGTAGCACCATTAAATACCTTCGTTAATTACTACCATCGATTTGTATAATTAATTAACACCAATAAGTAGTGTCATTGAGTAGGGAGCAATTATGATTGCTAATTAGGGCAACTTATTAAGGACTAATGTTAATGGCCAATGACTAATGAGTCTCAATCTATATTGTTTAATCCACTGTCTTTATATACTTCACCTCACCACTCTTGCTTCCACGTTTTGCGGACACTTCTGGTGCCGACATGGCCTATAATAATGATTTCGCATTAATAAACAGGAAGAACAATCATGAGCTGCAGTAACACGAGGAAAAAAAATGAATACCTTATTTTAGAATTTCCCGACTGGTGGACCAGAAATGGTCTAATTTTCTTACCGTAATCTCAGTTCTTGCCCGCCGCGATGGCTCAGTGGTTAGGGCGCTCGACTACTGGTCCGGAGTTCCCGGGTTCGAACCTAACCGCGGCGGCTGCGTTTTTATGGAGGAAAAACGGTAAGGCGCCCGTGTGCTGTGCGATGTCAGTGCACGTTAAAGATCCCCAGGTGGTCGAAATTATTCCGGAGCCCTCCACTACGGCACCTCTCTCTTCCTTTCTTCTTTCACTCCCTCCTTAACCCTTCCCTTACGGCGCGGTTCAGGTGTCCAACGATATATGGGACAGATACTGCGCCATTTTCCTTTCCCCCAAAACCAATTATTTATTTATTATATCATTGGCAGAGAGCCTTAGCCGAGCATTCTTTTATACGTATATGACGTGCGTGGCCGCGGTGGCAGGGGACGACATGTCGCTGAAGTGCGCCACCGCGGAACCCAATATTAGACCGCGGCGCTGAAGCCGCCAATTCTCCCCGTTCAGTCCCCCAAAACTGCGGTCATTCTTCCCGCAGCTCACATAATTAAAGAAACGTCTAATTTCGGCAATTGCCAGGCTTTACGGTGCCGCAATTTAACCAGCACGAAAGGCAGAATTAAACATTTATACTCCTCAGAAGAGAAAATTCATTAGTCACCACTGGCGCGTGAAATGCGCCGTTAACTGATGAGGGTATTTAGAGAATGCGCGCTTTGATAGGCGCAATTTTTAGCCAGGCACAAAAAAATGGCGTTTTCTACACTCTAGTTGCGTAACCTAATATTTTTATTATATGTGAAAAAAAGCAAGTCTCGTACGCACCCCGCCTACTCTAATATAACAGAGACGGGAGACAGCGATTGCTGGTCATTGCAGATAAACAGAACTGCCAGAATGTGGCTGTTTGTTACGCTTAAGCAAGGCAAATTAATTCCGTAAGCTCCTCCGCCTGCAACTTTTCAAGCGAAATGCTTCACTAGGCCAGGTAAAGCAGCCTGCGGGTAGGCGGCACAACGACGCTGAACGACCCTCAGCCCAACCAAGGATAGCCGTGTATAACCTCATGTGGTACAGTTATCGTGTCGAACTCTTGACTCCAGTGACCTTGACCAATAACCTTTAGGTGGTCTGTGACCTTAAGAACATCCGATGGGGTGACGTAAAGTCACGTGATTACATCCGATAGCGTGTCGTCAGACCATGTGATACCACGTCATAGCCACGTGGTCGCGTCGGTATATAGAGAACGGCTGTCGCGAGCACCATCATATCACCACCATGATATCTGATACCTGATTTAATATCTGCAGCGGGTCTTCGGACCTAAGATATTAAACTCATTTTTGGATAATGGCGGAGTGCCCGCGGCTTGAAGCACTCTGGCATGGGTCGGCCCGGTAATGCGCTGCCTCCGGGATCGGCCCTGGGCATACTGGCGCGGTGCGTCTCTTCTTTCACTCTTTGCTCTCCTATCCTTTACCCCTCCTACTTTCTACACGCGGCAGCGAGCGTGGCTCGGCTTGAGCCAGTAGGCAGGCCCGTGCTCTTTCCTTTTCCTTCTTCCTCTCAGAAACATCAGTCAGTCAGTCAGTCAGTCAGCGTGTAGCGTAGCTGCCATGTACATGCCTCAGACGCCTAGCAAGCGTGCTTACTTTTCGCTGTATTCCAGGGTTAGCCGAGTTAATTAATAATTAATAATTGGTTTTGGGGGAAAGGAAATGGCGCAGTATCTGTCTCATATATCGTTGGGCACCTCAACCGCGCCGTAAAGGAAGGGATAAAGGTGGGAGTGGAAGAAGAAAGGAAGAAGAGGTGCCGTAGTGGAGGGCTCCGGAATAATTTCGACCACCTGGGGATCTTTAACGTGCACTGACATCGCACAGCACACGGGCGCCTAAGCGTTTTTCCTCCATAAAAACGCAGCCGCCGCGGTCGGGTTCGAACCCGGGTACTCCGGATCAGTAGTCGAGCGCCCTAACCACTGAGTCGATTTAGTCCAAAGCCAATTAGTCCAAAGCCAATTTTTTTCTTTCTGTGTACATCTATGGCGCGTAACCGTTGAGAGCGATGCGTAACTGCCGCACCCTTTCCGATTGCCATTAGTTACGGGCGGCGACTTCCTCATCGCTTAGGAGAAGAACGTTTTTACCGTACGGCACGCTTCGTTCGTCCTAATAAAATCAGGGGCCAATTTGGCGGCTGCACAGTGACCCGTAAACGATGCTTGCAGCGTCGCACGCCTTCCACGATCGGTGATGTCGGGCATAATTGAAGAGAATGTAACAAAATAATGACGAGGCGTCGGTAGCGTGCGCCGTCGTCTTTTTTTTTTACTGTATGTATATTTACAGCCGATGAAGCACGGTGAGAGTTAATCCAATTACTACAGATCGATCGCGACGTTTCGGCCTGGAGGCAATGTTTACCAGCACATACTTTATCAGCCGATGTTAAAGACGTAAGTAAGGGGGTGCCGTGGCGGAGTTCGTTGCAGCACGTTTCAACCGAGGCACCATTGCGTGCGATTATCCGGGCGAGGTCTCACAAACATCAGCGACTTGCTGACAGAAAATGGGACGGCAAGAATAATTGTTGGTTCAGAGTACGGTGGGAGAATAGTTTATTGAAAAATTGAAAATTTGTTTTGGCGGAAAGGAAATAACGCTGTAACCGTCTCACTTATCTCGGCGGACACATGAACCACGCCGTAACGGGAGCCATAAAGGTGGGAGAGAAAAATAAAGGGAGAGTGAGTTGCCGTAGTGGAGGGCTCCGGAATAATTTCGACCACCTGGGGATCTTTAACGTGCACTGACATCGCACAGCACACGGGCGCCTTAGCGTTTTTCCTCCATAAAAACGCAGCCGCCGCGGTCGGGTTCGAACCCGGGAACTCCGGATCAGTAGTCGAGCGCCCTAACCACTGAGCCACCGGGGCGGGGCGCAGGTTGTAAAGTGGCGTCACTCTGCTTTTGACTACTGAAACAAACTGCACTGAGGTTATCAGCGCCGGAAACGAGCTCATTGTAAATTCGGTTTAGGTTAGATTTAATGTGGTTTAACTTCCCAAAGCGAGTGAGAATATTGGGGGACGCATTAGAGGAAGGGTCCGGATGATTTCGACCAAGTGGGGATCTTTAACGTCCACAGATATCTCACACTGCAGGGGCCTCTAGCGTTTCGCCTCCGTCGAAATGCGACTCCTGCGGCCGGGATCGAACCCGCGTCTTTCGGATCATCAGCCGAGCACCGTAACCACTTAGCCACCACGGCGGCCATACAACGTTTAGTCTTCTTGCGCGAACAGCGATTGTCGAAAGCAGCCGTTGGTGGGGACGGGAGTGGCGATGCTAGGAGACGAGAGTATTCAAAGTTGGCTGCAGATCTTGAGCAGAAAGAACTGGAGGCAATAACGCGAAAGGTTCCTCTTCTCTACTAAGCCCGCTTCAAACCAACTGACGCATGTGTACCGCGCTCTGTGCGTTCTACTAGGCTCTTTGAATACTTTCCTACTTGCCGTGAAGCTCCTGGGCAACTCTATGGAATAACTCCATGCGCTGCTTGGATAGAAGGGCCTTATGTTTGTTCGATAGCGGCTTACAAATCTGCCTTTTCCGATTACCTTCGTGACTGAGTAAGTTTGCTGGACCTGCTCTGAGCTTTACTACAAATTATAGTATATGCTCATGATGAAGCGTTGTGCACTTGCCATCCTGAGAAACGAAGTTCACGACGTGCCACGCGGCAGAATTCTTTATTCCTACCAAATGCGAAATTAAAATGCAAAAAATAAAGATAGGTACATGACCAGGGCCCAGCTTGTGGACGTTAACTAATGGTGGCGCCCCTATGAGCTGTAAAGCTGCAGGCAGGAGGAGACCCCAAAGGTGCGTCACCTCGTGTGGGAAGCCCCAGGCTTGGAGGGAACCCATCGGCAGCACCTTTCAACTTGTATACTGACATATGAAGCCTAGTCGCAGCTGCGTGTGCGGTATAGAGGCCGGGTGCGTTGTGTCGCTTTGTATACCAGGCGGCCACAGCCAGCCACTATTAACCCCAATCCTCCACTTTTAAACCTCTGTGGCCTCGAGCCATCCTCACAATAAAGGTAGTTGCAATGAATCGTCAACCGTTGAAGGCGCACCGCCACCTTTGTTTTGTAGCGAGAGCTACACTACGCTACCCAGTCGAGCATTTCGCCGTGAGCCTGGGATGCCGATATTGCGCATGCGCGAAACCAGAGAGAAGCAGCAGGTACGCGGCGCATCTCCTTTATCGGTTCCTTCACGGCGCGGTTCAGGTGTCCGCGGAGTTTGGAGACACATACTGCCGATTTCCTTTCCCCAAAAACCAGTTTTCCATTTTTCAAACTTTAACGTGCACTGACATCGCACAGCACACGGTTTGTTGTCGTTTGTGGCTATTTATTATTAAAAAAACAATGCAAGGAAAATATGTTGCTAGCCGCGGCATCTGCCATCGAAACCTCAAGCACTTGAGCTGCGAATAGGGGGAATAAAAGGACAGGGAGAGAGAAAAGGGGCAGCGACAGTGAGAAAGGATAGTGGTAAGGTAATATAGACCTCCTGCATGTTTGTAAACAAACGAGGTGGCGCTGCAGTCGCTAGCGGGCTCGTGGTAGGCAAAAGGCCAGGGAGTGTCGTTGCGGAGAGGCGTTGAGCGCGGGTTTTCAAGGCTTGTAATAATAATAATAATAATTGGTTTTGGGGGGAAAGGAAATGGCGCAGTATCTGTCTCATATGTCGTTGGACACCTGAACCGCGCCGTAAGTGAAGGAATAAAGGAGGGAGTGAAAGAAGAAAGGAAGATTGAGGTCCCGTAGTGGAGGGCTCCGGAATAATTTCGACCACCTGGGGATCTTTAACGTGCACTGACATCGCACAGCACACGGGCGCGTTAGTGTTTTTCCTCCATAAAAACGCAGCCGCCGCGGTCGGGTTCGAACCCGGGAACTCCGGATCAGTAAAGGCTTGTAGGCGCGTTTTCAGTTTCTGCGAATCACAGCAATGGTTGATGTTTACAGCTTAGTAATTGGTGTACTTCAAGAAATTACTAAGGCTTGTAGGCGCGTTTTCAGTTTCTGCGAATCACAGCAATGGTTGATGTTTACAGCTTAGTAATTTCTTGAAGTACACCAGCTCGCGTTGGCCACGTGCGGCGTATTCAGAGAAATAGTTCGCCACTGTGTATTGTATATATGGTTAGTAGTAAACAGAAAGCGTTTTTGGCGTTGATTTCTACGCTAGGCATTGAATAAAATAGGAAGTTTTTGACACTCCTCTAGCCAGAATAATTTTACTTCGGAACAGTAGTGAGAGGATGTGCTGGCGTTCTTTCGGCGGAGCAGACGTGCGCTCACCGTCTGCTGATATACGTAGGTGTCGTGCTGTGCGAAAAGTGGGGACAGCGTCGTGTCCCCATTCTCCTCTAGCTGCCACGCTTAAGCGCTGTTTTTATCCTCAGGATCACGCACCAGCCAGGCCGACTTCTCCCCTTGTTAAACTGGTCGATTTGGTGAAAATTTTTGATTTCAGGAAATATTTTCTTTCTTAGCCCTGGGGTGTTTTGTTTCGTCACGAAAAATTATAGCTTAATATTCAGTAGAAATTTATAAAGTACGCTTTCGAGATGCGTGGTCGTCGAAAATTGTGAGGTAATTTCTTTGAGGCTTTACTTGAGTTCAGGACCGCATTTCTTTGACCAAAGCGCAAGCGAAGAGGCCAAAAACGAGTAAGTAAAAGTTAAGGTTCGTTTTCTGACCTTTCACATTTTCTGCGATTATCATCGCTCACACCTTCGTAATTTCGTAACGCATGAAAATAGAATGATTCTATTTGTTGCAAACGATACCTGAGACGTTGAGGAGTGTAATTTCTCTCGATTTTTTTTCCTACACGTGCAGTATTATGTTCGTTATTTTGTAAGAAACGTTTTCACGTAACTATGCATGCATAAGTACATGATCATCTAAAAAAAGAAGTAATAGCGTCATATGCAGAACAGGGCTTTGTGAACATGCTGACATAAAAAATTTGCGCACTTTATACTCAATTATTTAAGACCTTGAGGTGACTTGACAAGGGTGTTAATTATACTTACCCAAGAACTGCACCAGCTATTGCTAAAGATAAAAGGCATTACTGAAAATAGCGTAGCAAATTCATATTTGCACCAAATTTAGTTTCATAACGCGTGCATAGATAACGAAAACACTTTTCATTGCCGCGCCCCCTCTCAATCTCGACACGTCTGTTAGTAGCACGCCTGCGGCTGCTTGTTTCCTAACAAGCTTCGCGGTCATGGACTGCATCATGAAACATGACACATGCATGATGCAATTAAAAAGCATGTGGCTTTTAGCAAATTTAAGGTACGCTATTCAAAGTCCGCCAACCTGACCGCGCATGAACTTGCCAGATTTCTTTCTACTCGAATCAAATAATTACGTCTGTCATATTAAGAAATACTTTCAAGTAAATATCAAATGCCATAAAACGTGCCATTAAAACATGCTGTGCTATTAACAAAAGGACGCATTCCTTGGGGGCGATTGAACCTGCCGGCGGGGCCCCGTGCACACCGGCTCAAGGTGATAAATGCGTGCGCAGCTACATACATGCTTTTTTTTTCCTTGCGCAGTTATAAGCGTACTATGCTGATGTTCAGGTGAATGAACGCAGTAACTTACATGCTGTTAAGTACATTGAGTGGCAGTGCCGATCGAATCCCAGACTTCGCGCTTTAGTACCGCGGCCAATTCCCCGTTAGTCAGTTTACTAAGGCGGTATTTATCGCGAGAAGCCTATCGGGGCTAATTTAAATTTCCTTTTATGCTACTACGTGGATCGAACAGTGACGCAGCTAACCAATAAATGCTGCTCTGCAGTGCGCAGGCATGATGCAGCCGCCGGTAGCTGCAGCAGCTGCGGTAGGCAGCGGCTGGCGGTACCTGTTTTGCCTACCATGCGAAAGTCGCTGCTGACATCAGCGCCACCGCATCTTCGTGACGTCGCGGGGTGAAGGAGGTCCATACGCTATGTACAAATACAGAACAAACACACGGGTGCCTTTTGCGTCTTGCGTTCTGCCTCTATAGAAACGCGGCCGCTTAATACATGTTTTGAGCAGCGCTGAATAGTTCCTTTGAATGCCACATGTAAGGCGCCAGTCTGCAACACACCTTCCCACTTATGGTTCGATCACAGTGCTGGTTTTTGACGCATGGACCCTGGAGCAGCTTTCTCAACTTGCATGAGCAAAGAGCTTTGGCGCGGTAGTAAGTAAGCAGCATTACTGTGCGTTTGAGAAACAAAACATTGCTCGCCAGTCCTACTTACGAGAAAATGTGCAAACAGTTAATGACCCGCTAGAAGAGCAATTCGTGTGCCATCGAAATATGCGGCGGACAACAGCCTTGTATAGTATGGTATATGGTATGCCGACAGCCTTTGTGATTATGAAACACGAAAATTTCCGGGCAACTACTCATGTAAACAAACGCGTTAAGCTCAGTCTTATTATTCCGGAGCCCCCCCCACTACGGCACCTATTCTTCCTTCTTTCACTCCCACCTTTATACCTTCCCTTACGGCGCGGTTCAGGTGTCCAACGATATATGAGACAGATACTGCGCCATTTCCTTTCCCCAAAAACCAATTATTATTATTATTCATCTTTCACGGCAGATGGTATGAAAAGATTCTGCCTTTCAGTCACGCTATAACGGTATTTCCGTCCTTTGATGAATTCAGCGCAGCGACCGAACCTACGTCGTCTCGCGGTCGCTCTTGGCTCGCGCCCGAATTTCGCACACCAGATGGCAGTAATCGTTTCCTTGCCGCTCACGTTCCCACATAAGAGTTGGCCGAATCGAAGAGGTTGCGGCGGAACATGCATAACGAGTACCCGGGACACAAGTGGTCATTAGAACTCAGCCACGCCGTGAATCACCGGAAGCACTTGCTTCCACTTCCACATTCTCCCTTCATCGTAACTGCCGACAGCGCCACCGAACGCTTTACAATCCCCAAGAGTTTCGTGAGTAAATATCTGTTTGGAACGGCAGTAATTGGTTCCCCACCTTGCGTATTGCGCGTTTGCAACGCGACAGGCAAACTATTGTGAAGAGTACGTGATGCGGACATGAGATTCACGATCGAGCCCATCTCTGTAAGCGGCTCATGAGTGTGCAGAAAGTACTATCGCTGCTTTCACAGTATATAAATATAAAAGACAACCGTATGACGTAGAAGTGGCCGCGAAGGTATTCATAACCAGGAAGCCACGAATAAACTGAATTTTTTCCGTTGTCTGCAGATGGTGCCTGTGGCTAAAGTTCGCACTCCGAAGGTAGCGCAACAGGCAAGCGCAGAGCACACCCTTTAGTTCGTGGCTTTATGTTCACACAATCAAGCTTCGTTGCTTGTAAGTACCGAAAATTTCTGCGGGAGTCTATACATAATATTAGGCAATTTTAATGGGTCCTTCAGGAGATGAAGGAAAGTAAAGATTTGCACAGCATCGGAAACATTGTCAAAGGCATCTGTCATTCTTCCAATGAGAGCCTGAGGTTGAAGGTGAGATTTTTGGCTGCACGTTAGATTAACTATGTGGCCTAGCGAAACAAATTAGAGCCGCAACAGTTCAATTAACTCCCTCCTAATTGTTATTCTGTTTTCCGCACGTTAAAAAAAATACTTCTTCCAGAGATCCATGTGGCACCCACGCCCTGTTAAGCAAGATCCCCTTCCAATTAGAGTCGCACTCAGCGCCGTCTCTCCGATCGAAAATAAAAGAAGGCATGCCGTCGAATAATTTCCGCCATACATGAAACATTGGCTTCAGATAAAGCTCGGCAGGAAGGACACTCCCGAAGTAGCCGGCCAAAAACTTGTAAGATGCCATGAGATATACTTACTCGCGTGCTTCTCACAAAGGAAAAAAATATCTACAGTTTTCGATGGTAGACAAACTGGTTTAAATGTTTAAACTTTAACGCGCAAGGTCTGTGAACTAACACCTTTTTGGAAAGCATGAAGTGACGGAGATTTATTACGAATACGCGATTTTCGCGCAGTTCTGAGAGATTAAGTTTTGACGCGTGTCACACGGCACTTGTAAAACGGATGTGTTCAGTTCTGAGAGATTGTTTTGACGCGGATAATCCGGAGTTCAGAAGCCACTCTAACAACGCATGATACGCTACATAATATAATCGATTTGTGTTAGAAACGCTTATCAGAGTTTGCACGTATCATAGTAGACAAACTGGTTTGAAATTTTTAAACTTTAATGTGCAAGGTCTGTGAGCAAACACCTTTTCGGAAAGCATGAAGTGATGGAGATGTATTATGTCACAGATCATTTAGTTTAAATTGCTCCTGTTCGAACTTTGTCACTCAAAACATTTAGAGAGTTTTAGGCTTATAATGCTCATAATGAACATGAAATTCATATAGCCTGCAGGCCATATTCACAAATGCTTACGGCTGTAGCAGGATACTCGTACACTATAAAGGCGTTGGCAGCAACAGCTCATGACCAAAAGAATGTTGTATGACTCGTCCTATCTGCCACAGCGACGAACAAAATGACTATTTTCATCTTTCATTCTACTAAACAAGTATGAGGCAAAAAAAAACAACTATGCAGCTTATCATTTGATCTTGTGATTAGTTTTTTTGTTTGTCACAACAAAAACATTGTCAAAGGACTGTTTTCCTTGTGGCGAATGAACAGTATTTGGTGGCCACGAATGAGGGCGGAGTTTCGCTTCTATACTTACGTTGCCCTTGTTTTTTGTCGGAAAAATTATCACCGTAAGTGGCACACGTGGTACAAACTCTCGAGGCATAACGTACGTATAACGCAGCATAACAACTTAAGCCTAAGCACAACCTAATAAGCAATGAAGTTGAAGAGCAGCCAGCCAGTCACCGCCGCCGCGGTGGCTCATGTAGTTATGGCGCTTGGCTGCTGACCCGATGGACGCGGGTTCGATCCCGGCAGCGGCGGAGGTATTTCGATGGCGGTGAAATGCTTGAGGCCCGTGTACTAAGCGATTGCGGCGCACGTTAAGCAACCCCAGGTTGTCAAAATTTCCGGAGCCCTCCACTACGGCGTCCCTCATAGCTTTAGTCGGTTTGGGACTTTAGACCCCCTAAACAAAACTAAACCAAACCAGTAACAACTGCTCACCTACGCCTGATGAGATGACCCAGGGGACCAGTATTTTCATCGCGCGGCAGCTATAAGCCTGCTGTCCGCTGGGAATAATCGCAGTGATCGCTTGCTCTTGCGGCATCACTGTAACCGTTCCAACCAGTCAATTTGGCGATTTGAAAACGCCGAAGAGGTAGTCATATCTGAGAATCAGCACGACGCGCCAAAGAGAAGATAAGCCGGAGTAGGCAGCACAATCGCTGGATAGAAGCTTACTTTTCTGAAAAAAGAAAATTTTCAGACACATTTTCCGGAAAGCGCATGCCCTAATAATACCTGAAAGGAACAAAAAAGTTTAGGGGCAATGTAAGCCTATTCTATTTTGCACGGAGGCCTCCTGTGGTGTGAATAATTTTCTTAGTCATTTTCATTTTTGCTGAGTCTTTCTTAGTCCGAGGCCTGTCTCCTCTCGCCTACAGGTGGACATAGGGAGCAGAAAGATGGGGCCGGATGGCAGGTGGCCGAAGGAGAGATGGAAATGACCCTAACACCTCTTGTCACCTGCCACGTTTGACAGGTGGAGTTTTTCCGCCTACACCGATGCCGGGCAGTTTTCGCCTGCATAGCCCTCTTGATGCAATTGATTAAAGAGTACTCTGAAAGTCTCACAGCACACGTGCCTTACTGATCGAGGTACAATATTTCGCTCACGTGTAGTTAAACGGGTGTACGCTTGATACCAAACGCATGCTGTTTATTTTTATATCGTACGACAGCGCTTCACCAGTATCTAGGGTTAAAGCCAACAACTTCATCTGTCCGTTTCCTTCACGAGAAACCCCATTGCCTTAAGCTCGGGCGAATAGATCAAAGCATCCGCTTTCCAGGAACCTCATTGTTCCTTCATTTCCTGTGTCAATGTCGTTACCTTTGTTGTTGGATCGGCTACGTGCGAGAGCATTTCTTCGAATTTTTAGAACAGATTTTTGTATTGTAGTTTTCATTTCATTAATCCCAAGAATGTTTATCTCAGAAAACTGACGGGGCAGCCAGTCGCACCAAATTCCCCTTGTAGCTCAGAGAACGAGTCAGCCTGTCGCCCTGCTCCGATGGACAGCAATGTTAAAGCGTGAAACACTACAAAAATATTCTAATTGCGTGCATTTTAAATTTCGGAAGGAAGTGCAAGCCTGTGTTCATTTTCTGCACCAATACCACCGCCAGAAGACCTAGCTGAAAACGGTTAACACTAACGCTAGTCCTCGAACTCGGTACGCTCTTCTAACACCTTAAAGCTACGCAGCTTGCCCCAGACATTACGCCTGCTATGCAAATTAGAGTCGGTGAACTACCTAAGCGGCTCTGTCGATAATTTCAATTAAGGGCCGGCTGGCGCCTTGCTCGCTGCGTTCGAGATGGCATGGCTCGCAGTACAAGCCGAAATTAAATTTTCGGCTGAACGTCCCAAAGGCGGCCGTTGCTGCATCAAAAGGCATCATGCAAACGTGTAAGGCCTGAACACTATTCGACGACCCAAAGAGGCAAAGAACTTTAACACGAAGATATGCAAAACAGGTCATAGTCATGGCCATGAATAGGTTTGGTTCCCTACAGGCGGACGAAATTATATCTATTTTTTTCCAAGTAGTTAAGACTTCGAGCGCTCGCAACAACGCCACCGAAAAGATGCCTGCCTGGTAGCTTGCTAAGCAGACATTCATTGCTGCGATATGTGCTTTCTAGCCTTTTATGAAAGCGCTGTCAATATGTACTGCAAATAGAGCTCTGTTGAAGCATCTCATTCCAGTCAAAGTCAGAAGGGGCATCAGTGACGTCTCTGTTAAGCAGGTTGCGACGCTGCTACCACAAAAATAGCCCAGTTTTAGCAAATGTAGAACTCGCGGTAACTATTCAGATAAGGCCAAATTAATGATGTTGTTGGTACTTGAGAACCATGAGTTAAACGCCAACTCCTGCGCTATTGTATAGCCGCCTATGAAGACTGGTCACTGAAACGTTCATAACTGTGAACGGCTCTAGGCTGTATCCACGACCGTGAACAATGTTTCGCTACCTTTTAGATTGAGAACAGATAACATCTTGAAC
This sequence comes from Amblyomma americanum, assembly GCF_052857255.1. Lineage (NCBI taxonomy): Eukaryota > Metazoa > Arthropoda > Arachnida > Ixodida > Ixodidae > Amblyomma > Amblyomma americanum. The sequence continues at coordinate 29,102,424 of NC_135507.1, read as the reverse complement.
ACCAAAATACTAAATTATGCGGAACTAACGTCATAAAATTTACGCTTATCGACCTCTGAAGGACCTGCAAGTGAAGTGTCACAGTTAGGAGAACCATTTGCTATTATGATACCAAGACATACTAAAACGAAGAATGGGTTGAAAAAACTGCGATCCGATTGTTATTCTTACATTTTAGCGCGTGCGCACAATGTCTTTGACGCGACCTCCATCTTTTCGTTGGTAAATACGCAGCATGCAACACGTAGTTTAAACAGATCCTGGTCTCTTTCATAAGAAGACAAAGTGCAGAATTACGCAAGCGCACGCGCACTTATTCAAACCCGCCTTTTCTTCGTGCCAACACTGAGCAACCTTACTTCCTCCTTTTCCACAAATCTCTCCACAATTCCACTGCCACGCGGAAATTTCTCACACCATAAAAAAATAAAATATCCGAAGAAAACTATGTCTATGGCAGAGTTAGGCAACCTAGTATAGCGCCACTGACAGCTGTTCTTAAGCAAACATCCGCTTACGCCTGTGTAGACTGGCAGCATAGACCGGGTGCATGCATGAATAACTGAAAACCAGTTCTTTGTTAGGAGCGCCAGCGGGCACGATGTGCGCATGACGCAGGTGACTTGACGGGACTCTTTACGCTAGTTCTTTGATACTGAAAGGCAAGGTACTGTTAGACGGACTAAGTGAAAAGCATGAAAAAAGGCTAATAAAAGTATTCGCGTACAGTTCCTCGCTTAGACGCTGTCATTAGCAGAGACCGCCGCGATGCATCGGTCGGCTTTAGGAGTTGTACACCCGACTATCGCAGCTCTAACATCTGCGTCCTGCTTCCTGCAAGTAATTGCCCCTCCAGTCATTTTACTCGCAGGGAGGCCAGCCGATGACAAGAAAGGAGAGTCAGTCGTGGCATCCCGGCACAATCTCCCTTGCTTGTGTCCTGTGAGCAAACGAGGCTTATGGGCGAAATACTATGCTCCAGGTTTACCGCTTTGCTGCGGGACGAAGAATGACACGAATAACCTCTCTCTGGATGATGCTTCGCCGCTAATTCCACTAGAGTTACAGGTGAGCGTTAGACGAGCACCGGACCGGGACATCCCCCCCCCCCCCCCGCCTATATTCTGCTCGTACAAAGCAAAAGGGAATGAGCGAAACAGTTTCTAAGCCTCTTCCTTGCCGTGGAGATAGACCAGAGCACAGGTTGCGGCGCACCTTATTTAGAGCGCCCAGCGAATGAAGCTTAATAATCTTAGCGAGCACAGGGGGCATATTTGACACCGTAATATCTCTCTTTTGGATTTTGCATGACCTACGCATTGAAATAAGGCCCGAGAAGATGTTTGCTCTATTCCTTTCTTCTCGCGAGCCTTCTGAAGCGTGTATGCTTCAACATGCACCGCACTCATTGACAGCAACGGGCTCACATCTAGCCCCTTCATTCGTCGATGACTGCTCACCGGCATCTTGAAACGTACGAAATAGACAGAATAGATGTCGGTTGTTTGAGAGAAATGGTTTGATTTGCCCAGATCCTTACCGCTGTTTTAGTTCTGCAAGCCTTAAGACCCAAGACTTTAATGTTAAATCAATCATATCAGTCAGGAAATAAATTAACTGAAATAATTTGTTCTCACCAATGGACCGCAAAACGCTGAGACCACCAGAAGGCCAATGGTTACTCGGTAACCCGAATTAACATGATTATATGCATACTGATCAAGAAACAAATTATCTGGTATTCTTCAGTGTTTAGTTTTCTTTTCAGTTCACCTCAGAGTGCGGTCTGGCTCATCTAAGAGTATAGATCTCCGTTTAGACCACTTTCTAACCTACTTTAAGTTTGACGCGTAGAATTTTCACACCTAATAAAATGTGATTTGTCGCAGCTCGCGAAAACTATTTGATCTTCTTTATTTTTGTGATGATAAAATGAACTGAGGTAGAGTATAGGCCACGGCTCTCGCTTCATTAATTTATGAATGTTACTTGCACACTTTTTTACAAAAGTTGCCGGCCATTTTCGGCAGGTTAAGCAACTTGTTATGGGCCTTTAGAACAGCTCTTCGGCCTTCAGAGTCCCGCAATTCTAGAGTGCGCCCTCATTGTTTGGTTTGCAAAGAGGCAGAGTGAGAAAGATATTAGCAAAAATAAACGCAAGCTGGATACACCAGAATGAGTAGAGCATCGCAGCAACGTTGTAGCCACACGACAAGACAGCAAACTCGCTTATGCGGGCGATGTGTTGAGAGTTTAATGACAAGAGGTACACCTGTATTCAGAGAGAAAATCTGGCCGAACGTATTAATGCCACCTAGGTGTCGGTATGTTTTTTTGTGATAAACCTGCAATATCATCCGTTTCTCTGCAGAAAATTATGTTATAATTGCATTTCCAGAGTATTACAGTGCACTGAACCTTGAGATTTTACGCAACACCGGAAGCTTCAGTCTAGGCATGTCCAACAATCTCGGACCAAAGTATTGAAAATTGGAAAATTTTAAGTACTGTTATACAAATGTTGAAGGTAACGGTGCATTCTGCTGATATGTAGCAAAATCTTTCTTTTCAAGGGTCTCCATCGATCGCATCGAGCAGTTAAGAATGCCATAGAAAACTAATGGCTAATGTTTTTCATGATAGCAAAACCGTTAATAAAATTTTTTTTAATTGGTTTTTTGGGGAAAGGAAGTGGCGCAGTATCTGTCTCATATATCGTTGGACACCTGAACCGCGCCGTAAAGGAAGGGATAAGGGAGGGAGTGAAAGAAGAAAGGAAGAATGAGGTGCCGTAGTGGAGGGCTCCGGAATAATTTCGACCACCTGGGGATCTTTAACGTGCACTGACATCGCACAGCACACGGGCGCCTTAGCGTTTTTCCTCCATAAAAACGCAGCCGCCGCGGTCGGGTTCGAACCCGGAAAAAAAATGCAAGACTGCCGTCTACCTATCTGCGGATATATTGATTGTTATAGTGAAATCTGACATTATATATAAAAAAAATCTTCGTTCATAAACGGTTTCTCGGTCAAAAATGCTTTTATCCAGAATTATTGGGCATGTCAGCTTCTCTTCTGTTCCTCACCTGTACTTGACCTGCTGCCTTCTTTTTTTTTTCGTTGTGATGCAGAAACCAAACTCGGTGGCACCAGGATCCACGAAGTCAGAAGAGTTATCCCCAAAGCGACATAAGCGAAGCCCTCAGCAGGGTACCGCGCCCCCGCCAAGACCCACACGCCGCCCACTAAGGTTGTTTGTATTGCGCGCTTATCGGTTCTGGCCTTACCAGAGGGCGGTAGTTGTACCATTCAGGGTAGCTAACTATACCGTGCTTCGAGTTGGAAAGTAGGCGGTACCTGGAGCTGCTTCGTTGGCTGCTCTGAACTTCCTATTTCTTGTCTTTGTAGCTGGCAGTGGCGTTGTCCGCAAAAATAAAGCTGAATTATGGTCCGTTATATGAGCAAGTACGGTGTGCCTGACAGCCCATGTTTCGCCTCGGGAAGTTAAACACCACAATTTACAGTTTATCATCATTCAACCAATTTTCTGTCCTAAAATGGGTAATAATTACAAGTAACCATATGACGGATGCAGTTACTTAAAAAAAACACTCATCAGTCAGTTTTGCAAGACAAACAACAGCGAAAATTAAAAGTGGACATCTGCCTTCACCGCATTACGAACTCACTTTGCACAGTTTCATGTGAAACAATGCCAAAAATAATGAGGGAATATTACTCATGGATGAGATGGATGGAAGGTAGGAGCATCCCCTTTGAAATGGGGCAGTGGTGGTTGCCAATATGCTCAGTTTTTTCCCTTTATTTTTGTTTAACTCTGCTGTAAGTTATTAATAAAATTCGCCGTTTTCTTCCTACGTCTTCCTACACTTTAACACTTATGTCACCTCTCTGCTTTTGAGCCACCAATCCTCCAATCGCTTTTTGCTCATTTGCACCGCAGATTTATTTACATGACTATTGTTATCTCTAAACCCTAAGGCCTCAGGAAGAGTGACTATGCCTGCATCGACATCGGGATGGATACCATCACATTTTAGAATGAGGTGTTCTATTGTTTCTACAGATTTACCACACACAGCACTTGTGTCTTCTTTTTCGTTAAATTTCTTTTTGTAGCTGCGCGTTCTAAGACACCCTGACCTAGCTTCAAAGAGGAGGGCACTTCCTCTTGAGTGGTCATAAAGCGCTTCCTTCCTGATCTGCCTCATAGCACCCATTAAAGCGCTGCCATACGGCTAGAAAGGAGAACTATACAGCTTCCTCAGAAACTTCATAGTTGAAAAAAATTCGCCGCAGTACGGGTATCGAACACGGGACCATCGCCTCACTGGGGCATGTCGCTCTACTAACTGAGCTAACCGGGTTTCGCTATCACATGGTGGTCGAGAGCAAATCGATCAACTCGAAGTGGGAACGGTGTTGGTCTGGAGTGGCTGCCATGGTGAGGCGGTGGTCTCGGGTTCGAACCCACCATTACAAAGGAATTCAGGGCACGCGCCTGGGTCGGGACTTCTCTTCAGCAACGAAGTTTCTGTGGAGGCTGCATAGCTTTCCTTTGTAGCCGTACCGTTGCTCTCGATTGAATGTTAATGAGCAGTGATTCCCTATTACAAATCTTTTCATCTCAGGGGTATCCTCTAAACATTCGACTAATGGTAAATGACTACACAGCTCTTCCAGCCAAGCTTCTCTACTATTACTATGATGGCAATTTTAGAGGATTTCATACATAGTAATATATTTAGGTGCTGCCTGTTTCATATCGTAAGTTGGTAAAATGACATGGGCCAAAGAACGAAGCTTGAAGTGAATGTGAGGGGTTTTCTACCAAAATCGAAAATTTCGACCACTTGATAGCTGAACAACAACGAGTTCAGCATCTCGTTCTTCAATATTTACGCGGCAGTATTGCTTGTTCAGCTTTAAGCTCTCATTAGAGCGAGGTCAATTTATACTAGCAATTGTTTGTAACGAAAAGAAAAAAAGGACACACATTGCTATACACGCAGTTTGTTTTCACTGAAAACTTGGAAATAGTTTTAAACGATTCTCTAAAAGAGTTACACAATCCTCCGCTTACTCTCGACAGTGCGTTTTCATGTATCCATTGCCTGCTTCTGTTTACACACGTTTTTTTGTTTTTTGGGGAAACGAAATAGCGCGGTATCTGTCTCATATATCGTTGGACACCTGAACCGCGCCCTAAGGGAAGCGATAAAGGAGAGAGTGAACGAAGAAAGGAAGAGAGAGGTGCCGTAGTGGAGGGCAAACGTTATATGGTAGCAAAGCTGTTAAAGCTATATCGCTAATAAAACTAAGGAAGACAAAGGAGGGCGAATTGTGGGGCGACTCATTTCCGCAGCCACCCAGGAGGGATATTGCTTCAGGGGTCAGCGGACACGTGAGAGCCTCATAATTAATCATAAGCCAAATGAATTACCCTGAAGAAAACAACGACAAAGAAAGCAAGAACACATTCGGCCTTTCTATAGTGTTAAGCCTCACAGATACAGTTAAGCCTGCAGTTAAGCCTCACAGATACAAGAGCAAGAAGAAATACCGAACAGTAATAATAATAATTGGTTTTTGGGGAAAGGAATTGGCGCAGTATCTGTCTCATATATCGTTGGACACCTGAACCGCGCTGTAAGGAAAGGGACAAGGGCGGGAGTGAAAGAAGAAGGGAAGAAGGAGGTACTGTAGTGGAGGGCTCCGGAATAATTTCGACCACCTGGGGATCTTTAACGTGCACTGACATCGCACAGCACACGGGCGCCTTAGCGTTCTGCCTCCATAAAAACACAATCGCCGCGGTCGGGTTCGAACCCGGGAGTGTACGAAACACCACATTCGAAATGCATCGGACATAACGTACGCTAAGCCGAAAACCAGAAACTGCTTCTTCGACCCAGTATCAAGTTATGCCGGCATAAAGGTCACCGCCTCATTAAAACATCATTTTTAAGGCGTAAGCCTTTCTTGGCTCATGAGTGGCGTGGACGGAAGTTGTAGACAAAAGTTCGAGGACGGAAGTTGTCCGCACGTACTTTCAAATCTGTTGATAAGCAGCCTATATGAAATGAAATAAAAAGCCAAGAATTAAAAAATAAATCGAACAGAATGAAAATAGAAAACAAAAAGAAACGCCGAAATAAAATAATAAAAACAACGATTAAAATTGGAAAATAAAATTAAAATAAAAAATAATATATATAAAATAAACAAATAAAACAAAACGTAAAATAACAGTAGCAAAATAACAAAATTAGAAAAATAGAAAGAATAAAAAGAAAAAAGAAAAATGAAGGTAGAACGAGAGCAAAGGGAAAAGCTGTCGCTTTTCCGCTCTCAAGCAGACTTTATTGCAATCCTGTAATTTTTTAAAATAATAATTGGTTTTTGGGGAAAGGAAATGGCGCAGTATCTGTCTCATATATCGTTGGACACCTGAACCGCGCCGTAAGGCCGTAAGGGGAGGGATAAGAGAGGGAGTGAAAGAAGAAACTAATTTTTTGCAAGACACGGCTCATGGTCATGAACGAAATGTACACTTTTCCTCGTGTCTCTCTTCCGTGCTTAGTGAACGTAGACGGCCGGTCTCTCCGCTCAAGCCTACCCAGCAAGTAAAACAAATAATATTAATACGAATTGGTTTTTGGGAAAAGGAAATGGCGCAGTCTCTCTCTCATATATAACGTTGGACACCTGAACCACGCCGTAAGGGAAGGAAGAAAGGAGGGAGTGAAAGAAGAAAGGAAGAGGTGCCGTAGTGGAGGGTTCCGGAATGATTTCGACCACCTGGTTATCTTTAACGTGCACTGGCATCGCACAGCACACTGGCGCCTTAGCGTTTTGCCTCCATAAAAACGCGGCCGCCGCGGTCGGGTTCGAATCCGGGTACTCCGGATCAGTAGTCGAGCGCCCTAACCACTGAGCCACCGCTTCGATTTATTCAATATTCAGCGTGATATGAACGGTGACATGCGCGCAAAATTCTTTCCATGCCAAGAACAACTTTTTCAGGGGAAACGAATGCTTTTTCAGGCGCTAAAGGATGCTACGAACTGGGAAGACAGCGGTTCAGAGCACACAGGGGGAATTTTGAGCCAGCTGCAGATAAGGATAAGCTCCTGTGCCACAGCCTCATTGTAATGGAGCAGCATACACCGCCACAAACTTGAACAAGCGGGCAAATCTGCCTTTCAAGCTTTTCAAGAACGAGTACTTTTATTGTTCATAGAGCGGAGTGAAAAATCTTGGTTTTTGGGTCTGCACAGATTCGCGACGAAGGTGGTCTATATAAGTAATCTATATATAAGTAGTTCATATAAAGTAGTATATAAGTATAGTGCCTAGAATATCTTACTCTATGTACTATAATATAAGTCTTAGCTGACATGCACTCACACAAATATTAAAATAGAGAGAATGAAAGAAAGGCAGAGGAATATTTTTATTGAAAAGCGTAGATTTCTACCTGCGGCGGCGCACAATTGTGGTAGGTCTCGGATAAGTAGGAGCTATGAAGAGGGTAGGCAGGAAATTATGAAAAATACAATATTAATAAAATTGCCGCTCATAAAACTCGCATTCTGGAATGTGATGCAAGCGCCTCTTCATGAAAATTGGGAGGGAAGCATACTCTCCCCACAAAGTCCATAAGGCCCGCAGTCAATGAAATCGAGGAAAACCTCTATGGGGAATGTTTCAATTCTTTTTTGAATTCTTTAAGATCAGGTTAAGATTTACAATCAGCTTCTCTGACCACTTTAAAAAAAGTTTAAAGCATCAGCGGGGAAACATAATACCAATACAATAATATTCACAGGGGCAGCCGCAACTGCTGCTGCGCTGTGATTCAGAAACGGTTTATGTTTGCGAGACTAAACACTGGCATCCACTCAGGATGTCTGCTTTGAGCATTGTAAACTTCTACTACACAAATGTTTTATAGTATATGAGGGGTGGGGGAGGGTAACGTCCCGAAGCGACTCAGGCTATGAGGGACGTCGTATTTAAGGGATCCGGCAATTTCGACCATCTGGGGTTTCCTTAACGTGCACTGACATCTCACAATAAACGGGCATCTAGAATTTCGCAAAATGGGTAGAACGAACCGTATGTCTCGGTACCATTTATTCATTAGTAGTTTGCATTCTCTTTCACGCAGTTCGGAAATGTCAAGAAAACCCATACTTGTACAGCAATCCCGATCCGACATATGAGCGCTGTGAGGCCACCCTCCTAGCAACTGCCTCCTCGACCAGATATCATTGCTTGAGAGGGGCCGGGTTATGATGTCGACAAATGGGCTCTCCTACTGAACCCACCCAGTATTTATGCTCTTAATAAATGTTTTTGCTCCTCCTCCTCTGCTACATAACAACTCGTGCTGAACTGCAAGTCTGTCACGCTGGGTTTGGGTATCGTCGTCGTCATCAACTTCCATTCCGGTGGCACGTACAGATCAGCTTCGATGCCCACTGCATTTAATATGCCAACGCCGCGGCCGAATACCCCGAGTTCATGCTTTTGCATTCACAGCACGTTAGTCTTAAGTGCCCTCCGTAATTTTTTCCGGTGATACTCTTCAGTGCTTCTGGGGAAAGCAAAGGTGCATAACTAAAAAAAAATGTTTCTGAGGAACGGAAATGGCGCTGTAATATCTCACATATCAGTGGACACCCGTACGATCCCGTAAGAGAAGGGCGAAAAAGAGAACCCGCCGCGGTGGCTCAGTGGTTAGGGCGCTCGGCTACTGATCCGGAGTTCCCGGGTTCGAACCCGACCGCGGCGGCTGCGTTTTCATGGAGGAAGAACGCTAAGGCGCCCGTGTGCTGTGCGATGTCAGTGCACGTTACAGATACACAGGTGGTCGAAATTATTCCGGAGCCCTCCACTACGGCACCTAATTCTTCCTTTCTTCTTTCACTCCCTCTCTTATCCCTTCCCTTACGGCGCGGTTCAAGTTTCCAACGATATATGAGACAGATACTGCTCCATTTTATTTCCCCAAAAAACCAATTATTATTATTATTAAGGGCGAGAAAGAAGAAAAAAATATCTGGGGCTTAACTATTGCTGAAAGAGGAAAAATATCTGGGGCTTAGCTAATGCTGAGCTTGGTTAGAGAGCGAAAGTTGTGGTGTGTCGGGCAAGTAGACGCGGGTCGGCATCTGTAACGTTGAGTACGTTGCGTACACTGGATAGGCAGCGCGTCTACTCTGTCAGGTGGCAGTTAATGGTTGATCGCGCTAGGTTGGTAACCCAATGAACGCTGCGTCCTATTGCTGCAGTACCACGTGTCTGCCACATCTCTCTCACCACCGCCACGTACCTCAAAGCGCGATTGAGGCGTCCTCGGACCCAGGGAGCCAGTTATGCACCCTTCCTTTCTTCAAAATCATTGGAGTCTAGAACGTTTCAACGCCAACGAACACAATGTACGCCGACGGCCTATAGAAACAGAGGCAAGCGCTCAGTTCCGGCGGCGGCGGCGGCAGAGTGACGTCATAGCTGCCACATGGTTCAAGTTTAAACGCCCACACACGGAGCACACGGCGAAGGGAGGAAGGGGCGGGTGGCTTCATGGCCCTACGGCGACTGGCTATGGAGCTCTCACTGATGTGGCTGGTGAGGGCCCCATGTCACCGGGGGTCTGTCCCCAGGTGGTTGAAATTATTCTGGAGCTCTCCACTACGGCGTCTCTTTCTTTCCTTCTTTCTTTCTTTCTTTCTTTCTTCCTTTCTTTCTTTCTTTATCCCTTCTTTTACGGCGCGGTTCGGGTGTCCACCGAGGTATGTGACACAGCTACTGCTTCATTTCTTTTCCTCAAACAACTATTTTTAATTTTTCCTATCTTCTAATTTTCTGGCCAATTTCTAACACTGAAATAATTAGACATTTAACATTTATAAATAATTGCTTGCCTGAAGTTCCCAGACTGGTTTTTCATGCCTAAACGTGCATTAATGAAAAGAATAAAAGTAGATAAAGCCCCCGTATTGTGTATGGATAGTAAAGTAAATGTGCACGCGAAGTTTCACGAAAATTTAGCGAGCGGCTGAAAAGTTCGACACCTTGCGTCGTACACCCGCTTCCTGGGTCTCTATGTTGTTTCATACGCTGGAGTGCAGGCTGAACTCGTGGCGCCCTCTCTTGGTGTTCCCTATATTTAGGACCAGCCTTACACACGTGACCCGTACTCTCACCACCTTTGTATCAAAAATTAGTGCAACTATGTTTCTAATTATATTTGTCTTTAAAAGCACTTCGTGATGTAATTAAGAATTTTGGAGAAAACTCTAAATTCACTGCAAATCTTAATTCTGCTTGCGCTATTCAATTTTGGAGTTTAAGGAGTTATGCTAGGTTTCTGGCTCATCCAGACCCACTTTGTGAGCTCAAGTGCAAAGCATGGGTTAGCGTACGCTTGTACTACGGCTCGATCACCACTGCGACTGCCCCATATTGGGTTCGTCAGCTCGTTTTTTTTTTGGATACGCGCATTTTGAGTTCAAAGTTCACACAAGTGTGTCCCTTAATGAGTTTATTCATTTCTGAGTGCGTACGCTGCAAAAAGTTCATCACCATCTACATAACGTGAAAAATAGGATGACGTCATCAAGCGGCCGTATGACGCACGCAGTAAGCCGAGCACCGCCTTTTTCAGACAATCCTATACCTCATTTTAAAGGAAAAAATACAGCGCGAACAGAGACGACGGACAAAGAAGAGTTGCACAACACAAGCGCTGTCTTGCAACTAAAATTTTATTCAGGAGGAAACATATAAAAGCGACCGGAAAAAGGGGAAGTAAGCAATCACATGAGGCAATCAACACAATTGGAACAACTCAAAAACTGAAAAGATAGCGCGGGGCGCCCTTTTCTATGACCCATGGCAAATCAGGTATTGTCTAGGAACCGTATCTCCGCATCAAATATTGTAATAGAGGGTTGGCTGATGCACGCGCTAATTTTCTTTATGAAAAACGCTTCCTTAATATACCTGATACGCTGGTCCCGGTTTTCTGAAATATCGCCTTACAGTTCTTTTTATCTTCACACTGAGGGCAATGTTTTGATACATCTGACGATGCTTTTTCGTGTTCTTTTAGGCGGATATTTAAGCAGCGCCCGGTTTGTCCGATATACATCTTTTCGCAAGTGAAAGAGATTTGATACACCACTGAACGCACACAATCCACAAATCTTGTGATCCGGATTTCCTGGGTTCGAACCCGACCGCGGCCGCTGCGTTTTTATGGAGGAAAAACGCTAGGGCGCCCGTGTGCTGTGCGATGCCAGTGCACGTTAAAGATCCCCAGCAGGTCGAAATTACCCCGGAGCACTCCACTACGGTACCTCTTTCTTCCTTTCTTCTTTCACTCCCTCCTTTATCCCTTCCCTTACGGCGCGGTTCAGGTGTCCAACGATATATGAGACAGATACTGCGCCATTTCCTTTCCACCAAAACCAATTGAAATAAAAGGGAAGCTGAAACACTTTTCGAAAAAATTGAGTTCCATGCGGCATTTTATAGTTTTAGTCCACTGAAAAAGAATATCGCATCCGAAAAGGGCGGAAATAAACGTAAAAAGCTGTTTTTTGGAAGAAAACGGGCACCAGCGTCTCAGGGCGCCGAGCGAACGCCGCGAATGGCCGGGATCGTCAAGACGTCATGTACGGGGATCTCCGGCCAGCACCGACTGTGTTGCTGCGTAGCACATTGCTTCAGCTGGGCTTAGAACTGCGTTTTCGAAACTATGAGTCCGTCGTTCACCAAAGCGCGGATCGAAGCAGCAAGCAAAGCAGGACGACCGGCAGACTACCCGTGAATGGCGTCACTTCCGCCAGTTCCGTCCCCCCATTCGGCACTTCCGGAAGCGAAGAGGGCGTGTCTGGGGCGGGTTTTTAACAAGCGATTGCGGCTCATTTTGCGAACAGAATCGAGAAAAAATTTACACACATGATTTTCAAAGTCCTTTACTCAAAACCACAGCGTTTCATGCAACTTGAAAACCGTTTCAGCTTTCTTTAACTATTGCTGAACCTGGTTAGAAAGCGAAAAATGTGGTGTATCGGGAAAATAGACGCGGCTCGGCGTCTGTAACATTGAGCGCTTTGCGCACACTGCATAGGCAGCGCGTCTACCCTGGCAGGTGGCAGTCAATGGTTGATCGCACGAGGTTGGTCACCCAATGAACGCTGCGGCCTATTGCTGCAGTACCGCGTGTCTACCACATCTCTCTCTCACCACCGCCACGTACCTCAAAGCGCGATTGAGGCGTCCACGGACTCAAGGAGCCAGTTATGCACCCTTCTTCAAAATCATTGGAGTCTAGAACGTTGGCAACGCCAGCGAACACAATGAACGCCGACGGCCTACAGAAACAGAGGCGAGCGCTCCGTTTCGGCGGCGGCGGCGGCGGCTGCGGACTGACGCCATAGCTGCCACGTGGTTCAAGTTTAAACGCCCACACACGGAGCACACGGTGCAGGAGAAAGGGGCGGAGCCCTTCACTACGGCGTCTCTTTCTTCCTTTCTTTTTTCACTCTCTCCTTCATCCCTTCCCTTAAAACGCGGTTCGGGTGTCCACCAAGATATGTGCGACAGCTACTGCGTCATTTCCTTTCCTCAAACACCTATTTTTAGTTTCTCCTATCTTCTAATTTTCTGGCCAATTTCTAACATCATAGAAATCATTAACTGCCCCGCCGCGGTGGCTCAGTGGTTAGGGCGCTCGACTACTGATCCGGAGTTCCCGGGTTCGAACCCGACCGCGGCGGCTGCGTTTTTATGGAGGAAAAACGCTTAGACGCCCGTGTGCGGTGCGATGTCAGTGCACGTTAAAGATCCCCAGGTGGTCGAAATTATTCCGGAGCCCTCCACTACGGCACCTCTCTCTTCCTTTCTTCTTTCACTCCCTCCTTTACCCGTCCCTCACGGCGCGGTTCAGGTGTCCAACGATATATGAGACAGATACTGCGCCATTTCCTTTCCCTCCAAAAAAACCAATTATTATTATTAATATATAAATCATTAAACATTTAGCATTTATCAATAATTGCTTGCCCGAAGTGCCCAGACTGGTTTTTCATGCCTAAACGTGCATTACTGAAAATAATAAAAGTATATAAAGCTTGCGTATTGTGTAAGGAGAGTGAAGTAATTTCATGAAAATTTAGCCAGCGGCTGAAAAGTTGGACACCTTGCGTCGAACACTTCCTTCATGGGTCTCTATGTTAAGCTTCATACGCTGGCGTGCATGCTGAACTCGTGGCGCCCTCTCTTGGTGTTCTTTATATTTAGGACCAGCGTTACGCAAGTGTCCCGTACTCTCACCACCACCGTCTCAAAAATTAGTGCAACTATATTTCTAATTATATTAGTCTTTAAAAGCACTTCGTGGTGTAATTAAGAATTTTGTAGGCAACTCTAAATTCACTGCAAATCTTAATTCTGCTAGCGCTATTCATTTTTGGAGTTTAAGGAGTTATGCTAGGTTTCTGGCTCATCCAGACCCACTTTGTGAGCTGAACTGCAAAGCATGGGTTAGCGTACGCTTGAATTACGGCTCGATCACCACTGCGACTTCCTCATTATCGGTTCGTCAGCTCGTTTTTTTTGGGTACGCGCGTTTTGAGTTCGAAGTTCACCCTTACTGAGTTTATTCATTTGTGAGTGCGTACGCTGCAATCTACATAACGTTAAAAATTGGATGACGTCATCAAGCGGCCGTATAATCCTATACCTCATTTTAAAGGAAAAAATACAGCGCGAACAGAGGCAACGGACAACACAACACAAGCGCTGTCTCATATACCTGGGGTGAAGAAGTAGAAGAAGAAGTAGCAGCGCTGTCTCGCAACTAAAATTTTATTCAGGAGGAAACATATAGAAGCAACCGGAAAAACGGCGAAGTCAGCAATCACATGAGGCAATCAACACAATTGGAACAACTCAAAAACTGAAAATATAGCGCGGGGCGCCCTTTTCAATGACCCATGGCAATTCAGGTATTGTCTAGGAACCGTATCTCCGCATCAAATATTGTAATAGAGGTTTGGCTGATGCACGCGCTAATTTTCTTTATGAAAAGCGCTTCCTTGATATATCTGATACGCTGGTCCCGGTTTTCTGAAATATCGCCTTACAGTTCTTTTTATCTTCACACTGAGGGCAATGTTTTGATACATCTGACGATGCTTTTTCGTGTTCTTTTAGGCGGATATTTAAGCAGCGCCCGGTTTGTCCGATATACATCTTTTGGCAAGTGAAAGGAATCTGATACACCACTGAACGCACACAATCCACAAATCTTGTGATCCGGAGTTCCTGGGTTCGAACCCGACCGCGGCGGCTGCGTTTTTATGGAGGAAAAACGCTAGGGCGCCCGTGTGCTGTGCGATGTCAGTGCACGTTAAAGATAGATACCCAGGTGGTCGAAATTATCCCGGAGCACTCCACTACGGTACCTCTTTCTTCCTTTCTTCTTTCACTCCCTCTTTTCCCCCTTCCCTTATGGTGCAGTTCAGGTGTCCAACGATATTTGAGACAGATACTGCGCCATGTCTTTTCCCCCAAAACCAATTATTATTATTATTATTATTATTGATCTGTGTCGCACCGAACACGTAAACGGGTGCATTATTTTCTTCCATTCTTGGACATCTGTGCCAGTCATCGGACACAGGCCTTTAAGCTTTAGGGGTGCAGAACAGACCACGTAAACACTAATACGACGAGAAACATTCCTCAGATAGTGCGTCATGCGATGCACGTAGGGAATGGCCACTGCTTTCCTTTTGGCTCCCGTTTTTTCACCTCTGTTCGTGGTTCGGAAACCACTGAAATTGCCAATTAGTTTTTCGCATGTACGTGTTATAACAGAAAGCGGAAAACCTGTCGCGGTCAGTCGTTGCACCTGCAAGGAAACACCGTCTGCTGCGGAGTGCACACAAGATTTTTATAGAGGAGACCTTAGGCAGGAGAGGGCTATGCCATTTTTTACCAGTTTCGTGTGCCGTGAACAAAAGTTATTAATTAATTGATTTTTGGGGAAAGGAAATGCCGCAGTATCTGTCTCATATATCGTTGCACACCTGAACCGCGCCGTAAGGAAAGGGATAAAGGAGGGAGTTAAAAAAGAAAGGAAGAAAGAGGTGCCGTAGTTGAGGGCTCCGGAATAATTTCGACCACCTGGGGATCTTTAACGTGCACTGACATCGCACAGCACACGGGCGCCTTAGAGTTCTGCCTCCATAAAAAAAGCAGCCGCCGCGTTGAGTATCGCGTTCAGTTCAGTATTGGTTTTTTGGAGCGTGGTTTATTGATCCAACAAGTGTGGCCCTCCTTGAACATCAGTCTTAGATCTAGGAACTGAAGTTCATCTTTTTCCGGAATTTCGAAAGCGTAATTTAGATCCATGGCGTTTTCGTTAAACACTTTCAACACGTCAACCGCACGCCTTGCGCGCCCTCCCTTATTTACTAGTACCAAAAAGTCATCTACACATCTCCAGACCTTAAAAGCAAGACCGTGAAGATTTTCACTGATCGCTACGTCCACTTTGCTACAAAAATACTACTGAGTATGGCGGCTACACGAGAACCGATACACACACCCTGTTTTTGCAAGAAAATTGTCCCCCTCCATTCCACAAAGGTTGAACTGTCTGTCTGTTGTTGTCAGGAAGAAAGGAAAAGAAAGTGCAGAGGCTTGCTCACTTGCTCAAGCCGAGCCACAATCGCTACCACGTGCAGATAGTAGGAGAGTTGAAAGATGGGATAGATAGACAGGATAGTAACGACGCGCTAAAGACAAGGCCGATCACGGAGGTAGTGCAATACCGGGCCGACCGGTGGCGGGAGTGGTGGTGGTGGTGGTAGTGGTTTTATTAAAAATAATAGTAAAAAGGAAGGAAAATGTTTTTGCTAGCCCCGGCATCTGCCATCGATACTGAAGCACCTGAGCTGGGGCAGCGGAAATAAAGGACAGGAGGCTGAATGGAGAAATGAAATGAAAGAGGTGAGGGGACAGGAATAGAGGACAGGGGGAGAAGTAATATGTACAAAGTGAAGCATCCTTCAAACTGTCCGCCACATTTCCAAAAATAAGTCCAACTTGGACCCGTAACAGATACCACAAGGGTTAAAGGTAAAACACAGGTAAAAGGAAAGCAGTTCTAAAAAGGCTTCTACTGTGATACCGCTGCCACCAGTAAATGCTACTTCATCGTTCTTTAGTGTGATGCATACCTTCACGGTGGTCAAGAGCTTGTCATGAGGTAGGGCATAATAGAAATCTTCAACATCAATGCTCAATCCAAAACAGGTTCCTGGGTTACTATCTTGGGAGGTACTGGACGACCGCCCGTGAGTCAGGAACTGCATAGGGGTCGACTGACTACTGCTAAGGCGCTTAGGTTCTTTTGCAGATAACCGGATACTGTGTGCTGCCAATATTTTTCCTTTAAAATGAACAAAACCCAATTAGCCTAACTTTCTATCCTACTACAGCAAAAGTCCTGTACCTGTCGATCGTGTATGTATACTCGCTACTGGCCAACCTCAAATTGTCACTGTTGTTTCCGACTACATTCGTACCAAAACTGTGAGAAATCGTTTGTCGTACAGCGTTCTTGATGGTGGCGTACGAGTTCTCGTTCCTCACAGCTGATAAGTACCAGTCGAGTTAAAGTCTTGCTCGCGACAGTGATTCAAAGTGAAGGTAGGTAGATAGGTAGAAACTTTATTGATGAGCCTTATGGATGAGCCCAGGGTTGGTCATGGCTCTTGATCCCGGGTGGTGGCCGGCAGTCCAACGAACCAATATAGAGCCCTGGGGGACTCCAGAATAAATACAAGCAAAATCACTGAAACTGCTTCCCACTTATACACACTGTCGTCTATCCTGCAGAAAGTTAGAGAATGTGTTCAAAAATGATCCACGAAGGCCGAGCAGAGAGAGCTTTTGTAGTAGAATGTCGTGACAGACAGTGTAAAATGCCTTAGAGTCATCCAAAAAGATAGCACATGCTACCCGGTTGCGATCTAAGGTTGAATTTAGCAGATCAGAGAAAGCTTGTAACAGTCTTTGGGTACCTCTACCCTGTATAAATCCGTACTGATTTGACGATAATACATTATGATTATCTAGAAAATGTGTTATTGTATGAGCCACGTGTTTTCCTAGTATTTGAGCTATACAGGGGATTACCGAGATAGGCCTGTAATTTTCTATACTGTTGCGTGCACCTTGATTATGAAGTGGAACTACAATGGTGGTTGCCATTTCAATTGGGACCATGCCAGTATCCAGAATATAGTTCACAAAAGAGAGTAGCACATGTTTAATAGCGTCAAAATTTATTTGGAGCTCATTGACTGACATCTTTTCAAAGCCAGGTGATTTGTTCTTAAGGTTAAACACAATAGACATGAGTTCGTACAGCGAGAGTAAAGGAGGATATGCTGAATCTAGCACACTCAAAGTACACGCAGATGGTCGCTGCGGTATTGATCCCGAAATGCTTGAAAAAAATGATTAAATAGGTTTGCCACAGTGATATAATCTGCAGAAAAATACGATGAAAGGCTTTGTTTAGGAGTAGAAACATTGCCCCCTTTAGGACTGTTGATAAAAGACAGTTTTCTTAATGCCATGCCGTGCTCTTTGAATTTTTTTCTAAAATGAATGCATTCAGCCAGTCTGATGATTGCATTTACCTTCATTCTGGCGTATTTATATTTTAGGCGTAAGTCATTGCTATGTGGCGAGCGCTTGGCCTTAGTCCACAGCAAATATTTTTCTTTTATAGCAGCTAGGATTTCGCTGGTCATCCACTTCTGGCTCAGATTGCGTTGCCTGATTTTGATAACACATGTTGCCGCGTGCCTAAAAAGCAAGGAGAGTTACGAATTCGCGGTACACATTTTTCGGTGACGGCGTGAATAGAAAACTATTCCAATCGGTTTCTTTGACTAGTTTGTCAAAAAGCCTCGGATCGGTTAGGCTCACTTGTGTAACAGGGTTAAGAGGTTTTGGTAAAAGGACATTCGCAGTCTGCTCCAGTGAACAGCAGACGAAGTAATGGTCAGATACCTTGACCTGTGCTTTGGCAGATTTGACTTTCAGGTTATAGGCGCGAACATTTGCATGATCAATGCAGGATGCAACAAGGCGATGAGGCAAGAACTCTTCACGAGTTACCGCATGGATAGTAGTTTCGATTCCCCATTTTGATAGCGTATCTAGATAATCAGAAACAATTCCTACTGTCAGGCGTAGCGTATCTATGTTGACGTCACCTGTGACGCAAAAACATTCATCAGTTCCTATAGATGAGATAACGCAGAGTCGAGCTCGTCCAGAAAAAGACGCCTGATGCCACTAGGCGGGCGATATACCGAGAGCAAGGTAAGCGAAAATTGAGGATTAGATAAGCGGAGTGTGATAGTTTCAGCATGGCCGAAATGTAAGTTGCTTCGGAGACTGACAAGCTTTCTTTATGAAAGCAGCTACGCCCCCACCTTCACCGACAGGGCGAAAAAGTGAGAATGCCTGTAAATAGTTTGTGTATATTACTTCTCCCCC
Source organism: Amblyomma americanum (assembly GCF_052857255.1). NCBI lineage: Eukaryota > Metazoa > Arthropoda > Arachnida > Ixodida > Ixodidae > Amblyomma > Amblyomma americanum. The sequence continues at coordinate 29,083,800 of NC_135507.1, read as the reverse complement.
TATCCTCTCTTCCTGTCCCCTCACCTCTTTCATTTCATTTCTCCATTCTGCCTGCTATCCTTTATTTCCGCTGCCCCAGCTCAGGCGCTTCAGTATCGATGGCAGATGCCGGGGCTAACAAAAATATCTTTCCTTTTTATTATTATTTTAATTGAAAACCACATACTACTACAACTACTGACAGCCTGGTAGCGTAAAACGAGAGAAAAGTTCTGAATAACTATTTAGAAATAAAACCTATGCTTTCGGTCCGTTATATATGTGCCAGTATAGCGGCTATTGAAATAGGACCCCCACCCCCGGGACCACTATTTGCATAAAATTTGGAGGCCACCCATTTTGCGCAGAATGTTCGAAGTGGTGTCAGATGACTTGGCATATTCTTGAGGATAAAATTACTAATTGAGAGGAAGCTCACAATATGTGTGGGATTTGCACCGACCACCTCTCCGCCCCCAAACCTTGCCTTCCGAGGGCCTTCAGGTGGCCATGGCAGCCGAACTGTTTGTCGCAGGGGGTTCCGGATGGTGTAAAACGATTCGTCGTGTTATGATGCAGACGTTTATAAAATTTATTAGCTGATATAATGAGGACATATACCGGTTATAGTGAAGGTGGGTGTAAATCGCAATAGTAGTGCAAAATCCATGAAGTATATGGGGCTGTTGTGTCTTAGAAGGGATGTTTCCGGAAAGGAAACATCCGCGGATGTTTGGATTTGGTCTTCCCCGCATTTCCAGAGCACAACGATGTATAAACACTTGATGCTCCCTCAGCTAACGCTCTTAAGTCGAACACTGATGCAGTGTTGGCGGATGATTTTTTTTTATATAATACAATGGAGGGGACGGGCGCACTTCTGCACGCGAGATACCCTTTTGTGGGCAGAGCAGGGGATGAATAATAATAATAATAATTGACTTTGGGGGGAAAGGAAATGGCGCAGTATCTGTCTCACATATCGTTGGACACCTGAACCGCGCTGTAAGGGAAGGGTAAAGGAGGGAGTGAAAGAAGAAAGAGAGAAATGCCGTAGTGGAGGGCTCCGGAATAATTTCGACCACCTGGGGATCTTTAACGTGCGCTGACATCGCACAGCACACGGGCGCCTTAGCGTTTTTCCTCCATAAAAAAAGCAGCCGCCGCGGTCGGGTTCGAACCCGGGAACTCCGGATCAGTAGTCGAGCGCCCTAACCACTGAGCCACCGCGGCGGGGTAGCAGGAGGTGCAAACGAGTACTTGAAAGCAAGTTTTATTTAAAATCTAGCTTTGAGGTTAACTTACAGATTTTTTAAAATTGTCAAATTCGCTCCGGAAGAAAAGGCTTTAAGGAGGGAGTGAAAGAAGAAACAAAGAAAGAAAGAAAGAGGTGCAGTAGCGGAGGGCGCCTTGGCGTTTCGCCAAGGCGCCCGTGTGCTATGCGGCGTCAGTGAACGTTAAAGATCCCCAGGTGGTTCTGCCTGTTATCCTTTATTTCCGCTGCCCCAGCTCAGGTCCTTCAGTATCGATGGCAGATGCCGGGGCTAGCAAAAATCTTTTCCTTTCTTTTTACTATTATTTTTAATAAACCACTACCACCACCACCAGGTGGTTGAAGTTATTCTGGAGCCCTCCACTCTTTCTTCCTTTCTTCTCTCACTCCCTCCTTTATCCCTTCGCTTGCGGCGCGGTTCAGGTATCCAACAATATACGAGTCAGATACTGCGCCATTTCATTTCCCCAAAAACGGATTTAACGGGAAATGAAACTTTAATGAAACGAACGAAAACTGAATATACAAACCAGTGACATTAAACCCTCGACGAGAACAGTCAATAATAAAAATTAATAATAATTGGTTTTTGGGGAAAGTTAATGGCGCAGTATCTGTCTCGTATAACGTTGGACACCTGAACCGCGCCGTAAAGGAAGAGATAAAGGAGGGAGTGAAAGAAGAAAGGAAGAATTGGAGGTGCCGTAGTGGAGGACTCCGGAATAATTTCGACCACCTGGGGATCTTTAACGTGCACTGACATCGCACAGCACACGGGCGCAAGTCCTCCACTACGGCGCCTCCAATTCTTCCTTTCATCTTTCACTCCCTCCTTTATCCCTTCCCTTCCGGCGCGGTTCAGGTGTCCAACGATATACGAGACAGATACTGCGCCATTTACTTTCCCCAAAAACCAATTATTATTATTAATATTAATTTTTATCATTGACTGTTCTCGTCGAGGGTTTAATGTCACTGGCTTGTATATTCAGTTTTTCGTTCGTTTCGTTAAAATTTCATTTCCCGTCGCATATTTCTAGCACACTTGTGTTTGCTTTTTTTTCATGAGGGGGCAAGGCCCATGCAAGTATGTTGCAAAAGAGGTGCAGTCCTCCGTGAATTTACGAAGAACGTCCTCCTTCACAGCGGAGTATCTTCCATCATCCGGTTATTATAAACAACTTGCTACAGGTGCATATATACGAACTTACTCAAGAAATATGAAACTAGCGTGAAAGCGCAAACAAGTCCATTTCCTTTCCCCCAAAACCAATTATTATTATTATTATTATTATTATTATTATTATTATTATTATTATTATTATTATTATTATTATTATTATTATTATTATTATTATTATTATTATTATTGTCTTGCACATGTGTTGAAACATGACGACGCTTCATTCCAGGAGGGTACCACCAATGAAACCTTAAAAATGGCAAATGACAAAATAGTATATAAAACTCTCTTGTACACCTTATGCGAACATTTATATACTGAGACTCGCTGAGTAAGATAATGAGATCCAGCACTAAGCTGCAAGAAAACACGTACAGTTAGGCGCGAGACGGTGGTGGTGGTAGTGGTTTTTATTAAAATACTAGCAAAAAGGAAGGAAAAGATATTTGCTAGCCCCGGCATGTGCCATCGATACTGAAGCACCTGAGCTGGGGCAGCGGAAATAGAGGATAGCAGGCAGAATGGAGAAATGAAATGAAAGAGGTAAAGGGACAGGAAGAGAGGATAAGGGGAGAAGAAATATAGACAAACTATTTACACAATAAGAAATTTGTCCAGGTTGTGCGCGTGATTAGTTCATGTTGGAGGAATTAAAACACGCACTGCACTGTGTTGGCTACAACTGGAGTGGGGCGTCCAGTTATAATTCGTTCAAGGTAGAACTCGCGGAGCGTCCGGTCACTGCGTGTAACTACCTGACGGAGAACATACGGGACGTTAAGCCCGTGTGTTCGTGGAATGTACAGAGGCTCACCAAGGTTCGCTCACGAGTGCGCGCACTGGCCAGCGGCCACAATAGCGTCTTGAAGGAGTCTGGTAGTATGCCCAGCGCCCTATAGGCCGCAAGCATATCGGGACGAGCATCGGCGAACGTGACGGTGAATAGATACGTTTTATTGGGATCACTTTTCATCAGGCCGTTGGCTAGCGCCCTCTATTGAATTTAGGGCCCAGTCAGCAGCCCCTAGTGAGCAGTCATGGGCTCGATAATGTGTGTCCAATTGTCACGTCTCTCGACCATTGTGCGGTGAGCTAGGTCTTCCCATCCATGACGTCGCAACGCACCGGTCTGAGCTCCTTCGTTAGTTTAGTATAGTTTAGTATAGTTTAGTATAGTTTAGTTTAGTTAGTTTAGTATCAATGTTGCGACGCCGTGGGCGGTGACGACGTGTTTCTAAAAGCCGACAGATTTTTCTTTGTGCACAAGCACAAAATGCACAAGCCATAGTGCGTGGCTAGAGGAGGCAAAACCTGATGGCATCGTATCGCAAGCACAAACACCTGAGAGTGCGCACAAGAAAATGTTGATAACGCCAGCAGGGTATCAGCGGTGGATGTCATCCGAGCTCGAGAGAAGCCGATGGCTAAGCAGAGATAGCGATATTAAGAATAAATGCTTTTTTTTGTCGTCGAAAAAACATCCGCATTGTCAGAAAGAACGAATGAATTAATTTTTACTGAGCACAAAATTTATACGGAAGCGGTTTTAAGTGCCCTGTAAGGGAGGTACGAGTAAACCTAAATTCTTGCGCCAGTGACCGCTCGATATGTGGCGCAGGTAGCGCCCAAAGGCACGCGCTGTTCTGTTTACTTTTGATTCCAGCGCGACAACACGGCAATTTTCCAGGTTTCGGGAGGTTTATGGTACAGCTTTCTCAGTTTGTAGGTAAATAGGAACATCAAAATCATACCAACAGACATTTTTCACACGCGGATTGTAATGATCGCACACAGAGGCAATTTGTTCGCTAGGGTTAGTCAGGTGACTCGGTAATCCAAAGCTGTAATATTATCAGTCCTAAAAGCATAGACTAAGCCTGCAGTTTCGCAAAGGTTTTCAGAACTACGTCACAATCTACCCTTCTCCCGTTCATTCACCTCCAGTGGACCACGCACACTCCTCTACCGAACTGCTCTGATCTGCTGCTCAATAATAATAATAATAATAATAATAATAATAATAATAATAATAATAATAATAATAATAATAATAATAATAATATTAATAATTGGATTTTGGGGAAAGGAAATGGCGCAGTATCTGTCTCATATCGTTGGACACCTGAACCACGAAGTACGGGAATGGATAAAGGAGGGAGTGAAAGAAGAAAGGAAGAAAGAGGTGCCGTAGTGGAGGGCTCCGAACTAATTTCGACCACCTGGGAATCTTTAACGTGCACTGACATCGCACAGCATACTGGCGCCTCAGCGTTTTTCCTCCATAAAAAAGCAGCCGCCGCGGTCGGGTTCGAACCCGGGAACTCCGGATCAGTAGTCGAGCGTCCTAACCACCGAGCCACCGCGGCGGGGCAGACTTTATTGCAATCCTCTAATTTTTGCAAGACACTGCTCATTGTTATGAACGAAATGTACACTTTCCCTCGTGTCTCTCTTCCGCGCTTAGTGAACGTAGACGGCCAGTCTCTGCACTGAAGCCAGCCCAGAAAGAAAAACGAATAATAATAAATAATTGGTTTTGGGGAAAGGAAATTGCACAGTATCTGTCTCATATATCGTTGGACACCTGAACCGCGCCGTAAGTTAAGGGATAAAGGATGGAGTGAAAGAATAAAGGAAGATAGAGGTGCCGTAGTGGGGGGCTCCGGAATAATTTCGACCACCTGGGGATATTTAACGTGCACTGACATCGCACAGCACACTGCCGCCTTCGCGTTTTGCCTCCATCAAAACGCAGCCGCCGCGGTTGCGTTCGAGCCCGGGAACTCCGGATCAGTAGCCAAGCGCTCTAACCACTGAGCCACGTAGCGCAACGGTTGATTCAATATTCAGCGTGATATCAATGGTGAAGTGCGCGCAAATTGCTTTCCATGCAAAGCAATACATTTTCAGGGGAAACGAATGCTTTTTCAGGCGCTAAAGGATGCTACGAACTGGGAAGACAGCGGTTCAGAGCGCACAGGGGGAATTTTGAGCCAGCTGCAGATAAGGATAAGCTCCTGTGCCACAGCCTCTTTGTAATGGAACAGCATACACCGCCACAAACTTGAACAAGCAGGCAAATCTGCCTTTCAAGCTTTTTCAAGCTATGAGTATTTTTATTGTTCATATAGCCGAGTGAAAAAGCTTAGTTTTTGGATGTGTGCAGTTTCGCGGCGAAAGTAGTCTATATATGTAATCCATATATAAGTAGTCCATATAAAGTAGTATACAAGTATAGTGCCTAGAATATCGTACTCCAGACACTATAATATAAGTCTTTGCTGACATGCACTCACACAAATAGTAAAATAGAGAGAACGAAAGAAAGAGGAATATTTTGAAAAGCGTAGATTGAATTGAAAAGCGTAGATTTCTTCCTGCGTGCGTCAGACCTCTTATGTGGTGCGGCACCGAATGGGGTAGGTCTCGGATAAGTAGGAGCTAGGAAGAGGATAGGCAGGAAATTATGAAAAATAAAATATTAATAAAATTGCCGCTCATGAAACTCACATTCGAGAATGTGATACAAGCGCCTGTTCATGAAAATTGGAAGGGAAGCAGATTCTCCGCAGAAAGTCCCTAAGGCCCGCAGTCACTGAAATCGAGGAACACATCTATGGGGAATGCTTCAATTCTTTTTTTAATTTTTTAAAGCAACTGCTGCTGCGCTGTGATTCATAAACTGTTTATGTCTGCGAGACTACTCAACACTGGCATCCATTTAGGTTGTGCGCTCTGAGTATTGTGAACATCTAATACACAAAAGGTTTTATAGTTTATGGGGGACGGGGGGGGGGGGGGGGGGGGGGTTAACGTCCCAAAGCGACTCAGGCTATGGAGGACGGCATAGTGAAGGGATCCGGAAATTTCGACCACCTGGGTTTTTTTTAACGTGCACTGACATCTCACAATACACGGGCCTCTAGAATTTCGCAAAATAGGTAGGACGAACCGAATGTGTCTCGGTACCATTTATTCATTAGTAGTTTGCACACTCTTTCACGCAGTCCGGGAATGTCAAGAAAACCCAGACTTGGACAGCAATCCCCATTCGACATATGAGCGCTGTGAGGCAACAAGCATAGCCACAGTCCCCGCGACCAGAAATCATTGCTTGAGAGGGGCCGGATTTTGATGGCGACCAATGGGTTCTCCTACTGAACCCACCCAGTATTTATGCTCCTAATAAATGTTTTTTGCTCCTCCTCCTCTGCTACGTAACACCCCACGCGCTAAACTGCAAGTCTGTCGCGCTGGGTTTGGGTATCCATTCGGGTATCCAACTTTTTGGGAGGTTTGGGTATCCAACTTCATTTAGGGTGGCACGTACAGATCAGCTTCGCTGCCCACTGCATGTAATACGCCAACGCCGCTGCCGAATACCCGAGTGCATATAGTTTCGTATTCACAGCAAGTTAGTCTTAAGTGCCCTCCGTAATTTTTCCAGGCGATACTCTTGAGTGCTTCTGAGGAAAGCAAAGGTGCATAACTGAAAGAAAATGCTTTTGAGGAACGGAAATGGCGCTGCAATGTTTCACATATCAGTGGACACCCGTAGGACGCCGTAAGAGAAGGAAGAGAAAGAGGAAAAAAAAATATCTGGGGCTTAAAGGGAAGCTGAAACACTTTTCGAAAAAATTGAGTTCCATGCGGCATTTTATAGTTTTTAGTCCACTGAAAAAGAATATCGCATCCGAAAAGCGCGGAAATAAACGTAAAAAGCTGTTTTTTGGAAGAAAACGGGCACCAGCGTCTCAGGGCGCCGAGCGAACGCCGCGAAGGGCCGGGATCGTCGTGACGTCATCTACGGGGATCTCCTGCCAGCACCGACTGTGTTGCAGCGTAGCGCGTTGCTTCAGCTGGCTTGAGAGCTGCGTTTTGCAAATTATGGATCCATCGTTCACCAAAGCGCGGGCCGAAAAGCAGCAAGCAAAGCAGGACGGCCGGCAGACTACCCGTGAATGGCGTCACTTCCGCCAGTTCCGTCCCCCCATTCGGCACTTCCGGAAGCGAAGAGGGCGTGCCTGGGGCGAGTTTTTAACAAGCGATTGCGGCTCATTTTGCGAACAGAATCGAGAAAAAATTTACACACATGATTTTCAAAGTCCTTTACTCAAAACCACAGAGTTTCATGCAATTTGAAAACCGTTTCAGCTTCCCATTAACTATTGCTGAACCTGGTTAGAGAGCGAAAATTGTGGTGTATCGGGAAAGTAGACGCGGCTCGGCGTCTGTAACGTTCAGTGCGTTTCGCACACTGCATAGGCAGCGCGTCTACCCTCGCAGGTGGCAGTCAATGGTTGATCGCACGAGGTTGGTCACCCAATGAACGCTGCGGCCTATTGCTGCAGTACCGCGTGTCTACCACACCTCTCTCTCACCACCGCCACGTACCTCAAAGCGCGATTGAGGCGTCCACGGACCCAAGGAGCCAGTTATGCACCCTTCTTTTCTTCAAAATCATTGGAGTCTATAACGTTGGCAACGCCAGCGAACACAATGAACGCCGACGGCCTATAGACCTCCTGCATGTTTGTAAACAAACGAGGTGGCGCTGCAGTAGCTAGCGAGCTCGTGGTAGGCAAAAGGTAGGGGAGTGGCGTCGCGGAAAGGTGTTGAGCGCGGGTTTTCAAAGCTTGTAGGTAGGTTACCCCGCCGCGGTGGCTCAGTGGTTAGGGCGCTCGACTACTGATCCGGAGTTCCCGGGTTCGAACCCGACCGCGGCGGCTGCGTTTTTATGGAGGAAAAACGCTAAGGCGCCCGTGTGCTGTGCGATGTCAGTGCACGTTAAAGATCCCCAGGTGGTCGAAATTATTCCGGAGCCCTCCACTACGGCACCTCATTCTTCCTTTCTTCTTTCACTCCCTCCTTATCCCTTCCCTTGCGGCGCGGTACAGGTGTCCAACGATATATGAGACAGATACTGCGCCATTTCCTTTCCCCCAAAAACCAATTATATTATATACAAAGCTTGTAGGCGCGTTTCCAGTTTCTACGAATCATAGCAATGGTCGATGCTTCCAACTTAGTAATTTGTTGAAGTACACGAGCTCCGTTGGCCACGTGCGGCCTATAAAGAGAAATAGTTTGCCACTGTATTGTATATATGGTTAGTAGTAAACATGTAGAAAGCGTTCCTGCCGTTTATTTATCCGCTAGGCATTGAATAAAACAAGTTTTGACACTCTGCACTAGCCGGAATGATTTTACTTCGGGACAATAGTGAGGGGAAGGGCTGGCCTTGTTTCGTCGGAGCAGACATGCGCTCATCGTCTGCTGACATACGTACGTGTCGCGCTGTGCGAAAAGTGGGGACAGCGTCGTGTCCCTGATCTCTTGTCTAGCTTAGCGCTGTGTTTAGCCGCATGACCACGCACCAGCCAGGCCGACTTGCCCCCTTGTTAAGCTCTTCGATTTGGTGAAAATTTTTGATTTCTAGAATTATTTTCTTTCCTAGCCCTGAAGTCTAGTTCCGTGACGAAAAATTATAGCAAAATATTGAGTACAAATTTATAAATTTCGCTTTTTAGAAGTGTGGTCGTCAAAAATTGTGAGGTAATTTCTTTGGTTTCAGTGCCGCATTTCTTTGACCAAAGCGAAAGCGAAGATGCCATAAACGAGGGAATAAACTTTAAGGTTCGTTTTGTGACCTCTCACATTTTCTGCGACTGGATCACTCACCTTCGTAATTCGCATGAAAATCAAATGATTCCATTTGTCGCAAACTGTTCCTGAGACATTGTGGAGCGTAATAAATCTCAATTTTTTTCCCTACACGTGCAGTACTGTGTTAGTTATTTCTTGTAAGAAACGTTTTCATGTAACTATGCATGCATAAGTACTGATCATATAGAAAAAGAACTAATCGCGTCATCGTACATAACAGGGCTTTATGTACATGCTGGCATAAAAAAACTGCGCACTATCTACTCAATTATTTAGACCATGGGGGGACTTGACGGTGTTAATTATAATTACCCAGAACTGCACCAGGTATAGCTATAAATAAAAGGAATTACTGAAACTAGCGTAGGAATTCCATATTTGCACCAAGTTTAGTTACATATCGCATGCATGAATACCGAAAACACTTTTCATTGCCGCGTCCCCTCTCAATCTCGCCACGTGTCTGTTAGTAGCACGCCTGCGGCTGCTTCTTTCCAAACAAGCTTCGCGATCATGTACTACCTCATGAAACATGACACATGCATGATGCAGTGAAAAAGCATATGGCGTTTAGCACACTTAAGGTACGCTATTCTAAGCACACCAACACGACCGCGCAAGATTGACACAACTTACCAGACTTCTTTCTACTCGAATGAAATAATTACGTCGTCATATCAAGAAACAGTTTCAAGTAAATATTAAATGTAATAAAACGCGCCATTAAAACATGGTGTGCTATTAACAAAAAACGCATTACTTGGGGGCGAGTTAACCTGTCGGCGCCCCGTGCACTCCGGCTCAAGGTGATAAGTACGTGTGCAGCTGCATATGTCTTTTTTTTCCTTGAGCAATTATCAGCCTACTATCCTGAAGTTCTGGTGAATGAACGCAGTAACTTGCATGCTATAAGTGCATGGAGTGGCAGTGCCTATCGACTCCCAGACTTCGCGCTTTACTACAGTGGCCCAATGCCTGTTAGCCAGTTTCCGAATGCGCCATTTATGCGCGAGAAACCTATCGAGGCTAATTTAATATTTTTTATGCTACTACGCGGATCAAGCAGTGACGCAGCTGGTCAATACATGCTGCTTCTGCAGTGCACAGGCTTGAAGCAGCCGCCGGTAGCTGCGGCAGCTACGGTAGACACGGGCAAGCGTAACCTGTTTTGCCTACCATGCGAAAGTCGCTACTAACATCAGCGCCACCGCATCTTCGTGACGTCGCGGGGTGAAGGAGGCCCATAGAAACAGAGGCGAGCGCTCCGTTTCGGCGGCGGCGGCGGCGGACTAGCTGACGCCATAGCTGCCACGTGGTTCAAGTTTAAACGCCCACACACGGAGCACACGGTGCAGGAGAAAGGGGCGGAGCCGGCGTCTCTTTCTTCTTTTCTTCTTTCACTCTCTCCTTCATCCCTTAAAGCGCGGTTCGGGTGTCCACCAAGATATGTGAGACAGCTACTGCGTCATTTCCTTTCCTCAAAAACCTATTTTTAGTTTCTCCTATCTTCTAATTTTCTGGCCAATTTCTAACATCATAGAAATCATTAGACATTTAACATTTATCAATAATTGCTTGCCCGAAGTGCCCAGACTGGTTTTTCATGCCTAAACGTGCATTACTGAAAATATTAAAAGTATATAAAGCTTGCGTATTGTGTAAGGAGAGGGAAGTAATTTCATGAAAATTTAGCCAGCGGCTGAAAAGTTCGACACCTTGCGTCGTACACCTGCTTCATGGGTCTCTACGTTAATTTTCATAGGCTGGAGTGCATGCTGAACTCGTGGCGCCCTCTCTTGGTGTTCTTTATATTTAGGACCAGCGTTACGCAAGTGGCCCGTACTCTCACCACCACCGTCTCAAAAATTAGTGCAACTATATTTCTAATTATATTTGTCTTTAAAAGCACTTCGTTATGTAATTAAGAATTTTGTAGGCAACTCTAAATTCACTGCAAATCTTAATTCTGCTAGCGCTATTCATCTTTGGAGTTTAAGGAGTTATGCCTGGTTTCTGGCTCATCCAGACCCACTTTGTGAGCTGAACTGCAAAGCATGGGTTAGCGTACGCTTGAATTACGGCTCGATCACCACTGCGACTTCCTCAGTATGGGTTCGTCAGCTCGTTTTTTTTGGGTACGTGCGTTTTGAGTTCGAAGTTCACACAAGTGTGTCCCTTACTGAGTTTATTCATTTGTGAGTGCGTACGCTGCAATCTACATAACGTTAAAAATTCGATGACGTCATCAAGCGGCCGTAGACGCACGCAGTAAGCCGAGCACCGCCTTTTTCAGACAATCCTATACCTCATTTTAAAGGAAAAAATACAGCGCGAACAGAGACAACGGACAACACAACACAAGCGCTGTCTCATATACCTGGGGTGAAGAAGTAGAAGAAGAAGTAGCGGCGCTGTCTCGCAACTAAAATTTTATTCAGGAGGAAACATATAGAAGCAACCGGAAAAACGGCGAAGTCAGCAATCACATGAGGCAATCAACATAATTGGAACAACTCAAAAACTGAAAATATAGCGCGGGGCGCCCTTTTCAATGACCCATGGCAAATCAGGTATTGTCTAGGAACCGTATCTCTGCATCAAATATTGTAATAGAGGTTTGGCTGATGCACGCGCTAATTTTCTTTATGAAAAACGCTTCCTTAATATATCTTATACGCTGGTCCCGGTTTTCTGAAATATCGCCTTACAGTTCTTTTTATCTTCACACTGAGCGCAATCTTTTGATACATCTGACGATGCTTTTTCGTGTTCTTTTAGGCGGATATTTAAGCAGCGCACGGTTTGTCAAATATACACCTTTTGGCAAGTGAAAGGAATCTGATACACCACTGAACGCACACAATGCACAAATCTTGTGATCCGGAGTTCCTGGGTTCGAACCCGACCGCGGCGGCTGCGTTTTTATGGAGGAAAAACGCTAGGGCGCCGTGTGCTGTGCGATGTCAGTGCACGTTAAAGAAACCCAGGTGGTCGAAATTATCCCGGAGCACTCCACTACGGTACCTCTTTCTTCCTTTCTTCTTTCACTCCCTCCTTTCCCCTTTCCCTTAGGGCGCGGTTCAGGTGTCCAACGATATATGAGACAGATACTGCGCCATTTCTTTTCCCCAAAACTAAATATTATTGATCTCTGCCGCACCGAACACGTAAAGGGGGGCATTTTTTTTCTTCCATTCTTGGACATCTGTCCCAGTCATCGGACACAGGCCTTGAAGCTTTAGGGGTGCTGAACAGACCACGTCAACACTAAAACGACGAGAAACATTCCTCAGATTGTGCGCCATGCGATGCACGTAGGCAATGGCCACTGCTTTCGGTTTGGCTCCCGTTTCTTCACTTCCATTCGTGGTTCGGAAACCACTGAAATTGCGAATTAGTTTTTCGCATGTACGTGTTGTAACAGAAAGCGGAAAACCTGTCGCGGTCAGTCGTTGCACCTGCAAGGAAACGCCGTCTGCTAAGGAGTGCACACAAGATTTTTCTGTAGGAGACCTTAGGCAGGAGAGGGCTATGCCGTGTTTTACCAGTTTCGTGTGCCTTGAACAAAAGTTATTAATTAATTAATTAATTATTTATTTAATTGATTTTTGGGCAAAGGAAATGGCACAGTATCTGTCTCATATATCGTTGCACACCTGAACAGCGCCGTAAGGGAAGGGATAAAGGAGGGAGTGAAAGAAGAAAGGAAGAAAGAGGTGCCGTAGTGGAGGGCTCCGGACTAATTTCGACCACCTGGGGATCTTTAACGTGCCCTGACATCGCACAGCACACGGGCGCCTTAGAGTTTTGGCTCCATAAAAACGCCGCCGCCACGGTCGGGTTCGAACCCGGGAACTCCGGATCAGTAGCCGAGCGCCCTAACCACTGAGCCACCGCGGCGGGTATGTGCTGCTCAACGTTACAAGATTTTTGATTTTGCATAATTAGATGTCTTGGGCCTCAGGACTTGGGCCATCCACGCAAATTCACAACTCTTTTATCCTCTTGTACAATACGTCGAGGCGGTTCACCGAAGACAACTCTCTCAAACGAAGTTCGAAATCAGTCGCTTTCTTCATCGCCGCAGCACCCCGAGCAGCCTTTCCTTCACTGCACGAAACAAGAGAGCACTCCTTCGTGAGCGTTGACGTGACGTAGCAAAAGCAGGCGCTCCGCGCGCAGTGCTGACGGCGCATAGAACGATGGAGATAAGGCAGCGCATACGCCATTACCGAAAAAAACGGACCGAGCAAGCCTGGGCGTCCGCTGAGGAGAGCGGAGAGCAGCGGCCGTTACGCAAGAGCTGCGACCGGTAGCTGCAAAGTCTCCTGGCACCACATCTGCTTGCCAAGGCAGCGGTTGGGGAACCTCGCCTTCACGCAGTTACGTTGTGATCGCTTGGAAGAGGCTTCTGAGAAACGAAAACAAAGATGCAACGACTCGGTCCAAAAAAAAAAAAAACGCAGAGAAAAATGCGAGACACTCATTTGCTGGACTTCAGTGAGGCATGACGCAGGAATCACTAGGTAGATAGCAGGAATGTTTAGGGGCTGCGTTAAACGTTGGCCTGCGAAAGAGATAACGGCCCGCACCTCCGTGGTGGTGGTAGTGGTTTTATTAAAAATAATAGTAAAAAGGAAGGAAAAGATTTTTGCTAGCCCCGGCATCTGCCATCGATACTGAAGCACCTGAGCTGGGGCAGCGGAAATAAAGGACAGCAGGCAGAATGGAGAAATGAAATGAAAGAGGTGAGGGGACAGGAGTAGAGGACAGGGGGAGAAGTAATATGTACAAACTATTTACACAATAAGAAATGTGTCCAGGTTGTGCGCGTGATTAGTTCAGTTTAGAGAAATTAAATCACACACGCGCACAGCACTGTGTAGGTTACAACTGGAGTGGGGCGTCCAGTTATTAATCGTTCAAGGTAGAACTCGCGGAGCGTTCGGTCACTGCGTGTAACTACCTGACGGAGAACAGACGGGACGTCAAGCCCGTGTGTTCGAGGAATGCACAGAGGCTCACCAAAGTTCGCTCACGAGTGCGCGCACTGCCCTGCGGCCACAATAGCGTCTTGATGGAGTCTGGTAGTATGCCCTGCGCCCTATAGGCCGCGAGCATATCGCGACGAGCATCGGCGAACGCGGAGCAGCGAAGGAGCAGATGTTCTAGTGTTTCCACTGCACCGCATCCGTCACACACATCACTCGTCGCGATTCCGTGACGCACCCGTCGTTCCCCGGGCCACACGCAGCCGATGCGCGCGCGGAGGATCATTGCACGTTGCGACCGTGTAAGTGCGCGACAGCCGGTGACACTGTCGATGCGCTCACCTCCCGCGATGCGTGGGTCGGGGTGCTGCTTTCGGAGATGGTCGTGAATTACCGCACGCACGTCCTCCAGCGCAAGGGGCAGATCGCTGGCAGGTAGTTGGTGTGCAGCGGTCGCGAGGTCGTCAGCTTCTTCGTTGCCGGCGATGCCGCAGTGACCGGGCACCCACTGTGCACGCACGGCACAGCCTCTCTGCGCGAGGCGCTCGATGCGCGAGCGAATTTCCCGCACTAGTGGGGTACCGCGGCCGTTAGATTGCAGGCGGCTGAGGGCGGCGCGGGAGTCGCACAGCAGAGCACTCCTGGGCGGCGGAGGGCCGAGGGTGAGCAGCAGGTCCAGCCCGAGCCGGATCCCCATCAACTCCGCCGTGGTGGAGGAGCCCAGGAAGGTTGCGTGTTGCTGGCTGTGCAGTCGCAGGGCGGGGATGGTGGCCGCCGCAGCAAGGGAGCAGCTGTCGCGGGCCACTGAGCCGTCGGTGTACACGAGGAGATGGTCCTGGAGCTCCTCGTGTATGACGGCTCTGGCCAGCTGCTGCACAGCGCAGAGGGGTGTGCTCCGCTTTCCCGCGATGCCGACGATCTCTCGCTGTACCTCCGAGGCAGCAGGCCAGGGCGCGCAGGAGCCGTAGGGGGGTGGGCCTTGGGTCAATTGCTCATACTCGAGCAGCGCCGCGCCCATTCGTGAGCGCGGGTGCGAGCGCATACGCTGCAGCAGCGAGCCGCCGTCAGGTGCGCGGTGAAGCCGGTCGATGTGATTCAGTGCCCTGCGCGCTGCTTGGAGCTCAAGGGGCCACGCTCCTGCCTCGGCCAACGTTGCGGCGCACTGCGAGTTTTTGGGCAGGCCTAGGCACACGCGCAGGGACTTGCGGTGCTGAAGCTCGAGCTTCTTCCAGCACGGCTTGCGCACCGTGACGAGCGGCAGCGCATAGAGCACCGCCCCCAAAGCTGCGGCATTGTATAGACGCAGCGCGGCTTGCTGGGAGATGCCCTGGCCTCGAGCGGTGAGCTTGTGCACGGCGGCGGTGATCCTCTTCATCTGCAGACAGGCCTTGGTCGCCGCGGGGCGGAAGGAAAGGCGCCAGTCGATGTCCAGGCCAAGGTACCGCACCGATTTACGCCAAGGAATCGGAGTCCCGTCCAGTGACAGTGGCGCAAGGTGCGCGCGCGAGCGCGAAACGCAGGCCATGGCCACCGATTTGTCCGCGCTCAGTGACAGACCAAGGCCGCGCAATCTGGCATCGATTGCGGTCAGGGCTCCCTGAAGGCACCCCCGCACGCGGAACGCCTCGCCCGGTGGTCCCCGGCACCACAGAGCTATGTCGTCTGCATATATGGACATGTACACATGGTGTCGCCCGCTCGTGGGGAGGGAGGCCGGCACCACCGACATGGCCACATTAAACAGAAATGGTGATAGGACAGAGCCCTGCGGCACGCCCATGTCGACCGGGCGAGGCTTGGAGAGCTTACCCCCTACTCGTACGCACATGGTGCGCCCGCTCAGGAAGCCATGAACGTATCGCAAAAGGCGCCCGCTAACACCGGCCCCCTCAAGCACCGCGAGAATTGGTGCGCGGTGAACGTTGTCAAAAGCGCCCGAGACGTCCAGTAGCAGCAGCAGCGCAACCTGGCCTGCTGCCCTGGCATGCTCCAGCGCTGTAACAACGTCCGATATAGAATCAGCCGTGCACCGCATCCCACGGAAACCCGTCTGCCGCTCGTCAAACAAATCAGCCTCCGCAGCCCGCTCGTTCAGACGCTGCAACGCCATATGCTCCATGAGCTTACCTGCCGCCGATGTTAATGCCACTGGCCGGTATCCGCTCAGCTCCGTAGGTGGGCGCCCTGCCTTTCGGATGGGACAAACGACCGCGGTTCGCCAATCCTCCGGAAGCTCCCCGCGTTCCCACACCAGGTTGATCTGCTGCAGGAGGATCTGTCGTTGCTGCGCATCCAGGTTTCGCAGCATTTGGTATGTCACCCCGTCCGGTCCGGGCGCCGAGCG
Source organism: Amblyomma americanum (assembly GCF_052857255.1). NCBI lineage: Eukaryota > Metazoa > Arthropoda > Arachnida > Ixodida > Ixodidae > Amblyomma > Amblyomma americanum. The sequence goes on along the minus strand of NC_135507.1, from coordinate 29,067,364 downwards.
GCGGCGGCAGCGCTGCAGCGCATTGTTCAATTCCGCCGCGGTGAACGGCGCATCACATGGACCTTCCGAGGCGACGGGCGAGGGACTGGCGTCGCTTCTGGGGCTCTCAGGAGCAGCTATGTTAGCGGCGTTTGCGGGGCTGGGCGGCGCGAACCGATCGGCAAACCGCTCTGCCAATTCTACAAAGCTGAGCCCGCTGGAGATTGCGAGGGCGGCCAGCGGTTGACGGTTTGCCTGTGGTTCGGTGATGCGCCGCAGGGTGTCAAACAGCCTCCGCGAGCTGACATCTTCCTCCATCCTTTGGCATAGTGAAGCCCACTGCCGGCGGTATAGCTTGTTGGCGTGGCGGCGCGCTGCTGCGTCCAAGCGGTTGTAGACAGTCCAGTCGGCGGCTCTGTCAGTCCGTCGCGCCCGTCGCTCTGCGCGATCTCTCTTCTCGCGCAGATTGAGCAGCTTCATATCAGGTGTGGGCTGCCCTGCCCTTACCTCTGCTCGTTGGGTGGCTGCGAGAGCGCTTCGGACTAGACTTGAAAAGAAATCTGCGCCAGTGGCCGCCGCCTCGTCGACCGCCCGCCTGAACGCACTCCAGTTGGTAATGGAGTAGGCACGTTTGGGGCGTGCCTCCATCGCAGTGGGTTCAATTAGGATGGAGTAATGATCCGAGCCCCAGAGAGATGGTGATCGGCGCCATGTCGCCTCGATGCCTCTGGATGCGAAGGCAACGTCGATGCAGGAGCCGGTTGTTCCGCGTCGTCGAAAGGTGGGCTCGCCGGTGTTCAAGGGGGTGAGTCCCAGCTGCGTTGCTGCGTCGTGCAGGTCGTCTCCCCGCGCGGAGTGGCGCGCACTGCCCCACGCACTATGGTGGGCGTTAAAATCACCACAGATGATTTGGCGCGGGGCACAGCACGAAGACACAGCACGAAAACACAGCGCGTTCCACGCGACAGCTGGACGCACATAAACACTGGCCACCGACGTGTCAACACCACCGACGCGCACTGTCACCACCACGCACTCCTGGGCATCAGATGTCGCCGCCGCCGAGCCGACGAGGGTGTGCTGGACGTCCTGCCGCACGTATATCGCGCACCTTGATTTCCCGGGGCGATGAGATGTGACACAACAGGGCACTGCAGCACAGGTGGGTTCCTCGCACGTGGTGGCTGAGTGGTAGCCAATGTAGCCAGGTAGCCGCATCTGGGGCTCCCCGTCATGTGAACGTACGTACGTCTCCTGCAGCGCGATAACTTCCGGCGAGTCCTGTGCGATGCGAACTCGCATTTCGGCGTACCGCGCCGCAAGTGAGCGCACGTTCCACTGCAGGATGGATGGTATGCGGGAGGGAGTCCGGCGGCTAGCCATCATGCTGGCTTATCTGTGCGGGAGCACCCGCTGCTTCTAAGCAAGCCCGGTGTCCATCGGTGCCCTCCGGGAAAAGTGCGCTGAGGGCGCGCAACGCCAGCTTTAGGCGCGCGATCTCCGCGTCCCGTGCGTCAGGGGGCTGGCCGTGAGAAGCGGCCGCAGGCTCGGGCCGCGCTGCACGGGACGCCGGGCAACCGGATCGCCGCTGCCGCTGCCGGCGCTGCCGTTGCTTCTGTGTCTGCTGCTGCTGCTGCTGCTGCTGCTGGGGTGTTCCCCTGACGACCTGCGCATAAGAAAGAGCGCGCGGCGTCTGCTGATGTTGCTGGGCTGGGGCCGCTGTCTCAGCCTGGACGACGGCTCGGACAACCCGCCTGGACATCGGGGCCATGGATGTGGCCATTAAAGTGGCCACGTGACGCTCTCGCTGCCAGTGCGGGCACGCTGGGTCAATGGCTGCGTGCCGCCCCCCGCAGTTAATGCAGCGGGGCTTGCTCGCGCAGGTACCAGGCTCGTGTGGCCCGCCGCAGCGCGTGCATCGGGCAGGAGCACGACACACCTCAGTGGCATGCCCCAGGCTGGCGCACTTGGCACACTGGAGCGGCCGGGGACGGCAGGGGCGGACCGCGAGCCTGCGCTTGAATATGGTGATGAACGCCGGGGGTGTCGGCGCCGCAAAACGGAGAGCTAGTGTGCTGCCCGACAGAGACGCCGACACCATCGGTACCGTTGACTCCGCCGCCGCTAGCAGCTCCTCCGCCGTCCTGCGCCCGTCCACACCGAAGACCAGGCCGGAGCTTTGATTCCGAGGAGGAGGCTCCTTGGCGCAGACCGGCACGCCGCGGATGACGGCCGTGGCTAGCAGGGCCTGGAGAGCATCGCTGCTCCCCGCGTCCACTGCCACCACATTCCGCCGCATGTTTACCCGGACGGCGAGGACGCCCGGGCGGGATCCGATCTCCTCGGCCAACTCCCAGCCCTGTTCCCTGGTGAAGGCGGTGCCCCGGTTCGCCGGCCGAAACAGCACCGTCCCCACCAGGCTGGACGGGACCTCCACGGCAGCCGCGGCTCGCTCCAGGGCAGCTCTCCGACGCCGCTGCGCCTTGGTAGTGATAATGCGCCACGGGACCAGGCTGGCCCCAGCATCAGCGTCGCCGCTGCCTGCGGGGCATTGCTGCGGCGCGCCGCGGAGTTGGGCGGGCTCGGTGCCAGCAGACGAAGCCCCAGCCGCAGCCTGGTCTCGTGCGGCGGGATTTGGTGAGGTCGCACCCGTTTTTCTTCCGGACGCCGTCGCCCCACCAGCAACAGCAGCAGCATCAACAGCAGGCTGGAGGTGGGCTCCATGGGGCTCCTGCTGGGAAGGCCCTGCTCCTTCGAGTGTGGAGGGAGAGGGAGCAGTGACGGTGGGGGGCCTTCGAGCTTCCCGCTTGGCCACCGCGATGTCCCTTTTGGTTTCCGAGTCCCTCTCCTCCTCGGACCCCGTTGAGCGTCGCCGTTTCCGGAGAGCAGACTCGTCCATTGGGGTGCACATGCTCTCCTCGGCTGCAGGTGTCCGCGGTGAGCCCGCAGCAGCAGCATCAGGGGGAGAGGGCATCACAGCTGGTTCCCCAGGAGCAGCAATGGCGGCAGGAAGCGCAGGGGTGGCCGGCAATGGCGGGGAGGGAGCCGCCATGGAGTTCTGCGTCTGGTGAGCGAGCGCCATGGCGTCCCGCAAGGCTAGAACGCGTGGGTCCGCCGGCGACACGTCCAAGGTCCCGATGACGGACTCGAGGTTCTCCGAGGTGGTGATGAGCGCCGCCGTCAGGCACCTCACCGTGTCCCGCAGATCAGCGATCTCGGCCTGCATTCGCCGAATGGTGCTGGACGACCTTCCTCTGGACGGCGTTCGTCTCCGTGATCGTGAGCGAGAGCGGCCTGCCCTGCGTTGCTGATTGTCACCGCCAAACACAGGCCTTCGCTCGTTCACGGTGTCTGTGGCCTCCATGGGGAGACCCCGCAACGCCGCGAAGCCTTAGGCCCAGCGTCCGAAGGAGCAGAGAGCTAAAAAACACGTCCGCTCGCTTCGAACGCCCACCGAAGAATCCCGCACCTCCGTAAAGCTTGCGATTTGAACCATATACCCTGATAATAATTGGTTTTTGGTGGAAAGGAAATGGCGCAGTATCTGTCTCATATATCGTTGGACACCTGAACCGCGCCGTAAGGGATGGGATAAAGGAGGGAGTGAAAGAAGAAAGGAAGGAAGAGGTGCCGTAGTGGAGGGCTCCGGAATAATTTCGACCACCTGGGGATCTTTAACGTGCACTGACATCGCACAGCACACGGGCGCCTTAGCGTTTTTCCTCCATAAAAACGCAGCCGCCGCGGTCGGGTTCGAACCCGGGAACTCCGGATCAGTAGTCGAGCGCCCTAACCACTGAGCCACCGCGGCGGGTATATACCCTGCCATGAGCTGGATCTGCGAGGGAAGCTGACGTTATCAGTGCGTCGAGCTTCTCGCGATGTTACCTGCGTTCTTTCACTCCTTTATGCGGGTGCATGTGTAGCAAAGTATTGATTGAGGTATGCTTGGAATGTTCGGGAAGCCCTTCCGGAGCAGGAATACTCGTACCCAAGCGCTAGCAAAAATTACCGCACTCTTAGCACAAATACGCCTATATAGGCGTAAAAAGGGAGTAATACTTCCTCTCGCGCACTCATTTTTCACTCCTTTTCGGGTGTAGTGTGGGGGCACTCGGGAAACTTACGTGCGAGTAACACGAAAGCATTGCAATTCTATTCGAATTCTACTTCAGTGTTTTTTTTTTCAATTCTACGTTAATCATATTTCCATGTTCCAATTTTCTTCCAATTTTGTTCTACTCATTTGTAGCTGGTGGAATTGTACCTACTACTATAGACTATTACTGGTTACATTTTATATTTTCCCCACCTATGATTACGTCAGACAATTTCGACCAATAGAGAGTTTTGTAACGCCACCTCTTTTTAGGCGACGCCAAGTTTTCATGTCGATGACGCATGTAAGGCTTTCGCATTATAACACATGTATCGACTGTACGACGGTGACAAAACTCAGTCGCCGCAGTCGCTTCGCGGATCATTCGCTTTCGGCCCGACCCTTTGTTTGCTTTCTGTGTATTCCATCACGATGCAAGCGTAGTTTCAGGCTTTCCGCGTTGCTACATTGGCCGAGCTATACGTGGCTAAGGAAAACAAAAGGATACAGCAATAACCACACTTAGAGAACAAACAACCATCTGGAATTCTCGAAAACTGAGGATAACACATGTTTCCACGTCAAAACCACAGCAAGGGTGTCAGAGGCATGATAGGTAATTAGGGCTCTGGATTAAATGCAATTACTAGAATTATTTATTCAGCGCGTGATTAGCTGCACAAGTAGCGCGTTTCTATGTCGTTCGTGGCCAAAACGGTCCCAAGGACGGGGCGCCCGATGTATATTATCGGGCTGCGAAACGATGTTCTCTCATGCCATACGTACTGAGATTCACAATCTTTTTAACCACCTGATAAGCCGATTTCGTGCCTTATTGAAAACAAGTTGAGACGGCAGTGAAAGAAGGGCAGTAAGAGGAACGTGGTATCAAAGCGTGGTTCAAAATAACTAATAGAAGAAAAAGAACCACGATAGTCGGTATAAGGTTATGGTAAGGTCAATACGAAATCTGATATGAACAGAGCAGGGCCCGCACTGATTCGAGCAAGTTACAAACGGAGGCGATAATAATTGTAAATGCGTTTATTTCGCGCGGTCTATGAAAGCCGTTGTTATCGGCGGAACGACAGCTACAGATAAAAAAAAAATGTGGCTGATGATTACCACGCCTGTGTAACGCGACGTGCCCCGCCGCTGTGGCTCAGTGGTTAGGCACTCGACTAATAATAATAATTGGTTTTTGGGGAAAGGAAATGGCGCAGTATCTGTCTCATATATCGTTGGACACCTGAACCGCGCCGTAAGGGAAGGGATAAGGGAGGGAGTGAAAGAAGAAAGTAAGAATCAGGTGCCGTAGTGGAGGGCTCCGGAATAATTTCGACCACCTGGGGATCTTTAACGTGCACTGACATCGCACAGCACACGGGCGCCTTAGCGTTTTTCCTCCATAAAAACGCAGCCGCCGCGGTCGGGTTCGAACCCGGGAACTCCGGATCAGTAGTCGAGCGCCCTAACCACTGAGCCACCGCGGCGGGTGGCACTCGACTACTGATCCGGAGTTCCCGGTTTCGAACCCGACCGCGGCGGCTGCGTTTTTATGTTGGAAGAACGCTAAGGCGCCCGTGTGCTGTGCGATGTCAGTGCCCGTTAAAGATCCCCAGGTGGTCGAAATTATTCCGGAGCCCTCCACTACGGCACCTCCTTCCTTTTTTCACTCCCTCCTTTATGCCCTTCCTTACGGCACGGTTCAGGTGTCCAAAGATATAAGAGACAGACACTGCGCCATTTCCTTTCCCCAAAAAAACCAATTATTATTATTAACGCGACGTTCTAATAATAATAATTGTTTTGGGGAAAGGAAGTGGCGCAGTATCTGTCTCATGTATCGTTGGACACCTGAACCGCGCCGTAAGGGAAGGGATAAAGGAAGGAGTGAAAAAAGAAAGGAAGAAGGATGTGCCGTAGTGGAGGGCTCCGGAATAATTTCGACCACCTGGGGATCTTTAACGTGCACTGACAGCGCACAGCACACGGGCGCCTTAGCGTTTTCCCTCCATAAAAACGCAGCCGCCGCGACGTTCTGCGACACCAGTTTTCAGGATCCTGTCCGCTGCGGGCTCATTTTTTAAAAATTGGTTTTTGGGGAAAGGAAATGGCGCAGTACCTGTCTCATTACGTTGGGCACAAATTGTACCGTGCGCGTTGAATGGCGTATGAACCAAGTCACACACACGTGGATAATCTAGTCTGGAGAAAATGTTGCTTATTTCGCACGAAACGCGACCACAGAATGGAAAAAGCCAATTCAGCAGCGAGAATAGGTAATCGACGCGTTGTGGGTGTGTTAAATGAGATCCATGCACGGGGACAGAATGCCGAAAAAAACTCCGGACCATAACGAGCTCCGCGTTCTTTCCGGCTTTCCGCAGCAGCACCTCGCGGAAAGTCAACTTCACACGACCACATGTTCCCTTTAGCAGTGTACCATACTGTATACATCACTCAGGTACAAGGCGACATTTTTTCCTTACTACATGTTGTCACCTGGTGGCGCCTGAAAACAAGGACTCACACGTTTTCTGATATGACCGCCGCTGGTTGTGAAAGCAGCCTATGTCTTTAGTGCGCGTTACTATGCAAATTCGTCGAAAGATCACTCGTTGTCGCATGACTCAAGAGTAACACGGCAAAGGCCGAGTATAGCAAAGCTGATGGCACTCTCGACGTCTGCAACAAATAACTACTTCGAAAACTGTAGCCTCCCTCACATTTTAACTAAAAACAAAAATATATCCTTCCAGTTTAAAGACCTCAGATTGCCGTATCTACTATGAAATGTGTTGAAAGTGCGTGAAAAAGAACGAAACCAAAAAAAAAATCCGCAAGGATGTACAAAATCCGCAACCCTGTGTGAACGCCTCATGTAAGAACACCACATCTCTAATCGTTTTCCTTGGCTGAACCTTACGGAAAAAGGTCAAACAAATCTTCTTCACGCTTCCAAGCCTATGATGTCAGCGCAAAGAGAAGCGACTGCTTAAAGTTCCTCCCCCCGCCCCCCCTTGAAGGGCGGCTCGTCATCACAGAAGTGGCCACTGAGAGAAAGAAAACTCTTCCACTTTCGACTTTATATTTATAACCAGTCGTTTACGGAACGCCATACGAGCTCAGCGATTTGCGACCCGTGTAACTTCGGCCGCGCCGGAAGCTTGGAAGAGGGAATTCAAGAACATGACCGAAAACACAAAAAATTCCCTTTCCGCAAACGCGCTGTACACGTTAGTGGCCTTAATAAAATGAGGGGCCTATTCGGCTGCCCGTCCACGATCGATGAGTAACTCCGCTCCGCGTACGGGTGCGCAGTGATCGCATGCATAATGCGAAACATAATCAGATCTCTCGGCGTCGTGGCTCACGCGGACGTCTTGTTTTTTTATTGCCCGCACAGGTGTGTTTATGACAGAGATAGAGTAGCCGGCGCAGGCCAAACCCAATTATGTGATTTATCGCAGAGCTCAGTTCGCAGTCAAAGCTTACGTACAATACATACAGCGTTAGCTGTCCTCACAAAGGTTTCTTTAGACAGTCTATAGACTGTCGATAGTCTTCTGTATATAAAGTCTATAGACTCTCTATGGACAATGATAAATAATAGTCTATAGGCAATACAAATCCTATAGAAAGGCTATAGACAATCTATGGATTTATGGGCGTACACTTTTAGTAGACTTTTGTCTATATACAGTCTATAGACTATGAATATACAAAAAGAAATCTATATTTCTTTTTGGTCATCAGCACAGGTCATCGGCCCAATATTGCAACAGGATGGTCCCATCCTCGTCCTTTGTAGGGCCGGCCTTTGCCAATGCGGTTCCAATGTTGGGCCAATTACTTGTGCTGCTTGGCATCTATATGAAGGCAGTATAGTCTATAGGAAGTCTATAGACTGTATATAGACCATTTTTATAAGGGTGAGCTGTAAAAAATGTGCTCTTGTCAAACAAGTGTACGACGATAGACCGCGCGAAAGCGAAGAGGGGTGCTTAGCGCAGCATTCACTCCCGCTGTGTGCATACGGAAATAAATTAACAGAAGATGGCTGTGAATCTTCAGTTTTTAAGATACGGGACACTAGTGAAATATAGAGCACTCACAGGACATTAACAGATCGCAACACTGATGCACGAAACATTCACTGGTGCCGCCAAAAAGCGGTTTGTGTAACGACGCTAATAGCGGCCAATTGAGAAATTTGAGCCGATGCAGGCGGCCTCGTTGGACTTCGTTCTCTTAGCAGGTCGTATCTTCTGTAGACCGCGATAGAAATATACATAATGCTGGCATTTTTTCGCTCCAGAAGAGCAAGGAAAATATCAAGCAGACTTTTTGGCCTCACATTTCCTAGCATCTGCCGCACAAAACGAGAAGCGTCTCACGTGCGCAAGAAAAAGCTAGTTCCAAGACCAATGGCGAATTGCCACTAATGGCGCTCAGGCAATGAGCGAAATTAACTAAATGCGAAGGCGTGCATCTTCACATGACCATGTCAGAGGACAAAAACAAAAAGGTTTGACAGCTCCTGAAACGACGAAGTAGAAAGACTGCTAAGTGTACCATGCCCGGAATTGGATCACATTGGCGCTGCTGAGCCATGTCTGACGACATTCATAAACTGTTCTTTTGTGTCCTTGCTTGCAGTTCGTTCAGCGGCTCTGGCGCACTATGTTGTTCCAGTTGAATACATTATGACAGGTGTATATTTTTAAACCGTACAAAGCATTCTGCTTTAAACTTAGCCGCACCGCATAGTTCATTCGACACTAAATATTCGCAGTTTTGCTCTTTCCTAGATCCTTTTTATAACCTTTCTCTGCATTGCCTCAAGGGTACGTAAATTAATGTTTAAACCAAGTGTAATTAGATCGCTTCTCGGCCTCTTAAAGGGCTAAGATCAAAGTGTAGTGTAATTAGCTTCACTTTATTTTTCGTCATTTCGTTCCTCTGCTATAAAAATTATGTTTTCCTATATTAGTGTGCCCCGCCGCGGTGGCTCAGTGGTTAGGGCGCTCGACTACTGATCTGGAGTTCCCGGGTTCGAACCCGACCACGGCGGCTGCGTTTTTATGGAGGAAAAACGCTAAGGCGCCCGTGTGCTGTGCGATGTCAGTGCACGTTAAAGATCCCCAGGTGGTCGAAATTATGCCGGAGCCCTCCACTACGGCACCTATTCTTCCTTTCTTCTTTCACTCCCTCCTTTATCCCTTCCCTTACGGCGCGGTTCAGGTGTCCAACGATATATGAGACAGATACTGCGCCATTTCCTTTCCCTAAAAACCAATTATTATTATTATTATTATTATATTAGTGCCTATTTCTTTGGTGCTCACCTGTTTCTTTACTACATGATTTGAGAGCAAATAGACTCGGAAGTCCAACGAAGGGCAGATGTTGCATCTCTGCGACAAAAAGGTGAGACAGTCCATGCACTGTCTTCGTTTTCTTCAGTTAACGGTTGGAGCCTGAACAGCTTGCATCGGACGCTTTTCTCTGATAACGCTAAGTTTTAAGATGCAATACATGAGGGTTCACAGGATCTTTTTGATCACCACATGTGTTCAGCGTACTTGCCAAAGCATATACTACCAAGACTGAAAGCGTACTAACATTAAATATTATATACGGCATGCTAATACACTAAAATTTCTCTCGATGATGGCGAAGTAAACAGTTGAAGAATGGAATTCTGTCATTTTTGCACACTAATTCCCAGCTATTGATGATGAGAGGTTGAAGCATCGCTTGTAGTAATGGTCTTAAAACTCACGTGCGCGGTGCACTAACTCATCGAGCTGAGAAATAGAATGTCCACGAAACGTATATGCTGTACATGTAAATCTGGTATCCGAAATGTAAAGGAAGGATGTGAACAAACGAAAAAACGGTGCATGAGACTTGGTTGATCTCGCATACTTAGATTTTGTTATTATAAAATGAAATGGCGTAAGCATGGTGAATTCAAGAAACACTTGCAAATAGTCATTCGTTGGGACGCTTGCATGAAATTCAGGCGGTATGGCTCCACTCTTGTCAACACTCCAGGGAGTCACGTTGGGCATTCTGCCCGAAACATTTCGACAAAGACTCTGTGTAGGCCATTCTGGAGGAGTTATCTACACGCCGATACGTCGCCACGAAATCATGATCACAGTTGTCCTACTTGGACCGTGCACATTGACTGGCTTCTCGGGAAGAAAGCAATTATTGATGTGACGGAGCAGCACCCAACGGGAAAGGGCCTTCGACGATGCACTGAGCCCTGTCCAAGATTAATAGTGCATTGAGGGAAGATCTCCGCACACTTGTCAGGAGGGGGGATAACACCTACCACGAGGCAGTCAAACACACAGATCTGTACGCGAGCGAGAAACAGAATCGACTCCACGCCGTAACGCTACTCCATAACTAATGATCAGTCCTTCAAGGCTTGACGACCGACCTGTCATCCAAGCCCTTCAGCGCACAATGCCATCGACAACACGACGTTCTCGCGATAGCTTATTACGTCCGCTCATAGGAACAAGTTGGTGCTCTTGGTTAGCCACCAATCAAAGGGCGATGCCGATGCTTCTGATTGTGCACGTCACGACTTGCGGCTGTTCGAATTAATCACGGCGGCGCTGTCAGAAAGATCTGATTCATTGAGCGACGACCGCTGGCGAGGTCTTGCGTACGAAGATATATAACCGTTGATAAATAGATTTCCTCTGCGATATCGAAAGGACGGCCGATAACAACAGCTGGGAAAACACACTGCGATAGAGCAGTTCGAATTTTGTGAGTAGATCTGGTTCACGTAACTTATTTTAAAATATATGTTCATACGCGTTTGGTGGGAAAAAATATCAGGGAATGAATTTAGCTTAATAAAACGCGTTGCGGGGCCGGTTGGTTAGGCATTGTATATAGAAATGCTATTCAGCGTTACTTATTTGAACCGGGCGTACAGACAGATGATAGGAGAGCGTCAATGCCGTCATGTATGTCTGTGTGCTCGTATGAATTTAGTAGCGATAAATTACTTTTCAAATGATCATAGTGAAATTTTATGGCGCAAGGGCATCTGTGGCCAAAGAGTGCCATGACACAAGGCATTTTCTTTTTGCTCAAGGTTGGGTCAAAGACCCATTTCCCAAGCATTTCACCCTGAATAAGTCGAGCACCAGGCCAGGGGAAGCTTGTACCCATTGTATCACCGGTGGGTACCCGGAGGAACTGGGGATCGAACCTCGCACCTCCCGCATGCTAAGCGGGTGCTCAGCCACAAGGCCACCGCTGCGGTAAATTGCTTTTCTAGTAGCACTCAACTTGGCTAACTGCTGAACATGACAGGTACGATACGCGAGTTCGCATGGGCTGAACTGCTTAGATGTTCCCACTAACACGTCAAGCACACGCTAATACTAAACCCAACAACGGTTAACTAGAGAACCGCACACGGGACAAATACTAAAACACAGATGCGCTATGTGGCGCGTAATGGTGTTCCTTCATTGTGCCTTCAGCCTTTTAGCGCTGTTGCTTCCTGTTCTGAGCTGGAAGCAACTTAAAGAAAAACCCATACTTTTTCAAATCCAGTCTGTTTATAGGCTTCAATAAAACGTGGAGGTGAGCTAATTGGTACATACTTTTGCCTTTGCTCAGTTTCCGTTCTACGCATTAGTAATAATAATTGGTTTGTTGGGGGAAAGGAAATGGCGCAGTATCTGTCTCATATATCGTTGGACACCTGAACCGCGCCGTAAGGGAAGGGATAGAGGAGGGAGTGAAAGAAGAAAGGAAGAGAGAGGTGCCGTAGTGTAGGGCTCCGGAATAATTTCGACCACCTGGGGATCTTTAACGTGCACTGACATCGCACACCACACGGCGATGTCAGTGCACGTTAAAGATCCCCCAGGTGGTCGAAAGGTTATTAAATGTGGCGTAGCAGTTTCTGGCCAAGTCATGCGTGCATGCTTTAATCATGCTTTAATGCATGTTTTATTCAGCACGTTCAGAGGCTAAGGACTGCGAGCTTTCCAGATGGTGTCTTACTACTTGCTTGCAGTAAGATACTTAAAAAGGTCAAAAGGCAAGAACCACAGGAACCTTCAGAAAAAGATAAAAAGAAAATTGCTCTGCTACCGTAAACTCACCAAACGTCACACCGTTTGAAGCGAGTAGGCAGCAGATATGGCATTGGTGTTCTCTTTTCTGTACCAAACAAGCTGGGCAAATTATGCCCATTGTAGATAGAAGGGCCAGGGAAGAGGAAAAGAGACGAAGAAAAACAAAAAGAGGGTGCCAGATAAAGCATGACCTGAGGTTTGTCCCTTGTGCTGAAGGGGTTGTGTATGAAGTGCCGTTCACGTGCGGAAAGGCCTATATGGGTCAAACAGGAAGGTGGTTGAATACACACCTACGAGACCACAACACTTCTTTGAAAGGGGCTCCGTCCTCAAATATAGCTTTGCATTACGGGAACTGTCCCCGGAATAACCAACCTGATTATTCTGAAAAAATCAAGTACCTCCATTTTTAATGAAACTAGGATCCTGTACAAACACAAAGATAAACTAACAAGGGAAATCAGTGAAGTGTTTCATATTCATAAAACCATTGACTCGTGCGTGAGCACCCCCTCTGTAACAGTTTATGACTGTGAACTAATGTATCTTAATTCAAGTGATTGATGTATCGCTATGGCTTTTGGTTTTGCGCACGCGCTCCTGGTTGTGAAAGGAGCATATTTCTTTTTGTGTTTTTTCTAATCAACTTTCAGCTGATAGTCAGCGCTGGTTCTGATGTCTTCTTCTTACTTTGTCCCTCGTCTCAGCGTTGTTATTCCCAGCAGTCTGTGTATAGTCCGTGTGAAAAGTCTACATTAAAAAAAGAATGGAATAGCACAGAAGTCGGACAGCTCTCATGCAACAAATATACCGAAAACAACAAGCAAAATGATGAAAATTTTCAAGAAGAACTCGCCACATCTCGCAGAAACTGTAGGCCGGACGAAACCTGCTTACCGTGCGTTCTTGTCGAGCAATTTTGTGATGTAGACGCGTCCCCTTATAGTTTTTCCAAACGATAGACTCATAAAAATTACGAATTGTCTTTTCGAGCCACAGTTCCAAAAACGGAAAACTTAAAATTGAAGTTCGTTGTGCCAAACCAGGCACTTAAGTACTTTCCAGCTGTGCAGATCTACAGCTGCTAAGTCAAAGTACAAGGGAATGTCGCAAATAGACAGTGTGAAGCTACCCAGGATGAATATTTTTGAAATATGAACATTCATGTATCTCCTTGTAAATGTAGACTTGTTTTGCGGCCTTGGAGGTTATGTTGCTTAATAGCATTTGCAAATAGGCGTACACAAGAAAACACAATAATTCAAAAACAAATAAAAGTTGCTCCGCTCTATTGTAGGTTGCAATTTTTGAATGGCCGTTAGCTATTCAGGAGTCCGTAAATCGTGCTTCCACAGTGGTGCAGTACAGGTCGTGTCAGCGTTTGCAGGTGCGAGGACACTTTTTTTTGCGAGTAAATGTACCAAGAATACATTCCTGTGCTTAAGAATTCGCGTTGTCATAATTTTATTCCAGGTGGTACACCTCTCGCGCACAAAATTTTTCTCTTGGTATGGTGCCTTGCTATTTTTTTTTTTGCTTTACTGGCACTAGCAGCATGCACTTGATTCTTTCTATGGCTGAATGACATTTGCTGCACGCCTGCAATACGCTCTTGGAAGTAAGTTATTGCTGCTGGCGTTGGTTAAGTTTCAAATACAGAATTTAACGTAGAACCTTTTGGTTAGGCATATTCTACTATGTAAATGTTCGCTATCTTAAACCCGCTCATCCCAGTCACCTTGACTTCTCCTCGCAGAAATAAATACGAAGAAATAGGCTTTGGCAGGGCATGTAATGCGAATTGCACTCGGGGCTGTGGCCGGCCAAATTCTGCCTACATCGGGCCAAAATACACGCGCTTTCGAGAAGCTTGCGCGCAAAGCAGCCACTCCGGTGCACGTATGAATCCTTTAAAAAAGCCAAATTTAGTTGAGCCACAGTGCAGAGGGTAACCGCGTTTTTGAAATTCTAAAATTGTTATCCCCGCCGCGGTGGCTCAGTGGTTAGGGCGCTCGACTACTGAACCGGAGTTCCCGGGTTCGAACCCGACCGCGGTGGCTGCGTTTTTATGGAGGAAAAACGCTAAGGCGCCTGTGTGCTGTGCGATGTCAGTGCACGTTAAAGATCCCCAGGTGGTCGAAATTATTCCGGAGTCCTCCACTACGGGACCTCATTCTTCCTTTCTTCTTTCACTCCCTCCTTTATCCCTTTCCTTACGGCGCGGTTCAGGTGTCCAAAGATATATGAGACAGACACGGCGCCATTTCCTTTCGGCCCCCCAAAAAAAACAATTATTATTATTATTAAAATTGTTATGGACATTACTTACAGTGGGCTACATGCCTCTAAACATTAACTGAGCCTGACTGAAATCATTAAAAGTTAATTATTAAATATTAGTTAGCCATCCTGCTAGTTAGCACATCTTAGCTACATTATGATGTACTACAGCGCTGACGCTGCTATGCCAAAAAAAAGCGCTCTTCTAACTTAAAAAGCCTATTTTAAATAGGACTCTTAAGCTTCGCTTTGAGAGTAAGAATCGACAGGAGTACTGGCTTCCTTCAGTGGCCTGCGTTATTCAGTTCTTTGCATATCGCTGCTCCTAGGTTCTGCCTACATGCCCATATATGCGGAATTCAGTATTCCCTACTCTACATGCATAGATAGCGGGAAGTGGCGGAATGCGCCTCTGCCCGTCAGGTAGCTGTTTCGACGATGCCTATTTCAAAGCCACTGTTGGGGCTTCTGAGTCCCAGGTTGTTCGCCCTTAGCAACCAACCTCTCGGGGCTAATCATTTCGCCTGCCCCTGCCACGGTGGACAGTTTCCTCACAATCCAGTGGGCAGGTTGTGATGACGTCGCAAGGTCACGTGACCTAGGTGGCAAAGGGCCACCTGCTTTATCGGTTTGGTTTGGTTTATGGGGGTTTAACACCCCAAAGCGGCTCAGGCTATGAGGGACGCCATAGTGAAGGGCTCCGGAAATTTCGACCACCTGGGGTTATTTAACGTGCACTGACATCGCACAGTACTGCTGCTTTTTCATTCACAACGTAGACGCCGAATTTTTTGTGAAAGAGGAGCCCAACGCAACCGTGAAAATCAGCGTTGCTTTACTACGCGAAGGAGCAATTAAGGGCATCAGGCTGTGAAGCCATTACTGCCGGTAGCGACTTCGAACGTTTTTACTGATGCCACCCATAAGTACCCAATGCCCACCTAAGCCGCTGAAAGGGCCAAATGTCTCGTGAAACTTTAACAGCGTCGTCTTTCCCATAGTGCTCCAGGTGACTGGTGCCTCTCACAACGTTAAATTCTTCGAGTTTTCTTTTTCTCAAATTTCCCTCCTACAACTCCTCGAAAAGCTCTCGGCAGAGCCTCTCTCCATACGAAAAAACACCACCTCAGCGGCGAACGCGAGAAGGTACTTGCGGACCAAGTGTTTTGAGAAGACGACGACGACGGTCAGCTGCTCTCTATGCTTTGATGGCTCCGCGGAAACGCCTGTTTTAAATGTTCTGTTTTGCTTCCTGCCTTTGATACGGTTTTAGGGGCGCTCACAGACTTTTCATTACAATGGAAGACCTAAGTATGCATTCTTGCATGCAAGGTACAAGGCAAATTGCTAGCGCGGCCATGCCACCTTTTTTAAGAAGTAGCGAAAACACCGCTACGGAAGACGAGACAAGAGAAGAACAAACACCAGCGCTGGTGTTTGTCATTCTCTTGTCTCTTCTTCCGTAGCGCTGTTTTATCTACTTCTTCAAAAATGTACCAGCCAGCCCGTATTTGCCCTCTTCTGGAATTCATGCCACCTCCTCGCGTCTTATAGCTCCACCATTTTCTGCGCTGCACCGGGGACTTTCGAGCTCGGTTCCTGCTTGTCCCTCGATCCAGCTTCTGCATGAAAGGGAGGAATAGGTGCCGTAGTGGAGGGCTCCGGAAAAAATTAGAGACAACTGCGGCTACCCGCTTTGTAAGAATACGAAAGCGATGATGCCTCCTCGACACTGGTCGCCTTTCAGATTTTCCGCCACGCCTCGTTCCCGCCCACTCACTCTATACCCGTCTAGTCTATTTGCCCGTTAACTTCCTCTTGCTTCTCATTAATTACCTAATCGTTTCTATTTTTTTTTCTGTCTCCTTGTTACATATCAATCACTTATCACTGGTCACGAGATTGCCCATTTCGAGTTTTGAAACTTGGCGCCACGCTCTGGCTCCGTCCACATTTCCGGTTTTTCAAATTTGGCGCCACACTATAGCTACGACTACTTCCGGCGTTTTTAAATTTCGCGGCACTTTTGCTTTGGCCCTGCCCACTTTTTGGACATTTTTGGCTCTAATTAATTAACCATTCATCCTATTTCGAATTTTTTTTTTTGAGCAGCATCCTCACATCATCTTTTGATTACGACCATCGTTTGATGGCACCCCTTCTACCACAATAATAATAATAATAATAATAATTGTTTTTTTTTTTGGGGGGGGGGGGAAAGGAAATGGCGCAGTATCTGTCTCATATATCTTACCACAAGTGCTGCCGACACATTTCGCAGACATGATCCCCGCCGACATGGGCTAGTAAATCTTTAGCTTTAACAATTTCGACCACCTGGGTATCTTTATTGTGCACTCACACTGCCCAGTACACGGGCGCCTTTGCGTTTCGCCTCCATCGAAACGCTTAGGCGCCCGCGTGTTGTGCGGTGTCAGTGCGCGTTAAAGCATCTATAATTCATTAAAGACAAACAAGCTCGGTACACATAGAAATGCCAATATAAATAAATAAATAATTAGGACAGATTGAGAAATAAAAATATCAAAATAAAAGCAAGAATAAAATCGTGAACAAGGTGGCAATTCACGTCTATGTGAATAATCACCCACATTCACGAAGACGCAGTCTACGTGGACGCGGTAGAATATCTGTAAAATCCAACCTACGCCATAACCGTAGTGTCACACGACCTCAAACACAAGGCTTCGGTCTCGATAAGGGCAACCACCTTCCTTGATGCGGAAGAGGCGGCCATAGCACTGGCCATAGCATCTTCCACTGCCACACTCATAATGAGCGACTCCAAAACCACAGTCAGGAATTTTTCAAAACCCGCCACGGTGGCTCAGTGGTTAGGGCGCTCCACTACTGATCCGGAGTTCCCGGGTTCGAACCCAACCACGGCGGCTGCGTTTTTATGGAGGAAAAACGCTAAGGCACCCGTGTGCTGTGCGATGTCAGTGCACGTTAAAGATCTCCAGGTGGTCGAAATTATTCCGGAGCCCTCCACTACGGCACCTTTCTTCCTTTCTTCTGTCACTCCCTCCTTTATCCCTTCCCTTACTGTGCGGTTCAGGTGTCCAACGATATATGAGACAGATACTGTGCCATTTCCTTTCCCAAAAACCAATTATTAACATTATTTTTTTTTCAAAGGAACAGATCCATTCTGCCACCTACAAAATTCCCCAATCAAGCCCCCACGACTCCAGACCAATCCAACTAGTTTGGGTGCCAGCCCACGCAGGCAACCCCGGAAACGAGGAGGCGCACTCTTTTGCTCGAGCGTGCGTCAACCGAGCAGGCCAAACAGTGGAGAGGGATTGGGCGCGAGAAAGACTCGTCACCTACAATGAAATCACGCTACAATATACACATATCCGCTACCACACCACACCCCACGAAGGAACAACAGGCTGTATGGAGGCAACTCCAGTCCAGAACGTTTCCTTCAACGGCCTATCTGGCACTGATACACCCGAGTCAATACAAGCCCGAATGCTCTCTTTGTGGGGCTTCGAGAGCAAACTTCGAACACATACTCTTCATATGCCGAGAACTGCAACCACCATCTCGCTGGAACCTCACAGACCTAGCAGGTTGGGAGATCACGGTCTCTTGCTCAGAGCCGGCCTCAGAGAAGAGGCTGGTGGAATGGGCGGAGAGGGTCGCAGAAGTCATGGACTGATGGCCGCCAACCGGGGTTAAGAACCAAGCCAACCAAACCTCTCTTAACGAATTCATTATCTTGGTTCATCAATGAAGTTTTTGCCTGCCTACCCTCCCTTACTTGGTTCATCAATAAAGTATTTACCTACTACATAAAACACGCAAATGTCAGTGCGTGTTAAAGATCCCCACGTGGTCGAAATTATCCCGGAGCACTCCACTACGGCACCTCTTTCCTCCTTTCTTCTTGAGCTGAGACCATAACGTTAAAATCTCACACTTGTTTAGTACTTTGTTTCTTTGGCGCATTAATGTTGTTTAAGGCGTTCGACTGCTGAAGTAGTTCCTTGACGCCTTACAATCCAGCGCTTCAGATAATATACAAAGTTTTCGCTGTCTATAAAAAATGATGTATAGAAAACACATTGTAACGGGTTTTCTAAGAAATTGCTAGCACCGACATAAAAACGTTCGATACAAACCCTTTATTAACGCGATGAAACCACAATATTTCGCCACCACTGATACCCCATGTCTGAATGTTACTTCAACTATGTAAACTGCAGCATCTATTCGAGAGTTAGACGAGACTTAGCAGGACATTTCGTGTCATTTGATCGACTCCGCGATATGGCCAAAACATTGGCGGTGCCGAGTTTTTCGAAAAAAAAAAGAACAAAGACGAGTACTGTGGGCAAACCGGGTCGTGCTGTCTTCATGTACGCTTGAAGGGCTAATAGATTTGATCAGGTTAATCTATTTTCCTGTCTCGCATTTCACGCGCGACCTGTTTCAGGCCCTAATCGCCCTTCCGTGAAGGTCGGCGATGTTTGATGTTTTGGAAAATGAATGTGAAAATAAGCAGTGCGGCAATAACGCGCTTCACTGTGTAAAGTTTCCCGCTTCTCTAGAAATACGAAGACTAAAGTTACTAAATTGTTCGCGCACACTGCCTTGTCTCAGAGAAAAGGACAGAATTACTTTTGGCGATTACCGTTAAGAAAATGTCAAGTCGTGACATGCTGGCCTTATTGATGGAAGTGTCTGTCATTGCTAGAAAGCACAATTCATCATTTTTGAAAATACAAGCCATTCCCTCCATAAAGAAGCCCGTGGCATCGCCGTCAAAGCTTCCAGAATGGAAGTAATGGTCTTCAATCAATGTGGAATTTTTTTGCAGCTTGTCGTTTTCATCAGTGTTTTGCTTTGCACCGAACATTATGAAAAAGGTCCTTCCTTGTACGGAAAGTAAAATAACATGCATGCCCGAACAAGACCCGGATCACGTGATTTATAGCCGCTTTCGCAACGACTCAAGGCATTAATAAGAAACGACATGGATGTCCAACTTTTTCCTAGTGGTTTTCTTGATTTCTTTTTTAAATTCTCATGTAGAGTAAGTGCACTTCTGACATCTCCACAATCAATAAAAGCGCGCAGACATCCCATATTAGAAGGCCTCAATGTGTTCAGGGGAATTTCTTGAAAAATAGTAAGCTCTAATGACGAAGGGGTTATTAAGAGCGCATCTGAACCAAAGCGTAGATTAGCGACTGCAAAGGGAGGACATGTAGCGTACTTAAACCTTTCTACTTGAAGAAAAATATCTATTTTACCAAGAATTAAGCCTGCATCTACAGCACCACTTAAGCTCACCCTCTCTCAAATAACCCTCTCAGGAATGTTCCCATACATTAAAGGAGGTAGAGTGAATCGGCAAAACACGTGAGGTGATAGCAACACGCTTAAGACGTTATTGGTGAATGCAGCAACAAGGCTTCAGCGAACCACAAAGTTTTAATATGCCTAGGCCTAAAAAGTCGGTTACAAGACAGCGGATAACTCTTTATATTTGAACCTTCCTTTTAACCGTTACAATGAAAGTCCCACACAGATTTTTTTTAACGAATTACACAATCGTGGATAAACAGCCTTTTAACCAGCCTGATTGTGAGCTGGTCGACATATAGCGTTTATGTCTCTCTTATATCAGTGATCTTTTCCGCATTACTTAAGCCCTAAAATCCACGTCTCACGCATCTGGAAAGTGGCCAACAGAGATAGGAACAGAGAAAAGCTATGACACAGGGACACCAAGGCCGCCCATTACAATGCAACCGAAAGTGCAAGACAATATCAAGGTTGGCTGACTCAAGAAATCTAATTAAACATATCCATTACCAAGTTCACCTTTGGTGGATAGTACTTCGTGGAACTCGAATCAAATTTTCCTATCCATCCTTCTCTATCACTGTGCCAACTCTTAATTGAAAATATATTTTTACTTCTGAGGAATCCTATATTTATAATTATATTTTTTTCATGACAGCGCGTCATAAGCTTTTGATCAGACCGTTAGAAAAATAACAGCCGTTTCACCTCTACAAGCTTCAGAGCACCATTACGAAGTTACTGTGCTCCAAACAAGAGAACCTTCGCAACATTAACCTCGTACCACAATCAGCTAATAATTAGTGCCTCCATAGTGAGATCACGCGGATTTATAGGAATATAAAGGTGATAAAGTAACTAATAATACCCTGCTGAAGCGCCTACATTGCATTTGCGAAATAAGTTGTGCAGTTGTGAAGGTTGTGTTCTTCAAGAATGGAGCCTATACTTGTGTCGTAGCCTCGCAGAAGTGCCCTTCTTTTTACCATCACGAAGCGAACGCCGGCCGCTACCTGTCGATCTCATTGAGACTTCCAGATGAACTCAATCATTGTGCGCCCAGATATTGACTAAGGTCGCACTGTACTGTTCTTTCCTTACAGTGTGTCGCAATAAAAATAAGTCTCAGTTTTTCTATTATTCGTAACGATCTGCACAAAGAGTTCTGTGGCCTCTGGTTTGCTACCAGCAGAATCAATGACGCTCTTTGGTGCCCCAAAAAAGGCGCGATACATAAAACATATTCAGGCATTATATTTTGACAGAAACTATCAAACTCATCTCTCAACACGTTATGTATCAAGCTTGGGGTCAAAATTGAACTGCTCTTAATGTGTGAGTAATTTTACTGAAAATAAATTCTGTGCGGAAGTAAATGTGGATTTTCGCGAATTTCTCCTGGAAAAGCATCGTTTGAACAAGTATCCACTTGCGTTACATAGCTCATGCATGGCGTTGTTGAACCACAAATCCGCAAAAAAAAAACACCGTGCCTTTGACCACATTGCATTTTTTTCAACTACTCTCGTGAGAAGACCGAGTTCACCGCCACCAGCCAAGATAGCGCAAGCTCTTTTATCAACCAGTCTTTTATCAACCAGTTTTTACTCAGTATTGTATATGGTTTATCTTTTGTGGGGGTTTAGCATTCCGAAGATACACTCAGGCCATGAACGAAGCCGTAGTGAAGGGTTCCGGATATTTCGACCACTTGGTTTTCTTCAACGTGCACTGACATCCCACAGCACACGGGCCTCTAGAATTTCGCCTCTATCGAAATTCGAACGTCGCTGCCAGGGTCGAACCCGCTTCACCCTGTATGACATTCGCACGAAAACAATACATGTCGGTAGTATTTTTGACAATATCAACCGTGAGCAAGGCTCCGCAGTGTATTGCTGTGTCGTTAAAATAAGCACTTGTGGCATCTCAGCACAGAGCATTAGCTTAATATATGTTAGTAGAATGCCTACACGCCGAAAGCATTTCAAATATGTTCCAGCTGAGGCCGCAATCTCATCACTACTGCTTGAACACTAATGTCGCTATATAGGTGCTTAGTAAAGCTGAGAGAAATTTATAACCTTTAAAAAGCTGTCGTGAAGTATTCTTCTTGAATAAATGTTTATTCTTTGCATCTATCAAGAAATTTCTCTCTTTAGCCTTTCTTCAGGCCGTCTTGCTGAGAACAATCCTTATTAGAGTTTTGCGCTATATTTTTGCAAGTTTTGTATCTAATCCTTTACATAATGATCTTGGTATGTCGTCTGTATGCAACTGGTCCCCTCAGGGTTTTTTTCCTCGAGGCTTCTTTCCTTGAAAAGTTCGCTTAATAATAATAATAATTGGTTTTGGGGGAAATGAAATGGCGCAGTATCTGTCTCATATATCGTTGGACACCTGAACCGCGCCGTAAGGGAAGGGATAAGAGTGGGAGTGAAAGAAGAAAGGAAGAATTAGGTACCGTAGTGGAGGGCTCCGGAATAATTTTGACCCCCTGGGGATCTTTAACGTGCACTGACATCGCACAGCACACGGGCGCCTTAGCGTTTTGCCTCCATCGAAACGCAGCCGCCGCGGTCGGGTTCGAACCCGGGAACTCCGGATCAGTAGTCGAGCGCCCTAACCACTGAGCCACCGCGGCGGGGCTGAAAAGTTCGCTTCAGCAATAAAACTGCGCGTAGGAAGGTGACCAGCCGTTCTCGCAACCATTTCCTAAAGAGGCTTTCTTCAGAACTGGCAAGGGACCCCCAGATGCCCTAATGTTTCCTCCAAAGGGACTCTCGGTCGTACCCATCTGGTGTAACACCTGTTTACCTTTTTCGCGGTATTTTGCGCTTTGTTGTCTTCTGGTGGGCTCTCCCGTTTGAGCACTCCCTTGAGGTGAGTGTTTGTTGACAGTCAATGCAACGTGCGATTGTCGCTAGTCCATCTTGGAGCCCGCCAGAAATGTTCGTTTTTTTGTATTTATTATCCTCTGTTTTTGTCTTCTGAATGCCACGTGCTGTTCTGAAACTGCCATGCTAGATGAGAAATTAATCCCAAGGAAAAAGTGGTTCAAGCATTATTGGAAATGGCAGTTTTCATCTTCCACAGCAGGATGAAGAGACAAAAAAGAAAAGGAGCAATAAAGTCGTGCCTATGTAAAGTTTTGCTAGAACAACTTTGAAAGTACTTTACTGAAATCAAAGAGTTAGTTGCTTGAAGGGTCGCACTAATACTAGGGCGCTTAGTGCGCTGGAATGAGCCCGTTGTTTGACGACATTGGTTGGTTAAGCAAGCCGGCTTTCCTAGTTTAATAGGCTGCGCAGATTGCTGACTACAGTGAAGAAAAATTACATCCCAGGAGTGTGATTTGAGGTTCACGTTTAAGGCAGCTTTTAGGAAAGCAAAACAAAAGGGAAAAAAACTTGGGAAAGAGGGTGGTGGTGGGGAGGTGCGCTCAACGTACCATGGGAGGGGAATGAGATGGTATTAGAAATCTCCATTGTTGCGATTTTGGTGCTTGTGTCATCTTTGGTTTTTAAACATGTCAAGAACTGGTTGCAAACAGATTTGCCTTCATTTTTTTCTTGCATCTCCTCCTTTCCTTCTCTTTCTTAGTCTTTCTACTTCTCTCTGCTTTCTTCCGCGGGCTGGTTGTGATGACGTCACCAGGTCACCCGCCCTCTCTCTAGCAATAATTTTATTCCCTCTTGCCACGGTGGGCAGGTTGTGATGACATCACAAGGTGACGGGGCCTCTAAATATGGTGGGCCGGTTGCCACCTGCCATAGTGAACTGGTTGTCATGACTTCACAAGGTTACGTGACTACTCTCGACCAACCGGACAATTTCGTGACACGCCGACGTTTTTGCTGAATGTGGGCTCTAATGCTATCTCATTAAGGGGGTGGGGGGGGGGGGGTGCTGTGACTTGCCACATGAGGAAAATGGGTGATAAAAATAATACAGTAGGACTTCCTATTTCAAGCTGGAATGCTCTTTTCGAGTCACTTTTTGGTTATTTATCTACTTAGTGTTTCAAAGAAGAGTCACGAAATTAACACTAGAAATGCTTTGTCCTGCGAACGGTGTCCATATGTTAAATCCAACAGGTCAACACGATACAAGACTGAACTAAATAAGTCACTCGGGCGGATCAATTAACAACACACCATTGTAAGGATAATCCCGCCTGAACATTCACACCACGGCAACCAAAAAAAACTGGCGCTTTTTTTGCGTCTCTTCTTCGTTCTCTTAAGTTATGCTTAGTTTCTTAGGAGTGTACCCTGTAACCTAAGCTGCCGTGCTCTTAAAATATCTTTTCCTTGCAGTTCAAATCAACGCAACATTTTAGTGAACAAAACTGAATACAGCTATCACCTCCCCTGCGTTTACGATACTTTCATAACTTGATGTAGGATTGGAACGGTTTTCTTTAAGTGTGGAAATTACCTCTTTTGTGCGTGTTAAGATTGCTTTGACCATGTTCGTTAAAAAAGTGTAGGGGACACGTAAGGTGCGGCTTAAGTGCATGCCGCGATAGCTTTAAAGGGTTACTGCCCAAACAAGCAGAATTGGTCATTTTCTACTTAACATTCACAGATTCCTGGCAGTCCTCACACACTCCTCGCGCTGTGGTGCAGCTGTTGAGGGATGCGCCGCAGCCCTGTGATGGAAGGTGCTGCCGCCTGCGGTGCTTTTGCGACCCAGGTTGGTCGTCCCGATGAAGCAACCTCTCGCCACCAATAATTAATTCAACTGCCATCTGCAATGATGCGCAGCTGGTTCACAATCATGGGGGGGGGGGCAGGTTTTGATAACCTCACACGGTCACGTGACCTAGATAGCCTACCTTCCTCTTAGGTTGCTTCTCTGCGGATTGTTCGCATATTTTTCACTCATGTCAACGACGCCGACGCCGGATTTTCTGCGAGACGAGCTCCTTAACGGTATTGCGTTAAAACAGTTTTTGAAAATAAATCACTACATTTTACTTAATTGAACGATTCCCTACATTTTCTTAGGATTGGTCAAAATTTGTTCGGATATCGAAAAATTCCGTACGGTAAAGGCGTGCTCCGCGGACGTACAATAAACTAAGATATGAGCGATGAGCAGCCTGCATTTTATCGGCGCTAATATAAATAGTTGCCTTTAGGATACTAAGTTTACGTCCTTTGGTAGTAGTAGTAGTAATTGGTTTTGGGGAAAAGGAAATGGCACAGTATCTGTCTCATATATCGTTGGACACCTGAACCGCGCCGTAAGGGAAGAGATAAAGGAGGGAGTGAAAGAAAAAAGGAAGAATAAGGTGCCGTAGTGGAGGGCTCCGGAATAATTTCAACCACCTGGGGATCTTTAACGTGCACTGACATCGCACAGCACACGGGCGCCTTAGCGTTTTGCCTCCATAAAAACGCAGCCGCCGCAGTCGGGTTCGAACCCGGGAACACCGGACCAGTAACCGAGCGCCCTAACCACTGAGCCACCGCGGCGGGTTACGTCTTTTGGCCGGAACCATTTTACGAATACGACACGTGTACACTGGCAAAAGGAAACTGCTATTTGGGGGAGAAATGTATAGCCCGCTGATCAGCGTCAGTTATTATCTTCTTTAACATTTGGTCAATGTTACCCTCCTTATGAGAGCTACTGCCGCACTGCGCGGTACACGTCGCAGATTCATTCGAACTTCGTAAAAAAGACTCACGTTCCCGAAAATGAAATCTCTTCGGGGCACCGTGTTCTATGGAGGGCATTTCGTATTCCCTTTGGCTTTGAACTGCCGCCGTGTTCTAAGCCACCGTGCATTTCTCATCATTCTTTTTTCGTTCCCTATAGTGTAACGTAAAGACGCTCTCTTGCATGCTGGGTGGTTTCATTTAAACCCTGCATGATTCATTCCATTTTATTAGTTTCCTATAAAGGAAACGGAACACGCCCCTGCTGATGGCACTGAGAGGCCTGCAGTAGAATAATAAATGAACCGTGTGGTGCAAAATTAATAATATGCTCTCTCCTCACGTAGAAGTCATACTTGAGTTGTCTTTCGTGGATGTTCGACATTTTGATAGAACAAAATGTACGCCTCATGGCTTCACCAGGAGCTACATGCACAGCGTTCCATTGCAGACTGCATATTTTTGTTCTTATATTGACACAATTAAGGCGCACCGATGTGGTATGTACAGAAAGCGATAGCTCACTACAGCTTGCGGTAAGGAGGAGTATTTATTCCCGCTGCAAGCAGTGCATGAAAACGCCAGTCGCGTGCATGTCTGTGCACGTTAAAGATCCCAAGGTGATCCAAATTATTCCGGAGCCCTCCACTACGGCACCTCTTTCTTCCTTTCTTCTTTCACTCTCTCCTTTATCCCTTCCCTTACGGCGCGGTTCAGGCGTCCAACGATATATGAGACAGATACTGCGCCATTTCCTTTCCCCCAAAAAACCAATTATTATTATTATTATTATTATTATTATTATTATTATTATTATTATTATTATTATTATTATTATTATTATTATTATTATTATTATTATTAATATTATTATTATTATTATTGTTATTATTATTATTATTATTACGTCTGACAAAATGAAGAGAAGAAAGGGCCATGGAAGCTTATTTTATTCCCGCCATTTCGCACAATTTTGTTTTATAGCGAAGCTATGTTATAAAAGTCTTATTCTGTTAAAAA
Organism: Amblyomma americanum; assembly: GCF_052857255.1. Classification (NCBI taxonomy): domain Eukaryota; kingdom Metazoa; phylum Arthropoda; class Arachnida; order Ixodida; family Ixodidae; genus Amblyomma; species Amblyomma americanum. The sequence continues at coordinate 29,040,845 of NC_135507.1, read as the reverse complement.
CAGCTCACGAACATTGCGAGGCGTTGCTTTTAGTAAGAATGATCGCTACGTTTAGTATTTAACATACGACACACAGTGTTTGCGTGATCCATCACGGGTGATCCACCACTTAAGGGCTACCAACACATTTTATGTGTGCGAACCGGCATTGTTCTAGAAAAACAATAAAATTACATAACGGCCACTCGTGGCAGCACCCGCCGCGGTGGCTCAGTGGTTAGGGCGCTCGACTACTGATCCGGAGTACCCGGGTTCGAACCCGACCGCGGCGGCTGCGTTCTTATGAAGGAAAAACGCTAAGGCGCCCGTGTGCTGTGCGATGTCAGTGCACGTTAAAGATCCCCAGGTGGTCGAAATTATTCCGGAGCCCTCCACTACGGACCTATTTGTTCCTCTCTTCTTTCACTCCCTCCTTTATTCCTTCCCTTACGGCGTGGTTCAGGTGTCCAACGATATATGAGACAGATACTGCGCCATTTCCTTTCCACCAAAAAAACCAATTGCACGTTAAAGATCCCCAGGTGGTCGAAATTATTCCGGAGCCCTCCACTACGGCACCTCTTTCTTCCTTTCTTCTTTCACTCCCTCCTTTATCCCTTCCCTTACGGCGCGGTTCAGGTGTTCAACGATATATGAGACAGATACTGCGCCATTTACTTTCCCAAAAACCAATTATTATTATTATTACTCGTGGCAGTAGGTTAACGCACAAAATTTTGTACTACTTGGTCTACTGGTGGTTGCGGAGTTCTTAGAACATACCCTTTGTTGCCGTTAATTATTTAAGAACATCGCTAAACACAATACAGTTTGCGTGCTCCATGAGGCAATGTACAAGTGTTTTTCTCTTCCTTCACGTATATAAATTCGAATAGCGTTGCGCAGGCAATTTATCGTTTAGCGTAACAGACAGATGTCGTGTTGGCCTTTGATCCTGGCTTTCGTCGCATAATTCAAACCATGCTTTTGAACGGGATCTGCTTTTTTTCGTACAATAAGAACAGAATAGGTACAGCGCCACTAACAAGGCCCTGGATTTCAGGCTCGCAGAGAAGGGAAAAAAGTTAAATTTGTTGTAAGACGGCACGTGATCAGTGATTTATTTGTTTCTACGTAATCTTCTGTAGTGCTTTCGTACGTGCGTCTACGTTAGCTTAGAACTAAATTATAAAGCTCTCGGCAGCGTTATTCCGCAAGAAAACTTGGTGGTCTCAATTCAGAAAAAGAAACTGCATAATTAGCGCTTAATAGGTTTTAAGTTAATTTCGTTACAGTTCATGTCATGGGCCCTGACTTTAAGCAGATTTTATAACTAATTCCTAAGTGCAGTGGATGTGTTTAAAAGAACTAAAGTTGTTAAACTAGGATTGGAAACGAAATAAATGACCCTAACGACACTATACATATCAGTGGGACCAAGGCTGTTTATATCTAATCCGATCTTAAAGAAACGAAGAACCTTATGTTCAAGAGCTCTTACAGTCTTGATGAAATTCCCGTTGAGAGAAAATGTTTCTTAGAAATCGTACATCAACTACTCCTTCAAGAGTCATCCTATATATCAGCGCATTATACGATATCCTTGACCAAGCGCTGCATTGCGGTGCTACACCCGGAAACGTCGAAGAATCATGCAAACATCGCCAATTTCCTGTTCTTGCGGAAGCATAAACCCCGTATGAAGTGATCGCGTTCTTTATTTAGCTTATTCCGACGCAAAGAGGTTTGCCCTTGAGTGAAGAGCCCGGACACGTCGCTTAATAGGAGCCATCTTGTAGCGCTTTCAGAAATGCCCTGTTTTTTGCACGCCACTGAAGAAAGTCTTTTCGAGTTGGAACAGTGCATTACTCTTTCCGGCACTTCTCTGCATAAAAGGCGATGTGCGAAGACATTGTGTTCCTTGTTTCCTGTCAGTTTATACGGTTTGATAATTCAATCTTCATTAGCTGCGCAACCTTAGCTGCGATTGGATTCTGGCAACTAATGACTGCCAATGACCTCTCCTGGTCAGTTTCAGGACCAGCGTGTCTTTAAAACGAGCTTTGTAGTATTGCTTTCATTCGTAATATCACAAAATGCTTCTCATAGAGTGCAGTATCCGTCTACTTCTACTTCAAAGCTTCCATTGCTTACAGCCATCTGCCGTCTCAGTTACTGGAAGGCGGCTCTACGTTTGACGTGACCGACTGCCTGTCCCTGGTTCGTACCCAATAAGATACTGAAAATTTCCCCGCTTTTCCTGCAGTATTAAATTCTTCCGCAATTAGCACTGAGCCAAATAAGAATACGTAATGTGCAGGTGGTGTAATAAGGCAACAGGCGCTGGTCCAAAATCGGGAAAATCGCTCCGCCCAAACGTCCCTGCCTTCCAGGGAAATCTCTCTGGATTGATGCTTTTACTGTTAAGCTTTGTACCTTATTTCTTCATTGCTATACCTTCGCGGCGTTGCTTGATAAGAACATATCACCGACGTTTCACCGCTTTCGATTGGTGGAAGAAGCCTCATGCTGTCACGTGAACTAAAGTCTTGTTTGCGTGGGAGCAGCCTAAGCGGGCTTCAAAGCTGTATACCCCCTAGTTAATTGCGGAACGGTGGGAAATGCACTGTCTGATGCCGTAGACTTTCACGTGGCCCCTTTATTGGTGGAAGGAGCATTGAAGTCCGGCTCGCATTCACAGCAAGAAGTGTTCTGACAATTTTGAAAGCGCCCATTTACTTCGAAAGCGGGCTCGCCCAAAGCATGAAGAAACTGCAGCCGTCAGCATTGCGCGAGGTTTTCGTCCGCCTCTTAAGGAAATACGAGCAGACATCTGTCGAGTCTTACGAAAATGCCGTATTTTAAGCCTTACGTTCGCCGAACAGACTCTCTCCTCAGCGACAAATCACGCCATCTTTTGACAAATATCCGTTCTCATTCCTAACCTTCGTTGAGGTTTGCTCATTTGTAAACAACCTTCTTCGGTCCGGGTCTAGAGAGCGAGCTATGAGCGGCGCCATTTTGCATAATGGGAGAAAACATCAATAATAATAATAATAATAATAATAATAATAATAATAATAATAATAATAATAATAATAATAATAATAATAATAATAATAATAATAATAATTGGTTTTGGGGGGAAATGAAATGGCTCAGTATCTGTCTCATATATCGTTGGACACCTGAACCGCGCCGTAAGGGAAGGGATAAGGGAGGGAGTGAAAGAGGAAAGGAAGAAGAAGGTGCCGTAGTGGAGGGCTCCGGAATAATTTCGACCACCTGGGGATCTTTAACGTGCACTGACATCGCACAGCACACGGGCGCCTTAGCGTTTTTCCTCCATAAAAACGCAGCCGACGCGGTCGGGTTCGAACCCGGCAAACATCAACCAGAACGCAAATCCTGAACATTGCTTCATTTAGCGTTCGTAGAAATGAATCTGCCGCAGCCGGTTATGCCCCGCCGCGGTGGCTCAGTGGTTAAGGTGCTCGACTACTGATCCGGAGTTCCCGGGTTCGAACCCGACCGCGGCGGCTGCGTTCTTATGAAGGAAAAACGCTAAGGCGCCCGTGTGCTGTGCGATGTCATTGCACGTTAAAGATCCCCAGGTGGTCGAAATTATTCCGGAGCCCTCCACTACGGGACCTCATTCTTCCTTTCTTCTTTCACTCCCTCCTTTATCCCTTCCCTTACGGCGCGGTTCAGGTGTCCAACGATATATGAGACAGATACTGCGCCATTTCCTTTCCCCAAAAAACCAATTATAATTATACAGCCGGTTATCGAATCCTCTTACATACGCCGAAAAGTGGAAGACACACAAGTGATTTCTGTCATGTAACTGCACCTTTCGCAGCAGCAGAAGGCAGTGCGAGATAATTTCCGCGGTGTCATTTCTTGATTATAATCCCCCTCATAACCTTTACCTATTTGTTTAACAATCTCCTCTTTATCCGCTCTGTACATCTTCGCTGTTCGCTGTTGATTGCAATTTCTTCAGCAAAGTGCAGCGTGCCTACATGTCCTTTTTCTTAGCTGTCCCTAACCCGCTGGCTCAAGCCATAGTTTTGCTGCTGCGAAATTTTTCCATGTCGGAGCACCTTTACCACAAAACGAAATAGCGCCATTTGTGCAATTTGTCCCAGTCACACTACCGCATGCAAGCACGCACACACAACTCGCTTACCACACCTTTTGGCCCATTTGTTACAAGGTCTTCAGATAAGTTGAGATGTTGAAAACCGTTTACCTCCTGCAGGATGATTGCACACATTGTACAAGCTCGACAATCTTTTCAATGTGCACTACTATGGGTTTACATGGCTCGCTTTGATGTACTTTTCAATCAAGATTTTTACAAAAGTCATAGCCAAAAACATTACAGTATGTTAAACAAGATAGAGTGCAGTGCTAAGAAAAGACGAAAGGGAGATTTCCGATGTTAACGTAAAAATAGAAAGTTTCTGCATCCGCATTTAAAAGCACTTGCAGAGTTCTTGCTCTGCCTTTCTCACGGTAATGCATAAGGATCTTGGGCACATTTTATGAACTCTGCTGCAGACACAATAATCCTGCTCAAACTCTGACCGACGATCACTGGGGAAGATTAATTCCTTCAGATCAAAATTATGTTTATCTTTTTAGTTTATATGCCCTGCCACAAAATATATGCCAATTACTCGCGCTGCACGACGGGACAAAACGGCTTAAACTGAGCAGTGTCCATTTAGAAATAATATTTACGTAATTATATAATTTTATCTCTGGACCATTCGCGTCAAACGGTTTTCACTAAACCAACATCGACAAGAAGCACTCATGAACTTGCATTTTGTTTCAAGGAACTACATTTAAGTGTACTTTCTTCCCGTCTGAGAATATTAAGTGAAACAGGCTATTTGAAGAGAGTCGCACACTGCTAACAAATCATGTTTCTTTCAAAATTGCACAAAAAAGTTCATTAACTGCTGTATTTCCTTCATAAGCTGCTGTGTGACATATAAGTTACTTTTGCTATGGTTTTTATTCCTTCCCTAATAATATTTATGTGCTATGGTATTTGGCAAATATTCCTGTCGTAGTCTAGCTGACAGGGTATTCTCCCTTTTTGTTTCCCATGTAAGTATGTTGCTGTATTTCGTGCATCCCGTAATCTTATTTGAATGCTTTCACAAAGCATGCAAGGTTAGCACTAAGGCTGCCTGCTTCCTTTTATCAAGGTCCTGCTTATTCAACCACTCCTAATATAGCCGTAAAAGAAGTCAGTGTCAGGAAGTAAGAGAAAATCGTAAAGAGCTCTCGCAGTCTGCTCCGAGATAGAGCGCCAAGAAACTCGTCCTTGACGACCTGCTGTAACGGGCAGCTTTTCAGGAAAATAATTCATGAAAGGAGGAGTCGAGGCACTGTCGTCATGATGAATGGGCAAGAGCTCACCCCGTCCTCGAGACTGCAGCTATCGTATCCTCGCGTACGGAGAGCGCCTAGTCATTTTTCATAATTTCGCTGGATATGATTAATGGTTGTCCGGAAGACTTACGCTTTACTTAACCCGTCTTCCTTATGCGCACACGTACGCTGTCAAAAGGCTACAGGTTTCCACCTTCGTTTCCTGAATTCTCCGTCCCACTCTTTAATGATATGGTTTCAAGACTCTAGGACCATCTAGGCATGCCGGACAATTAGGAAATTGTCGGAGATGTTCCGCAGACTCTACTATTTTTGTTGTAGATATCAACGTCCCGACTTGTAGAGAAGAAAAGACAGGCACGAGGGAGAAAAAACAATTATTTGCACGCGCCAAATCAAAGTTTGGTGACAGCAAAAGTGAAGTCATATCGACCGACACTAACATTTCTTAAGACTTTCGCAGTCAAAAGCGCAAGTAGTCTCTAGACTCAGCCTCGCGTATCTAGGCTCTAGGCCCAACAAGCAGATGACTTTAAAAAATGAATAAATATATGTATGCACAAAAATTTTCAATTTCGAAATCAGTTCTCAAGTCACAGGTAGAACTCAAGGTGGTCTGACATCTTGCTTGAGCTACATTACAGGAACAAATGCAGTATAAGCTTAGGTCGTGTCGTTACGTGCTCCGGCCGGACACATAAGATTGATAAATATTGTCAGAAACCGGAAATACGACATGCAGTCTTGTTCAGTCATTACATTACGTCGTTGCTTTCATTCACTGCTTGAAAGCTGGCCGCATTCGTGTTAGCATTTTACTGTCACTGGCTTAGAAAATGGCCGGCGAAAATCTCGCTACGGGGTTGGTTCCTCCGCCCTCAAATTGCAGTACATTGGTGCAATTCTTTTGAAGGCTTCCGTCATTCCAGGTAAGGCACACAGATGGCTGGGAATGGTGACAATGAAGAAATCCACTAGCAGCGCGTGCGTGCGTGCGCACACGCACGCACACACAATTACCAATTGGATATATCAGTGACGTCACCAATCAATCACCAATTGGGTTGCTATTGACACTCACATACAAACAGAGGGAGAAGAAACAGCCTGCAAAACGTTCCCGAACCCTTTTGTCTCACCATTTACTAAGTTCCTCAGATAATATTTGAGTTAAATGGGCGTGGTCGTTAGCGCCTTCCAACGTGTCAGCAGCCATCTTGAACTGTTGCGTCTTTCAGGCTCTCGATTATTATTTTGCTGCATATTATACTTTGCATATACTACTATCTAAATTTTTTAATAGTGCCACCGTCCGTTAATGTTGATGTCCGCACATAATGTATGACTGACGCCATAATTACTTCGGTGCCGAAGATGCACTCTGGTTGGCACTTAGAATGATTAAAATAAAATACTAGAAAATGGCACGTCGGAGGTGGTGGGAAGGGGGGGGGGTGGGAGGGGCTTCTGATATCTGTTGCGCATGCCGTCGTCGCAATCTGCGCCCCTTCGGCGGCTAGACGACGGCTGTTGCGACCCATCATTCTGGGACCGTCTGCCAGCCTCAACGACGTTGGTCGCCTACGTAATTTCGCCTAATGGGCCTAATAAGGCTACTGCCATAAAAAAAACAGCGCAATTAATGATGAGGCGAAAACATTCATGCTGAGCTTGTGAACTTTGAGGCTTATATGCGACACCAACTTTCCTAACTTCTTAGTGTTCCGCTTGGAAATAACTCCCGATTCAGGAGAAGCGCTGACAGCTGAGCGAGTTGGTGCACCATGGACGTGGTAAAAAACAGCGCTGCGACGACCGACACGTACGAAGAAAGAAGACGGACAAGCGCTTGTCCGTCTTCTTTCTTTGTCCGTGTCTGTCATCACTCAGCTGTTTTTTTTTTACCACGTCAATTCCCGATTCGCAAATAGAAAGCCCACCCCAGAAGCACAAATGGGGCTCTGAACTGCGGGCCCTTGTGGGCCCAGCACGGACTGCCCATAGGGGCCCGACGTGAGATATGTGCGGGATTCGCAACTCCGCATCCGGGGGTTGAGGACCCACAAGAGCAGCACAGTGGGCTTATCACATATATATGCAGGGCGTCCCAGCTAACTTGGGCCAAGATTTCGAAAAAAAAAACCTAAGCATTCTTCAGTACTTAAATCACGTGGATGTTGTTAAGGTTGATCTAAAGTTACAGTGCCATTTTTGTGCTCGTCCTACTTGAATAATTAGTCGAGATAAACAATTAACTTTTTAAGCATAGCTTGAAGCGTTCAGATGTCAATAGGAAATTTGTGGAGCTCCAAAAATATTGTCCAGCCTAGGCACTTCCGACGAGTTAGGCTTAGCGTGGCCGTTTTAATTAGACAAAAACGAAAGCCCGCGGAGTTTTAAAAATACGACGTGACAAACCGCTCCGTGCGCCCGAATGTGCCGCAGTTACAGCGCTCTCATCCGTGCTTGGAAAAAACACCCCTCGCTTCGCGCCTTTCGTGCTGCCTACGACAGAGCTTTGCATTGTGCCTGGTTCCAAGATAAGCGCCAGTGGGTTCGGGCGACCGTTGAAATAAAGCCGGCTCCCGTTTCTGCGGCGATAATTGCGCTCTCTGACGCTAGCAGATTGCACCCTCCGTCACCAGCCGCTGCCGGTAACGTCAGAGCCGAGCAAAGATAGAAGCTCTTTCTCGTAAGCGAAGGGAAGGCGCGGAGCCGACGATGTGTTTACAAATCACGGATGAGAGCGCTGTAATCGCGGCGCATTGGGATGCACGAAGCGTGCTGTCACGTGGCATTTTTTTAAAACTCCACGGCCTTTCGTTTTTCCCTAATTAAACGGCCATGCTAAGTCTGTCTCGTTGGAAGTCCCTGGGTTCGGCAATATTTGTGGAGCTCCACAACTTTCCTATTGACGCCTGAACGTTTCAAGCTATATACAAAAAGTTAATTAATCTCGACGAATTATTCAAGTAAAACGAGCAATAAAATGGTACTGAAACTTTAGATAAACCCTAACAGCATCCACGTGATTTCACTCTCGAAGAACGCTTAGGTTTTTTTAATACCTTGGTCAAAATTATCTGGGACACCCAGTATATAAGTATAGTAGGGGACAGTGGCTCAAAATGCGAACAATATTCCGAAATAATCGCCCTATTTTTATTAATTGCAATTATCGAAAAACAAACATTACTGAATTGCTCCCTATCATCTTGACATCGTGCTCAGAAATGTGAACAGACAACTGAAGGCGAAAATAGCGAAATTCAAATACCGGAATTAAAAGTTCAAAATTTCGGATTTTCTCCAACATCCGTGGCTAAATAACACGACACAAGAAGGACGAAAGCAGTCTTTCCGAAAAATTCCCTTTACTGAGTCTCGAAATGAATTCAAATGAAGTTGGCACCTATACAATCTTGAAGACCATACCCGCATGATAAACACAATTCACACAGAGCCAGCCAGTTTTTTGTTCCATGATCTTCTACAGAGTAGGCCTGCAGCCTGTACGCACGATCCCTTTGAATTTCCCTCCTTCTTCATCAACAACAAAACTTGAAGATCACGAAGGCAGGAGCAGGACGAGGCAGAAGAGGCAGCCTACATCGCGACGGCGAGGAGTGTCGTCATCGAGCTCTTCTATACCGGACGTCTCCCCCTGATGACCATGAAGGGTGCCGCGACCTAATAGGCTTAGCAGTGTATGCTGACAATCTTGCGCCATACAGAACAGCCAGAAAGGAGTACCCAACACCACACAACTCCCTCAACAAGTTAGAAGAGAACACCCTTAGGAGACTACAAACCAACACCTACCCAACACCAGCTAAATTACACCAGTGGTACCCTACACTATACTCTCCACAGTGCCCACATTGTGGAGCGGTAGCTAACCTCTACCATATGGTGTGGGCGTGCCAATATAATCCCTTAGTTGACCCCATTCCCAACCCCTCGGAGGAGCAGTGGGAGGCTATTCTGCTCAGCGATGATCCTGACCGTCAGCACTGGCTGGTGGGGAGGGCCAGCGCAGCAGCAGCAGCCAGTGGACTACCGGACTAGGCGGTCCACCCACATGTTCGGAGAACATTGAAGAAATAAAGACGTTTGTAATCAATCAATCAATCCCTCCTTCTTGACAGCTTTTTAATTTTACCTTTATTCTTTGTTGGTCTTCCGCTTTATTCATCTCCAGCGGATGTGCAGTTTGTTTCGATTCACAGTCAGTGAACACAAAATTTCGACGTGCTTACAAGTGAGAGCTGACAGAGCTTGTTCCTTTGTCAGAACTGCGGTTTTTTTTTAGTAACCATTTTTGCGCGCATGAAAAAACGCTCCACTGATGTTACACAGGACTTTTGTTCCTATTTTTTCCATTCCTTCATTTTCTTCATTAATCTCTGATGGGCGTCCCTACGCACACAAACGCTTGGTGACACCGGAGCTGCTCGATGCTCTCCTTTCGGTGACTGGTATTTTATATTTGTATAATAAGACCGTCAGACTGAGCAATTAAACAAAGGCAAAGTTCTGGATCAAGCACTAAAATGATTGTCGTTAATTAACGACAATTAACAAATTAACGAATGCCACGCTGTGCCCACGTGTACCCTGCTGCTTAAATAATTCCCTTCGAAGAGCGCGAGGCAAAAACGTCCTTATTATTTTGCACAAAATGACACATACAACCAATTGTAGTGAAAAATACTGAACTTCGTCTCAGACGCTTGGTCGGTTCATCAGCTGTACATTGCCAAGAATTGTGGCATGCAGAAGTTTGCGGCTTCTCCCCCGATTTCTCATTCACCAAGCTTCAGTTCGGAATTTTTTGCTTTGCTCAGAAAATACCACTGCCACGAGCCTTAAGCGAGTTCTAGAGTATACGAAGAGGATCGTACAAGCTAAATATCTTATGTATATTATTCCACGCTGAAAATTAATGTGGTACCAATAATATTAATAATTGGTTTTGGGGGAAAGGAAATAGCGCAGTACCTGTCTCATATGTCGATGGACGCCTGAACCGCGCCGTAAGGGAAGGGATAAAGGAGGGAGTGAGAGAAGAAAGGAAGAAAAAGATGCCGTAGTGGAGGGCTCCGGAATAATTTCGACCACCTGGGGATCTTTAACCTGCACAGACATCGCACAGCACACGGGCGCCTTAGCGTTTTTTCCTCCATAAAAACGCAGCCGCCGATCATCGAGTTGCTGCTCTGTGCAGTCGTCACTAGGCAACGGGACATTGAGTAAGCTCACCTGGGTGTTTTTTTATTAGTGCGTTATTTGGAAACACCCCTCTCTCCCTCTCTCTCTCTCGAGGAAATTGTTTTTTTTTTTTTCTGAGCTATACTGATCCTCCTGTTAGGCCTCACAATCGATGTTGCTTTTCTCTGTTTATATATTCGGGATAGAGTTTTGCTTTTGAAGACGGACATGGTGTCAACCACTGAGAAACTTAGCGGAATCTGTCCTGCTGGAGTTGCCGGCAGGCACTATGCGGACCAATTCTATCAACGGCACAGGATGGATTACCGCAGTTTAGACATCGGAGTTTGGAAAAGAGGCTTCGAATCGGCCTGCGAGTGGGAGACTTTGTGCGGCAATAAATTGCAGGTTCCTGCCCAAAATGGGACTTCCCGTGACTAGATCTCGTCATCGATAGGGTGCTTTGCACCTTGGGCTCGGCAGAACGGAGACAATCTCGGAGCATTAGACGTAGTGCAAATTAGTTAATTTTGCTTCCAATAATTTTGATGCACAAGCCTGTATGTACAGTCTATGTCAAAAGCATTCAGCCCAAGGAGTCTGCTTCTGAGCCCTGAAGCACGGCTGCTGTTGCATATTCAGGGACCCTGATCTCACGAAGGTGGGAGGAACTTAACGTCAGCGCTCCCAAGCTTAGGACTGTCAGATATGCTAAACAGCTGCTCTACACGGCTTGGAAACAAACCGTTTGGGCTGTATATTGTTTACAAAGACTGTACTTTCGCAATCGTCATGACATATCACCGGAAGCAGCGCATTAAGCGCAAATGAAGATTACATGGGTTATCTACCGAGCAGACCGACTTCCCAGTAGTGCCGGTAAGGTGGCCGGTGCAAACCGCTCTACCGAATGAAACCTTCCCCGTTGTGCACCGGCTTACCAGAGCTTAAAAGTACTCGTACACCTGCTTCTCTAGACGTCTCTTCAGAACGGTGGCAGCTTAGCGTTATTCGCATCCATTTTTATATACGGGTTACAGTCTCACAGACGTACCGTTACATTAGCACAGCCGCCATTCCCACTATATGCTGGCCTCCCAAGAACCTCCAGGATATCAGTGGAGAGGGCTTCCTTTCTTTCGTTGAGGGGAACATCGTAACTGATGTTGCCATCTGAAGAAAGATTAGCGAGGATGGACCTCTTGCCGTGACACTGCATTACGAGATTAGGGTGGAGGATTATCGAACAAGACCATCAGAAATCGCCCTCAGATTAGGAGCTGGATCGGACGCCTTCCGATATTTCCAATAGTCTCTGAGGTTCGATGCTTCTGACTATAGAGAAAAGATGGCGCTGGCATAACTCTTACGGCCATGTGCTTAGCGTGCTGCAGATATTGCCCCCTGACCAGAATGCACCCGTCAGAGCATTCTTTCACACTTTTATTTGCTTGTTATCGTGAGTCAGTGACTTTGCATTATTAGACGGCACACATACATCCACTGGCCGATCACGTGTCGTATCTTCTGTCATTAGACCACCATGGAGTTTTTTTTTTTCCTACCCGGGGACAGCTGCTTCTGACGTCGATGTGAACACAACTGTTAGCTTCTAATCACAAGACGGTGCAAACTTGGGCGCTATAATTTGCCTCTGGGCCTTAATTGACTCCCAGTTTCAATTCCCTGTGAGTTTTGTCCCCTTGCCAAAAAGAGAAATGGCCTCATTACGCTAAACATCGACTTGAATGAAAGCGATTACAAACAAGTGACGATTAAGTTCTGTGAGAAAGCTATGCCATTATCGAAAGAACCTAAGCAATTCATCAATTAGCCGTATGCACAATAGTTAGCGCGTTCGGCTACTCAGCCGGAGTCCCCCGGTTCGATCCCAGCCGCGCGGCCGCGTTTCGATGGAGATGAAACGCAAAAGGCGCCCGTTTGCTGTGTGATGTCAGTGCGCGTTAAAGATCCCCAGGTGGTCAAAATTATTCCGGAACCCTCCACTACTGCATCTCTTCGTTCCTCTCTTCTCTCACTCCGTCCTTTATCCATTCTCTCACGGCGCACTTCAGGTGTCGATTGAGATTTGAGATAGATACTAAACTACTGCTACTACACTACAAAGAATTAAATTGAAAAATTTTAACTGCGCCATTTTCTTTGCTCAAAAACTAATTTTCAATTAGCTCACAATCCGGTGGGCCGGTTGCCACCTGGCGCAGTGGGTGGATTGTAATGACGTCACGAGGTCAGGTTTGGGGATTTTTCTTAGGATTTTTCGCTTCACGCCGAAGACGACCGTTCTGGGTTTTCCGATAAACAGGACCCTTGACGCTATTGAGTTAATATTCTGCAGACATTAAACTTTAAGTGGGACTATCTGCTTAATTTGAAACCATTTGCACGGTGGAATAGAAAAAGGAGCGGAGTGCATGGCGTTCTGAGGTCGAACTGACAGTGTTTTCCCGATCTCTAAATCAGCATTATTACAGGATCGATAAAATGCTTCTTCCTTGCGGCACCATTAGTGTTTCCGTGATGTTCGGTTCTGCAAATTAAAAATGCATTTCGGGGCATTTTCCTAGGCGCTCTGCTTTCAGAATAGAGTGAGATCCTATCATTTCTCGCCAGGCTGCTAGATACTTTGTGCATACTTGCTCGAAAGCGTAATTTGCCCTAAAGTTTCAGGAAGCATGCTGCCCTTACGTCGATGTCGTTGTTTACGATGCCTTGTTTACGATACACGCAATAATTTCCATAATTTCATTTTTCATATATTTACGCGTGGAAAGAAATTGGAAATTCGTTTAGAGGAAAGGAAATGGCACAGTACCTGCCTCATATATCTCGGTGGACACCCGAACCGCGCTATAAGGAAATGGGTAAAGTGGGGGAGTGAAAGAAGAAAGGACGAAAAAGGTGCCGTAGTGGAGGGCTCCGGAACAATTTCGACCACGTGGGAATCTTTCGCGTGCACTGCCATCGTACAGCACACGGGTGCATTTTCCGACCGTGTGCTGTGTGATGTCAGTGCATGACAAAGATCCCCAGTTGGTCGAAATTATTCCGGGAACCTCCAACACGTGGCTTCCATTCATCATTTGCAGTAGATTTGCTGTGTTTGGCAGACTGCTAAACGGCAGATGAACTGCAAATGGTTTCCTAGGCTTGATGCTCGTTAGTGACGAACGAAACAGCGCAAACAAACATGGACATGGAAGTGTAACAGCCACCACATGCACTGACTTTCAACAACTGTGTTTACTGGAAGTACGTCACACATGTATCTATCTGCACATAATTTGAAATTCTACAGGTATATATGTGAGGTCTTTCCAATAAGCAGTGCTTGTGGTTTTTGTTCCGCTTCCATATCCACGATTGTTTGCGGCGAATTCGTTAATCTGGGGATGAAAAATTACCAGACATATTAGTTTATAGGGTTTCACGTCCCAAAGCGACTATGGCTATGCGAGACGCCGTAGTGAAGGGCTCCGGAAATTTTGACCACCTGGGGTTCTTTAACGTGCACTGATATCGCACTGTACACCGGCCTCTAGAATTTCACCTCGATCGAAAATCGACCGCCGCGGCCGGGATCGAACCCGCGCTTTTCGGGCCAGCAGCCGAGCGCCATAACCACTCAGCCACCGCGGTGGCATTACCAGGCATATAAGTCAGGTCCTTTTCCACGAGGAAAAGTTCGGAATTTGAGTCTAGACGTTAAGTTCGGCCTTTACGCAAATTTTCGTACACTCAGCAATAGTCGATTCCACAAATAATTTAGCAAGATTACACGCAGTACACTGGAGGCATGATGTGTTTTAAGGAGTATAAATTTAGATGTATTTTCAAATAAAAACGTTTGCTTAACGTAAGCGCGCTTGCAAACCGAATCATATGAGAAGCCAATTTCTAGATGTCAGTTCCATTCGTCTTCGGACTACAGAGAAAACCTCTGCTGCGACCTGCTACATTCACACGTCTGTTTCTCAGGGCTCTATGCTTGGACCATCCTGTTTTACTTTTCTATAGCCCAGGTGCGACCAAACTTCGAGCGTTAGACCTCTGCAGTCTTTTGTTGCCTATGCTTATGGCATTTCCATTTGGACTGAGCGGACTATAATCATCAGCACAGGTAAACTGAACTGCTATTATGACTCAGTAGCCTCTAACTTGTCCTCGCAAGACTCAGACTCGAGATTTCGCCTCAGATATGAGAGTTTATGGCGATTAAGTCAGTGATAGACCGCACTATCAGCTCTGTTTGTTTCTACCAGACCAGACGCTGACATCTAGTCAAGTGGCTATCCGGCTCCTAGACGTCTCGGCCTCCAGCACTAACCCCTCTAAGCCATCCCACAACTGACTCCCCCAGAACGGCTTGTCAGTGGCGATCAGGTAGTCACACAATAGAAGCAATGCCGTGCATACCGGTCTTGCATTCGAACCATCAACTAATATCAGTGACGCGATAGTGAATAAAACACCCTCCACACAGTGTCAATGAGTGGTATGAGAATCTAATGAGGTTGACCTCACGACTGAAGAAATTCTAACAGACTTCAATAAATGTGCCCATTCGCTGTGTCCGGTGCCCCTCCACATGGATTGAAACAGATTTCTTTCATCGCAATGTTCCTGGTTTTACCTCCGTTCGCTGCATTGGAGAAAAAAAAAAACATTGCCCTGATGTGAAGGAAGACCGGAAACACATGACATAACCCATGGCAAACCATTCCGATTTCCTCAAGATCTCTCAAAATTCATTATTTACATTCACAGATTCCTCTATTTATATTTATCAGCTTCACCCGCCGCGGTGGCTCAGTGGTTAGGGCGCTCGACTATTAATCCGGAGTTCTCGGGCTTGAACCCCGACCACGGCGGCTGCTCCTTTATGGATGCAAAACGGTAAGGCGCCCGTGTGCTGTGCAATGTCAGTGCACGTTAAAGATCCCCAGCTGATCGAAATTATTCCGGCGCCTTCCACTACGGCACCTCTTTCTTCCTGTCTTCTTTCACTCCATCCTTTATCCCTTCCCTTACGGCGCGGTTCAGGTGTCCAACGATATATAAGACAAATACTGCGCCATTTCCTTCCCAAAAAACCAATTAATAATATATTTATCATTCGCTTGAGATAAACTTCGATGAACTTTCTCCTGTTTAGATTCTCACCAAACACTGGCCAATCCTCCACCGTGGGTATGTGCCATTGCTTTTGAGGCAACAACAAGAACCAAAGGTGCGTGGAGTTTCTCCTAGGCATGAGTGGTCCTTTGTATATAGTTGCAGAAAACATTCACGCTGCAGAGACCTTGCCACATCTTCCCGCGTCTTCTTAATCCATCTACCGCCGACCAGGAAAGCGTGCGCAGAAAATGTCATTCCCCTCCCCCCCCCCCTCCCCGCGAACGTGCCTTTCCCAAGTGTGATCAACCTCGGGGAATCTTGCACGGCTGGCATGATCGATGGACTGCATGAAGGACAGCCTTCAGATACGCCTTGGACAGCCTTCCAGTTCACGCCTCCCTCGCCCCATACTCAGTTCGCAAACTCTCCCGCAAAAAATCTACCTTACTGACGCGTTTCCTCGACATTTTATCGGGATGCGTACAAAATCGAAGGAGGCATCAAATTCTGCTCCGCCGTGACTGTAGGCGACTCAGCAAAGTTTGGTACGAAGGTGGGGAAAAGACTGGGGCTATCGGTATGCGCGACTGAAGCGGACCACGTGACCGGTTCACTTTTGTTCTTTGTTGAGAGTTCACTCACTGAAGAGCAAACAGTCTCTAAGTTCAAGCGCTGCTAAGCTCAGCTGGGTCGACTTCATCTAGTCTGTTACTCCGATGCACCACGGAGACAATCCTGGGGCAGTCTTTAAGGCTGAGCGTGCATCATTCTAAGATTTTCGTGCTCGAGGAGCCAGCGTTTTCGCAGATTCGCGTGCATGTGTGTCTTTTTATTATTTTCTTGTGGGAAAACAGAGAATAGCGCATATATACACGCAGAACGATTGGTGGCTAGATGTACGTGTTGTTTACTTGCTATACCGTGCCACGTTCGTTCACATATACAGACAAAGAGTGTCCACTTGTCGAGGGCGCCGAATGAAAAAGACTTTTTACTGCCCATCTTTACGACAAGTTCACACGGGCGCATGTGAAAGCGTTTCTTGCCTCTTACATTTCCTTCAGATATGCACCAACAAGCTCAGCAACAAGTACTGTTCAATTTTAAATGATCTTGCACCCGACTGTGCGTTTTTTTTCTTGTCCATTTGTCGCGGACATGCGCTAGCCAATGCCGCTAACTACTCAAAATAAAACATTTTCCCAGTGCGAACAGCAAGGCGCACAGCCACCTTGAATACCTGCCTTTCGCGGTAGCTTTCGGGGTGCAGCGTAGTTTCAGTAAAGAGTACACTCGTTCGGTCTCATATATCGCAGGCGTCCGCCGATATATGAGACAGATACTGCGCCATTTACTTTCCCCAAAAACCAATTATTATTATTATTATTATTATTATTATTATTATTATTATTATTATTATTATTATTATTATTATTATTATTATTATTATTATTATTATTTTAAGTTATACTTACTAATAGTTGCCTATGTATGAAACCGGGAGGGAGTGAAGTACCCCGTGCCGTCTCTCAACGGATTAAAATTTCGGCTGTTGAACTCCCAAGGTCCCGAGTATAAATCCCAGCCGCGGCGACCGCGCGAAGTGAAATACAAAAGAGGCCCATGAACTGTGCACGTCAGTTAGGGCCCAAGTTAGTCTGATGCCGTACATTGCAGTCTCTCATAGCAAACTGTTAATATCGGGACGTGAAACTAAAACCACCACACCATACCATACTATTCCATACCGCACCACACCATACCGACCGTGCCATACCATACCATACCATACCATACCATACCATACCATACCATACCATACCATACCAGTGTTGCCATGGAAAGATCGTTTTAGTAGGAAACCTTTTGATAGGTCATAGGTGGCACTTTGCGGAGGGCCCACGCGTCGAACCATCACGCTGTATTGCGCGCCTCGCGTCAGGGTCGTTGCTAAGCCAAGATCTACACTGGGGAGAGAATTACAAAGACGAAATATATATATAATGAGCATGGTGGCACCCGCCACCACCACGTTTCAAAGGGGACGCTCCTGACATCCGTCCATCCATCTTAGGTGCAGTCACTGGATGGCGCTGCGGGCACGCATCGTCATGACCTACATCACCCTTTTCAGAGGAAGAAACGAACACGTGCACGGCATTTAGCAAGTTTCGTGTCTCTCAGATCTTACTTTCTAAGAGCCTATAGATGGAAAAACAATTATTATTATTATTATTATTATTATTATTATTATTATTATTATTATTATTATTATTATTATTATTATTATTATTCAAATTGTCACTTTCATTGTTTCTATCTGGCTCAATGCTTTGAACCTAAATCAGTCGCTGCAAACCGGATTGCGCAGAAAAAAACAATTGGTTCGAAACCACTGGCCGAGGCAAATTTTCCTTTCCCCGGAAAGCCCTAATCAGCAACTGTAATGCAGCGGAAAATGGAGCTTTTTCGGTAGCTCAGTAACTGTTTTGTAATAAGAATAGAGACCATCTTTAGCTCATAATACCGGAGCCTGTGCAAGAGGGAAGTCCCTGACATAACCTCAGATCTTCCGTTGGCTTAACGATATGAGAGGACTATGAAAAGTAAAAAAATACTATGAAAAGAAAAAAAAATAAAAGATCAGGGAACTAAAATGTGAAAGGCAGCAGACTCCTGGGCATAGAAAGGCGCCTGTGAAATGTCAGTTCAATACATCGCGTCCGAAGCACATTGGAGGTAACGGCGACAAAATCCACCCGACTCTTACGTTCTGACGCGCACGCAGAGGTAAAAAAAAAGTAAATAAAAGTGGGACAAATTAAGAAGAGTGCTAGTTGAAGACAACAAAAGCGACTCACTAAGAAAATATACGCTGGGTGAATGCAGCTGCTTGACAGGTGTGCTTGAAAGACGTCTGGGAAGGTAAACACGTTTGCGTCGACATTCTTGCCTTCGTCTCGTTGCTTGGACAAGTCCGGCTCGTTTCCTGCCACTGAGATTGCCTTCGTTAACACCCACCGAGAACTCTGCTTATCGCTCCTGTCACAGCCTGTCACCAGTCGTAAAAGAGTTGCCCAACCTTGTTATTCATTTCCCGCGCGTGGTGACATTTACCGCTACACCCACCCGACAGGTGTGCTGTCATCTTTCCTGTGTGCGCAGTGAGCATTTGTGTCGAAACACAAAAGCGGTTATACCTGTCGGTATTGTAGCAGTGGCTTCTTTACAGCATAGTTCAACACACTTCATCAAACTACTTCGCTTGATACGAACTGCGGCGCCAAATGCGGCATTCCGTGAAAGTTCTTTGCGTGCGTAAACCCGGAATCGCGAGAGAACCTGAAAGGAGGCTTCTCCTGATTTCAGTTGGTTCTGAGCAGGTACCTATACGTCTTCTATGAAAAACTGGGTACTTTTTTTATGAGTGGCGACGCCAGAACGACGCTTTCAGTTTAGTTTTGAAAGCTGTACAAGCACACGCCCATTTCCTGCTACACGCCCTAGTGGCTGAGTGGTTTTGCCTTTCAATTGCTGATCTTAAGGTCGCCGGTTCGATCCCGGCCGCTGCGGCTGTATTTCGATGGAGGCTAAATACAAAGACGCCCGAATGCTTTGAAGACGGGACCGCAATATAAAGGACGCCAGGTGGTTTGAATTAAACTAGAGATTCCGCGATGGACTCCATCATAGCCCATGTATCGGTTCGAGACGTTAAACTCCTGAATTTTTCATTTCCTCACCATCTCCGCTGGAGCGCTTACGAATAAAAAATGCAGTTTTTCAAGTTTCCTTCCTCAACCTTCCTTTGAAAAGAAGTTATAAAAAACTTTCGCACCTGAGAATACAGCGATAATAATGCAGGAAGACAATAATAAAATTGTTTGCCCTCTCACAACTACCAAGATGAACAACAGTCATGTAGACATGAGGACACAGATGGGATAGAAATAAATCGCAAAGTTTCATCGTAATGTACAGGGTGTCTGGGTTTCATGCTAGTGCAATGGGATGGCCCACGATACCGAAATATAATTTCATCTAGAAATTGCTCGAAAATGCGAGCGACATGACAACGCAAACTTACAATTGACAATACTAAGCCCCGAGTCCCAAACGTTACAAGCTATATGGTGGTTTTTTAATGTTTTAACGGTGGGCACAGCCGGCAAAAGACAGGGTTAATTGGTAAGACATGGGAGAGGCCTTTGCCCTGCAGTGGGTGTAGTCGGGCTGATGATGATGATGATGATGCTGCGTAAAAGATAGAGGACGAAGCCGAATTTTTGTTCTGTTACAGAGAAGCTAGTAAAATCGAGAAATGCGAAAAGCAATCGATGACGACCAACATGCGCCATGCAACAAGAACGAGCGAGCATTTGAAACAACAATTTTCTGAAAAGCACTAATAAGTCGCAAGAATACGAGTTCACCAGCCAATATATCGTTTTACTATTTACCACCTCCCCTGCTCCAATAAAAGAAAAGCATCCAAGCCACCTACCACTACTCCGCCACCTCAACGTGATTGAAATCATTTTTAAATCGTTCTTCAGTGTCGCGTCCCTCGCCGACTCACCACAGTGATACAAGATGTAAGAGTAACAGCATAAGTGAAGTAAAAACAGCACCACTAAGAAACGTGAAGAGAAAATCTTGTCAAGATCGGAACATTTGAACGAAACGTATTTGCAATGTGGCAGTGAACGCAGAGCCCCCCCCCCCCCCCCCCCCAAAAGATTATCTTTCCTCCGAATCGTTCGCGATCGCTGTTTCTGTCGTGAGTTGGCGTTCTGAGCGGATGTTCGGTAGTCACTCTGTTCAGTCTTTCCTGGTCTAGCCTTTACACCCCATCGGTCCGTTTTTTTTTTACTTTACTCACGTTCGTTCTGCTGATTCTTGTGGTTTATCACTTCGTTATCTTTGAATTTTATTTTTCATTTCATTTCATTTATTGAACCCTCAGGGCCAAAGGCATTAAAGAGGGGAGTGGCTACAAAACAACAAATACATAAATAGATACAATGCATATTACAGAACAAGTATTATCATTCTGCTGTTATACGATGTTAGCTAGTGCAAAACGAAAATGCTGGTTATCAATTATGTCGACGATATCTGCGGGAAGGCGGTTCCATTCACGTGATGTACGAGGCAAGACTGAAATGCCGTTTTAGTGTTACATGATTCAATGCTAACTTTGTGACGATGATCAATGCGATTTGACATGTATCTGGGGGTCGAAATGAGGGAATCGCGAAGCATGGGGTTATAGTATGGTTTATGAAAAAGGCTCAAACGAATTGTCTGCCGGCGGGATGCTAAAAGAGGTAAAGAAAGATTACCTTTCATGCTTGCTACACTTGCGGTATGGTTAAAGTTGGACAGGATAAAACGAGCAGCGTTATTTTGAACCAGCTCAAGTAAAGTTATCAGTTTTTCATGATGCGGGGTCATACAGGATGTCGAGTCATCAATTTGCTTTTGAAACACAATGGTCTCAGCCCGTCGTACTGCATTGAAAGCGGCAGGGAATCAAGAAACCAGCATTCTGTCTTGAGTATCTCTGCTTCCGTGGTACACGTGGTCACTTGTTCCGGTTTTAGCTCTTGTTTGCCGCTTTATCCTTTTCTTCATGTGTCATATCCACTTCAAGCATTTTCTCCCTCAAAAATGTTTGCTTAGTCACTCAGTCGCTATTTCTTGCTTTGGCCAGAAAAGAAAAGCTCCTTGCTGGAGCAAGATTTCAATGTTCCGTTTTATTTTTGTAGTTATGTGACCGATACCCACTCAGCCGGATACAAGAAAAACATTCTGGAATTTTTTTCCCAGCTCATAAACGGCAGTTATATTATTTCCGTAATTCCTGCTTTTTTTCTTTTTTTATTGGTTCACCTCATTTCGAGCAGCTTCTTTCCATCGCTTTGAAACTGCCTTTCTTTCTTAATCCTGTATTGCAAAACACTACTTACCTAACGCATCCCAGAGCCAGATGCCGCCAGCCGCAGTCTGAGGAGTCATCGGCAGCTCTTGTGTTTCCCTACTCCTGAAAATAAAATCAAGATGAACAAAATAAACACCAAGATAAGTACAAGTCTCGTGCAAATAAAAAATCGAACGCACTTCGTGCGGTTATCGAATCGGAAATGTTTGTGGCAATGCCACAACGTAGCCCTTTCAGTGTGACCCCACAATGCACATCATCCTCACAAAAACCAATAGAATCTCAAGACAAACCCGAGAGAACAGTCTAAAGGCAAAATAAATCATATATACAGTCTATAGACTCTATAATCTATAGGTTGTGCATATATGCACAACCTATAGAATTATGGCCATACACTTTCAGTAAACTTTTGTCTATAGACAGTCTATGGATAGTCTATACGCTATGAATAGACAAATATTTATAGGAAGGCAATAGAGTCTATAAGAAGTGTATAGATTGTCTATAAACCATTTTTATAAGGGCGCAACACCACTTTAGCATTCTTTTGCCTGGCGTGGATGAATGCAACCAGGAAAGCCCAAAAGCATATTTTTGGAACATTTTTACAATCTCAGCAGTCCTGATAGCACATTGGCTCCTACACAAGACCACACTTGTAAACTTATCGCGTGATTTTAAGAGGAGTCGTCTTCAGCCAAGTTATGACACGAAGCAAGGTATCAAGCAAAAGGTGTCCTGGTGTCTATGCCAATAGCAGGTGAAATCCACCGTAGATGAGAGAACGCAGAATAGCAGGAGGTGGAATGTATGTACGAGCTTTGCGCGTTAGGGTGGAAAAACGCTCTATTACTTCCGGCAGCCGAGATTACTTCCCCGACATTTATGAAGATCACAAGAACGAGAACTGCGTATTTGCGATAAGAATATCTCGCGCTTTCATCCTTTTCGGCGCGAACACATCGCAGAATAAAAAACACAAAAATAAGCAACAGCACAGCGGATCCAATCGAGGCGAAAGTCTTTTGAAGCGCACGTAACGAAATAAAGAAACAAACTGAAAAGAAGACACGGAAAAGGGAGGCTGCTAAGAGGATTCCGCTGTCATATTATTCGTCTGGCACGGGTACCGTTGTACATTTACACCGCGCTGATTGAGCGTGTTTCTTCGCAGCGTTCGTATTCATTTATTACTGGCCGAGCAAAGAATAAGATACCTTATGCTCGATGTTCTCGTTTACTTAAGATCACACCAGTTTCCTGCCATCCTACTGGGAGGATCTATTACGGTAAGAATATTAAATGGTCTCTTATGGGGGCTTTACATTCGGAATTGCTTCAAAACAGTGTTCATGATCTTGCATTTGTTCGTGAATAGGAGCGAGCTGCTGGTAAAGTCCAAAAAGAAATGTAGGTTGCTATGCTTTATTAGAGCGGCGCCCTACGCGGGAACCACACCAGCTTTCGATTCATCGTATGGGCTTCTTATCACATCAATCCCAATGGAGGCAGAGAAGGTGCTTCCAGATGAGCGCCCCTTGGCCCGCAAAATGGACCCGCCCTTCTCCGACCACAATGCAACGCCGGTGAAGCAGCGATGCATTTGAGCGAGCAGCTGCGCGTCCTGGGATGATCTGTCTCCGATAGTGACACCGGCGAAGTGCAGCCTGTTCGTGGCCCACATTCCTGCTTATCACGTGACGTCGATGTGTAGCTCCGAGCCCATGCAAGCGTCGCTGTGGTACCAGCCCAGCTCCGCTGTCATGGTGGCCGGCTGAAAGCCGGTTTCTGCCCGTTGCGCCCTTGCCATAAACAAGCGGTTTGCATAGTTGATAGTTGCATAGTTGCATAGTTGTTTGCATAGTTCTTCCTTTATTCTTTCACTCCCTCCTTTATCCCTTCCCTTACGGCTCGGTTCAGGTGTCCAACGATATATGAGACAGATACTGCGCCATTTCCTTTCCCCAAAAACCAATTATAAATTATTATCATATTTGAGAAGCGTTTATCGAAACTTTAGATCAGTCGGGTATAGCGAAGATGCACCAGAAAACATGCCTCATGCATAGCGAACACAAAGTGAAGGCTGTGAGCAGGGGCAGCGATAAACAAAGAGTGTCAACATCGTCATCATCAGTCTTACTACCTGGTGTTCTGAGCCGTACAGAACAGTCAGATGTCAGCTTTGTGCCTGCTTTGGGGACCATGTTCAGCATTTAAATGGCGCTACGGTTGATCAATTGTCGGCACATTCCGCAAGGCTAACCCCACAAGTAGCTGCAAAAACCTCAACCTCTTGCGTAGACTGCAGGACAAAGGCCTCTCCCGTAGTTCTCCAATTAACTCTGTCCTATGCGAAATGCGGGCACCTTAAACCGGCAGACTTCCAAATCTTACTCGCCCCTCTTACGCTTCCTGATAGGCTTAACTCCTCTTGGAATCCACACCGTTACCTTAAGGAACCATCGGTTACCTTGCCTTCGCCTTACATGGCCCGCCCATGCCCATTTGTCCTTTGCCGCCGCGGTGGCTCAGTACTGGTTATGGCGCCAGGCTGCTGACCCGAAATAGTAGTAGTAAGTGTTTATTGATAAAAATAATAGAAAAGGAAGTTAAAAGATTTTTACCAACCCCGGCATCTGCCATCACTGTGTCGGCGGCACCTGAGCTGGGGCAGCGGAAATAAAGGAAAGCATGCAGGCAGTATGAAGAAGAGAAATGAAAGAGGTGAGGTGACAGCAAGAAATAGCATAGGGAGTGGTCATATTTACACTATTTACAAATGACAACAATAAAGTTGTTCAGGTTGTGAGCGTGTGCAGACAAGAAAGAAAAATAAAATAAAACACGCGCACAACACTTTGCACACAAAAGCTGGGGTGGGGCGCACAGCTGTTAAACGTCCAAGATAGTGCGCACGGAGCGTTCAGTCACAGCGCATCACTACCTGGCGCAGAACAGACGGGACATCAAGCCCGTCTGTTCGAGAAATGCAGAGGCTCAGATCCGAAATAATAATAATATTAATTGGTTTTTGGTGGAAAGGAAATGGCGCAGTATCTGTCTCATATATCGTTGGACACCTGAACCGCGCCGTAAGGGAAGGGATAAAGGAGGGAGTGAAAGAAGAGAGGAACAAATAGGTGCCGTAGTGGAGGGCTCCGGAATAATTTCGGCCACCTGGGGATCTTTAACGTGCACTGACATCGCACAGCACACGGGCGCCTTAGCGTTTTTCCTCCATAAAAATGCAGCCGCCGCGGTCGGGTTCGAACCCGGGAACTCCGGATCAGTAGTCGAGCGCACTAACCACTGAGCCACCGCGGCGGGGCAGATCCGAAATACGCGGAGGCGAAATTATAGAGGCACGTGCACTGTGCGATGTCAGAGCACGTTAAAGAAACCTATGTGGTCGAAATTTCCGGAGCCCTTCACTACGGCGTCCATCATAGCCTGAGTCGCTTTGGGACGTTAAACCCCCATAAACCATAAACCCATTTGTCCTCGATATTGACTAGGATGTCATGAACTCGCGTTTGTTCCCCGACCCACTCTGCCCGCTTTCGGTCTCTTAACGTACATTACACCTTTAGCACGCTGCGATGTCCTCAGTTTGAATTGAACCCTTACCGCCCACCACGCTTCTACTTCCATACGTGGGTGCCGGTAAAAAAAACACCTGTTATATACTCCCGCCTTGAGGGATGCTGGGAAACCGCCATTGATAGCATTCAAAATGCACTCCACACCATTATTATTCAACAAAGACAGCACCGTCTAAATTTCGAACACTAAAATCTCTGCAGCGTCGAATATAATCATGAGCGATCACTGCTAAGCCCAACTAAACAAGAACCACATCAGACAAAGGCGCGCTTCCTCAGAAGACTTCCCGAGGAGAACTTTATAAATACAGGAGCAGAAACTTCCTTAACGCAAGGAGCTTGAACTGAAACCTGGAATGAAGTACACTGTCATTCTATGTCTCGTTGCCTGTGATTTTCTTTTTCCTAAACACCACTCTCTCTGAGACAAGCACGGTAATGCTTGTGTTCTACATCCTCATTAATGCCCTCCCCTTTACACCTCTACACTGCGAGCATTGTCAATGAATGTTGAGTATATACTCACCTCCGCCGTGCTCTTTCGTCTAGCGAGGCATTATGAAGACTGACGCTGCTGCATCAAGCGTCCCGTTTTACTGTTTTACGCCGTAAAATTTTTCAGCTGCCGTACGCGCAGCATAAACCGCGCCAGCGGACGCTGGAATTGATAAACTACACTCAACCCAAGCCACCAATGCTGCGGAGCGCCAGTATGCGGTTCGCAGCATTCTGTCATAAGATAGTGAAAGCAGTCCCGTCCGAAAAAGCAAAAGTCGAGCGAGTGCAAAAAAAAAAATCAGTTCTTGGGACGCTTGCATTTTCCCTTTTCCGCCCGCTTCTGCCACGGCCGGCTCAAGAACTGCAGCCGGCCGACTCAAGAACATAAAATTACCAGAGTCCGAAGCACATAAACGAAGGCCTGCGAGGTTAGGTTTGGTTTATAGGGGTTTGACGTCCCAAAGCGACACAGGCTATGAAGGACGCCGTAGTGAAGGGCTCCGGAAATTTCGACCACCTGGGGTTCTTTAACGTGCACTGACATCGCACAGCACACGGGCCTCTAGAATTTCGCCTCCATCGAAATTCGACCGCCGCGGCAGGGATCGAACCCGCGTCTTTCGGGCCGGCAGCCGAGCGCCATAACCACTCCGCCACCGCGGCGGCGCCTGCAAGGTTAGATCGCAGTTCTAGCGAAAGTTGCATATCTGTTGCTCAATCGTTTTGTGGATGTTGAATGTACAGGGGAGGTTACTTTAACTTTTATTGCGTCGTTTCCGAAACACCAGAACGATAGACATCATGAACAATATTTTGAATTTTCTCTGAAACAAAGAAATAAAGTTACAACTTTCGGGCCATGACTTGGGCTCGTTGATTTTCTTGAGCAGCCGCCTTGTCCGTAATTGTGCCTTTCCGCAGTTTTCACATATGTGTTGGCTGTTTCTGTAAGAAACACACTGTCGTTTCAGAATAGCCAGGAACGTGCCACGGCTCTATGACATATACCGCTCCGCTCATCCGTTTCAATAGTTTTTTTTTCGTTTGGCATTTTCGCACAATAACGCATTCGTGTGTTGGTAGCAACCCGCCGCGGTGGCTCAGTGGTTAGGGCGCTCGGCTGCTGATACGGAGTTCCCGGGTTCGAACCCGACCGCGGCGGCTGCGTTTTTATGGAGGAAAAACGCTAAGGAGTCCGTGTGCTGTGCGATGCCAGTGCACGTTAAAGATCCCCAGGTGGTCGAAATTATTCCGGAGCCCTCCACTACGGCACCGTTTTCTTCCTTTCTTCTTTCACTCCATCTTTTATCCCTTCCCTTACGGCAGGGTTCAGGTGACCAACGATATACGCGACAGATACTGCGCCATTTCCTTTCTCCCAAAACCAATTATTTATTTATTTGTTGGTAGCAGCTGAAATAGTGACGCCTAAACCGTGCACAGATTCTTCACTGAGCGAGAATACCGAAACTCGTCTGGCTTGAACGCTTACTACCCGATGAGCACTGCCACTTGCGATGCACAAATTCTCTAGGAAAAAATAAGCAGGGGGCCAAAAAAAATAAGAAAGCCCCCACAGCCTCCGCTAGCATGCCCTTCACGATTTCCTTCAGTGTGGTCGTGACTGCATGAATACTAGATGAAAGGTACAACCAACTGGGAATGCTGCTGCATTAGAGCTGCCATTTCTGGAATCACTGACACTTTCCATTAAGAGGGCGTGGGACCGACACGGTTCAAGAGCATGTTGGAGATTCGACACCGCTCCCTCCCCCATATCTTTCCCAGATAGAGACGTCGGGGGGGGGGGGGGGGGCGTTCACAAAGCCAGACCGAACACGAGTTTAGAGCGCCATCTCTCGACACGACCAGCGTTAGCGAAGGGAAAGAAGATCGCATAAGAGGTACTTCGCAGTCGGTGCCACATTGCGGAAACGTCTTGTCCAAATGTTCCGATCATGAGAAGCTCCCCTCTTCACGTTCCTGGCTGGTGCTGTTCGATCTCTTCAGATTTGTTGCTGCTTTCCCACTTCGCTTCGCTGCTGTGAGTCGACGGAGAAAGAGACACCGAAGAACCATTTAAAAACGATTTTGGTCCCACCGTTATAGCGAAGCGGTCTTTGCCTTTGATGTCTTTGTTAGATGCCAGTAACAGAAAGGATCATTGGTCAGAGGACCTAGTGGTTGGCCAGCTCGTATTTCCGCGATTTGTTTTTCATGTTTGGAACTTTTATCTATTTAATGGCTGGTTCGTTCTTTTTGCAGCATTACATTCGTAGGCGTCGAACGCTTTCTAACATAATTTTATTCCATTCACTTCTTGCACGACAATCTTTCTCACCCTTTTCCAGGGAGCGAAAATCGTTACTGCTTTAAAAAAAATCAAATTTAGATTTTTAAAATTCTGAGCTGCCCCGCCGCGGTGGCTCAGTGGTTAGGGCGCTCGACTACTGATTCGGAGTTCCCGGGTTGGAACCCGACCGCGGCGGCTGCGTTTTTATGGAGGAAAAACGCTAAAGCGCCCGTGTGCTGTGCGATGTCAGTGCACGTTAAAGATCCCCAGGTGGTCGAAATTATTCCGGAGCCCTCCACCACGGCACCTCTCTGTTCCTTTCTTCTTTCACTCCCTCCTTTACCCTTCCCTAACGGCGCGGTTCAGGTGTCCAACGATATATGAGACAGATACTTCGCCATTTCCTTTCCCCCAAAAAAACCAATTATTATTATTATTATTAATTCTGAGCTCTTTAAATATTGGTAAACTAAATTTTCTTTCCTGATGTGACTTTTTATTGATCCAAAATTGCGCTGCATTTCCCACTGAAGGCAGCGACTGACCTTTGAGTAGTTGTTTTCTGTAAGATAACATCTATACACTGCATATCATCTCGGTTCCAAGCTTAATGTCTATTTCATATCCCATTGTTAGCCGATGGCTATTTGTCTAAAGCGTATTTTTTTTTTACTGCTCCTTCAAAACTGTATATTGATTCTCACTGAATTCTTAGCCGCGTATCTTGCCTCGGCTGCAGCTTCGTTTTAAAGCGGGACTCACGGGAAGGAACCACGAAAAGCTGACTGCTTTATTCTCACATGGAACATAGAAAGCAATGAGCACATCCGTGCACCGCTTTCCAGTGTAAGCAAAATGCGCCTGTCCACTTCTGCCACTCCGGAAGAAAATAATTCCTTCTTCTCAAAGGACGCATAAGCGTTTCCCGAAAACGAATAAAAGCGGTCAAGAAAAGGACCTCTTGGAGTGTTTCTTAGAAATGACACGTTTGTGTTCTCAAAGCACTTCTCAAAGTCAAAGAGACCCCATGCAATACCGCACAAAGCGTTGCCACTGAGATGGTGCAGAGCAAACTGACGAAGTGTGCGGTACAATGGGCTCCCAGCAGAGAGGTCTAGTTGACCGACACTGCCATCTGCTTTTGTGTGCAGACAGAAGGGGCTGCCCTGCCTTCATAGAAGAAATCAGCACCCGTCAAATGAGAAAGGCAGTGAAAATCACCTGGCGCCATAAACGAGACACTCAGAAGTGAATAACGGGCAATTTTTTCTACCGGCGAGAGGCTCTGATGCAATCTCTAAACAGAGATCCCGGGGCTTGTAAACAGTAGCGGCGTTAAAATGAGAGCCGGAAGTAGACTTCACAAAAACAAGACGAGTGCAAAGGTACTGGCTCCAAAGTGTTTGCCTTCCGAGGCTTTTTAGAATTCCTCCAAGCAAGTGGTTGTCTTCACCTTGGAAACCGTTCCTCTGTATATGTTGCCTTTATTGCTTTAAGAATTTCGTCAGATGTTTCTCTGCGCGCATGTTGGGAACTGAAGTAGGTTTCGTTAACCTTACCACCATTCCTGTTTCGCACTTAATGAACCTTTTTTTTTTAAGTTGACTATTCACAAACGCCTTTGTACGTTCTGTTGTTAGCTCTGTTCTACATTCTACCAGCAACTTCTTTCTTTACTTCCCCTAACAGCGCGTCCACCTCACAGAAGCTAGAGTACCCGGGTGATAGCTGCAAGGCTGATTTGAGGTGATATCGCGAACTTTACTCTTAGAGAAGAGAACCGTAACCATACTTCTCCAGTCGCAATCTAAGGTTTACACTCTTTCCCCGCCTTCAAAGTCCACTTCGGTGTGTGTTTAGTGTCGCAAGACAGTAAGTTGAATTCGGTGCTTACTGAACTTTTGCATTGGAAATTTGAAGAAATCATGTATATCCCTACTTCTTTGAGGAAGAGGTCTCCAGCTTCGGGGACCAAGAATTAGAGGCCTGAGTTAGAAGTCCGTAGGCGGCTCGTGTCACGGCGCTGCCTCATACCCCTCCATCGATCACGCCAGCTGCGCCAGGTGTCCTGACATTCTGTCGTGCTAGGAAAAGCCGAATTCGCTCTCGAAGGTAAGTGTCTGTGTGCGCTTTGCTGGTGTCTGGTAGATGGATTGAGAAGACGCAGGAAGGTGCGGCTACATGCCCGCAGCCAGAATGGTTTCTGCGACTATCCCGAGAGTTTCACCTAAGATGTTCTGCAATTAAAAAAAAAAGGCTTTCTTAGTTAGAATACCGTTTTTTCTGCATTGCACTGTCAGTGGTGCAGGGCATCACAATACAGCTAAGTCACTATTCGGGTCGTTACTTAGTACACGATGCAAAGCGCAGGGACACAGGACCTCCCTGTGACATCCTGTGTCCCTGCTTCTAAGTCTTGCTCCTCGCACGTTTTTTTTTATTTAGCAAAGTGTGCGCAATGACGACATAACACAGCACAAGAGTAGAGGCGCAAGAAGCCATAGGGCTCGACGTGTGTCCTTGCTCTCAACCATCCTTGCTACGTAACTATTTGAGCTGCTTTAATAGAACAAAATCTATTTTAACCTGATAGCTTATAGAAGCTGCATATGTTAGCACAGTGGCAAATAAAACCCGCTTTTGTGGCCCTCTTCCGTTTTCATTTCGTGAAACGTGTAGTGTATTGTCGTATGCTTCAGCGCAAGGCTTTGTAGTCATCATATGCACATTGGGTTCAGCATTGATCGTACTGACTTTTACCATTCCGCTGTAAAGCAGGCTGTCGTGGAGCAATTGCTGTCTGCTCTATCGTATTGTAATGACTAAAGCTATAACCTATATTTTACATCCCTGTGCGATGTTGTGCCATCTTTGTGCCATCTTTGTGCCATCTTTGTGCCATCTTTGTTCCATCTTTGTGCCATTAGATGAAAAACATTCAAGCCTGCAGGTAAGTGCATGTAATTCCACGCTGAATTATCAGGTCATGCATTTAATGCGTAAAAGCGTATCGAACGTTCAGGAAAAGACCACACGCTAAGTAGAACGTGCACGTGAAAAGCAAGTGAGTAATTATTTTTGCAGTGCAGTGTACATGAAATATTCAACCGTGGGCCATTCAGTGCTGTCAACAGTAGCCTGGTCCGTTTGCTTCCGTTAGACTGAAAACAGTCTCCAATGCAAGACAGAGCGTGTTCGTCGAACACGGTGAAATGATCAAACTACAACGACAAAAAATATGCACCCTGGCGCAGACCTCACGGCTCTTGCGCCCAAAGGCATGTCAAGAACTCAAAGAGAATAAGTAATTGCCTCCAGGGACCGTGGTTCCTCGAAGAGATTTGATTTACGCGAACGTGAGTCTATTTTAGGAGGTTTGACTGATGCCGCGACGGTGACCGTGCGGGGGGCGGCTGCAGGCCTTGAGGAATGAATTTTTCAAGGAGAATCTCGGCGAGAAGCCGGTGTAAGCTCTGCACAAATGTGTCCTTTAACAGAAGACGCTCAGCCATTCGGGAGACGGACAGTGCACTGCCTGCATTGGTCCTTAGTCGACAGAATTTATAATTTGCTCGGAATCTAATCGACGACGTATCTCAGATTCCCGATACTCGATTAGGTTCTTCTATGCGATGTTAACGGCAATACGAGCTAGCGGTCGAATCTTGGTCGCCTGGCGTGTCAGTCAGTTCCTCGTGGGCCATAATAGACAGGGAGGTGATCGCAGTGACGCGGAGACGCAACGACTAATGCGAAATACCGAGGGTACTGTGCTGAAATTGTACACGCTGCAAAGGGAGTGTAATCACGATACTACTCATATGCCGTCTGTACAGGACCTCGCTACGTCTCTGTACTCTCTGTACAGGCAGTCTCGTGTGGCAGAGCTCGTATGGTATCTTGAGGCATGATATTATGCAAATGTGAGGACTACGAGCAAAATTAGTGACGACAATTATATATATAATTATAATTGGTTTTGGGGGAAAGGAAATGACGCAGTATCTGTCTCATATATCGTTGGACACCTGAACCGCGCCGTAAGGGAAGGGATAAAGGAGGGAGTGAAAGAAAAAACAGCTTTTTATGTCGACATTTTGGAGCGCAATCACTCTCCGAGCTGCAACTTTCTCGGTCAACAAGGTTTCACTTTGACCTTGAGCCAGGCTTGACACGCCTGACATCATCACATGTGACTGGTTACAGCTCGAGCCGAGCTCCGCCTCTCTGCTGCGCCCAGCCTCCGCCGTACCGCGTGATATGACCACGTGATTAGCCGAATATAGCGCGCGCTTCTCCACGCTCGCTTGCGTATGCAAAAAAAGGATGCATGTGAAAAAAAAGAGCATGTAAAAAATTATTTGCATTTTTTGTTCTATGGTTTAATAACTGAAAGGTGGATGCACAACTTGTGCATCATTTTTATACTTTCAGTACAATCATTTCAGTGCACTTGGTCCATCGGGTCCCAAGCTTACATAATGTGTTCGGTTGGCTGTGGAGTCACTTGCGCTTTGCTTCTCGTACGTCTAGCTTTGTGAGAAGTCGAAGACCTGGGAAAGCACCGTTGAGCGGCTCAACCAGATGAAAGTTGAGGCAGCAAGATCTGGATTGTAGAAAAGTGTTGCGGTACGCTAAGGCGCCCTTTTGCTGTGCGATATCGGTGCACGTTAAAGATCCCCAGGTGGTCGAAAATATTCCGGAGCCCTCCACTACGACACCTCTTTCTTCCTTTCTTTTTTAACTCCTTCCTTTATTCTTTCCCTTACGTCTGTCTGTCTGTGGTTGCCAGGAAGAAAGAAAAGTGCACAGGCCTGCCCAGTGGCTCAAGCCGAGCCACAGCCGCTACCACGTGCAGATAGAAGGAGAGTTGAAAGATGGGATAGAAAGACAGGATAGTAAAGACGCGCTAAAGACAAGGCCGATCCCGGAGGTAGTACAATACCGGGCCAACCGGTGGCGGGAGTGAAGCATCCTTCAAACTCTCCGCCACATTTCCAAAAATAAGTCCAATTGGACCCGTAACAGATACTATGCGGGGTCAGGACATTCTCCTCCCTCACGGCGCGGTTCAGGTGTCCATCGAGATATGTGAGACAGTTACTGTGTCATTTACTCTCCTCAAAAAAACAAATCCAAAAGAAGTCATCCCCAGTGACTATTCTACTCAATAAATAATTCACCTTCTCGTTGGAGCGATCGAGTAGGTGTCTGAAAATGTCAACACATTGCCTTTGTGTTCGGCGGTAATCATTTTTGGTTCCTATAGTGCAGGAAACTGTGCAAAAGTGACCTCGTTACCAACCGAAGACCTTCGCATTGGAAGGAATACACAAGCTTATGGCCCGACGGACCAAGTGCACTGAACACGGAGTAGTGTGTGTAACAAAAATAAGCACGTGTTGTTCACCCACACCTAATTATGTACAAAAGCATTTTGGAACGGGACAGAGCTTATGAACGTCATTTGTTTTCATATAATGTAAGATTTCACTATAACAATCAATATATGCGCTCATATCCTGTCGGCAGGCTTGCATTTTTTTCCTATTAGCGTTTGTGCGGTTGTCAAAAGCGTTCCCTATTGGTTTTCTATGGCAGTCTTATTTGCTCGATGCGAGTGATGGAAGCGCTATAAAATAAACATTTTGCTATATATGAGAAGAATGAATAATTATCATCAATATTTCTATATCAGTACCTTACAGTTTTGCAGTGTAAACAAACTGCGAAACGAAAAGTACGGCTCATGCTTTACATACATTCGTACTTTAGTAATGAAACAAATAGAAGTGTTAATTCAACAATTGCTGATTGCACAGATCACCAGAGAATTAACCCAGAAATAATCCTCGGGAAGAGCACTTCATCTTGGGACCTGAAGTTCATCAGCTGATTATTTTTGTCATTCCTTTTTCTTTTAATGCCAAGTCTAACCTCATATATTTTTCCCTTCAAATCTCCTTTTATATATTCCCTATATTAGGGACACACTTTTCTTATCTGGGCCCTCTCGGCGTTTACCTCCTTATAAGCCATGTTAAATTTGATTCATAAATCATTCTCCTGGGATACGATTTTGCTTCAGTGTATTGAAAAACTGATGCAGCCACATTAACGAAGGCAGACGGCGTGCTCAACAAAGGAAAGTCGAGGACAAATGATCTCTGTGACGGCTCCAAGGACCCCAGTTATACAACAGGCATTCAAGTAACAAACTATTTGTGTTTAGGAGAATACTTTCGAAGTTATTTCAGTGGAAACTTTCTTAGTCCTTTTGATCTTTTTACATATTTGTATTGCTCTCGGAAGATGAAGGTATGTGATGCTCAGAAGACTTAAACCACACTCCCCAGAGGATCAATTTCTCAGCCCACAGGCCAGATTTAGAATGGCAGTTTGACATTTAAAAAAAAACAAAAGAAAATGAAAAATAGGCGCACATTTATTGCACTCTAAAAGAAAGACTTGAAAGATCCTTAAGTTAGAATAAGTGTCGAAAAACACTAACCCCTAGGGTATACTCGAACCGGTGATCGCACCAGGGCCGAAAACGAAAACAGAAAACTTCGGAAATAAAGCAGACGAGTTGTGTCGGAGATGGGTATCAGAGTCGCTTCGGAAGCAACATTAGTGGGACAGGGTATACCTCGCTTTATCCAACGAAACCTTTTCTCGTGAATGGCCTCAAAAACTTATTCCTTTTCCGCGTGCAGTTTTACTGCTCAATCGAACTCAAGTGAAGAAGCACCGATGAGTGAAATCGCGAGGGGAACCGTTTTAACGAAACTACTTGTGGTGCTCCAAGTAAATGATTCTTGGAGCCCTTCAGCGAAATATCACGCAGTAATCCAGTGACGAAAGTTGGAAGCAAGACTTCATGAAGAAAGGCGAAACTGAGAACTTTGCTGAAAAATGCAGAGAGCAATAGTTTGTATACGATCCATACTTCCCAGCAGTTCCCTGCAGGTGATAATTATCGCAGCTTTACTAAGCATCTATATAGCGGTTTGCGTGTAGAAGTAGGTCTCGAATGGAGGCCTCAGCTGCCACATAATTTGAGTAGGCTGCTTTTCACCCGCCGCGGTGGCTCAGTAGTTACAGCAGAGAGAGAGAGAGAAGTTCTTGCCAGGAAGAGAGAAAAGGCAAGTGCACAGGCCTGCCCACTGGCTCAAGCAGAGTAATAATAATAATAATAATTGGTTTTTGGGGAAAGGAAATGGCGCAGTATCTGTCTCATATATCGTTGGACACCTGAACCGCGCCGTAAGGGAAGGGATAAGGGAGGGAGTGAAAGAAGAAAGTAAGAATGAGGTGCCGTAGTGGAGGGCTCCGGAATAATTTCGACCACCTGGGGATCATTAACGTGCACTGACATCGCACAGCACACGGGCGCCTTAGCGTTTTTCCTCCATAAAAACGCAGCCGCCGCGGTTGGGTTCGCAGAGCCACAATCGCTACCATGTGCAGATAGTAGGAGAGTTGAAAGATCCGATAGAAAGACAGGGTAGTAAAGACGCGCTAAAGTCAGTGCAATACCGGGCCAATCGGTGGCGGGAGTGAAGCATCCTTCAAACTCTCCGCCACATTTCCAAAAAAAGTCCAATTAGACCCGTAACAGATACTCTAAGGGATCCGGATACGGATATTCTGTAGTTAGAGCACTCGGCTACTGATCTGGAGTTCCCGGGTTCGAACCCGACCGCGGCGGCCGCGTTTCGATGGAGGCGAAACGCGAAAGGCGCCCGTGTTGTGTGCGGTGTCAGTGCACGTTAAAGATCCCCAGGTGGTCGAAATTATTCCGGAGCCCTCCACTACCGCACCTCTTTCTTCTTTCACTCCCTCCTTTATCCCTTCTCTTACGGCGCGGTTCAGGTGTCCGCCGATATGTGGGACAAATAGTGCGCCGTTTCCTTTGCCCAAAAACCAATTTAAATTAACAGTTATGCCATTATTTCCTTTGCAAGAGTTTAAATTTGTCTAGGTTGAGCTATGCTAGCTGTAATTATTTTTTTTATTCAAACGTGCTACTTCTCAGATAATAGCCATAAACATATTGAAGTATTCTATTATCAGATTTGATCGATGACTGCTCTTTTTTGATCGATTAGTCAGCTGTCACGAAACTTCTCACTTTGTACTAAAACTCAGTTTCATGAAAAACAGCGCGGTGAAATTTGTATATCTCTTTACTTTTTTATTTACTCTCTGAGCTGCTGCGGGAGCCACTATAAATCACGCGTTGCGCGTCTGGTTTTCGCTTCTTTTATTTGATTTCTCCTTTCAGATGAAGAAAGGCCCTAAGTCATAAATTCAGTTCAAAAATGTCATATCCTGAAGAAAACGACGAGGTTGCAAATATGACATTGTAAGTTAAATCAATCCCGGGTTCGAACCCGACCGCGGCGGCTGCGTTTTTATGGAGGAAAAACGCTAAGGTGCCCGTGTGCTGTGCGATGTCAGTGCACGTTAAAGATCCCCAGGTGGTCGAAATTATTCCGGAGCCCTCCACTACGGCACCTCTTCTTCCTTTCTTCTTTCACTCCCTCCTATATTCCTTGCCTTACGGCGCGGTTCAGGTGTCCAAAGATATATGAGACAGATACTGCGCCATTTCCTTTCCCCAAAAAACCAATAATTATTATTATTATTATTAAGTTAAATCAACAACGTCGATTCTCAGGGTCTGGGCGGCGATACCACTGGCTCTTGTTTTGAGAGAGTATAGCTTTTGTATTTTCTTACGTGATAATTATACTTCCCGAAACTGATTTTTGCCACCAACAAGATAACCAATCTTACATTATTTGTGACGTGTTTTAACAGCCATTGTCGTGAAAAGAATGAAGCGAAATTAGGTCTTTCTCTCCTAGCACGCATGAAGAAAGTAGGCAAACAACAACAACAACAACATAAGAACGGTAATCTTCGGTTGTCTGAAGAATTTGAGAAGCTTATATTTCGGACTTCAATTCCGACAGATTACTTTTTCGTTAGTTATGGAAACATCAAAAATAACCTTCTACGCAAGGACGACGACAGTCGCGATTGAAACGTAAGACTGGAGAACACATTGACTTGTGGAAACCAATCATCCCTTTGCAGAGCTGGCAAAAAAACGCAGTTCGGTTTCTCCCCTTTGTTTGCTTTCTTTCTGTTCCCCCCCCCCCCCAAAAAAAAAAAAAGCAGGCTTGCTGACGTTTTCAGTAATGTGCGGTATAAAATATATCGCACGAAATCTGGTGGACGCCCTGCTTGCGACCAAGTTTATTGCCCCAATAGCGATGCTGATTTAAGAAGTTGGCGCAGCGCGACCAGAAGCGGGTCAGCGGTCGACGTTGAGGATTGCCGTAATGCGCAGAAAGGTTTTGCTCCTTGAGGGTAGAGAGTGCATGACTTTGCTCGTCTTAAGCTATACCCTCTCCATTTCACTGAAAAGAAGAGACATCAGGCCGGAGCAGAAATAACTCGAACCTTCAGTGTGGTTTTACCCCCCTGAACAACGGTTAAGTAAAGAGACAGAAGCTGTTCTTTTGGCAGCCAATACCATATTAATCAGCAAAACAAAACGAACAGGCAAGTCTCATTTTAATTCACAAATCCTACGGGTATTATCTGTGCACACGAGACCTTTGGCAGGACCGTTAGCAAGACCAGCAAAATAAAAACGCACAGCCAAGATTAAGCGTTTTCAAATTGTTACAAATAGTCCAGCAATATATCCAATACGCTACCATATGAAACTGGAATGTGTGCAATACGGCATTGCGCCCAGCACCAAGTGCAATCTTTTAGACTCATAATACGGCAGAGCATGGTTACTATTCATAGATACCCTGATTATTTGCGTCGCTTATACACGATGCTGGAGACAAAAAAAAAGCTGCCATATTGTACCCAACAATTCAGGACAAATGCATTTTTGAAAGCGAAAATTTTTATGAATGCTTTTTTATCACATAATGCAAGATTTCACTATAACTATGAACATATCTGCAGATCCCCCGATGGCTGTCTTGAATTTTTGTTTGTATTACGTTTTTGCTACGGTGAAAAGCGTTCCCCATTGGTTTTCTATGGTAGTCTTAGCTGTTCGATGCGACCGATGGAAACACTTTAAAAGAAAGATATCGCCACATACCAGAAGGATGGACCATTACCTTCAATATTTCCGTAAAGGTATCTTACGAATTTCCAATCTTCAAAATTTCTGAACGATATTGCTGGACATATGACAGAGTGAGAAAGCCGCAGTCCCGCACCCGCAACATCGCAAGGCAGTGGCATAAAGCAATTCAAATATACAACAAAAATAGCATTTATTGCAATATTAGAGCATACAACGAAAGAAAAGAAACATTGCATTTCAAGGAAGAAATTTACTAAGTGCAGAATGATAGACATCAGGTATTCAAACATGAAGACAGCCCCTTACAAAGGATTAGATACAGTCAGCATGAACAAAGCAAAGAACGCATTATACAAAAAAGTCAAAAATACAGCGACAAGAAAAGCTGACGAAGTGACCCAGGTCTTCAGCGAAATGTAGTGCGGTTTGCGTAATCAGGAAGTGAAAGTCATCCCAGAAGCTCTTCACGATAACATCCATCAGTTCCCAACACGCACGATTGCCACTCGTTTTGCTGTTATCTCTTGCGTTGAAGACGAGATACACGCGAGCTGCCACGCAAAAGAAACTTGCAAAAGACATGTTGTCAAGGCACTTTACTTTCCAACTCGAAGGAGCGTATAATTGGCGACCTTGACGGGAATCACAAGCACTCGTCTGTGAGGCCATCGACGCAAAAGGCGAACCAGTAATATTCTCGGCTGTTTACGGCTAGACTCCGGTGCCGAGGTTGCTTCCTGTGGGGTTCGTTTGAATCGCCTGTTGAGAAGCATCTTCGGTTCTGGGGCATTCCGTCCACCCTTTGGCAAGAAAACAAGAAGCAGGGTACCATTCATAACGAGAATCGATATATCATAAGATTTCTGAGGCCGATTAGGAGAAAAGAAAATTGAAGGAGAAACCAACACTAGCATGTATACAGTCATGAATTTTATGAGCGTGAACACGGGACCGCATGGCAGATAGCCTCGAGCCCTACTTGTGGCGACACACGGCGGCTGCTCGCCGCAATGTGATGGAAAGGGTTATGTCGCCTTGCCTGCTGCCGGCAAGCCGAATGACACGCCTCCCTTTCCACTCTGTTTATGAAAGCGGCCGCCGCGAGTCGCCACGAGTACGGTTAGAGGCTATCGTGCACGCACTGCCAAGTCCGCGCTCATAAATTTCAGGACTGTACGTCCAAAAACAAATAATGTGTGCTATCGCATTGCTTGCAAACGCCTGCAAGAGCTGGCTTCTTTCCTGCGAAGTAAAGCGTCTAATCTCTGCTAATTTTCAGAACGCGTTCTTAAGAAATTTTCTTCCGATTAATGGTATTCCCAACTTACCTGTATTATGCCTGAAGTGAGCACCGCTGTATCATTCTTGTATTCTTCGTCACCTGAACCACAACAAGGTAGTGCCGACTCGCTAGGAGTGACGTTCAGAAACCGAGTTGAAATTTTGGGAGCGCAGTCACAAGAGTGTTCTTTTTGATAAACTATTTCCGGCTCTTGTATTTCTTCAAGTGCAAACCTCTTCCGGAAACGATTGGCTTGTGCGGAACTTAGCAGAACGCTCGAGCATTGAATGCGAAAAACAGCAATGATGAACACCGCTCGCATGGCGACAATAGACATAGCGGAATACGAGCCAAACGCGGAAAATTTCAAGTGGTTCGACGAATAGCTTAACTGTGGTGTACGATGCGAAGTTGGGAACGTTTTATAGCCCTCGTAACACCGATTCAAGCTTGCGCGAAGCGTTCACAATAGTTGTTGCTTTCGAAACACGCTGAATACTCTTTGTAAAGGAGTAAGTTGCGAAATGACCAATGCCCGTTCTTGTGCCAGAAATTAACAAAGTAGACTGTCCACTTGATGGATGCGCTTGGCGCCATTCTCTGTGGTAGGCACCGAAGAGCTCACTTGTGCGTGTTTGTGTGTGTTTATGGGCAGATGTGGCGGCTATAGGGGCTCTGCGAGCTGCACGAGCGCGAAAATTTGCTTTGTTCCGAAAGGGCTACTCCTTTTGTCGGGTAGAACAAATTGCGTCTCATCAGCCAACCAACGCCTCCGTTGGAACACATGTCCATCGGAAGCCTGGCCGCGTGACGTTAAATGTATGTAAAAACCTGCGCTGAATAAATACAGAGCAATCTGCAAGCTCCGCTGTACGTAGAGTTCTGTGTAAGGGTTGCTCACATTTTCTGAGTAACGGCTTAAGGAAATCGCATAAAGAGCACAGTAGGCTGCTGAAAGAAACGCAGTTTAAATAATTCTGTGCAACAGATGTGTATAATATCACGCCCGACTTATTTTAATTTTTCTACCAAACTTCAATCGGCCCGCATTAGCAACGCATTGGTGTCCCATTAAGCCGGGGCCAAGTTCATTTCGATTAACACAACCTTGCTACCTCCCACACAGCACATGCTGCTGACACGGTGTCAAGGCTCACTCTGCTCATTCGCATCGACGGCTGTCTGGCGCAGGAGCTCAATAACGCTAGATATACTAGTCACACGTCAACAATGTAACACTGTGAGAAACGCAATGAGGAATCGTTTAATATTACTCTATTCCTTCCTAGTTAGAAATTTTGAGTTGGTAATGCGTATCCGCAAGCATTCCAAAACAAGCTTGCCGTTACTTGGGGCGGCCGCGTTTCGATGGAGGCTAAACGCAAAAGCCGCCCGTGTGCTGTGTGATGTCAGTCTGTCTGTTGCTGCCAGGAAGAAAGAAAATGAAAGTGCACAGGCCTGCCCCCTGGCTCAAGACGAGCCACAATCGCTACCACGTGCAGATAGAAAGAGAGTTGAAAGATGGGATAGACAGGATAGTAAAGACGCGTTAAAGACAAGGTCGATCCCGGAGGCAGTGCAATACCGGGCCAACCGGTGGCGGGAATGAAGTATCCTTCAAACTCTCCGCCACATTTCCAAAAATAAGTCCAACTTGGACCCGTAACAGATACTCTACGGGTCCGGACAATCGCTGGGCATATGAAAGATCCCCAGGCGGTCGAAATTATTCTGGAGCCCTCCTCCTTTCTTCTTTAAGTCCCTCCTTTATCCCTTCCCTTACGGCGCGGTTCAGGTGTCCGCCGATATGTTGAGACAGATACTGCGCCATTTCCTTTCCCCCAAAACTAATGTTCATTTCTTCTTGCACCCGCCGCGGTGGCTCAGTGGTTAGGCACTCGGCTAATAATAATAATAATTGGTTTTTTGGGTGAAAGGAAATAGCGCAGTATCTGTCTCATATATCGCTGGACACCTGAACCGCGCCGTAAGGGAAGAGACAAGGAGGGAGTGAAAGAAGAAAGGAAGAATGAGGTGCCGTAGTGGAGGGCTCCGGAATAATTTCGACCACCTGGGGATCTTTAACGTGCACTGACATCGCACAGCACACGGGTGCCTTAGCGTTTTTCCTCCATAAAAACGCAGCCGGCTACTGATCCGGAGTTCCCGGGTTCGAACCCGACCGCAGCGGCTGCGTTTTTATGGAGGAAAAACGGTAAGGCGCCCGTGTGCTGTGCGATGTCAGTGCACGTTAAAGATCCCCAGGTGGTCGAAATTATTCCGGAGCCCTCCACTACGGCACCTCTTTCTTCCTTTCTTCTTTGACCCCTTCCTTTATCCCTTCTCTGACGGCGTGGTTCAGGTGTCCAACGATATATGACAGATACTGCGCCATTTGTTTTGTCCAAAAACCAATTATTATTACTATTCATTTCTTCTTGCATAGCTTTGAACCGGACAGACTACTTGCCAGTCATCTCCCCCTGTCAAGAAACAAGCTTCAGTCGGCAGTCGCTACGCTTGATTGTCTTTTCCGTTACAGGTAAACAGAGGAGTCCAATCAAACCACTCTCTATGTGGATTAGTCGGGCGCTGAAACTACCAGTTTGGCGGGAGTAGTTTGCACCCTTTCAGCAAAAGGGGATAACCGGCCACAGTCTAATGTCGCAGATGGTTCTATCGGCTCCACAAAATCCAAAGGCGTAAGCTTAACCAAAGTAACCTAAACCAGCAGCTGATTAGACTCAACAGCAAGCAAAAATCATGCGTCTTAACATGCCTAGCAATTTACTCAAACTGTCTTTATTAATCAGAAAGCTGGTCGGTACTACGCGACGCCATGTAATGTCAATGAGAATTGTATGCACTTTTGTGAATATTAACATAACGATATCACTAATAGAAACACGCACTTAAGAAATTGTGGAATAAAAGGTAGGAAGGCAGTTACTACGAGACATAGCCGTAATTGGGCAAGGAACACATCTCGTTTGAGTTTCAAAAGCAACACATCAAGCTGCGTAAATGATTACGTTATGCCACATGCCGTTTAACGTACCGAAACTGCACACTGGCTAGGAGAAACGTCATAGTCTAGGGCTCTGGATAATTTGGACTACCTGGAGCTCCTTACCCTGTACTCATATTGCCCAGCACACGGGAATTTTTCTGCTTCGAAATCTTTGAAATGCGGCTGCCAATGTCGGGATTCGATCTCCCGTCTTTCGGCTCATTAGCCAAACGTCTTAGCCACTATGGCACAGCGTCTGGTCGTTATGTTGGCGTGTGATAATGGATGATGAACTGTTGGCGGAGTTGGCCGTTCTAGCATCATCTTCATCATCATGATCATCAGCCTGACTACACTGCCCACTGCAGGGCAAAGGCATCTCCCATGTCTCTCAAATTAACCCTGTCCTTTCCCAGCTGCGCCCTCCGTATGCCCACAAACTTCTTAATCTCACCTACCCACCTAACTTTCTGCCGCCCCCTGCTACGCTCGCCTTCTCGTGAAATGCACTCCGTCACCTTTAAGGACCCGCGGTTTTCTTGCCTTCGCATTACAAGCCCTGCCCAAGCCCATTTCTTCCTCTTGATTTCGGCTAGGATGTCATTAACCAGTGTTTGTTTCCTCACCCACTCTGTCCACTTCCTGTCTCTTAACGTTACACCTGTCATTTTTACTTCCATAGTTCTCTGCCTTGTCCTTAACATAAGCTGAGCCTTTTTCGTTAGCATCCACGTTTCTGCCCTATAGGTGAGTACCGGTAAGATACAAGTGTTGTATACTTTTCCCTTGAGGGCTTGAGGCTGCCTACTGTGGAGCTGCAGCGGCTGACTGTTTGGGTGTCTAGAATGCAATCGTAGCAAAGGCCTGAGCTTTGCACTACACCTATGCACACTGTGCGGGACGGGCCAGTAACCTCTGTTGTTAGAGGAACTGCATGAAGAACGAATGGAGAAGCCGCAGCGCATAACGTATGGATACAAATGATGTACATGCTCCACGTCTAGTCCGACGGACATTTTTCATTGACTTCATTCGTACGTATTCGTACCCGCGCGTACAAATGTTAGAACACAAATTTCTGTTCCCAGCTCCTAAATAACGAGCATAAGCTAAATAAAGAAATGAACAATGAGCACGGGCATAATTAACTGGTCACAGTTGCGGAAAATATCAGTGGAAGTACACGGGCGAGGTATGGTCGATGCACGAAAGAGGCGTTTGGAAACTCCACAAAAGACGAACTCAGGTGGACTAGTGTACAAAAAATGTAATTTTGGAAAGAATAAAGTTGGGCTAGTTGGTCTATCGTTCCGCAATATACTAACAAAGGTATAAACTGGATTTAAGGAATAACGGAGCCGAACATCCGCGTTGTCAATCTTTCTTGCGTCCCGTTTACATGATCTGATATTTCATGCAATAATGGTAAACCTAGGTTCACCTCATGCTGTCCTCAACATTAACCCCTAAATAAGAGATCACAAGCCCGGAAACAGTACGTGTGAAGCTGTATCGGCTCTATAAATAGCCCGCCGCCGCCTTAAACGCTTCAGTTACGCAACTTATACGGATCTCGGAGTCCTCGCTTAAAACTTGAGTTAGATTCCACAGAGGGAGCACGCAACAACTGAACAAATGCTTCGTTGCGTTGGATTTGCACACGTACACATTTTTGTCAAGCATGCGAAATGATGAACGTATATTCGCCGTTCAGATGATACTCTTAATGCTACGATCGTTCGAGTTTTCGTAGTCCGAAGTAAAATAAAATTAACATAAGGAGGAGCGAACCGGCCCAGGGTGGAAACGCAGCAGGCAAAATCTCCCGCGCTCTGCAGTAGTGCGATAGCGCCCGTGAATGGACGGCATGGGGTAGCCAAGCCGATGCATTCGGACCTAGCCCCTTCTTTTTTTTTTTTGCCTATAGGCTGCGTTAGTTTTCATGCTATTTTTGTTGCCTTCTTCAGGCTTGGTCAAATGTTTAGGGGAATCCCCATCTCCATAAAATCTCCATAAAAAGGCAGCCGCCGCGGTCGGGTTCGAACCCGGGAACTCCGGATCAGTAGCCGAGCGCCCTGACTACTGAGCCACCGCGGCGGGTCCACTGCGCTAAATCCAAGTTTCGACGATTGCCTGTCAGAACTGCCAGCGAAGCACTTATGTCGTTAAAGTTTGTAGGTTTCCAGCTCAAAATAAGAAGCGGAACTATCCTGTCTCTCTGACGTTGGCCGAAATCGTTGCCATTACTTGAGCGGGAAAAAACTTCTAGCTCCTGCACTTTACGA
Organism: Amblyomma americanum; assembly: GCF_052857255.1. Classification (NCBI taxonomy): domain Eukaryota; kingdom Metazoa; phylum Arthropoda; class Arachnida; order Ixodida; family Ixodidae; genus Amblyomma; species Amblyomma americanum. Next base: position 28,996,055 of record NC_135507.1, on the reverse strand, counting down.
AGTGAGATGGTCAACCGGAACACTTCCGTTTCAACTTTCTCTGTTTTATATGGCAGCGGCGGAGTACTGAAGAAGTCCACTTTCAAAGGCTGAGTTTGGCGCAACACGTTCTCCGGCTGTGCGCTTTCATCCGCGCTGGAAATGAGATCCTCGGACAATGCCCCCAGCGTTGACGACGCGCTCAAGTGGGGCCACTTGAAAGCGGATTTTTGTTGACAATATTTATCGCAACTTTTCACCCGTTTCTACCGAAAGATAGCCTCACGCGTTTTCGACCACTTCTTTCTACTCAAGAGCTGAAAAGTCCCAATGAATCGAAGCAATCGTAAACGAATTTGTTTCCTTTTTATTAAATAACATATAATAAGCGACAAAGAACGCCACACTGTGACAGTCCATGTTTATCGGCCGGTTGAACTTAGAAATATTAAAAGCACCCCAAAGAAGGATGCCGGACCCCGCCGCGCTGGACACGTTTTCACGGATGTAGGGGCGTTGCAGTCGTGCTGTCTATATTCGAACCAACTTCGATGAGAGCCACGATATTGGTCAGAGGTTTACGGCTAGAGAAATTTGCACGCTCCATACTGGAGTTGCATACTTGGCGTTTAGACTGCGCCTGCGTCAAGCCTAAAAAAAGGTCAACATTTAAATGAAGCAGTTTTGGAGCAAGGACATTTTACCACACAGACCACGAAGCCAGAGATTTCGCTGTCGAGGTAAGGCTTCTGCTTCAACAATCGCCAGCATTTTCCAGTGCCACGGTGACCGCATATGCATATTAATTTTTTTTTCGTATTTCGGACATTGGGCCAGGGTTACCTGTAACACCAAAAGCGTATGCTATTCTCTCTGATCCACTACTTCAGAATACTTTGATTCAGCTATAATTTGCAAGCATAATAACCGAATATCATATGCGCAAAACATGTAGAATTGAGATACAAAATAGTTACTCGAATTCGTAAGCTATCGTGTCCTGTTGGTTCCGGCTGCGATGCTGGCGCGCAAGGCGTGAGACGGATGGAAAAACAGACATGCAATAGAATCAGTCTTAAGCCGCTAAAATTGCTTCAGATGTCGCAAGCAGCGGTTTGCGTTATGTCTACCGTGACATATGACTACAGACAAACCAAACACAGGTAGCGAACCAGCACATATGAGATGTCAATGGCGATTTCACGGTTTCGTGGGGTTTAATGCCATAAAGTGACCCAGACTATGAGGGACGCCGTAGTGGAGGGCTTTGGAATTTTTGTCCAACAGGGGTTCTTTAACGTGCACTGACATCGCACAGCACACGGGCCCCTAGAATTTCTCCTCCAGCTAAATTCGACCGCCGCGGCCGGGATCGAACCCGCGTCTTTGGGGCCAGCAGCTGAGCACTATAACCACTGAGCTACCGAGGCGGCAGATATATCATAACTGCTCTGGATTAGTGGTTGGTTGGTTTGGGGGAAAGGAAATGGCGCAGTATCTATCTCATATATCGTTGGACACCTGAAACGCGCCGCAAGGGAAGGTATAAAGGAGGGAGGGAAAGAAGAAAGGAAGGAAGAGGTGCCGTAGTGGAGGGCTCCGGAATAATTTCGACCACCTGGGGATCTTTAACGGTGACTGATATCGCACATCACACGGGCGCCTTAGCATTTCGCCTCCATAAAAACGCAGCAGCCGCGGTCGGGTTCGAGCCCTGGAACTCCGGATCTCTGAATTATAGTGCAAGCGCACTTTCATGTTAACATTCACAAAAATGACATTGCTTCAATAAAAGACTTTCGTGCCGGCTCCGTCGTGAACACCCATAAACTTTGTTTCAAAAAGTCGCAGCTGCCTGAGTAAACAGCCAAATGTCCTCAAAGTGAATCAAAGATTCACACTGGAAATGCCCTAACCCGAATCTCGTCTTCTAAGAACTGGCAACCCACATCTCGAATGGGCGAGGACAGCACCCTTCCATTCTTCTGCCTTCTTTGAAATCTACAAAAGACAGCAGAGGTGTAATTTCATTAGGCAGAAAAGCTTTCCCCGAGTTATCGGCGGGCATCTGGTTTTCTGCACAGTAAAACTTTACAGAAGTGGCGCCAACGCGCACTTTGAACGCCTGCAGAGAAAACGGAGGGCCGGAGTTTTCAAGTAGACGCGTTGAAATGCCTCATCTGCGAGAACTTAAGCACGAGTTACAGCACAGAAACGGGGCAACTCTGTCCGCAAGTCGGTGACAACTATGCGGGCAGACAGCATGCCTCTTCCGCGTAAACATAACTCCGCTAAGCCGTGCTGCACCACGCGCCTTGTTTGCGCACGAATGCGGGAAAGAAACTGGGCGCGATAGACAAGTTCCCACTTCTCGCTCGCTTGTTCAGAGTTCCTAGGCTGCGCGAGTTAGGCGGGCGACAAAATATCAACGGAGGCCATCCGCGCTTGGCAAAGAGCTCTACAAAGTAAACGGGCTTTTCCGCGGCTTGCCGCCGTTCCCTATTTAGTCTGGTGCAGATGCAGGCCGGTAATTGAATGAAGAGTTGAAGGACTCGTTGTCTAGCAGCCGTTTACACCTTTTCAAGTGTCGGAAACTGTGCCGGACTATCTCTGCCACGTGCAATGAAAGATGTGCGAGAAGTTTCCAACCAGTTGCGGCGGTGTCACTAATTGAAAATTAAAAAAAAAAGATTTTAATTTATAACTTTTAAGTTTTTAAAATTCTCATTTTTAATTGAAGATACTAGTAATAAACGCGAGACTTGTTTGATTAAGCCTCGCGAGAGTCTACGAACAACATTTCATAATTGTTTTTCTGTCAGTGGACATTAAAGAACCCCAGGTGGTCGAAATTTCCGGAGCCCTTCTCTACGGCGTCTCTTATATCCTGAGTTGCTTTGGGACGTTAAACCTCCGTAAACCAAACCAAACCTAATTGTTTTTTTTTTATCCGTGCGGAGCAGACTTGGATTTTACTTCCGCATACGGGATTTGCTGGAAACGAACCAATAGCGTTCAACGAAAGCATAGTGGCTTGGTTTGGTTTATGGGGGTTTAACTTCCCAAAGCGACTCAGGCTATGAGGGACGCCGTAGTGAAGGGCTCCGGAAATTTCGACCACCTGGGATTCTTTTACGTGCACTGACATCGCACAGCACACGGGCCTCCAGAATTTCACCTCCATCGAAATTCCACCGCCGCGGCCGGGATCGAACCCGCGTCTTTCGGGCCGGCAGCCGAACGCCATAACCACTCAGCCACCGCGGCGGGTATGATCGGAATTTTAACAGACACACTTTCTGTTGTGCCACGCGGCGGGTACCATCGGAATTTTAACAGATACACTTTCTGTTGCTTGGGCTTTATGTGGTTAGGTATAGGCGGTTTACGAAAATCATTCTACATTTAATTTGACAGCGCACAACATAGCACTGCACCCTTCTTCAATCCCTAATTCCTTCAACCTCATCAAAAAAAATTCCGGACAGTAAGCTCAACTCGGCTACAAGAAATTTTTTTGCTCTTCGTTTGAGGACAATGCTTAGATTAATGAGTGATGAAATTAACTTGAGTAGGCAGAGCTGAAACACTGATGATCTTCCAGTTGGTCACGTAAACTATGAGCTTGGCTATCTTCATGTTAGATGTTAACTAATGAATGAAACCAGTACTCGTGCCGGTAAGTGTGACCGTATACGGCTGTCTATAGGAGCTGAGAAGAACTCCCAAACCGCCGCAAGGGCTATAATCTTTCTTGAATTCGGGATCTTCGTGGAGTTATGTGGCAGACTTCTGATTGGCCCTGTATATCGCTGTGCTTAGATGCTAAACACAGACAACCTTTTCATAGTAGTAAAAAGGGAGTTAGCTGTCCTGTAGTGTCCTGTAGTCTCCTGTAGTGTCCATTTAGCGGCAAGGTCTGCTGCCCAAGTTAGGGAGTATATATTTGAATCACTAAATATACGGAATTCTTACTCTTGGCAACGGAGGTTTATTCCCTGCGCAAACCATAGCAACTTGATGGACTTAGGAATAAGAGGAGGTCTTTAAACGCACCGTCGAAGGTCTTCAGGTTAGCAAGTAGAGGAGGTTCAAACCTCGGCTAAAATCATCGTAACTGCTAGAACTTCGCATGTTCTGAAGAGGAAATTTGTTTCCGTTGCTAAGCGTAAGTATTTCGTATTTTTAGTGGCGGAAAAATACCTCGTGGCCTGGGGAGTATACCCTTCCTCGTAAAGGAAATGCACTAGGGGAGAACTTGCTCCCGTTTATTGCTTTTGTGTTGGCGTGTTTCGTGCTGCAACTAAAGTTGCAACAGTCAAAATTGCTCTTTTCGAAAAACAGACGTCACCTTGGTTGCTGCTCCTTAACGCAGTTAGCCAGATTTAACGACGGCGCAGGTAGTGTCGATGCTGATGGCGTACAATCAGGCGCTATTGTACTCTCAGTGATAACATAGTGTCTTCAAGTGAGTTGAGTTGCCAGGTTTTCTCCATGCAAGTAGTCCTCACGGGCAGACCTGCGACCACTTGTGCATCCATCATTGGCTTCGGCCTTATTCGCACGAAAGACCAATGGCCACTCGATGCGTCCGGCTGGTCGCCTTCTCGTGCGTCGCCAGATCATTCACGCTTGGACGATTTATCGATTGTTCCAGCGCTAAGTGCACATTCGATTGCGTATCGAACAGTTTCGGGAACGCACGACGCCGACACTACCCTTAAGAGCATGAGGATTTCAGCATCGAATAGATTTCTTTTCAACTACCTGTCCTCTCAAATATTGTAAGCGCAGCTCTCAACTCTGCGGCGATCATAGAATACTGCAGGTTGTAAGAATACGAATAGACATAACTACATGGAACTAAAGGCAATGCTTCCCTTAAAGGTCAAGCTCTAATTTTATTTTACGAAGTGCTCTGAAGGAATGTTGGCGGACAGAGGTAAAAACGAGACGTGGCGAAACGAGACATTTTTTCATCTTGCGTCGCCTTTCTTGTAACTATGGCAGTCGATTGAGATTAAGTTTTTGGCCCACCTCAGCTTCAGTTTGTTCCTTTGAAGGAAACGGAAGGAAAAGGAAACGAAAAGGCTCATGTGCAACGTACGTCAGCTTAGAATTTTAAATGAAACTTGAACTGCTAACAAAGAACTAAAGTACTCGGTGTCTGACCGCAAACGAAACGTAGAACAACATTGAAATCCTTGTCATTTCATTTCAGACACATAAGTACTTATTTTCTGAGGTCGCAGGAATACTGTATGTGCAGAACACGGTGACTGGTTGATGTGCCTCCCCTCTCGCACACTCTTTCTTTTTGTTTTCTCCATCGGAATGAGGCTTCACTGCTTCCGAGCGAATCCACCTACCAGCAAAGATAGCTTGTCTCAGTTGTGCATTCGTTGCACATGAGTCGTTTGTATGTCGGATATTCTTTCAATTCAATTGTATCACTTTTATTGCATTCATCGTGTACAAATTTCTATTTATTTATTGATACTGCAATTCTAGAAAGAGATTTTCCCAGGGTGGGCGTGCAGAAATCAAGATGAAAGTAGAATATTCAGCAAAAAAAAACAAAGACCACTAATATTAATTACATAAATCAAATGGACCAACAATAAAGAAAAAATGAATCATTGCAAGAGTAGTCATGGCAAGCTAACAAGAACACGTCAATTCTTGAGCGAATAAATTAAAATTGACCACAAACAGCATCAAGTCGATAATATGACTAAATTCAAAACAAGGCGCCAGTCAAGAGCGCAGTACAACCAAAAAGTAGTATTTAATTAACACTAAAGATTCAGATGAATGACGCCAGAGATTTCTGTACAACTTCTTTGTTAGTAAGTTGATTTCATTCGCTATTGTCCTGGAAAAAATGAATATTTTAAGCAGTTATCGTGCTGGCGAAAAGTGTGATTGCGAGACTGGGACATTGCCTTGTAGTGTAACGCGAAAAAAGAGGTATCAGTCCATCAGGTTTCATATATGCTCAATATCAACTCCTAAAGACTGAAAATAACAGGAAACAAAAAACGTGATTTTAAGTTATTTATGCTCATCTTCGCTTTTGTAGCTTGAGCACATCCAGCGGACACAAAGACCGGTACGCAGAAAGTAACGGGGGTCCGATGTAAAATCCGTACGTTTCAATATTCATTTTCTTACTTACGCTCTCGTAAAAATCCCAAAAACACGACAAGTCAAGTCACCATGCTATGCATTTTTTTTTTAGCGGAAAGGGAGCTGTAGCTTCAGCGAGACTACGCCAGGCAACTTCTAAAAGACACAGGCATGTTCGGCAGAAAGCGAACAGAAGAAGAGAATTGTTGAACAGATGACGTCAGCTCGTGCATCAGCGAATTTTTCATGTGTGTACGAAGAAAGATAGAACGTGCTTACGGCTAGCCCCGAATGCTGTCAAGTTCTGAATCCGCGCAGGTCGGTCGCTTTTTTCAGTAGAAGACTGAATGATGCAGAAGAGCCAATGAGAAAACTCACATGTGAACGTGCTTGGCTTGAAAAGGGATAGCCGTCATGCATGAGTGCATTCGGAGAGAAGGCGAATGGACATTGACGCACAGATGCAGCATTTGCAGGGCTCAGCGCGCTGGCACGGAGATATACTCTTTGACGTTCCGAGCGCTTTACAGAGCAATGTGTACTACATGACCCGCTAGAGAGAGTAACATATTTACTTGAATGTTGAATGGACACATTCGTAAGAAGAGAAGTAATGTTCTATTCTGCCTCCATTGGAGCTGATATCTGCTGTACTGCAGATGATCTGAAGGAGAGAGTGTTACAGCGGTGCCTTTTGTGTCAATACTGCGGCTTGCTTGCGTTAATCTGAATACAGTTATCAAGTTAGCCGTGAAGCTTGCCTACTTGGCTCCCGTCTTCATCGCGCAGTTTTAAAATGACTGAACATTTACCAAGACTGAGTATATATACATATATACTACAAGTAAAATGCTACAAATAGAGAAACAATCCCCTATGCACCTTGCTTTGGGTGCAAGGGGATTACTTATATGGCAGCGCTAATGGAACATCTGTGAGATTAAGGATGGAAAGAGTAACTTCGAGCTTACGTAGCACAACTGGTTAGAGACTTACTTGCAGTAGGTGCTCACACACACACACACACACACACACACACACACACACACACACACACACACACACACACACACACACACACACACACACACACACACACACACACACACACACACACACACACACACACACACACACACACACACACACACACATTTATGATGCTTTATCGTACGATAATTTGCAATGTTGATTTCATTACGGATGATGTCGTGATTAGACAAAGCAATCAATTCGGATGACTGTTCACAGCTCCTCGATTTTGGCGGTTTCTTGAGAAGTTGATTGGTGAGAGCGCAGTGAGTAGTTCCGATTTCCTAGAGCACTCGGGTTGCAGAACTGATGCTTTTATTTTAAATTTCCGTAAAAGACGACAAGACTGTGACGTACGCGGGGTCTGACGAGGGCATTCTCTGCGTGCTGTAGAACAGGATGCGCAGGCAGTGCGTTGCGAACGTTTTACTCTTCTTTTTGGTGACTCGCTTTCGAAACGCGTTTGTTTGTTTTTTTACAATACCTCAGTTCTTCAGACAGTGAAGGCCACTAGAGGATAGAATTTGATGATTAGGCGAAAACTTAAAATGTCTTCAAACCGAGTACTGAAAGACTACCCTCACTGGAAATCGAACCCTCTAGTAAGATCTTTTTTGCATCCTGAATGTATTTTGGCGCATTTGAGGTTACACTTCAGACTATACCATACATGATCCATTTCCACGAAGTGCAGTTCAGGAGGTCCAGGACATACCGTGATATAGAAATCCCAAGTATACCTTAAGAAGGCATTGTTTTTTTTTTTCAACAAAAAAGCCATCACTGAGATTGTTAGCACTCCGTTTCCTCCACAATACTGGTGGCGCCATCCTTGGAGTTACTCTTGAAGCCTTGATTCGAAGGTTTTTGGCGAGGTCTGTTTCGAATGAAAAGCATACCTATTATTTCGTTATCCATCTCATAATTCATGAAAAACTGACTACGTTCAGCGCCTTCCGCTTGAAACATTCTATGCAATAATTACTGCCTCTCTCTTCGTGGAGATGGGATGAGATGAAAGCATGAAATGCTTTGGAGTGCCGCTGTAGCTCATTATAGAGAATGAGTCTCATTTCAAGCTCTCACCTCTATTAATACATGACCATATCATCTGTAACGTCACTCTGGCGGTTGAGCGGAACGTTCGAAGCTCTTCCTTTCTTGCGCCCTCACCCTTTCTACAGAGGGTTCCTCTCAGCGCCGATAGATGGCGCCATAGCTGCGCTAACTGCAAAAAGCGACGGAATCCGACGGCGGGCGGATTGCGCAATGACGGGACTAAGAGCGGCATCTCGCGCGGTGGTCTTGCTTCGCTCGCCATGTGACCACGACGTGGTGCGCGCCACTCGGGCAGTGGCGCTGCATACATTCGCCCATGCGTGGGTCCAAAGTTTCGCCAAGTTCCCTTTAGGTTTTTAATTTAATAGGTATTTTTCGAAAAGGAAATGGCACAGTATCTGTCTCATATATCGTTGGACACCTGAACCACGCCGTAAGGGAAGGGATAAAGGAGGGAGTGAAAGAAGAAAGCAGGAGAGAAGTGCCGTAGTGGAGGGCCCCGGAATAATTTCGACCACCTTGGGATCTTTAGCGTGCACTGACATCGCACAGCACACGGGCGCCTTAGCGTTTTTCCTCCATAAAAACGCAGCCGCCGCGGTCGGGTTCGAGCCCGGGAGCTTCGGATCAGTAGTCGAGCTCCGTAACCACTGAGCCACCGCGGCGGGTTCCCTTTAGGTTCGGTTCATGTTCAACCATTTTGGTGTCAAGGTCTCTATCCGGCTCGGCGCGGCTCGCCGAGCATGGGATGTGAAATCAATGCCTGCTCAAAAATATGCGCACTGATTTTTCATCGTGCATAACCAATGTATAACTCCGATTTCTGGCACTGCGGGCCGGGCAATTTTCTTTTTAATCAATCAATCAATCAATCAAATTTATTCCGCAACAAAAAAGTTACGAGGAGGGCAGGTAAAAGCTGTGCGAAACAGATTGAGAAGCCCTGACCCCCTAGAACACGGACAGCATAAAAAACGTGCGGCTAAAGAAGTACACTTGGACAAAACAAATACACGAGTTAAGCAAAATCATTCGAAGAGGAAAGCGCTAGGAAAATATAGAAGAGAAATAAAAAGGTCAGTGTATGGCATCATTATACAAACACTTCACGCAGTTCTTTTGGTGATATACCAGATATGTCAATGTTAAATTCTTTTAACACGCAATTTAGAAGTGTGGGAAGTAAAATTTCAACATTTGATGTCCATAATTGGTTCTGCATTTGGCGACGTACCACACTTCGGGATTGCGAACATTATAAATAGGGAAGTTTTCCGCTAGTTGTGCTAAGCTTGTTATGGCGTCATTATTTTTTAGTAAACAGAGTTTAAACAAACGACATAGCTTGTAGTCATACATTGATGAAACCTGAATTATATAGTGCTTTAATTGCCATTTTAATTAACCTTTCTACACTTTGTGACTAATTTCCGGGTAATTCAATGTCTTTTTGCACGATGTGGGCATGAGAGCTTTCTTTTAACCAGTTTTTATAATTAATTTCACGCTGTTTCATGTCTTTCATTTATAAAGAATTCGCCTTACTTGATTTCTGGTTTTGTGGAAAATCGAATCTGTTTATTTGGTTCTTTTCTTTATTCCTCAGTCGCTACGTGTCCCAAATATAGAACAATTAATTAGTTAGGTCTGAAGGTTAGCTTGTTCATACATAGCATTACGTTTACCACCAACGGCGCACCACTGTCGAGAACCGGAATCGGTTTACGTTCACTTTACCATACTGACTTTTCAAACAACAGTGACTGTTAATCTCACATACTCTCACATGCGTATGTCTGGGAGCGCTCTTTTATACGGCTCCGGCGTATTCACGTGAAGGACTCCGTTGCTGAAAATTGATCACGGTTACTTGAAAAAATAGGCGAACTGGATGTCGAAACGACGCGAGAAATGAAATCGTCAAAAAGAAAATCTCCAAGCAGGGTAGAGTTGCATGCACTTACGCACCGAAGCAGCATGTTTTGTAGTTTAAAATTTTAATCTAGAAAATTACGGGCGCTTGAAGGTTATTGGCCTCTGAGTACGCAAGTCGCTAGAATTTCTTTGATCGAGATAAAGCTAAGGATGGCAAAATTTTCCTAATTAATTCTGAGGAAGCATAAACAGATAATGCTAGTAGCAACCTGAAGTTCAATACAAATAGAAAGAAAGTTCAGGTCGCTAAGCCCACACAGTACTATGCGGTTGAGGGTACGAATTGCGTTCTCGGCAATCTAGATTTCGCCTTCTCCGGACGGATTCTTTGCCGTGCATAATTTAAATTGCAAATGAAATAGTTCTCCGCTTAAGAAAGGGGCGTAATATCGCTGCATGGGCGACTGGAAACCCAATTTGGGGCGGTGTGGCTCACACCTACCTGAAATTTGCTCCGGTGGCTCGGACATCTATAATTTCCGAAACTTGAAAATGTCGACAGCTACAAGCCAACATGCTTATGGGTTTTCGGCTAGAAATGGCTCATTTGCATTTCATATTTCGGCATCCATTCCCTTCAAAGCGTCTTATCGTATGACAGCCGCACAGATAATGTTGCCATGCCACTAATGCGTTTCTTCAGATGGAGAAATCATTTCTCTGCTTAATTACTGATCCAACTCTTGTCTTTCTACTGATTGTACTATTTTTCTATGGGGGATATTCCATTTGCATTGCGTCCTGGACCTGATTATCTGAAATAATTCATAAAAAAATTGAGCTATTTAATCGAATTAAGGTTCGAATATTCTCTCTACGGCCACCTTTTAATATGCGGCTACACTGTTTGCTACTAGAAAAAACTTGCTCCAAAAATCTGAATGCTTGTGGCAGCAAAAACGAACAGGCTTATTTGCTGGAAATCCAGGCGCACGAGGCAACTTAAAATGCCCGAAGTTGTTCACAAATCGTTCGTAATGAATCTTCGCCTCTGTCTTATCTTGATCATTACAAATCGAGATCTGGCGAAAGCGTGCCTCAGGAGGTTTTAAATTTTCCGTGCTCCTTACGCCCCCGGCTTAAACTCGGGGTCCCGAAAGCAAATTCTAACGCTCCGCCAAGCGCTCATCAAACGTAACCCTCGCACGCTTATTGGATGTAGTTGCAGTGGTGTGGCTTCCGAAGCGGGGAAAAACCCAAAGGCGAGGTGCCTTTTTCTTTGTTGATTGCATTGGTATAGCACGAGGAAAGGAAAAGGTGAGGACTGTTTTCGCACAGGTTCTGTCCCGCCACGCGACGGCACAGCGCACCAATCTCGCCTGTATACAGCGCCCAACTGCTCAGCAGACCATGACATTCGCAGGTCAACGTGACGTAATAATGACACGCAGGCGCAGGCTCTCTGCTACGCATCGCATCAGAAAGGACCGACCTCAATGTACAGTGCTATTCCATCGCCCTCTCACCTCTTTGTCCTGCGCGATGTCAGTGCACGTTAAAGAACCCCAGGTGGTCGAAATTTCCGGAGCCCTTCACTACGGAGTCTCTCATAGCCCGAGTCGCTTTGGGACGTTAAACCCCCATAAACCAAACCATCTTTGTCCTGCATGCTCCCCAACCTTTTCAGGCATATCTATAAATGGCTTCCATAGCGCGGTGTTAGGTCAGACCGGTGTTAGGTAGAGGTCCTTTGTTGCACATCGAGTGCAGGTGCGTTTTTACTTTACTTGCCGCGTCTGCGTTACTTTCGCGCAGGATACTTTTATTCGCGTGCGAATTTTTCTCTTCGCCTGTTTATTCCCACACTTGATTTTTCCTCGGCCATAGGCTGGCCAAGCTGAAACAAATGATTTTTATCAAGTGAGCGGGCAACATTGGCTTGCTGGTCACATGAAGAGAACCCAAACTTGTACTGAATGTGTTCTTCTCTCAGAAGAATACACCCGCCAGTTCTCTCCTCGTCTCTTTGGAATCTCCTTATAATTTTCTCTTTTTTGGCCATCTCGAACATCTTATGACATAACGTTTATCACTTTTCACAGCGTTATCCAACCAACGGCGACGTCATCATTGCCATATTCTTAACCGCTCATAACCTTCGTACAACAGTTCGATAAACAAATCCCATGACTCATTAACACGCGCATATGCACCAGCTACAAAAGACTACAATATGTGCAGGGTCCTTGTTTCAAGGAACGAAAAAAAAAACGCCTATTGCTGCTCCGTATTATCCAGCTGAATTCTTTAAACTGGCCCGGGAATGAAGCCACGAATCATGTGCAAGAATCTGTGGTTCCTAGAATGGCGTCAAGCTCCGGAAAACACTAAAAGTTGAACGCGCACACAGGGCCTTAATTTTTTACGTCATGACTCAAGGAGCGAACTGCATACAGTTCAAAATTTTACGCGTGTTCTTTACGGAACTTAGCGCCGCGATGCATTCTACAATCCTATGGTGCTTGGAGGCACAAGGCAGCTGCACTAAATGAACTGTGCAGTCCGTACAAAAGTACTGCATAGTTATCTATGTCTCGAGAATGCATGCTTAGATATTCCATCGCAATGAAAAGTCTGTGAGCGCCCATAAAGCCTTGTTTAAGCCAGGAAGCTAGACATGATATATTTAAAACAGGTGTTTTCGTGGAGCTTCAGAGATTGGAAAGGAGAAGAACGCAGTCTTATCCTCCTTAAAACACGAGGTGCTTTAAGTGCGTTCTCGTGTTCAACGCTTAGGTCGTGTTTTTAGGATGGCGGGACGCTCCGCCAAATCATTCGAGGAGTTGTAGAAGGGAACCTGAGAAATAGGAGCAGCTAAAACTGCAGTGGTGAGGAGGCACCTTGCGCTTCAAAGAAAAGGCGACGCTGTTAAAGTTTCATGAGACCCTGTGGAAACGTTTTCAACAACTTTGGCTTCCTTATGAGTGATATCATGAATAACCTGAATTTGTAACTTGCTGCTAAGGTGCCCGTGTACTGTGCGACGTTAGTCAAGATCCCCAGGTGGTCGAAATAATTCCGGAGCCCTCCACTACGGCACCTCTCTTCCTTTCTTCTTTCACTCCCTCCTTTACCCTTCCCTTACGGCGCGGTTTATGTGTCCAACGATATATGAGACAGATACTGCACAATTTCCTTTTCCCCAAAAAACCAATTATTATTATTAAAAATCAACATTTTTTTCTTGTGCAAGCTGAAGGCAGAGTCGTGTAAAACGTGGAGCGGACCTGAGCTCTGTGGAAAAAAGTCATCCTCGTATGAAAACCGGTAGAGTCAAAATAACAAATCTTAAAAGAACAGGGGCGCATGTTAATCGTGCTCAGAAAGCAAGTGTGCACGGAAAAAGCACGCTGGGTAAGCAGTAAATACGTGGGCAGCTCTAACGACGTGGTGTACGTGTCTTGTGTGTGCCTCCATTCAAAATTCTAGGTGATATGGCATTAGGAATAAAACATTTTTATCGTGCCATGGCGCAACCATTTATACCAAATGAGAAGATATGAGCGCTATTGCAGGTGCGTCAAAACATATGTAGCCCCGCCGCGGTGGTTCAGTGGTAAGGGCGCTCGACTACTGATCCGGAGTTCCCGGGTTCGAACCCGACCGCGGCGGCAGCGTTTTTATGGAGGAAAAACGCTAAGGCGCCCGTGTGCTGTGCGATGTCAGTGCACGTTAAAGATCCCCAGGTGGTCGAAATTATTCCGCAGCCCTCCACTACGGCACCTCTTCTTTTCTTCTTTCACTCCCTCCTTTATTCCTTCCCTTACGGCGTGGTTCAGGTGTCCAACGATATATGAGACAGATACTGCGCCAGTTCCTTTCCCCAAAAACCAATTATTATCTATAAAGGAACGAAAAAGTTCATATTAGAAGTGTGGCATAGTGCAATACATAGTATCGCAGCTTAACGTCCACCGATTTCACTAAATCACTGAAAGAAGATAGTCACAACTAAGAGTTATTTTTTCCTGCCTGAAATTCATCACGTGCAACAGGAAGGCTTTCCTATTGAACTGCCATATCAATGTGCCCATTAAGAAAGGAAAGCCTCCAGTGCTAAATCATCCAGGTCAGAATATCTTCCTGGCCGAAAAAATTGTTACACGGAAAAATAATAATAATAATAATAATAATAAATATTGGTTTTGGGGGAAAGGAAATGGAGCAGTATCTGTCTCATATATCGTTGGACACCTGAACCGCGCCGTAAGGGAAGGGTAAAGGAGGGAGTCAAAGAAGAAAGGAAGAGAGAGGTGCCGTAGGGGAGGGCTTCGTAATAATTTCGACCACCTGGGGATCTATAACGTGCACTGACATCGCACAGCACACGGGCGCTTTAGCGTTTTGCCTCCATAAAAACGCAGCCGCCGCGGTCGGGTCCGCACCCGGGAACTCCGGATCAGTACCCGAGCGCCCTAACCACTTAGCCATCGCGGCGGGTACTCATTCAACTCCCGAAAGAAATATTCAGCACTCCAATCTAGAGCAAGGTGGCGCAACCTTGCGCAAAGCTCATGGAGGCAACTTCGAACCAAATGCGATTCGTCGATCCTCTCCGCTCATTTGCTACCGCGCACGGATTTCTTGAGCCGCTGCAGGCAACCGCGCCAAGCCTGCAAGATTGAGAGTGGAATCCCCCCAATGTTTGGTGATTACAGCGTTCACCCACACTTCCAGCGGCGCCTGCCTGCTGTCCAAGTTTCTGCATCAATGGTAATGGCTTTGGTGGAGGCAAAACGTTCGTCTCTAGCATTTGCAAACACATTGTCGAGTGTGTTTATAGGCGCAGGCATGTTGGAGTGCGAACTTTGTTGAAAGCAAAAATTGGGTTTCCGTCGCGTATGTTGGGAATTTTGCCCGCAAAGAGCTGGGCAGAAAATGTAATTCGTGGATATCACAGCTTCTAGAAATCCCTGAGGTCATGGAGGCCTCAGTACCACTTAATACCGCCTTCTCCAAAACCGATCAATGATGGAAGCATGTAGCTCATACGTTTTTTTTTTCATTTTTGGTTCAGTTATGTGTGCTTAAAAACATGGCAATGCGCTCTACTGCCACGCTTCCCGCAGGTCTTGAATTAGCATCACTGATTTTGGCAAAGCCAGGAAAAGTCATTCCTTATGTGCAGTGAACTAACATATGCAGTATTATACGCGGTCGGCAATTGTAACGCTTTGCAGAACTTTTTTAACAAAGCTCCTTTAACTTTGGAGCCTTAAAACGGAGACATTGTATTTTTTTCCAAGTACCCTACATTTTCACCCCAATGATGTGCACACAACTTCACATACACTTGTACTTGCTTCACAACTACGCAAGGTTTGCAGAGTTTGTCCTCTCTGTAGTCTACGCGTGGTCTCTCGAGTTCGTCCCGAAGGTCGTGTTCATATTTTTTGTGGTTTAGGTATATTTATCGTGGGCGGTGAGTAGTGCCTGCGAATTTCAGTTTGCTGTTAGGCTCCTCACACGAACTGTATATCGACAGGCCAGACGCAACCACTCGGGTGTATTTTTGTTAAACGAGACGGTTCATCTCTCTTAAAAGATAAATACACAAAGTGTACGCAGCAAGCGGGACCAAATAGCGCCTGTCTCTGTTTTGGATGCTTGTTCCTTGGGTCTTCGCTTAGTCGAGTGCTCTTAATTTTAGTACTGACAATCTGCGTGATTCGCTTATGGAGACTTAACTCGTTCTGCACGTGAACTCTTCAAGCCCACGTGATGTCCTCAGTAGCGAAACAAATTTACTCACAGTCCTTGGATGCCAAACTTTCGAGAAGTAATCTGTCGTGCGCGGCTGGCTTGGGCACATCCGGAGCCCCAAGTAATCACGTACGGAACGCCGCCTGTGTGTGTACAAGAGTGCGTACGCTGTGACCTATTTCCTTTTGACTCCACATGGAACTAATGAGTCAAGCGGACGGCGACGGTGGGGAGTTCGGGGTGCGCAGGCGACCTAGCATGGCCGGGCCCCATTGTTCGCAGCCCCACTCCGAGATGCAGCAACGAAGACGCGCGACGCCTTTCATCCCTACCGCGGCGACGCTGCCCAAGGCCATGACCCGGGCGGCGGTCGTTCAGTGTGTGGCTAGGAGGCAATTTTGGAGACGCGTTCCTCATGTTCACTGTGAGCGCTTATCAGCTCCATATGACTGCCAGGCACTTCCTGTGCACGTGGGGGCATCAAGAAGAATTGGGGAGCGGTGGCGCCTTAAGTGGCCCCTCGGGGACGGCTTTCGACAATCTGTGCGGCCCTCGCATGCTCTTTAAGCGAGTAAACATGCCGCCCCGCGGGGGAGGATGGAGTGATCCGAGAGGGGAATTGTTAGTATTCGTGACAATGACCTGTCCCCTCTCCCCAATCTTTGATTGGGCGTGTTTTACTCTCCTCTGTCTCTTTTTCAATGTGTTCTCCTTTCCCATGTGTTTTATTGGATGTGTTTTCCTTTCCCCGGTCGTTGATTGAATGCGTGCTTGTGTTTTGACCTAATTGGTTGGTGTCCCCACTGAAGGCGGGGACTTGGGGATTAAAAGAAGACGTTTTGGTGGGACCGGGGTTGATTTCGTCTGGTCACTATGCGGATCAATCATTATGTACATAGTTGTTCTCCTTTTTGTACCTTCCGTTCTGTCTTAACTATTTTATGTGTTATTAAACAGTTTACTTCCTGAAGTTCCACGAGTAATGTGACTGAGCAAGTTTAGAACCTCAAGACGTCGGCATCCAACAACTTCTACCTTTCCCCTTCGGGCTGACATCAAAGAAGAGAAAGGGGTAAAAGGAACTCAACTTTATCTCTGAACTAAAAAATAAGAAAACGGATCTGCTCACAATTTTGCTACCCCTCTGTCGTAGTGTGACTTCTCACCTGTTTTCATTGGAAATCATTTCAAAATCACACGAGATATCAATTCATCAGGAAAAAGCTTTCATCGTAGGCAAGAGTTCGCCTACTTAGGAGGCACTATAAACGAGACCTCTCTTGCAGTGCTATGGAGATTAATTTGGACAGCCCGTTCAAAAAGGTCGGTATCACCCTTTAATTGGTCGCTAAATAAGGGCATGAACTTTTTCGAGCAGCGGGCCCGGTAAGCTCTCGCCAAATCGTCCTGTTCCCGATTGTGTCGTGCACTGAAGAGATCGTATACCCAAGGCTTTAAGGGTGCATCATTAGCTACGAGGAAGCATACGAGCAGTAGTCCAGACGATCTCGATTACGGATCTCACTGACGTACAGATATGTGCGCTTGTTTTGTGTCCTCTTGGCAGATCTTATTTCGCATTGAAAATATGCAAAAAGCCACCAGTCACCGAAACCAAGGAGCGCAAGGGAATGCTTCCATCTTTTCTTTAAATTCATGGTCCTTATCAATGGGAAATTGTGTAATTATTTTACCGCTGAAAGATGACTGATAAGAAAGTAGAAAAAAGAAACAACCAGGAGCTATTCCCTCATGACAACGTTAAGTTCAGACGGGAAACAGTGAATCTCCAAATTCAGAAAGCAACAACCCCCCTTTCCTGGGCTTCTTAGGCTGTGCTCAGACTGCACCCATACTGCATCAATTTCACGAAACCGCTGGAACGAATGCCGATTTTACGAGCGCCTCCTGGGTGGCAAGCAGGTTCACTTAACATTTCATGAAATCGGTAGCATTTGTGAACGCAGCACAAGACTAGCATTACTCCCTAAGCCTTAATTCATAGCACAGTCTGAACACGTAGATTGCGAATCAATCCAAGGAAACCTTCAGCGCCTGATCTCCTATGACTGCGAACAACTGGGCTAAACGACTGCAGTGGGTAAGATGCCTACGTTGATGATTTCCGAGGACTTGGTTTGGTTTGGTTTATTGGGTTTAACGTCCCAAAGCGACTCAGGCTATAAGGGACGCCGTAGTCAAGGGCTGCGGAAATTTCTACCATCTGAGGTCTTTTAACGTGCACTGACATCGCACAGCACACGGGCCTCTAGAATTTCGCCTCCATCGAAATTCGACCGCCGCGGCCGGGATCGAATCAGCCAGCGTCTTTCTGGTTAGCAGCCGAGGGCCATAACCACTGAGCCACCGCGGCGGCGATTTCAGAGGACTGTTCATGAATGAACAGGTTATGCAAATCAATATAGGTTTACGGGGGTTTAACGTCCCGAAGCGACTCAGGCTATGAGAGACGCCGTAGTGAAGGGCTCCGGAGATTTTCGACAACATGGCATTCTTTAACGTGCACTGACATCGCACAGTACACGGGCTTCCAGAATTTCGCCTCCATCGAAATTCGACCGCAGCGGCCGGGATCGAGCCCGCGTCTTTCGGGCCAGCAGCCGAGCGCCGTAACCACTCAGCCACCGCGGTGGCGGATTGGTACTTCGTATTTACTAATTATCCTTTAGGTCTTTCTGACAGTCGTCTATATCCTATCTATCATATTTCACTGCCTTCCACTATCTTCCGGTTTGCGATAGTTTTGCTGCTGTTTTCTTTGGCGTTCGTTTCCTTGCTTTGCGACTGGAGCGCCACATTTCTGTCGGCGGCACCGCCGATAAAGAACGGCCACGGCCGACCGCAACCCGATCAGTATTTATCACTGTTCGCATCGTAACCACACGCTGATAACACGGCGATGATGGAAGCAAAATCAAACCGCTGCACGCCAGGGAGCTAAGAGCGCTCGCTTCACCCGCGCGGTCTACGGCCGTTGCCGATCGGCGGAAAGCACGAATGCGGTCCTCCTTGGGCAAAGCGAGATAAGGGTCGTCAAAGAGAATAGAACCAAAACTATCGCAAATCGGATGAGCACGCCTATGTCTGATGGCACACGGCGTAAATTGGACCTTTT
Organism: Amblyomma americanum; assembly: GCF_052857255.1. Taxonomy (NCBI): domain Eukaryota; kingdom Metazoa; phylum Arthropoda; class Arachnida; order Ixodida; family Ixodidae; genus Amblyomma; species Amblyomma americanum. The sequence continues at coordinate 28,977,082 of NC_135507.1, read as the reverse complement.
GACACGCGCTGCGCTGTTCGCATTTCATTTGACGCTGATAGTGTAGTTCATGTGAGTGCAAACATGTTAGTGCAACTTGAGAAGTTTAAAGTGCCTGCGAAACCTCGAGCCTTCTCAACATATGCGTGTCAGTGCAATCGACGCGAAAGTCGGAGCCTGCGCACGCATGCCGATGCGAGTCAATCGCGTGCTTTCTGCCAAACCAAAATTGAAGCCTTCTCCAATGTTATGAAGGGGAAGGGGCTTTTCGATCTTTATAAAACAGTGCTTCACCCTTTCTCGTATACACCTTCACATCCCCTAATCCATTTCCCCCAAGTGGAAGGTAGCGAACCGGTATCCTCCCGTGGCTAACCTCCACGCCTTTCCTTACGGGCGGATGCTTGAATCAATTGGTACGAATACTGGTCCCCTGCGGCACCGGAAAGAACAGTGCTTCTAATTCCTAAGCCTGCAGGACTCGCTGAGCGACAACTTTCGTGCTTACTTCCTTCCGTGCTTTCTAGAACAGACGATCGCGTCAGTGAGTGCATTTCGCTTCCAAATCGGCAACAGGTACACGATCCCCCCCTCCGCTACACATGACCCACGTATCATTGCTTGCACCTCTGCTCCACGATTGGCGCAAGAAATCTCATGGTGTAAATATAGGTCCTCTGTATCTTCGTATGGCGTTCAACGCATTTTACGCGTTAACTAAACCTAGACTACGGCAAAATACGCGGACAAAGCAGTGAGAGTTGCAGAACTTACTGATTGTAAGCGCACTTACCCTTCTTGCTGCAGTGGGTGAAGCTTTGGGAAGACTTCGTCCACGCAAGCCGAGTTCACATTTTGAAGAGGCGACGCCGAAAACACCAAACTTCGATGACAAACTGGCAGCAGTGGCACTTTGGCACAGGAGATTTCTTACGCGATTAAAGAGGGATATGCCGTGTTAAGCGATGGACAGGCGAGCAGCTGGCACGAACACAACGCAGTCAGGCACCGGTAATAGCTGGGCTCTGTCAGGCTGTAACTTGACAATTCCCAAGCTCCAGCTAATACAGGGTTTTGGCGGATGCCACAGTTCGACGACGGAAGCAGGGAGGGTTTCAGACAAGGTCAGTTATCGCACGTCGTCACTAATAACTGAGAAATTGACACCCGAGCACCACCAAAACGCCCAAGCCACGATGCTACCGCATCGCTACGGCCCGGTAGTGTTAGGCCTAGTCTCGCCAATTCACGCCCGCCGTGGCGGAAAGAAGCGGGTGGCCTTATCGTCAATCTTTGTTCGCGCGTGCTCCGTCCGAGGCGATAGCGCTTCCTTACTTTCTTGTTTTTTTTAGGCGGCGGATTGCATTGCTTTACTCAAGTTTTAGGTTTTCGCTCTACCGCGCTCCCCTGCTTTTTTTTTTCCAGTTTTGTGCATGCAAGTACCCCACGTCACCCAAAGTTTATAGATCTATAAACGTTGCCGTAACCTGTTCACCTCGATAGGATGAAGAGAGCAGCAGAGTAAGGTTGGCTATCGTCAAAACCGCGTTCAATTGAGTGGGTGCCCTAGAACGTTGCCGTAATATTACGAGAGCACAAACAGTGAAAGAAAATACGTTGCGGATATCTGTTTCGTCCCACGAACTGGTCCAAAAGGACACACCAAAGGTTTTGGGGCCAAGACGCCAGCTATGCCCATGTATTTTTTCCGGCCTTCTGGAAAAAATGAATCGCGACAGTGCACTATAGCGGCAGAGGGTGATATTTAGCTTCGAAAAGCTATTGCCACACCCTTCTTCCGGGGTAGCCGGATGGTTCCCGTCCGGATGGTTCCCGTGCACAACCCCACTTCGGTTATCCGTGCCTGCGCTCGCGTCATAACCTCCGAGTAGTTCCCGCGGCAAACCCTCTCCGGTTACGCATTGCTGCGCTATCGTCCTACCGTCCACCTTCCACTGTTACCACCCGCAGCCACACTCCGGAACGTTAGCCGAAGAGGAACGCTAGTCGAATAATAATAATAATTGGTTTTGGGGGAAAGGAAATGGCGCAGTATCTGTCTCATATATCGTTGGACACATGAACCGCGCCATAAGGGAAGGGATAAAGGAGGGAGTGAAGGAAGAAAGGAAGAGAGAGGTGCCGTAGTGGAGGGCTCAGGAATAATTTAGACCACTTGGGGATCTTTAACGTGCAGTGACATCGCACAGCACACGGGCGCCTTAGGGTTTTGCCTCCATAAAAACGCAGCCGCCGTGGTCGGGTTCGAGCCCGGGAACTCCGGATCAGTAACCGAGCGCCCTAACCAGTGAGCCACCGCGGCGGGTACTAGTCGAAGATCGAATGTGTGAGGAAAACTAGTGTGTCCTTAACTATACACACGGGATGTTTCACCTAAAATTTCACTCAATTTTTAGAAGTATAGGCTTTCTGAGTTACAAGGGCGCTTTATTCGGCAAAGCATTGTCAGCTGGGCAATACATCAGTATGCAGCTAAGACGTACTAACTAGCATGCTGATGCACTAATATTGAATAGTTAACTTTTTAACTGATACTGTTAGGCTTCTTAGCTGCATGCTAAGAGCCGTGCAACCCACCGTAAGTAATATACATATAATTTTCAGAACTTGGAAAACGCGGTTACCCTCTGCGCTGTGGTCCAACAAAGTTAAAAAGTTAACTGTTGAATATTCGTTAACCATCCTGCTAGTTAGCACGTCTTAGCTCTATTCTGATGTACTGCACTGCGGCCAATGCTATGCCGGGAAAGCGCTCTTCTAACTCAAAAACCTATTTTTAAAAACTGTGTAAAGTCCTAGGTGAAATACCCTGTATATGCATGGCACTCACTGTCAAACTATCTATACATTGTGAAATGAAAATACCTCGAGAGATATCGTTAAACCGACTGGGAAGCAGTTGCTATGGGGTGTTTGTTTTTCTTAGATGAAATCCTAAGTCAGGCAGGCGGAAGAAAGGGGAGGTAATTTAAAGCACCTGAACAGCCCCTGAAATTATTTTGCATTACATCTAAGCCATGCGACGTTTGCCTTTATGCTGCCTTCTTGCGCCTTTTTCTTCGCGTATAGCCGCGCCTTCTAGCGCCGAATTGAACCGATTAGTTCATTATTTTTCCTTGAAACTATTTAAAACTAGCCTACGGTGCTAACAAAGACATGCGCCTGTGCATTCTTTCTACATCATTAAAATATGCTCCCATCCATAAAAGCAGACTGCGTATAACGTTTGAAAAAGAACCGCCACAACGGGCTTCGTAAAACTGAGACTAAATTCTAAGCCATTAAACGAGCGTGCTCCAAAGTGCCGCTCTTCCAACGTCATAATTCTTGTTCTTAAATACGGATTGAGTCTTTATATTCCTGTCTCCTGTATTTTGCCGTTTCAATTATTTTTTGGCGGTGACAGAGGCTCGCTTTCTCCTGTATATTTCTTCAACCCCCACTGGCTTTTATTCAAGGAACGCAAGAATTAAAGGTCATTCCATTTCTTCATGAAAACATGAACCGAATAGCGTGTTTAGTGGCGACTTGCAAAAAGAAGGCCGGCAAAAACTTCAGGCGAAAACGTGTCTGACTTTCCCTGTCATACAGCATCTTTTTTTTTCACGAATTACGCTTTTGGGTTGATAAATCTGTCTTCTCTTGGGTGCCATTAGGTGCCAAGAGGCAATTTTATTTCCATCCACACTTCATCACCTCTTTATTTTTCACTCCCGAAAAGAAGGAGGAGCACAAGCAGCCGGTATTTATTCACGCATAGTTTGTTTCCTGTCACGCGAGAGTGGGCTCCAAAACGTCACGTCATCATTTTCATATTTTCAGCGCTTTTAACGGAACGACCACCACTGAACGCCTTCCTCGACTGCGATTTTTCCGGTTATGTTTTTTTTTTCTTCCTATTCTGAACGCACTTTTTTCTTCTGTTCTACGTTCGATTGATCGTAAGTTGTTCATGAAAGCTCAAATCGTTATCGTACACGTAAGCAAGCATATATCTTTCTTCATATTTAACACCATGGAGCCACCGCGGTGGCTTAGTGGTTATGGCATTCGGCTACTGACCCGAAAGACGTGGGTTCGATCCCGGCTGCGGCGGTCGAATTTCGATGGAGGCGAAATTCCAGAGGCCCGTGTGCTGTGCGATGTCAGTGCACGTTAAAGAACCCCAGGTGGTCGAAATTTCCGGAGCCCTTCACTGCGGCGTCCCTTATAGTCTGAGTTGCTTTGGGATGTTAAACCCCCTTAACCAAACCTAACCAATATTAAACACCATAGAGCTCATATCACGGGTATAATCTACGCACTTGCCCGAGGGGCATCATACACCTATACGGGAGTGAAAGCGGAGTAAACTGTCCTCTTATACCCTTTTATGAAAAAGCAGTGCGCTAGAAAAGAATACGACTACATACATACATACATACGTACATACGTACATACGTACATACGTACATACGTACATACGTACATACATACGTACGTACGTACGTACATACATACGTACGTACGTACGTACGTACGTACATACATACGTACATACATACATACATACATACATACATACATACATACATACATACATACATACATACATACATACATACATACGTACATACGTACATACATACGTACATACATACATACATACATACATACATACATACATACATACATACATACTTAAATGCATACATACATACATACATACATACATACATACATACATACATACATACATACATACATACATACATACATACATACATACACACACACACACATACATGCATACAAGTTTTCCCTCCACCTCCTTCCAATTCTTTGTGGAGAATAAAAGTCGTACATTTGCGGCTTGGGAGTAAAAACGGAGTAAACTCTCCTCTTATACCATTTTATAAAAAGCACTGCGCTAGAAAAAAAATAAGACTATATGGCAGTTAAAACGGAGTAAACCGTCCTCTTATACCCTTTTATAAAAAAAGCAGTGCGCTAGAAGACAGTTTTACTCCCTTTTTACTCCTTTCTTTTAAGAGTGTTGGGGGGAAAAAGAGTCGCAGCATGCGTTGTAGGTATTTCCCAAAGCACAAGAAAAGCGAAGGATACGAAACAGTGGGCTTTTTACGGGGTGACGAGGACTGATGGATGAATTTTATTTGCAGCGCTTTGAATCGAGCCGCTGGCATGTGGCACCTCCCCGCGCCACCGGCTGGTAAGGCGCCCTCTATCGCCAAACACGTGCAGCCGGTTTCTGTTCCACTGACCGGCTTATACCCCTGTCACACGGCCAGTTTCAATCACCCTCGAGTCGAGGGTCTTCGAGATTCTCAATCGCCATCGAACTCGCCGCTGCTACACGGCAAATCTCAATGGCCATTGAAATGGTTCTCGTGTCTTACGCCACGGATGCGTGGCGCCACAATCGCTACTTTATATTTTACAAAAATAACAAAAATATTTGATAAATGTATACGAAATGCTTAAATACACGCATACGCGCATGTCGTTTAAAATCCTTTTAATTGGGCGCACGCGACGGACAGATGCAGACACTGCTGTAGCCATTCTAATACAAGACGAGCCAAAACCATGCCAGTCCAACTGCGTCGGAGCGCTGCTTCGTCAGGCTTAAGACCGAGGAAATCGCCATGATATCTGAAAAACAAGAGCTATTTTTCTCTTGAAACTTTATGCGAGAGTAAGAATGGGCAAATCGAAGGCGAATACAACAGCTTAGAACACGATATTGCTTTGAGGGATTAGCGACGAAGCTGTTATCGCTGTGAAGCGGGCGGGCAGGATGCCGCCATGTTGTCAACGTTAAGTACGCAAGCAACGCAAAGACTGCAACGCAAAATTAATGCTCTTAATGCACTTAAAACCACTCTAATATATTTTTAAAATAATTTTACAAGCTGCTTACATTAAATTTTATGCGAATAATGTTTGTTCATGTTTCTGCACCGTGAATGTGTCGTGTACGAAAGTGCGCTTGGCGCCGCTCGGAGCAACGCTAGCAACCTTGGGCAGCGCTCGAAGGCCCTCGAAATCTCGATGGAGTTCTGCGCTACTCCGTTGACTCGATAGGCTATTGACTCGATCGCCATTGAAACTGCCCGTGTGGCAGCGCTCGATCGCCTTTGAGTCGATAGACTATCGGTTCGAGGGCCCTCGAAATGCCCGTGTGACAGGGGTATTAGACCTTTTCACAAACAGGTCCACGGGCGCTGCCATATTGGGCACTGTACTGTGCTCGTAGTACAGGAAAGATCTGAGGATTTAGCTCCCCCACGTTCTCCGCACAGCCGAGAAAACCGGTTTTCCCAAGGGTCGTGAAATGTGTACCTGGTCACTAAAAGGCATCAATGCTGCTGCCATGACGAGCAAGTTAGTTACACAACAATGATCCAGCGTGGACAACCGCGAAGTTATAATCGATAATCGCAAATTCGATAGCTACCATAGGAAAGAGACGGTTTCTATTCTATCGTGGCAAATTGCCGATTGTTTTGCAGTGCGGCAGTGTATTATTGCGCCGTAGGGCTAGTGCATTGTTCTGCCTCTTCATGTCTTGTGCTTGGGATAAACCGGAGTTAAGTCATCATTACGTGTTGCTCAATAACAACCGATTTGCGGCTGTCGAGTATCACACGTTTATTTCAAGCCGAATAATCATGAAACAAAGGTTTGTAGCTAGAACTACGACGATGACGACAGAGTAAGATGCATGCTTTTGGTTGCCTAAAAGAACGTCTTGCTGGGCAAGTTGGTAACTGTACATGATTGGGTTCGAAGCCCCGCGGGCCGTTTTCGGTTATAGAATATCTGATCCGGGTCCCATTTGAACCGAAAATATTTGTGGAAATGTGGCCGAGGGTTTGAAGGTTGCTTCACTTCCGCCACCGGTTGGCCCGGTATCGCACTGCCTCCGGGATCGGCCTGGGGCATTATAGCGCGCGTCTTTTCTATCCCATCTTTTAACCCTCCTACTATTTGCGCGTGGTAGCGATTGTGGCTCGTCTTGAGCCACTGGGCAGGCCTGTGCACTTTCATTTTCTTTCTTCGTGGCTTGACAGACAGACAGGTGAAATAAAGCAGCCCGTCTGAAATTGTCGCCTTGTGGCGCTGGATAAGGGCGACAAGGTACTGTGGGGTGGTAAAAGTGTCATGCGGCTGAGTTTGTAGAATGTGGTGATTTGATGATATGTACAAAGGATCGGTGTGGCGTCTTGCGCGTGGTTGGCTGCCTGATCAGCCGGGGTTTGGGAGGAGAGTTCTTGGGCCAGCGCATGAACGCGCTCATTACCGGGGATCGAGGCATGCCAAGGGACCCACGCTATTGTAACCGTTCGGTCGAGAGAGGTGGCTGTGGCAAGTATACGGTATGTGGCCGGCGTTGCCACGCCCTTTAGGTAGTGGTGGTATGCGGCCTGAGAATATGTGCAATTTTCGGCTATGTATTTGTCAATGGTGAAGTGGGCCAGCGCAAGTGCGATGGCGGCTCCTTCGCCTCTGCAGGCGAATTAGCTCGGAAAGTGGCGGCGGCCCCCACTGTGCCGTCTTCATAGGCCACGACTGCCGTGAAAAATCCTACTTTAGAATTTTCTGCTGCGTCACCATAAAGGATATCGGAGCGGTTGCTGTATGTTTTGGTGTAGTAGCTCGCTCGAGCCTGCCCTGATGGAGGCTAGCGCTCATATTGCGCGGTAGGGGCTTCTGGCGTAACTGATCCTGCGTGCGCAGAGAAATCATGTAAGGTGTGGGAATGGGTGGATTGAGACGGAGCTGTCGCACTATGGGTTGCCCTGTAGGCGCTATAGTGGAGGGCTCCGGAATAATTTCGACCGGGGATCTTCAACGTGCACTGACATCGCACTTCTGTATGTTAGCGTTTCTTGGAGAAAACGTTTGTGGTCAGCTTCTTTTTTTCACTTTCTTTTATCGCGTTAGTTCAGTTGAGCTCAGGGCACCGCTCTGCATTCAACTTCTCTGTCTGGCTTCATAACCAACCGCGATTACCTTAATTGCCAGACATAGTTCTTGTAAACCAGCGCAACGGCTCGAAGCCAAACAGAAAGGGACAAAACACAGCGCTGAGCCTCACCTGACGTCGCCATTCGAACCTCAAGAACTTGCATATCCTTATGCCGTGGCTAACTGAAGGCCGAAAGCCCACAAACAAGCCCAGCACCTCGGGAGGCAGAATGCGCTTTCGAATGCAGAAGCCGAGCACTCGCGATTTACACGAAGCATTTGCGATGACCGGTATGAAACGAGACGGTTCGGCGAGACAGGACGAAGACATAGAGCCCCTTGTACAAGAAATAAAGCTGTACAACATGAACTGGTGGGCGAGTGGCCGAGAACTATGTCTGACCAACTCGCCCACCAGTTCATGTTGTACTACCTTAATTGTGACATGCTACGTTTCCACAGTGACGCAAATGACGACATATATAGACACGTAAACGGGTGCGGAAGCACGCCGGAGCACGCAACGTGCAGGGCACGCTAACCACAGTTGAACTGCTATAGCTATCGCAACTACATTGCTCCGCTATCGGTCGGGTCAATCCTTCCGACCATCAGGAAGTCACGACAGGTCTGCTTGCGGGCGCAACGTTTGTAGGCAGGTCGTGAGCCGCGCACGCCTCGTCTCTGCCGTCTCGTGTTTCCAGAGACGTTCGAAGGCGTCATCCAGCCCTTCAGCGCGTCCGCACATCCCTGACAGCAAGCGCCGGCCACTTACATATTCCTCTCACGGCACCGATCTGCCACAGCCATCGAGAATACAGAGAGAACAAAAAGGGGGCAAGGTTAGAAGGATGTGGAGAGCTTAGGGGGAGGGGGGGGGGGGGGCGTTATCGTCCAGACACCACTCCTTCCGCTAAGTCTGGGTCGTGGCGCTGCCTTTGAGGTGCACTGCTCCGTACAAGGTCACTGGCGTCAAAGGTCGGTCGCTTCGTACGTGGCCACCGACGGTGCACGACTGGCGGTCGGCATCCGACTGGCACTATGAACTCGAGTTCGTGACGTGTAGGCAGGCTGAGCCGACGATGACGCCGTCTGGCGGAAGAGCTGCAATGCACTGTCCTCCGTGCTGGTCAGCCATGCAGCGAGGCAGGCTAACTAAGGATGCCAGCGAACCGCGCGTACAGCTTCGCCGCACAAACTTGCTTGACACCGCTGCCGAAACGATCTTAGGCCGATCGTCAACTCCTGTAAAGGCAACCGCTAAATGTCACGCTGTCGTGGTCTGTGGTATCTTCCTTGTTGGATCCGTGATAGCCGGTGTATCTATTCTTTGTATGTTTGCTGCTAAGGGGTTATTAGTTAACAACCGTATTGCTTAAGGGAGGGTTCCAACGCTGGCGACGGCCTCTGGCAATTTTTGATGATGCTAGCGTGATTGTTGTATCCCAGCCGCTTGCACTAGAAAGGCAAGTTTCATGACGTCTTTGGAAAGAAACGATGTATGTGCTTTTAAATGGTATCGGTTGTTAATGTCAGTTATCGTTGGCGCATGAGGGGTGATCAAAAGGCACTTTTGTCTGCCTTTTCTGCCTCTGCGAAGTTTCTGAGAAAAACTCCTGCGCCGAAAAGAGAGTTACTTCTGCAGCTTATATAACAGTTGTTTACCGTGTGATCCCAGGAGCGGGTTTGGTTTCTGGAACTAGGTATTTATAACTGGTGCTCTTAAATGATAAAGAATTATAAAAATGAGGCATATTATACTCTGGGACGCTGCGGCTTTTCCCCGTCAAAGGACCCACTTCAAGCCAATGGCATCGGTCGATTCACATGCCCTTGCTAGATTGATAATTCAGGCAGCGGCGCCACAATGGAAAGAGGGGTCTATCATCGACCATAGAGGGAAGGTATCCTCTTTCATCTACCATTGCCTGCTTTGTCACGCTAGCAGGCTCATAAGAATCGGCCGACGCCATTGGCTGGAAGGGGGTCCTTTGAAGGGGAAAAGCCGCTGCTTGAGTTGCATTCAACAATAGGCAGGAAAGGGAAGAGACGAAAAAAGGATGTTGCACGTTGTTTGGCCTATGTTCGGCATTCTTCGGGCGAACAATAAATAACGCTGCAACGGGACAAAGCCCGCCTCTTTCGCTTTCCTGCTTAGCCTCTACTGCATTTCCAAAAAAGTTGTCCTCGAGTACAGATCCCCTGTAGGTCTGGAATCTAAAGCCTAAAATCTAAAGTGATCAAGGCTTCCGTATGGAAGCCGAAACGTCTTCGTTTTAAACAACAACCTTTTGGTCGGCGTTCCTTTTTCTTCAGTCATAGCTCTTGGTCTAATTGGCAAAACGCAAGCAAATTTGCTGCATCTGTGGATCGAGCATACTTCGTTAAGCCTGCAAAATTTCTTTGAGCTACATTTTGTAGTTATTCAGTTTTCACGGTTGAATGTTAACAGTAACGAAGGAAACGCGCAAGAGATAGGGTCACAACGATCGCACAAACATTGCCAAACACATAGATCGCGGGGCACGAAATTGCTTGATATATCGCTCTAAACACAAATACGCCTACACGGGAGCAAAAGGGGTAAGTTGTCTTCTAGTGCATTCCCTTTTAAAGAAGAGAGTGCGCTAGATGACAACTTTAGTCCTTTAGTCCATTTTAGTCCTTTATGTTTACAGTGTAGCTTTCAAAATGGTTCTCACTGACTGTCAACTCTTGTTTGGTTAACCGCTAAATGTACCGCTGTCGTGATCTGTGATCACTTCCTCGCAAGGATGTCTCATCAGTATGGTGTGCAAAGTGAAACGCATACACTCTATCATTACTGCTAGCAGGGTACCTTAGAATAGCGGTAAGATTCCGGTTTCACATCATGTGTCCATCCCCTTTTCCGTGGTCATGGACTCGGTGCTGAATATTTCAAATAATTTTAATTCAAATCAGTGGCGTCCGTAGCGGTGGTAGGGAGCCGCCGTTAGCGGACCAGGGCTCCGAATTTTGCACGGCGCTTCCGACGTCAACACAATTTCCACGACTTCAGAACAAGCGGCTATCGACTGCAAACAGTGCTCGCAGCGCGTGCCGTCTCTCTGAGGAAGCGCAACTTGCGACCGCGTGCGGGACGGTGTCAGTCTGTTCAGTGCACGAGCCTTCAGCGATGCCCGTGTTCTCGTCAGGCGACCGTCACGACTCACCGCGGAATCTACATGCAACCACACGGCGCCGCCGTTGTACTACTACACGGCTGTCGTGTCTCAAGAGGATGACGAGGTGAACTCTTGTTAAGAGTGTCTCGCGTGCGCCCGCCTGCGGGACTTCTCTTTGGTCCCGGTACGGTCTTGTACCAGTGGGTCACGAAGCACACAGCGTCCCGTGATCGCGGTATGAAGTCGTTGACAGCGGTTTGCGAGCGTTCCTTTGTGCTTCGAGAGTCGTGCAGTTGCGGGTCGCCGACTGCACGAGCAGACATCGACCTCGCAAGAGAACCAATAATATACAAGAAGAACCTGTACGCCCCTGTCGCCCGGCAGCGATGTGCGATCTAGGTGCGATCTAGTATGGCGACACAGGCGGTCCTAGGGGGAGAAGTTGCGTGCAGCGCTAAAGACTTCTTTTGCACGCCTTATGCTGTGCGTTGACACAGCTGCTCGTTGGTGTACCCGCCGCGGTGGCTCAGTGGTTAGGGCGGTTGGCTACTGATCCGAAGTTCCCGGGTTTCTATGCAGGCGAAACGCAAAGGCGCCCGTGTGCTGTGCGATGTCAGTGCACGTTAAAGATCCCCAGGTGGTCGAAATTATTCCGGAGCCCTCCACTACGGCACCTCTTCCTTTCTTCTCTCAGTCCCTCCTTTATCCCTTCCCTTGAGCGTCCGCCGTAAGGGAAGGGATGAAGTGGCGTCAGGTGTCCGCCGAGATGTGAGACAGATACTGCGCCATTTCCTTTCCCCAAAAACCTATTTTCAATTCTCACTGTGGTGAAGGGGTTTCCGCTATGCAGAGAAGGTTACTTCCAGAATTTTGCACAGGGTTCATACTTGTGGACCATAATCCAAGCTTATTAATCAATTTACTTCAAAACAGCTAAAGGGTGGAACTGGAAGTGATAATACACTCTATACACAGATACACCTGCGAGCAAGAAGACAGATCACCCCCTTTTACTACTTTCTGTTAAGAGTGTAGTAAATAATGCGAGCACGCTATAGGCGTAAGGATGGTGTAGCCAAAGACGAGACAAGGCGACTGGTTCCCTCTTAAAACAAAAAAGGCAAAGAAGAAAAAAATATCCTTCACGAGACCCGCTTTGGTGAAAATGTGTCGCAAACTGACAACGGCTTAGATATATTAGTGTGGGCCAAGAAAAAGAAAGAGAAATAATGTTGCCAAGCCTGCACAACCTAAGGCACAACGGGCTACAACGGCTTACAGTCGGACGCTCTCAGAGAGCTTAGACTCCTTAAATCTTTGGCGCTGAAACACCGCACTTTCGCTTAGCGCAGTGATTGTGTCTGGCCTGCTATTTTTCTGGAAATCCGTAGCGAAGGCACATTGTGCAAGAGGCTCTTCCTCCTAAATACATCGTTTAAAGTCTAAAAGGCGTTCTACGAGTTTCGCAACCTAATCTCCTACTTCGCACACCGAGGATTCCTCGGTGTCGTCTTCCATGTTGCGAAAGAGGTTTGTTTCCTTGAAGGCGGAAACTTTAAAACGTTTCAACCACTTACACTAGGTATATAGGGCACTTACGAATGCCCTCCCGGCTACGCCTAATCTCCAGAGCTTTTTGCGATGGGAACTTTGTGCACGACAGCACCTAAGCAAAGATAACGGCGACAAAATTTCAAAACTTTCAGCTGGCGAGAACCGGAGATATTTTAAATTATATCAATGCGAATGTCTGTAAGGGTGTTGGAAAAAGTGTTTTGATTTTTGAATGCCTGAAGCTTAAAATCCGAGAAACACTGTCCAACGACGGCAACAATTTTGTTTTTTTTCTAAAGTCGAAACCTATGTCGTTTTTATTATAAATTTGTGCCACCTCCCAGATCTGCCCAGCACTCAAGATTTGCTTTGTGCTTTTCATATAGTTGTATACACTTCGCTCATGGTAATATTTTTCAGAACGAAGTTCCTTTTTTTTTCTTTCTTGAAGTTTACGAACAGTATTTTTCCATTGCAAGGGTTGTTTCTGTCACCGTTCTACATATCGCAAGAGAAAAGGATATTATAATGTCGGAGATTGACTTCGCGCGCACGAAATATCCAGCGGGATGCGAAGCCTAATCTGTATGACAATTTCTTGGCGCGTAATCTTTCATGGCAAGGCATCTTTGTCTCTTCCAGCGCAACCAATACAGTCAGCTTTTTTTTTCGCCATACTTAAACACTAGGCTGCATTTATCATCTGTTACATACATTAATTCAACTTGGCTGTTTCCTCACTTATTCTTTCCTCTCCGTTTCCGACTCTCAAGCGGATCACTTAAGATCGGCTTAACTGTCCGCGTACAGGAGACTAACAATGAAGAGCAAACCGTTTTCTTTTTACTTCTATTTAGCAAAACATGGCAAACTTAAATCGCAGGTTCCCTGCGACGTGCCCTTGCAATTCAAGGCTAATGAAAAGAAGAAATAAAAAGGAGTCAAACCAAGTGTTACCGCTCAGTAAAAGTGGATCCAAGCTGATATGAATGTCGTGCTCAGATATTGTCTGATCTACGCACCTCATTTCAAACTTCAGGATGCTTTTGTTTACTCTGGGCGGATCAGTATTAAGTCGAGCCTTGCATGTCCCGCATATCAGTACGCATATCAGTGCAATCAATTAACAGTACTGCTTTACTCCTTTGTTCTTTGAGCAAATTTAGCCATCCTGGAGTGAAAAGCAGGATTCAAGCGCGTCATCCACAAACTACTTTTCTGGTACTTCATCGAACATTTACCTTTTTAAACAACCCGAAGAAACAATTCATTAACATGGTTGCCTTTTGTTGTTGCTGACCGTTTTGGCCTTTCTCTCCTATGTGCTATCCGCACTGTCCAAGATCTGAGCGACTGCTATCAGGAGAAAGTTGTCGTGGGTTTCTTAACATTGCCTAGAGGGAAAGCAGGTGGCGCTGCACTTAATCCACCATGTACAGACGCACGAATGCCGGGAAGACGAGTGTTTGTATTTGGCTTGGCTATTATTGAGCACGAAGCGTCGATTCACCCATAAGAATGCGACTGTTTTCGCGGAAAACCACGAAGAAATGCTCTGACAGTTTCTATACCAGTCTCACACTTGTGTGGCAGTTTCCATACCAGCCTAACACATGTGTCAAGTTTATTGAAGAAAAGCACACTATTAAATTAATTTCATTTTGGCGCAGAGCAGCGCATCGCGGCGCAGCTGCCGATTCAGAGGGAGAATCCACGTTTTCAGCCACACACTAGCCAAGCCAAGTAAGAAACCTCGTCTTCCCGGAATTCCCGCTGTGGATGAAGTGCTCTTTAAGAAACTCGCATAGACGGTGGTGCCAGCTTTTCCTCTATGTAATATTGTGAAACTATATGGTCATGGGGACGTGCCTTTTAGAAGGGCTATATTTTTCTCACGGCAGGATTTTAACACATTTCCCTTTTCATTAAGGACATATCCTGGGCTGAGTTGCGTCGTGATTGCAAGTACATCTTTGCTTGATATCCAGTTCATGTTAGCGGATTCCCCCAAACAATGCGGACTATTTCTTATGAAGCAGTGCTTTGTTTAATGACGAAACCTGTACAGCAGGAATAAATTTATCACCGCTACCCACAAGTAAAAGTTCCGAACTCAAGTTTAGCTTTTTTAAACTTTCATAATAGGATTCCGCAACGTTGTTGCGACAATGCCAGATAGCAGGAAGAACACATACCAAGCAGACAAGAGCATGCCCCACTATTTTAGTCTAAAGGTGCGTGTTCAGTTTCTCTTCGCCATAGCATTTTATTTTGCTGAGAATCTGAAATAAGTGTTCTTCATGGCTGCGCCCGCCTTTTCCTGGTCGTCCTAAAAATTCGTCCCTGGATACCCACCTCCACTTACGAGTCTTGCAATATGTTGACCCAAGCACTAAGCTGGTTTTCTTTGAGCTCGGACTGGGGATTTTGTCTTACGCTTATTTGACAAACGGCACTGGCGGCTGCGAGCATCTACGACTGACTGCTTGGTCTACCCTCACTGCACGGACCGCTTCCTGGCTGTTGCTGGCGTAGGCAGTTTTTATTGCAGAGTGACCTTCACTTCTTTTTTTTCTACGTGAACAAACAAGTGTGCGTGTTCTTGCTGGCTTTCAAGTTCTTCTACGACACCGCCGACGTAGAAAAACTGCCCTATTGCAGATCTGTCGGTTGCACATATTGTTTCTTGTAGGAGTTCCCAGTCAACAGAGTTCCTTCTTGGGGCCAGCAATGCAGCCTATACCGCACCCTAATCACTTCAGTTATCTGGGTAGTAAGAATAACATTTCCTTCCGACACCTCCACCGCTTTCACGTTACAAGGATGCCACTGGCGCTATTCTATTAGGCGTAACGAATATCCTGGTGGCGGTCTGGCAACTTTGACAAGAGAAAATACCTAATGGTGGAGTAGAGGGCTGCCTACGCGAGCATACCCTGGGGTATTACACGGTATCATAGTGATTCCATGGTCTATGCAGTCGCAGCGACTACTGACCCCAGGGCGTGGTCCAGTCTAAAACTAGAACACACATGGAAGAAACGAAGGTCGCTACATAGTCAGGGGCTAAAAATTTGACTAATGGTTAACACCAAAATGAGCCACACCAAGCTTTTGGATTTAGCGATTGCAGCGCCCTTAGGAATGCGGTTTACATGCCCAGCACACATTAGACACACATGCTGTCTTTTATGGCACCCGTTTCCTTAATCACATGCACCAACAGCTCCATATCGAAGTTTTGACTATGCAACTTCAGATGACGCTAGCGACATGTTTGTTACGAAAGGTTTATTGTGTAACATGACAAACATGCCGCCAGCGCCATACAGCATCAAAATGCGTGAAAAAAAATTAATTAGGTGAAATCTGGACTTGCGTTAGTTCATGAACGTTACTGGAATAATGGTAGCAGCGTCAACCGGAGCACGAACAACATGTAGGACACCATGTCTGCCCCCAACAAGATTTCAGCCGTGCAAGTCATTTTCAAGCACATTGGTACCAGAAGGCGCTAGCAATAGCTGCCCATGATTACTTGTTTATGAGGCTTAGCGTCCCAAAGCGACTCAGGCTATGAGGGACGCCGTAGTAGAGGCCTCCGGATAATTTCGACCATCTGGGGTTCTTTAACGTGCACTGACTTCGCACAGCATACGGGCCTCTGCCATTCCGCCTCCATGGAAATGCGACCGCCGAGGCCGGGATCGAACCCACACCCAGAATTACTGTGTACAGGTCATTGGTAAGAGTCGTCCTTAGTACGTCATTGCAAACAGCACACAGCCTCGTAAAAAAAATGCATACCACCGTGCTTTGGCAAACGGAAGCGCTGAATGAAGCTTTATCCATCGCTTGCTCTTCCTACATCTCCGCCTCAAAAAACATACCGCCGCAGATGAAAGAGCAAATGTTCATATACATCGGCATAAGCGGTAATGGTGACTCCCGTTCAGCTCCCATTTATTCTGCGAGCCGGCCATACGCTCTGGAGGGAAAAACATGCTGCCGACCCAGAAGCCGCGAAGGGGCGCTCCGGCGCCTAACACGATAGACGTGCCCGACGCCCACGGAGCTGAACGAGTATCGAACGGAGCTTCCCTCCGCTACGCCCCGTATATACATGTACAAAACTCGTGAGGCGGCATCAAATATGTAGGAGCTGGTATTAGCCGCCGACCCGCGCGAGACCCGGTAGTGTTCCGGGAGCGCCGATGATAGCCCCCGCCGCGGAGCAAAGTTGTACTCCTTTCTACGGCGCTCTGTGGGGACACAGAGCATATATGTGTCTGTAACGTGTGCGTGTGCGCGCGTGTGTGTGTGCGTGCGTGCGTGTATGTATTGCGTGTTGTATGTGTGCGCGTGTGTGTCTATTGCGTGTTGCATGTGTGCGCGTGTGTGTGTATTGCGTGTTGCATGTGTGCGCGTGTGTGTGTGTTGCGTGTTGCATGTGTGCGCGTGTGTGTGTATTGCGTGTTGCATGTGTGTGTCGTGTGTGTGTGCATTGCGTGTTGCATGTGTGTGTCGTGTGTGTGTGCATTGCGTGTTGCATGTGTGTGTCGTGTGTGTGTGCATTGCGTGTTGCATGTGTGTGTCGTGTGTGTGTGCATTGCGTGTTGCATGTGTGTGTCGTGTGTGTGTGTATTGCGTGTTGCATGTGTGCGTAGTGTGTGTGTTGTATGCGTGTGTGTGTGCGCGTCGTGTATGTGTGTATTGCGTGTTGCATGTGTGCGTCGTGTGTGTTGTATGCGTGTGTGCGTGTGTGCGTCGTGTGTGTGTGTATTGCGTGTTGCATGTGTGCGTCGTGTGTTGTATGTGTGCGTGTATGCGTGCGTGCGTGCGTGTGTGCGCGTGCGTGCGTGCGCGCGCGTGTGTGTGCGTGTGTGCGTGTGTGTGTGCGCGTGTGTGTGCGTGTGTGCGCGTGTGTGTGTGTGTGCGCGCGCATGCGGGCGGGCGGGGGGCAAGGTTGCTGAGGAAACGTCTAGGTCTGCTGTGTCACTGTTTGCTGTTTCCTGTCCGATCAAAGACAGTTCATTCATCCATGGATGCCTAGCATGTTGCTCAATGGGAAGTGAGCAGCTGCATGGGAAGTCAACAGAAGAGTAGGAAGTGAATAGCTGAATGGTGCTGTTCTACAAATCCAGTTCGGAAATTGTCTCGAAGCGGTACAAAAAACTTGCAACGAATGCTAGGCCACGGTACTGCCAGCTTGTAAGGCTAGTTTCGTGCGCGTATCGATTGTTCAATTATGTCGCTCAATTTTGCGCTAAAAAGGTGCGTAAGTTCCTGAAATGCAGTGAATATTTTTCCTTCCTTCAGACACGTCAATTCCATGTTCTTCGCCCCTCTTGACCGCACGGCTTTTCTCTGTGTTCGACAATAATGTTTTGATCACGGGGAAAATACCTGATTATGTTTTGTGCTAGTGCAATTTTTTTAATGTTCAACGAGAGGCTTATAAGCAGAGGCTGACGACTGTAAAGAAAGTTGCATATTTTGCCTTTTCGTGGTCTTACCCTGGAGTGTAAGCAAACAATTCTGCCATCTAACGTCGAAGAAAATAAACATTTTGTTCAATATTGCTTGCATATCCTTACGACCAAGTAGCAGGCTGAGACGGTTAACCTACCGTTGCCGGTTTTACAGATGTCGATATATATATATATATATATATATATATCGCACCGGAATGTTGGAAATAGGTGAACTGTGTGTAGCTGCGTTCGTTTTCTACCCTGGCCAGGGTAGCATGTGTTTCGAACTGAGATATATAATAGCACTTGAGCAACGATTAAAAATACGGTAAGTAAATGAGAAAAACCCACGAGAAACGTTCTGCCTCAGACTAGCGAGTGTTTCGGGAACTCAGTGGCCCATACACAGCTGAAGAGCAATGGTGCGCTTTAAAGACAGTGATTAATTTTACCTTACTCCAGACTTCAGTATGGCAAACGTACTCAATCTATCTAACTCTGATCCTAGAAAGCCGAGGTCGGACTGAGCCCGTTATCTGGGCATTCAAAGGCACGCAGCTTTTGACACCATGACATTCCTTACGGCCGTCTTGTGCATCTACAGCATGGCCAAGCTTGAAGGGTTGCAAGTTCTCTGAGAAGTCTAAGCGTATTGTATTTATTTTCTCCCAATCTATCTGCAATACCGCGTCTCCAAGATCCAGATAGTGTATTGCACCCTCTCACGCTCACAATACACCTCGTCACCTTACCCCCAAATCAGCAGAAAAACAAAAAAAGAGAAATACATAGGTTGAACGATTGAGAAAATATTTTGGCACAGTCGTCGCTTTTTTGCAACTGCCCGTTTCCTACGCAGCAATTTTTCAAGAAAGACACTCTACAGTAATTCACTATACTAGTTCCAATCATCTTTATTCCCAATATGTTTTTTTAGGAACCTCATACTGAGCGAGCTGAGACTTCAATTTGAGAAAATGGTGCTAGCTTCCCGATGAAGCCAAGGTGCCATTACCATCCCGCCGATATTCTGAAGGAAGATGTCTGGGCCATAAGAAACTCTCGGTTGAAGAAAATGGCAGCTTAGCTGAACTACGCTACCCGCCAATGCTTAGCTTCAGCTTCAAGCAGTTCCTGCTTGAATGAATGATCTAAATTCATTAGTTATTTCTTTGTTTTTTCCTTCTACTTCTTTCATATTTAGTACACCTACGTTTGAGCGCGGCCGCTGAAGTTCGATGGAAACAAACTAACCGTAAGAAAAAGTGCTATTCTTTGACAAGGGATAAGGTATATCAGTAGCAAAAATCCTATAATAGGGTTGTGACAACTGCTGTCACTTGGGAAGACGCCATTTTGTTTCTCGAAGACTGCCTAGCCATCGCATCGTGTAAGGATGAAAAACGGCAGATTTCTTCTTTAAATAAGACTTCCATATCTGCAAGCTGTGTTGGAGGGTCTCGTACCTCAGAAGTGCGGTGCTTTAAACTAGTACGGCGACACCGCAATATTGAACCAGGGAAACAAAATGGCGCACTTGTCACTACCCTAATGAGTGAAGCTGCGTTTCCTAACACGACCGAAGCGAGAAGGCGCTCCAACGGGCCACCTGGTGGAAAGAAGAAAAAGCAAGGAGCGCCCCGCTGTCTCGCACACGAATCAGCCACCGTGCAAGGCCGGCCCGTTGGTTCCTTCGCCGACTTGATTTATGGAACCTCCGCAATTACGCCAATTGCCGAGCCATAATAGTAGACGCCGCCGCCGCCGTCGCATCGAGCCATAGAGCGCCCCGGTTCCTCCAGTAGCCGCTGCAGTTTTAGAGTCATTCGCGCCGCCCATGCCGGAAGCCGGCGTGGTGTATATGACACCGATTTATTTTTTTTTTACCTCTCTGCCTTCTTCATCTTTCGGTCTCTGGGGTGCCTCGCGCGAAAGCTTGGCTCTAACTCGCCCCCTTACACCATAACGTTCGCATTAGACGAGGTGCGGTGTCATCTGCGCGGCTTCGCTATGGTCAGCGAGACCGGAAAAGGGGGCGTGGATTAAATTGGAAAGTGTGGCCCGGAACCCGCGTGGAATGTTATTACGAGGTCGACGCAGCGCTTCGCTGTGTGCAGCCGGTTTTTTTCTGTATTGTTTAAACTTGATTCAGGCTGGCGAACGGAATGCGGTTCTGCGCCCTACCAATTGATATGGCAACGCACTACAATTTAGTAAAATGGACGGCTGGCTATGTCAGCAATTAATCGCCATTGACCCACAGCTCTGGAAAATGACGGAGTATATAGGTTTAATGGATGGGATAAAATTACGTTTTTCGGCTTTTTTTTTCTTTTACCACTTAGGATGGTGGCGAAGGTAACCAAAAGATAAAACGATTGTCTTTGTAAGTGTAGATACCGGCATGATGCCGTCTAGAAAAATTAGCTACGGACAAGGCCATTTCTCTCGACGTGCTCGGGTCCCGGTCTCGAACACGGTCCTGAAGACGTTATCTATTTTTTCTATCAGCAGCTAGTTGCTAATCCCGGTACCCCTCCTTCCTTTTCATGAGACGCTCTCTATCGGAAAAACGCAACAGATATCCTGTACTATTTTGGGACCACACAACAGAAATGCTTGTAGTAACAACAGGATTTTCTGTAGTATTGTGCAGTCTCCTGTCGTAACAATAGAGCCAGTTCAGTCCCAACAACAGACAACTTCACCACATTGCAAAAAATCTGTCCTAATGAAAGGACGACAAAAATTCTGTCTTATGTTGGGACGGGTTCTGTTGTGTTTTTCCACTGGGACAGCGGTACAGGGAAAGCGACGCGGTTTTCCTTTACAGCACTTTCGACTGACACTGAAGACACTTTCCGTACCTCTATAGGGTTTCTGTTGGAACCTGACAGATGTTTCGCGGCAGGTACCCACAACTGAAGGCAAGGAATATGTTAGATCCTAGAAATAGCATTTTGTAGCAAATATTTTTCCGTCCTGTAGGACCGTTTATTCTTTTTTCACATCCCACACTGGAGCTGTCGGGAACCTCATTAAATGACGTCGAATATTTTCTTGAGAATCTTGGATAGGCCATGGTACTGCGCCAATACACTAAAGTATGCCGTCGTCTAATATTATGAAAGGGGACGTGTGCTAGGTCAGCTGTCCCGTAATGCGGTTAAGGCCCCTATACTACGTTGCACAATCAAATATTTTGATCTGATTCGAACGCTCTACCACAAGCGTTTTGTAAAACCTCGAGTACAACTGGAAGTACAGCAGCTATGGTATAGTCGGATACAATTCAAGAACAAAGAGGCTTTTCTCCATCAAAGGACCTCCTTCCAGCCAATGGCTTCGGCGGATTCTCATGAGCCTGCTAGCATGAAAATGCACGGAATGGCAGAAGAAAAGGGATAGTCCCTTTCCTTCATAGTCGGGGATAGTCCCGTGCCTGCATTATCAAGCTTGCCGATTCATCAGAATCGGCCGGCGCATTGGCTGGATGGGGTTCCTTTGACGGGGAAAAGCCGCTTTGTTCTTGAATTGTGTCCGACTACAATGCATATGCGCTGGAGGGCGTCAATGCACTTTCATTAGCACTAGCACTAGCGGTAGCGCATTGGCGGATATGTCGACTTTTTCCACTCTTACGTGTTATTTTTCACTGTGCTAATTTGCCTTCTCTTGGCATAGCACAGCTGGATCGGTGACACTTTGGTTAGGCGCCCAAACTTCTGTTTAAATTATTCTGCTTGCAAACAGCTGGATGTTTATCTTTAAACCAGAACGCGTAAACGGCTTCATTAATCTCTTGTATCTTTGCTTGGGGCAATTTTTTTTTCAGCCTTGTCCTGTCCTGGTTGTACTTTCCTCCCCTACTATGGAAGAGCTACGGGTTATGCGCTCGGAACGTGCCTTTGTAATCCGCTAAGTACTTCCCTGCACAGAGATGAGCCTCTAAATTTGGAAGCGAGACTGCAGTGTGCATCCCCCCCCCCCCCCCCTCCCGGCCAAACGAACTCATCTCTCTAGCTGACGAACTGCTGCTTGATCCTCCGACTCTGTTGTCTCACTCATTATTTTATTTGTGATCAAATTGAAAGCGTAAAGTCCCATTATTTTCACTTTGATGTTTCGTTTCTCGTTCGCGATAAAACCGGGCCGGCTTTTCAGAACTCAATCCGATGATTTTAAACTTTGCTGCCGACGGAACGTGGAAAAAAAAGGACCTGAATGTGAAGAAATAAACCACAAACCAACAATATGTAACTAATAAAAAAAAGTGTGTGAGACATTGCTACAATGCTGAGACAAGCGTGAAAAAAATGGCGTCATTAACGAGGCATTGGCTCTGCTCCAAAATCCGCGCACGCGACTCTCTACACGATGTTTTGAAAAACAATACATTACTATCTGAGCCAATGGTGCAGAAACGTAGCTCGAAATAATTGGCAACGCGTTCAGAGGTTGAGAAACCTCTGCGCGTTTTCTCGATCCTAAGGATTATGAGCTTAACATAAGTTTTCATTCACTTCATTTTACCTTTGTAACAAGAAGCACAAAACTAAAGAAAATTCCGTTTGTACAAGCGCAAAAACTGAACGCAAGTTTTCTTGAATTGGTGTTTTTCAGTTGGAGCTGCATTTAACTGACTTGTTTCCCCTGACGGTTTTTCTTTTTTTTCCATCTGCGCCTCCAACATATAAGACGTACTGCGGTAGCAGCGCTAGCCAGGTTCATGTTAAGCACCTTCAGATGCAAATCACAACGCCAGTAAGGGGACGGTAACGACAGTTGGAGCCGATAAATCTAAAGCCAATGTTTGAAGAGATTTCTTGCACCAGACGACGAACGATGGCAATGGGTTACAAATCTAAATCTTCTGTGCAGGATCAGCGGAAAGTAAGGACAGAGTGTGGAATAGCTTTTGGAGGCAACATTAGAGTGGCTTATCTTCCCCTTGCTGTTTACCTTGCGCCTCCTAGATGGCGCCACCACCCTGCAAGCTCCAAAGAATTGCTTTTCTTTTTTTCGCGTTTCAGATAGAGCGTGCAGCAGGACTGAATCCCGTCGCCTAGTCACTCTTCCTTATAGTGAAATAAATTTTTTTCACCATAGCTAAGAGATGATCTCATTGATCAATGTTCACCTTCAGTCCATTACAGGAGCAGCAAACAGGTAACTGCTACAAAAGAGAACAAGGAGCTAAACACACGCGCTTCACTCAAAACTAAATGTATCGTTGAATCCCTGGCTTTATACAGACAGAAAAATAATACGCAACCCTGGGTGGGAATTCATTTCTGAACATAGCATTATGATAACTGAAATGAAAAAAAAAACTAAATCACAGAAAATGGAACGTTCTGAACCATGAACCATTCTCACCCAGTGGTATTGAACGAATTCGACTTTCAATTGGTTCCTGTTTTCGAATATTGCCGTTTTTCCTCGGGTTAGACAGAAGCCATCAGCCTCAAAATGTGCCGCGAGATTCCACGCTAATCATGGCTTCGTTAATTACATGCTTTCGAGGCTTTAGTTGCGTAGTTTTATATATATTCCTGCAGCGTCATGCTCAACGAGCATGTTCACAATATAAATGAAAATTTGCAGTAAGTGAATTGCAGGGAAAACCCACTCTCACGTTTTCCCTCAAGAGGATTAAATAATTTGCTTTTCGTGGCATTTATTCTTCAAAGGCAACTTATTGAAACTTTTGCTTTGCGTGTCTTGAAGAATTGTGCCTAAAAACGCGGCCAGGTAGCATGCAACGTCGACAGGTAGTTCATTTCTGTCAAACTCTAGGCATGGCGTAAGATTTTGGGGACAATAGGCGTCACGGCTCACGGATAACCTCCGCGCATGCGCAGTGTGTGCAGGGAGTAAACTGAGATCTGGGCTGCCCTACAAAATACCAGTGGAGGTACTGGCAAAAACATCGAATTCAATACTGCTTCACACAATGCGGCGCAGGATTCCCGTGGTCAGCAGAGCGATAGAGACACATTGTTAGGTTTTCTTTTGATGAGAGGCTGGGCTCTTATGCACGAGGAAACGCAGCACCTTTAACTTCATCGAGCAGCTATAGTTACCTCGTAATCACTGCAGGGCACTGACAACTTTTGTTTTAGTGGTAAGATTAAAAAGGCGGAACATTACTTCTGTGCGGCGACTACAGTAGCACGGCAAACAAAGCTGTTAATAGCAGCGGGTACACCTTGCCCACTGCCGCTGAAATGCTCGCAGCTCTGAGGGTCAAACAAGTTTTTTTAGCAAGCTGGATCTAGCTCAAGCTTATCAACAGCTTACGCTAGACGGCGAGTCGGCTGAGGTGCTCACAGTTATGAAATGAAATCTTTATTTGCCATCAAATACAGATGGGGGATTGTAGAAAAAAAGCTGTCCTTGGACAGCTTGACGGGCCCACAATCCCTTATTTTGGCAGAGTGGCGGCAACACATAACATATTCTTGATATGCAAACATATACATACATATTTAATATGATACAGACTTAGTACTCGTAAACTAGAACAACAGAAAACAAAAAGAACAGAAAACAACAGCGGAACTGAATTGTACCAATCCAAACGAAAGCAACAGCAAGGCTAGATAACATTACATAGAAACCAAATACATTAACACGACAAAATGACTGTTCAAGGTAAAACGGCTGCCGTTCAGAATTTCGGTGGTGCCGTGAGTGTTTCAACCAAATGAATTTCAGCAAAACTTGTTCGGATGGTTGGTGAGCCATGATTTCGGAAGATCATGTCCGTGTCGTCGTCCTTCTTTCTTGTCGGCCCTAACAAAGTGGTCTATAGACATTCTATAGACTTCTTATAGACACTACTGCCTTCCTATAGATCTTTCTTTTTGTCTATTCATAGTCTATAGACTATATATGTACTGCATGGCCATAAATCAATAGATTGTCTATAGACGGTCTTTAAGAATTGTATTGCCTATAAACTGTTTTTTAGGGCTTGTCGATAGAGAGTCTATAGACATTATAGGCAGAAGTCTATGGACAGCCTATAGTCTCTCTAAAGAAATTTTTGTAAGGGCGTTGCCCCTTTTTGCGCTGGTTCTTCTGAGATCATGTTTCAACGAGTCATAGAAACGCTGTTAGGAGGCATATGCATTCCCGGCGGGAAAGCTTATTTTGATGATATATTGATTTCTAGACGTAACGCAGAAGAGCACGCCGAGAGATCAGATACCGTGCTATCGCGTCTGCAAAGCGTACAGTTAAGACTAAATAAGGACAAGTGTGAATTCAAGCAGACAAGTTTTGAATTCTTGTGTCAGGATTGATGACATGGGACTACATCCGAGCCGAAGCAAGACGGACGCCATTCAGCAAGCGCCTGCGCCCACAAACAAGGAGGTGCAAGCCTTTTTGGGGTTGCTGAATTTTTACAGCAGATTCCTCAAGGGCAAGACTGAAGCGGAAGAACCACTGTATCGACTGCTCGACCATGACCACGAATGTAAGTGTGCAGTTGAGCACCAACGCGCGTTTGAAAGACTCAAAAAGTTGCTTAGTGATTAGCTCCGACTCTGTGCTTGTGCCGTATGCCGCCCAACATCATTTAATTGTGTGTTGCGACGCATCTCCTGTGGGGGTGAAGGCAGTGCTATCCCATCGTGTGGCTGATGGCCAGCACGGAAGCAACCACAGGTGCTAGTCCACACCAAGCCACCCAAGACCTGGTCGAGCCGCGAAGATTAACAGGCGATCGACGACCTGTCGCACTTTATGACATTTATGACTAACATTAACGAATCTTAGGAGAAAGGAGTGTTATGTACTTGTATCGCATGTGCTTACTGATGCTGCATTCCCATAAATATCGCTTATCAGCCGCCCAAGCAGTGGTCGGCAGATCCCGTGTTCATCACCCCATAAAAGGGCACTACATCATTAAACAACTGTTCTGCTCCACCCTGGCGTCCGACTGATACACAATAGCTTTTATAAGTTACAAAGAGTCAAGCAACGAAATACAGGTGTCCCTACCGACAGCTATTTTCGGATGAAAACTGCAGTGACGTCAAGGGATTCATTTGTCGCGGATCTCTGAGGCAAGGCTGCGCCAACATTCGCTTCTAAACTGTGTTCGTGGAGTTATTGGTCTAAACGTAAAGAGTCTGAATCGAGTGAATAGAAACTTTTGAAATACATTTTTTTTTCGGAATTGCGACTTTCTTGCCGAACAAAGATCCACATAGCCAGAAAGAGCCACAAAATCGCTTTTTCAACTATAAAACAGATTGGCTCTAGTTGTCCTCAGGGACCGTTGCATTTAGTTGAAGAACACCTATATAAAGGTAAGGCACCTTTAGCGTGCCCAGCAATCTAGCATCGAAACAAGCTCAAGTACACTGCTGAAGCGTTCGCACGAACATAGCGAAGCGGCGTTACCACGCAGTTAGCTCGGAAAGCTTGGCGATTTCTCACCACTTGCGCGTCGCAGGCCTGCTTAGCCTCGCGTTCCCCTAGGACCAAGCGAGAACTCGGAACGACGATTGCGAAATTTAGGCTCTCTACTCTGGTACGACAGGCTGTGGTGCAATGGAATAAACCCGCGGATGCATGCAACCACGAGATAACGCAAAGCCGGTACGTCGAGTCAGAGCAAACGGCACCGTGGCACCACAACGGAGTTGTAAAGCGAGCCCCGAAACTTTGGAATGAGTTAAGGTATGCAAGTACGTGGCACATGGTTTATGGGGGTTTAACGTCCCAAAGCGACTCATGCTATGAGGAACGCAATGGTGATGGGCTCCGAAAATTTCGACCACGTGGGGTTCTTTAACGAGCACTGAAATTGCACAGTACTCGGGCTAACATAGAATTTCGCCTCCATCGAAAATCGACCGCCATGGCCGGGATCGAACTCGCGTCTTTCGGGTCAACAGCTGAGCGCCATAACCACTCAACCACCGTTGCGGCTGAGCTGGTGTAGAGTATACATGATAACAGGTTCAGAAACAAATGAACTGGGGAAATTCTCGCATACTTTTTGCATAATTAAGAAGACTGATTAACCTGATCAGCAGCTGAGCGCCATGACCACAGAGCTACCGCGGCGGCCAAAGTATGCAAGTACAGTTAAATTGTAAAATCTGGTGGCGATTGAACTAAGCGCAAATGAAACAGTGTCGTGCGAAGCAGTTCTGCAGAAATTCTGTGCAGAGAAAGCTAAATATTAAACTTAGTTTCGACATCTCGCAATGGCCTGGTCTTTAAGAGACCCCACTGCGATACCCGGCTGTGGACAAGCCGGGTATCGCCAAAGTGCAAAATTGTCCCGCCAAAGTGCAGCGCCCTCTTGCACGAAGCCAGATAGTCTAGTTCCCAGTTTACCCGGCTTGGGACAAGCCGCTCTTTTGCTAAAAAAAATCACTGCACTCGTATCTGCATTCTGTTGTCTACACGTGCAATAAGGTTCTCTATCTTAGGCGATTATTATAACCGAAAAAAAAACCTTCGTAGAGCTAATTAAGCTTGCCCGTTTAGAGCTTTAATCCGCGATAGCTAATGCAGTTTTGGTTTAGCCATATAGCCCTGGATTTAGCCGTGGAATCCGAATTGTCAGCAGCAAGAGAAAACCTACGCCGTGCTCATGCGAATCAGCGAAAACCGATCTGTCCACCCAGCGTCTCTCTCTTCCTTCTCTACTTACCGTCTTCAGTATCGTTCTCTCCGCTTTGCCACCTGCCTCGGTGCAATTTAAATAAATTAAATTTAACAGTATTTTTTGCGCCAGAATAAATTATCTCACTTCGTATTTAAGCTCTTACAGCTCAAGCTGTTAACTTCACGATAGAATGCAGCGTTCTACGGTTGAACCAAACCTATAACAGCTTTCGTTTGTAAGAGGTGTTCACTGGCTATGTAGACAACATAGCGATACAAATGCGTGAGCAGAGTACCAGATCCTGCCCGTGCCCTCGACGCCACTATCCTTCCTCGCACAAAGTGGAGCTGAATTAGGGCACTCGACTACTGATCCGGAGTTCCCGGGTTCGAACCCGACCGCGGCGGCTGCGTTTTTATGGAGGAAAAACGCTAAGGCGCCCATGTGCTGTGCGATGTCAGTGCACGTTGAAGATAATTGATAATTGGTTTTTTTTGGAGAAAGGAAATGGCGCAGTATCTGTCTCATATATCGTTGGACACCTGAACCGCGCCGTAAGGGAAGGGATAAGGGAGGGAGTGAAAGAAGAAAGGAAGAATGAGGTGCCGTAGTGGAGGGCTCCGGAATAATTTCGACCACCTGGGGATCTTTAACGTGCACTGACATCGCACAGCACACGGGCGCCTTAGCGTTTTTCCTCCCCCAGGTGGTCGAAATTATTCCAGAGCCCTCCACTACGGCGTCTCCTTCTTCCTTTCTTCTTTCACTCCCTCCCTTATCCCTACCCTTACGGCGCGGTTCAGGTGTCCAACGATACATGAGACAGATACTGCGCCATTTCCTTTCTCTAAAAAACCAATTATTATTAAGTGGAGCTGAATAAAGCCGCAACGTTCCAGCAGTGCGGGAATCACTGTAGTCAAGAGCGCTGCAGAAAAATCCTCGCCGCCGAGTCACCAACGTTAAGAATCCGAACGCAGTGAGCAAGCCACGAAAAGGCTTCTGTGTCGAAAGCTGGGGAACGCCTCTTAACAACAGCGAAAAGTAAAATGTCAAGCACGTAAATGGCGGCAATAAAGAAGACGCGAATACAGGATAAAGGGGTTTTCCTTAAGCACGGAGTAAAGAAGGCGTTCCGTGTTCGCCAGTACCTCCGTACAGCTTGTCGACAATGTCCGAGCTGGCCGACCAAACACGTACACTCCAACCGATCGCTGAGCGCCGAAAGAGAGGCGGTAAGCTCGTTGCTTGTTTAATACTTTCGCGCCTGAATGGTTGTCGCGAGCAGGCGCCGGAACGGCGCGTTAGCGGAAGGAGAGACGGATCGATATCACCTTATTAATCATCGCCCTCAGATACAGCCCAAATGCGAATGGGGGGGGGGGGGGGGGTGAAAAAGCTTCGGAAGACAAGGCGCGGGAACAATGCGTCGGACAAAGGGAAGACACGCTGCTGCTTGTGACAGCGGAAGGGACGACAGCGGATGGGAAAACTTGGGTAGGCTGCAGTAGTACAGCGGTAGAGGAGAGACGTGCAGAGCTTGACCTGTCGCTAAGGTTCAGGTATCGCTTCATTTCTATCAAATCGTTTCTATAAGAGCGAATGCACAGATACGCTCACCAACACCGACCAGGAATCTTGTCACCGTACGTACGTACAGTCTTTGCCAAAAGTAAACAGGCTGCACGGTTTGCTTCTCAGTCGTATATTGAAGCTCTTATGCCGGCCTGCAAGCTCTGAGTCTCTATGTGCTAAGGAGAACGCTTCTCCTCATCTTCCAAGACCACTTTGATATGTACGGAAGCCGTAAGGGCTCTACTATACGAACGGGAAGCAAACCATGCAGCCTCGTTACTTTTGGCAAAGACTGTACATACTTTCGAACATGTGCTGTTGCGTAGCAACCCGAGTTACTACCCGAGCTTACCCGAGTTAGCCGGGTAACTTCTAGGTGATGTCAGGACGGCGCGAAAAGAACAAGGGCAAAAGAGGCACAAGAACACAACAGGACAGTTGTTCTTGTGTTTCTTTTGTCCTTGTCCTTTTCGCCCCGTCCTGACATCATTTAGGAGCTATGCACCAACTAGCCCAAACCAAAGTACTTCTTTACACGGGTAAGCTCGTGTAAATTCGGAGGAACGTCGCTGGTTGCTCGGGAAGAGAAACATTAGTCAGACAACCCCTACGGGTGGCTGTGACAGGAACAGCCACCTGCCAGTGCAGTAGCGCATCGCTTAACCGCTGCGCCACTGCGCTGGTAGCGGTATGTGGACTCAGCGCCATCTATGAATGTTAAGTAGAGAATAAGAAATTCGGCATATATGGGCATTAACCCACTAAATACATCGCGTCAAGCCCCCCAGGTGGAGCTTGTGTCCCCTCCAAACGAAGAATGAACACCTGCACTCGCACGTCTACTCGGTTCAAATGCGGCAAACCCCTGCCAATTTTCGGTACCACATTCTCTGAAAAGTTTTCAAGCCGTCATTTACACGACAGTGTGCAGATAGTCTGAAAGGGTTAAACTCCTACAGTAACTCTACGAACGCGTATAGAGGTCATTGTCAGGTTGCATTGCTCCAACTACAAAAGAACCGCTCACTATGTTTCAGATAATCACATGAAATTTCAGTCTAAATGTCAAATTGATAGCTGCACGAAAACATGCCCACATTTCTCTTTCTATGCATTCTCCACAAAAGTGCAATAAGAACATAAACTTAAAAGGAAAAACATAAAGCAGAAAACCCTCAGTGTATCCAGCGTGTCATTGCTTCACTGCTGACGACACAGAATTTCAATTTTGGGGTGGGCCTGTCATGTTAGCCATTTCAAAAACACGTCAGCGGCGCCACCTCGCTTCGAAAGGCCCCTTCTACTAACGCATAGCTTATGTTACTTTTTTTTTTCTTTGCATCTACTAACTCGCAGGCTCTGTCCTGTCTTCTGGCTTGGCCTTGGGATGCGTGTCTCCTATTTTCTTTCGTTTGCTGCCTTAGAGGTTTCAATTTTTGTCTCCTCTGCTTGCTTTGATGTTTTTGCACGTTGAATGCTATCGTCGTATTTAGTTCTAGACTGTACACTTTGCTGCGGCATCGCATACTCCTAAACGGAAACAAAACTAAAGCAGGTAGAATCGGTTGAACCATGCTGGAAGAAGAAGAGTTGGCAGCAAAAAGAGTGGTTTCTCTTGACGTTTCATGATACGAGTGTCAAGCCGACTTGGAACGGCCGGAAAATGTTGACTGGAACAAGAAAACGAAAAGATAGCTAGTCGTTCACATCAAGAACAAAATGTGAATAAACGCTCGAGTGTGATGTCGTGGGTTGGTGCAGTGGGAATAGGAGAAAGAGTCCGGAAAGAAAAGAAAAAAACAAGCGGGAACTATCTAGCTCTGGGTGAAAACTTTAACTATACCGTGTGACTGGAAATGGAGTACAAAAAAGAAGGAGAAAGACGGAGGAAGAGAGAGAGAGAGGTGACTTCAGCAGCGCAGCTAATCAGCCCGATATTGGCAATGTGCTGGCGAAGGCAGGCCCCAGAAAGGACCAGAGTTAAACCATCTATTAGCAATATTGGGGCGATTGCCTGTGGTGCTGGGGGAAGATACAGCCTTCGTCAAAAACATACAGCCCAACCTGTTTGCTTGTGGGCCATGCATGGTGTCTGATTTTTTTTATCGCCTATACTTTCCAACTTTTTAAAAGGTGAGAGCACCTCTTTTTCACACACCGTCGATGCTTGGGACCCCTGGGGGTGCTGAGAGGGCGCTACTAGAAAGTTCAAAAGCAAGACGTTCGGCGTGCGTATTTTCGAACGAGCCTGTACAGACCATGCATGATCTATGGCGTTTGTACACGCCAAACACGAATACGCCTACACGGGAGTAAAAAAGACGTAATCTGTGCTCCAGCGGACTACTGCCAATAATACTACCAATAATATATATATAGCCTTCATTGATTACGAGAAAGCATTTGACTCAGTGGAAACCTTAGCAGTCATGCAGGCATTGCGGAATCAGGGTGTAGAAGAGTCTTATGTGAAAATAATAGATGTCTATAACGATTGCACAGCTGCCTTCATAAAATCCTCCATAAAGACCTCCATAAAATTAGCAATAAAACCCCAGTAAAGAAGGGTATCAGGCAGGGTGACACGACCTCGCCAATGCTATTCACAGCCTTTTTACAGGAGTTATCCAGAGGACTTAATTGGGAACAGTTGGGGATAAGAGTTAATGAAGAATACCTAACCAATATGCGATTCGCTGATGACATTGCCGTGCTAAGTCGCTCAGGTGATGAACTCAAAGCATGATCAATGAGCTAGACAGGCAGAGTAGAACGGTGGATATAAGAATTAACACGCAGAAAACCAAAGCAAAGATCAACAGTCTAGCAAGAGAACAGCAGTGGAAGCTGTCGGAAAGGGTTCAGCTCAAGTTAAAGGCAACACAGCGAGCTATGGAAAGAAAAATTATAGCTGTAACGTTAAGAAACCGGAAGCGGGCAGAGTTGGTGAAAAAACAAACGTGGGTCAACGACATCGTAGTCAAAATCAAGAGAAATAAATGGGCTTAGGCAGGGCACGTAATGTGAAGGCAAGATAACCACTGGTCCTTAAGGCTAACGGAGTGGAAGTGGTAATAGAATACGTCTACTTAGGGCAGGCATAGTGACCGCTGATCCGGATCATGAGAGGGAATAACTAGAAGAATAAGAATGAGGTGCCGCGCATATGGAAGGTTCTCTGAGATTATGAATAGCAGTTTACCAATATCCCTCAAAAGAAATGTATACAACAGCTGTATCTTACCGATACCCACCTACAGGGCAGAAACGTGGAAGCTGTAGGAAAGGGTTCAGCTTAAGTTAAGGGCAACACAGCGAGCTATGGAAAGAAAAATCATAGGTGCAACGTTAAGAGGCCGGAATCGGGCAGGGTGGGTGAGGGAACAAACGCGGGTTAATGACATCCTAGTCAAAATCAAGAGCAATAAATGGGCTTGGGCAGGGCATGTAATGTGAAGGCAAGGTAACCGCCGGTGCTTAAGGGTAACGGAGTGGATTCCAAGAAAAGGTAAGCGTATACAGGGGGCGGCAGAATGTTAAGTGTACTTGAAGTACTTGCTGTTGGGCTAGTTGCTTCATCATAAGGTTGTATGGCGCAAGGGAACGAACACAGGAAGACACAGAGACAGAAAGAGCGCCTAGGCGCTCTTTCTGTCTCTGTGTTTTTCTGTGCTCTTTGACTTGCGCCATACAACTTTATGAAGAATGTTATGTGGGCAGATGAGATTAGAAAGTTTGCGAGGATAGGGTGGCTGTAGCTGGCAAATTACAGGGTTAATTGGAGAGACATGGGAGAGGCCTTTGCCCTGCAGTGGGTGTAGTAAGGCTGGAGACGATGATGATTGTGCCCAAGCCAAGGGCTAGATTTCTATCACCATTTTCACATTGATCTCTTTTTTTTGCAGATCCTTTCGGTCTTTACCAGATCGTCCTACTCTATTCTTATCTGTCATTCTTTCCTGTTTGGGAAACCGCACTGTATCCAACACCAGGGCTGCTGCGGCATAAGCATTTCATTCTATGTTTTAATTTGCCGTGCTTCGCCCTTTACCGTGTGGACGCCGCGCCCCCGTTATCACTTGGCTTGAGCCAAGACATGATCGCGAGGCGTGACACTGCATCAGCGAATGATAAAGGGGAAAAGAAAATGCGAAATTAGAATGTGATCGGGATAGAGTTTTATATCATACCGGCCGTTGGCATGCCAGCAGTTTCACGTTTCCATTTTGTTGCATGCAACAGTGGGTCTCCCAAGTGATCAACAAATTTTTGACATTTTCAGTAATCGATCAAGTCAATTATTTTCAGGTCAATTATTCTCATGTTCTTCACAGCAATGACGTTAATTTCGACTGCGCCCATTTATTCCACGCCAATTACTCCGAGTCATGCCGCTCCGCCGAGTATAGGCAGCCCCGCAGTCTTTCAGTTACTTGCAGCATGCCTGTTTTACGTCGTCTTGCCGTCACTTTATAGTTTTGTTTTGCTCCACAGCAACCACAACACGGCCCAATTGCGAACTCTTGCAATACTGCGAAGCAGAGACGTAGCATCGGCGTGTCTGTATTGGGACTCGTAAACGTGTTTTTACGACGAAGCCCTATTGGCTACGCCGCGCTGTACTCTCTTCCTTGTGACGACCCTCTAAATTAGAAGGCTCTATAAGATGAAGGTAGT
Source organism: Amblyomma americanum (assembly GCF_052857255.1). Classification (NCBI taxonomy): domain Eukaryota; kingdom Metazoa; phylum Arthropoda; class Arachnida; order Ixodida; family Ixodidae; genus Amblyomma; species Amblyomma americanum. The sequence continues at coordinate 28,943,045 of NC_135507.1, read as the reverse complement.
GGCGGTAGTTTCATAGTTTTATACTACCTCGGCAGCCTCAAGAAGGCGAAGAGATATTTGATCACGATCCGCATTTTCTCTTTAATTCTTCAGTTTCTTTTTCCATTGGAACACGAGCTGTAATTTCGGGAACATCCTGTATCGCTTGAAATTGAATGCACAACGCTGTTGGCTAAGTGGCTACGAGGTGACCAAGACCAGAACTGACGAAGTGCCTTGGGAGTAACAACGCTTCATGATGGAACAGTTACCCGCCCACTGGCCAATTGAGCCAACGGGTAAACACAAAGCCGGTATGGCGCCCAACAACACGCAACCCAATGGTCGGCCAGCTATCGGCACGACGAAAAACAGCTCTACTTCGGATTCTACAACGGCCGAATCAAGGCGCGAAATAATCCACGAAGGAAAACAGAGCGAGATAAAGAGAGAGACAGAGCGAAATTGCGCTTCGATGCGAAGCTAATAAAAGTCGAGTCACGAACAGAAAATCAATAGGAAGCAAGAGGATGACCTCTGCAACTCGTTGGTGTGTGTGTGTGTGTGAGAGAGAGAGTGCGTGTGTGCAAGTCGCCTCTTTGAAATGGTACCGGTAGTCTCGCTTTGTATAACCCTTATGTCACTTTTGGTAGCCTCGAGGACAGCTGCCCGCCCGGAGGGCTTCGAAGAGGTCTCGCAGGGTAGACACGTTTGCGTCACCAATGTCACCCCCCCTCCCACCCCACCCCGCCCCACCTTTCATTTATTTCCAGTGTTTCGGCCTCCCTGCAAAACTTCAAACTCTTTTTTCAGTTCTCCTTCCTTTACACACTCTGGGAACATTGTTTGTCGATGTCATCAGAAGTCTGCGCGAGCTTTAAAACGTTGCCGGAGGTCTGTTGCAAAGCAGTTTGCTTGTCCCGTGCGATGACGCATCCTGTTCTGTGCCGAAGAAGCTCTCCGCTTTCGTCGTTCTAAGCACGGTTGGGCATGCGTAAGAGCCCGGTATGGCGTTTATGTTTGCCTTTCCCTGTACTGTCTCTATGACCTGCAGGTTCATCTTTAATATGCGTGCGCGTGTGGTGAGTTTCGACACCATGGTCTCCAGTACCAGGCGTTAAAAACCTATGCATTATGGGAGAATAGCCTGCCTGGATGGGATGAAACTCACAACGAAAGGGGCCAATCCAAATTCTATTTCAGGCCAACCTCGGCTCCTCTCTCAGGGGCTGTTTGACGATGGTCAGCACGGTGTCCATTCTTAAAGGGTAGAAAGAAGGGGTAGCATAGGGAAGGAGAAGGGATATACGAAGGGCGGTGACGTTTCGGCACTGTTTGCTCTTCGGCATTGTTGTCACGTGATAGGGAGGATAAAAGATGAAAGGGATGCGAGATACGGCGGCAGCAGTTTGTCGTCCAATTTATTAGAGCTGAATCTCAATATTAAAACTTACATTTCTAACCATTAGGGAAGGCGGTGGCGGCCCCCGCCCCCCTCAATGAGAAATGTTGCTAATGTAAAATTATGAAAAATCATGAACAGCTCTGTGTTTACGACGGAGATGCTGCAAAAAATCTTTTAAACGCTTCTCCGTGCCCCTTGTTGCATAATAGCCGTTCAGCCAACTTTTTCTTTGCCCACGTGCGGGTCACTGTACTTGTGCAGTAATTTAAATCTTTACCGCACTTGCAATCGTTGTAGAAAGAATTCAATGACGGCATATTCTTCTTCTCCTTAGTAAGCATGGCACATACCCACGCAGGGGGATTGGCCATGGTTCAGTAAATAATCCCAATGAGGTATTTGCGCGGGGGAAAATAGGCAGGGAAAAACAGCATATTTTTATTCCACATCGTTGTCTTCATCAACACTACCGTAGACTTAATACCGTCGGCAGACGACTCAACAAAGCTAAACCATGAGCCAAACAAAATAAACGCATGCTTTCGCACGTCTACTCTATTTAACTACTTTAAAACCCTACCACTTTTTAAAAATTATGAAGTCCTCTTTCCACCTTTCTCTCCCGAAATGGCACCCCAACAAAAAGTAGCATGTCAGCACTGTTTCAATGCCGTATAATTATCTTTCTTTCACTAAATAACTTCTATTTCCCTCTATCTCATTTAATAATTTTCATAATTATTTACATATCTCAAACAGCCGACGAAAATTGTATACTGCTCACAAGTCACGACTACGAATTGCAAAAACGGCGCAAATATTGTGCAATGGCGCTAAGAAATATGTAAAAGTGTTACAATCCGCGCTCAAGTTATGAACTGATTATAAGTAAGAAATTGAGTACTCCTCATTTCTTCCTACTCAATACGAAATCGCAATGCTTTTGTATTGGTTAGGAAAAAATCTGAAGCGCGTGCGTACGAGAAAATGGTTTTCTGAATTTTTTACTGAGACGCAGTTCCGGACACTTGTGTAAAATTTAAATGGGTGTCACATGAGCCGAAAGGCTTCTTTTGCCAACATTTTCTCGCAAAACATCGACGCCCCATGAAAAGCTGTAAATTTTCTCGAAGAAATCGGGAAGGTTCGAGCGCAGACACTGATGCGCCTCACGTGGAATCACCCCTGCCGAACACGCATGTATTGCTCACAGACGCACTGAAAAGTGCCGCCGCGGAGACTCAGTGCCTATGGCGCTCTGCTGTTGACCCGAAAGACGCAAATTCGATCCCGGCCGCGGCGGTCGAATTTCGAAGGAGGCAAAATTCTAGAGGCCCGTGTACTGCGCCATGTCAGTGCACGTTAAAGAACACCAGGTGGTCGAAATTTCCGGAGACCTTCACTACGGCGTCCCTCATAGCCCGAGTCGCCTTGGGACGTTAAACCACCATCAAACAACTAGCACTGAAACGAAGTACTGTTGCGAACAAGAAAGTGAGAATAAAGAAGACGTATTCCGATAAAACCAACCGGGAAACGAAAGTAGAAAACAAAACGAGTCGTTTCATCCATCGGACCATTGGCTGGCTCGTTGAGTAATCGATAGCTGAGCCCCGTTAAGTGACGGGGCTCTTGGCGGCTTAGTCGACGCGACAAGATCGAAATCGCCTTTAGGTGGTTCTTCGATAGGATTTCTGTGACCGCTCCTGGAAAGAGAAACAGGTCCAACGTGAAAAACGAAACAATGTGCACGAATAGAAAAGTTTAAAACGACTTGTACATTTACCACGTGAGCGCTCTGTAGGGGCACGCCTGTGGAGGACTTCTTTTGCGCCCTTTCATGGCGTCAGGAGTGATCCTTCGCGAAGGCACTCGTTCTTGAGTTCACTGGAATATTCTTGAAATGTTTCTTTTAAAATACTTATAATTATAATTGTTTTTTGGGGGGAAGGAGATGACGCAGAATCTGTCGCACATATCGTTGGACACCTGAACCGCGCCGTAAGGGAAGGGATAAAGGAAGGAGTGAGAGAAGAAAGGAAGAAGGAGGTGCCGTAGTGGAGGGCTCCGGAATAATTTCGACCACCTGGGGATATTTAACGTGCACAGACATCGCACAGCACATGGGCGCGTTAGCGTTTTTCCTCTTTTAAATTACTTTAAAGTCGTTAATACTTTAAAATACTTTTAAGTACTCCCCTGAATTTTTTATCCCAATGCTGCTTTGTCCGGTGCGGTTAAAAACGACTTTAAAGTACTTTAAAATATTGGGATAGCAGTATTGGGATAACAAATTCAGGGGAGCACTTAAATCACCTTACGTGCATCAAGGCGAAAGCCTTTAGCTCTCTGGAACGCTCCTCATACGTGTTTAATCAATCAATTATTAATAATTATTACCTATATAAGTAATTGTTAATTGTTGTCATTTAAGTATCATAAAATATTTTAATTATAATTACGATATCAGTAACTGCCTGACATTAATTGATGATCAATTGATTGTGTCAATTATTGATGACTATTGATCACCTTGGATGACACTCGGTTTGATTGAAAGGTTGAGCGGACACTTCTTGCACACGTTTCCTGGGGACAGGTCTTGCGCGTACTGGTGAGGCAAGAAACGAATAAAATCCGGTCGAATCATTTTTTCCTTTCTCTCTTTAGCTGCATCCGTTCTGCTCGGCAACATGGTAGTGGCTGCCCGACATTTTAAACTGCCAACTATTAGCGTTCGCTTACTACATTTTCATCTATTGAACACTGGCTTGAAAGGGCACTCGCGTTGTCAAGACTAACTTTGTGCTCCCAGTCAAGGTAGTTGTGTCGCGCAGCTGATCGCACGAATTTGTCTGTTTGCTTAAAAGCACAGCGTTGTAATTTGGTAGCTCTCCGAACTGACCTCTGACTACAGGTTTTTCTCACGCTCTAACGCGTTGTCTTCCATTAGCAAAACCATTAAGCACAACTAGCTCCGCCTTGGTTCAGTGCTACAACGTCCTGCGAGCGAAACACTGCTTATAACCATTGTTTCGGGCTTGGTAATAGTTAGGGCAGGCGAGGTGGCAACGGTCGTCGAGTGCTCTCTAATTAACGCCGCGCCGTTACGCTCACACCTCGCCCACTACCTTTAAACGATTACTTGTTCTTTATGCTAGATGCACAGCGTTCTAGTTTCAGTTCTAACGTCATCGCGACGCACTTAATGAACTGCTCAGTAGGGCACGTGCGATCTAAAGCGAAGCTTGGGGGCAGAAGAGTGCAAAATGGTGAAGCAAAAAGAAATTAAAAAGAACTGGATAGTTTTTCAACTCTAACGATGAATAAAACAAATCTGCAAACTGGGCATTCCAGGAAGTTCCTTGTCTCAGTTCGCGAAGGACGCATGAAAATCGCGATCACGAAGAATAATTACGAAAGAGACAATAAACAGATAAATAAGATTATAAATAACATAAATAAGCAAGCATAAGTCTGCAGTAGGACGTTGGCTGGACAAAGTTGCTAGGCGGAGTTTCAAGCGTAGGTCGTTAGTTGGACTTAATGCGAATAGATGACCACGCGAGGGTCCTTAGCACGCATAGAGGGAATAATTAATTACAGGCCACTGCGATGGTGCTACTGGTTCGGGCACCATGGTGCGTAGGTTTATAGACACAAAAGGAAGAAACAAAGAACCAGAAGATGAAATTTAAAGGTTGAGAACCGGGACCCCACGGCAGTTTTAGCGGGGCCTACTTGAAAGAAATTGACACAGCTCGAATGACAGTAGTCGGCAGTAGATGGTGTCGTGTACTGCACCACGAGTGGTGTATTTGGCGTTACGCTGCCAGACCCACACTTCAACCCCAGTAGCTCTCCCAGTGTACCACTTCTACAGCCCATGGCATAAGCGTAGCTTCATTCCGGTGGGCCGGAAAATACGGTGAGATAAGGAGAAAATCGCGCTAGTTGCTGCCGGCAAACAACCTGCGACACTATAAATAGCGCGAAAAAACAGCACGGACAGCGAGAATGAACCGACAGGACACATTTGATGTCAACAGCGCTGTGTCCTGTCGGATCCTTCTCGCTGTCTGTTTGTTTCCTTGTTTTAGCGCAAGTTACTGTGTAGGAGGAAAATATCAAACCAATTCTCGATTTACCTTCACGAAGCAGCCAAAGAACGTCAGCACGATACACCGTCGTCAGAATACTGAGCCCAATTCACATTGAGGTTTCAATGTGGAGTGCTCGTGAAATGCTTTACTCGGGGCGCCACTGTATTGCTTTAGTACAGCTTACACAGTAAAGCCTCACTCCGAATTCCATCCTTCATTGTGGTTCACCAAACATGCTCTGCCTTCTGGAGAAGATATGCGAGCTGTAGCAGCCGCAAGCCCGTTCTCCAAAAGTGCTGATGTTATAGCACCGGCATAGGTAGGTTCTCGCCACGCCTTATATCATAGCTTACGTCAGTATTTGCAAGCTGTACAGCCTAGGTTTGCGAGGCCCTCACGTCGAGTGACTACCCCTTGGGACGCTGCCAGAATATCAAGTGACCGTCCTCAAAAGAAGCAGGGCGCGTGACTGGGCATTCGCCAGACCTCAGCCGCTTCCTGTTCGGTGAGGACCTAGGGAGATTAGGCAGCAGTAAACGCTTGCCTCGAGCCCCGCTGACATCGTAACCGGGCGCAGGGGGGCGCTGCAGATGCGGTGTGTTTATATACGAGGTGCGTCAGCCCATCACAGCCTCGAAACCCTCCGGGGTCGACCTCTACGGAGTACGTGTCTCGGGAGATGGAGGCATGCGGTTACGGGGTGAGGCCGTCGACCGCGCCCCACCTGTGGCGGGCCGCCTCTTTCTCGCCTCAGGGGTTAGCCTTGCTCATGCCTCATCTAGATACCTTCACGCTCTAACTACGTTGCTTTTGTTATTAAAGCGCTGCTGACGTATCCATACCAATTCACATGTAGATAACTATTTCAACTTGTTAGCTGTGGGGTGTAACGATTCGAAGAGACACATGGATGTGAGGGGAGTCGCAGTGGGTGGCCCCGGTTTAATATAGGCCTCCTAGGGTTCTTTACTGTGCGCAGACGTCGGACAGCACCCGGATGCTTTCTTGTTTTGCCTGCATCGAAATACAGCAGCCGCGGCTGGGTTCGAACTTGCGACCTTAGGATAAGCAGCCAAATGACAAAGTCAGTGAGACACTGCGTTGGGTTATAGTTAATGATTGACTTCAAGTAAATATCGGGTTGGTGTCAACTGCCACCCAGCTAATAAGCACTACATGTCCTAAGACGTCTGCTTCGGATCTATAATGTTAGCTTCCTTCTGACGTCAGGGAGGATGCAAATATTTTGAGAGGTTTGTGCGCAATTTGCAGAGCCGCCCGTCTGCGCCCAAATGGGTGGTAGAGAGCAATTAGTATTACTTTTACGCGTTCAGTTTTGCAATAGTACTGCACCCTTGAATGACCTAGCATGTAGGCACAGATACGACAAGGGGATATAGAATGCAATACAACGTAGTATAACTACTATGAAAAACTGACAAGTGTTCGCGCTCTGCTGCTTATATGATGAACTAAGTGAAAGTTGTTGCTGGTTTCTCGTGTTTCTGGGGAAGCGCAGCAGCTATGACAATTTCCATGGAAACAGATGAGCACACGGTCGATGCGAGGCAACGCCAGAATGTGCTCTGTATGAACCGCTGTTGTTTTAATATGGATGTTGTGTTAATTTGGCACGAAAACATCGTGCTGTAAAAAAACTTAGCTGCGGTTTAAAGTTTGGTTAATCCTGGTGAGAAGCAGAACCTGTCGAAGTTGAAGAAACCTCCGACTCTGCGTCACTGGTCAGACGGGACGCTTCGAGATCACATGGCTGAATCAGGAGATAAAGTTAAAAGGTTACGTGGCCTCTCGGCCAATCATCAATTTTGTCTCCACCTGCCACGGTGGGCAGATTGCGATTACGCACTAGATCACATGACCTGCCACGTGACAGCACGTGACACTGTCACGTGGCTGTACTGACGCTGCCCTGTTGAAAACCTAGCGTAGTGTAGCTTTCGCTTAAAAAAAAATCTATCTTATTTGCGCACCTCCGCGTTCAGTTGAACGTCCTTCACTGCCAATGACCCCAAATGGAGTTGTTTTTTTCCAGAAAAGAAAAATATCGCGTTCCTAAGGATGCTGCGACACGTGGATGATTAAATGGATAGATATAGCGCTGGCATGAACTGCACGACCGACAAAATACTCCTGATGCTGATCTACGAGAGAGAAAGAAAACACGTCGACCGAAACAATACGTGACGTGGAAGCAGCGGTATATTCGACGCGACTAGAGTCGGTGAGACGAAACGCGTAACTGCACGAACACCGCAAAAGTCGAGAGAGAAATGGGGCATGCGAAAAGGAGTAGAAATGGTGCACTGTAGGGTGTTTTTTTTTTTGCTTATATTGCCAACGTTAGAAAAATAGAGCAACACTGGAATCGATTCAGAATAACCCATAAATACAATTATGAAAAACAAACTAAGCAATGAGGAGCGTTTTTCATCTATAAACTATAACGAATGAGATATAGGCGCACATCGGATACATGCTACATGATCGTGTGGGCTGTAGCGGGCTCCGGAGCGTGACCTCGATGCCGAGCTGTGCTCTGCTCGAGGTCACTGCATTTCGTTATTTCTCGGAGCTCACAGGCATCGTTCGTTCGCCCTTCTGTTCGGTACCAAGCTTTTGGAAGGGACGTGGGCAGATCGGTTACGACGGCTGCGCGCTGCCATGTCCAACTCGACCCGCTGTGCCGGCTCGCGTCTGATCTACCGGCTCTGACCTGGTGGTGGTGGTATTAAAATTGTTTATTAAAATAATAGTAAAAACGAAGGCAAAGATTTCTGCTAGCCCCGGCATCTGCCATCGATACTGAAACACCTGAGCTGGGGCAGCGGAATTAAAGGACAGCAGGCAGAATGGAGAAATGAAATAAAAGAGGTGAGGGGACAGGAAGAGAGGATAAGGGGAGAAGTAATATGTACAAACTATTTACACAATAAGAAATGTGTCCACGTTGTGCGCGTGATTAGTTCATTTTAGAGGAATTCAATCACACACGCGCACAGCACTGTGTTGGCTACAACTGGAGCGGGGCGTCCAGTTGTTAATCGCTCAAAGTAGAACTCGCGGAGCGATCGGTCACTGCGTGTAACTACCTGACGGAGAACAGACGGGACGTCAAGCCGGTGTGTTCGAGGAATGCACAGAGGCTCACCAAGGTTCGCTCACGAGTGCGCGCACTGCCCTGCGGCCACAATAGCGTCTTGATGGAGCCTGGTTGTATGCCTCGCGCCATATAGGCCGCGAGCATATCGCGACGAGCATCGGCGAACGCGGCACAGTGAAGGAGCAGGTGTTCTAGTGTTCTAGTGAAGGAGCAGGTGTTCTCTGACCGGTCCGACCAACTTTCCATCCCTTTCCGGCTACGGTTCTTGATCGTTCCTCGTTGTTGAACCGCTTTAGTTGCTTATTCAGTACGTTCTGTAGTGAAAGCAATGTTCCCACGATTGGCATTGCCGGAAGGTGCCTTGGCTTTGCTTGATGAACGGACCTGATTCCGGCAACACCTTGATCATCCCGAAGAGTCGTCGGTCTTCACAACCATTCTAACAGGTTGCTACACCGGGCGAGAGAATCCATCAAGATCGACAAAAAAGTTCCAATCGCCTAACCAGCCCTATGGAAGCCGAACGCGATAGCGTCACAAGTTACTAGAAGCGCCATTACACTAACCACGCCTCCGGCTTGGAGCCTCTTTTTGCACAAACGGACAGCTGTGCGCGTGTGTTTTAATTCCTCTAAAATGATGTAATCACGCGCACAACCTGGACACATTTCTTATTGTGTAAATAGTTTGTAAATATTACTTCTCCCCCTATCCTCTCTTCCTGTCCCCTCACCTCTTTCATTTTATTTCTCTATTCTGCCTGCTATCCTTTATTTCCGCTGACCCAGCTCAGGTGCTTCGGTACCGATGCCAGATGCAGGGGCTAGCAAAAGTGTTTTCCTTCCTTTTTACTATTATTTGAATAAAAAAAAAACACTACCACCACCACCACCACAAACGGACTGCTGACACGAAAGAGAAGCGCTCCTTCGCCCCGCTCCTCTACCGCCACTACCACTTCACGCACCCTGCCACGTGATTTGACGCGCCAACCACACAGCAGGGGAAGCTTTTCAGAGGCTCTGATTGCTGCGGAGCTGGCAGCGCGCCAACTCCTCAGCGATCAACGACCTTGATATCTGGTGAGCAGCGCTTTCCTCTCACTGGCTGATTGTGGTGCGACGTCAAAACCTGTGCTAACCTCGGCAGACGTAGCCACTGAGCTACAGCGGTGGGTCAGAACATCTAAGCGGGCAATTTTAAGGCGACAGCGTTAGAGCGAACTTGGTCGCAGCCCGTGCCATATCTGGGCAGTGGCGCACTGCTTAATCACTGCGCCAGAAGCGGTACAAGGAGGCTCCCAGCAATCTCTGAATGTCAAGCACGACCGATTCCGCATATATGGGCCTCGACCCATTAACGCCATCGCGTCGTATTCTTAAGGCGGAGCTTAAGTCCGATTTCACCAATCTTTTGTCTGAAGCCTTCTTCACTTTGAAAACCGAACCTCCAACCGAAACAGGCCCCGCCGCGGTGGCTCAGTGGTTAGGGCGCTCGACTACTGATCCGGAGTTCCCGGGTTCGAACCCGACCGCAGCGGCTGCGTTTTTATGGAGGAAAAACGCTAAGGCGCCCGTGTGTTGTGCGATGTCAGTGCACGTTAAAGATCCCCAGGTGGTCGAAATTATTCCGGAGCCCTCCACTACGGCACCTATTCTTCCTTTCTTCTTTCACTCCCTCCTTTATCCCTTCCCTTACGGCGCGGTTCAGGTGTCCAACAATATATGAGACAGATACTGCGCCATTTCCTTTCCCCCCCAAGAAAACCAATTATTAATTATTAACCGAAACAGAAGAGAAAAACTGAAGTTCTAGTGCACTTAATTAACACTTGGCCTAACCATGACAAATCATCCACAATTTTTTGCATATGTCTGCTGTATACACTTCCGTGCCAGAATAAAGACAATCAGAACTAGGCGTGACGGAGGTCAGGAGGGAAGACTATGATGGGTCGCCATTCGTTGTTTTGTGTTTTGCGGCCTATGGTTGTCTTTACCTAGTGTACAAAAAGGAAAGGAAGTATTTGCACTCGTTACTAAAATAACCCAATAGCACCAAGCTGGGCCCTCTCGCGTGGTTAGGACGCTATAGCGAAGACTTCGCTCCATAATGGCATACTAGAGATGTTACGTGGGATGCTGTGCTTTACTTCTCTCTAGCTTTTTATTGCAAAATGACTACTTTACGAGGTCAGACCGGCTCACCGAGTTTGTGTGAAGCTTGGCATTGAGGAAAACCTTGGCCAAACAATATATAAATAAATAAATAATACCGCCGCCGTGGTGGCTGAGTGGTTACAGCGTTCGGCTGCTGGCCCGAAAGACGCGGGCTCGATCCCGGCCGCGGCGGTCGAATTTCGATGGAGGCGAAATTCTAGAGGCCCGTGTACTGTGCGATGTCAGCGCACGTTAAAGAACCCCAGGTGGTCGAAATTCCCGGAGGCCTTCACTACGGCGTCCCTCATAGCCTGAGTCGCTTTGGGACGTTAAACCCCTATAAACTATAAACCAATAAATAATGCCACGGCTGGGATTCGAGCCTGAGGTGGCGTGTACAGATCAGCTTCGCTGGCCACTGCACGAGAGCACCAGGCCTCGTGTTAAACCGCAAAACACACTCGCACTGTGCATTGCATACCGTCGTCTTCAACTAATACAACTATCGAGCTAGTATCGTCGCCAAACGTGCCGACGACCCAAGCAAAGCAAAACCATGAGCAAACCAGGCTAAGCACATGCTTTCCCGCGTCTACTATATACGTTTAACTACGTTATAACCCTACCACTTCTGGTTCCGACTCTCCTAACGCTTTCTGGCTTCCTACCTCAAGCAGTGCGTCTTGCTACGTTACTGGCTGGCTCTATTTTTGGAATACGAGAGGCAATGCAAACATTCATTTGATTCTCCTTTCAAACTGTTCTCTGCCGTCAGTCGCTTGTCGAGTTTCGTTTATTTATCCTAGCTCAGTCTTAGTTTTGAAGAGCCTTTCCTACGGTTCGTTACCTCAGCTGTGCTTGTTTTGAGGAGCCAAACGTCGACAGCCCTATTGATGCGATGGAAACTTCACATGGAGCGCTGTCTGTTTTTCGATGTTCCTTCCCAGCTTTCCTGCCTCGTTTGTTGTACTTGTTGTACTTGTTGTTGTTGTACTTGTTGTACTTGTTGTTGTTGTACTTGTTGTTGTTGTTGTTGTACTTGTTGTTGTTGTTGTACTTGTTGTTGTTGTCGTTGTACTTGTTGTTGTTGTCGTTGTACTTGTTGTTGTTGTCGTTGTCGTTGTTGTTGTTGTACTTGTTGTTGTTGTTGTTGTTGTTGTTGTTGTTGTTGTTGTTGTTGTTGTTGTTGTTGTTGTTGTTGTTGTTGTTGTTGTTGTTGTTGTTGTTGTTGTTGTTGTTGTTGTTGTTGTTGTACTTGTTGTTGTTGTTGTTGTTGTTGTTGTTGTTGGTCACCTCGCCTGCGTTGATGCGTGCTTTATCTTCTTGCATTATACCTTCCTCCGCAAGATCTGTTTCAAGATGTAACGGGCCAGCGCAAGACAGTCTATGTTACTTGGGTTTCGTAGTTTGTTGCTGTTTGTAGTTCGTTGCCCTTTGTTTCAATTTCCGTACGACCAGAAATTTTGACAAGACTTATGGCCGGAATCTCTTCTAGGTTTACGGTTTTTAAGAAAGTGATAAGACATGAAGTTGCTACGCGTGCCAGTGACTTAACGTAGCAGGATTTAAACCAGTGCTCAACGACAAAGGAGTAACTGGTTCGAAATATATGTGGGCGCAGCCGAATGCGAACACGCGACGTGCTTTTTTTTTTGCACAGATTAAACACTGAAATGAGGGAATATGCGATTAATTTTATCAGATAAAGGCAGACTTCTACATATTACACAAAAACACTTTAGAACAGGCTATCTAGTAATTATGCACAGAAATCTGCTCGGAAGAGGTACCCGCCTTAGCTGAACTCACCTGGCTCAAGCAACCATTCTAATTGTCGCTAGCCAGCATAGGATTTATATGCGACATGTACGCGCATTAAAATGATATAGCTAGTATAAGAGAAGGAAGAAGAAAGAAAAAAGAAAGAACGACGAGGTTCAGCTCTGCTGTTGAGATAACGCGTTCGGCGCAATTTATAGTGTTCCAATAAGCATTGTTCCTCGGTGGGTTTATGTGAAATCCAGTAAGCGCTAACTCACCATAAACATTATATATATGCTTGGATAGTGGACAGGAACTTGCTGAAACACATAACGTAGGAGTAGTGACGTTTCGACTGGGAACCAGTCTCATCTACCTATGTTGTTTTTCAGCGTGTGCTTCTAAGTGTACACCTTGAGATGTTCATAGTGCCTTCCGTTTATATATATATATATATATATATATATATATATATATATATATATATATATATATATATATATATATATATATATATATATATATATATATATATATATATATATATATATATATATATATATATATATAGCAGACAAGGCAAATGAAGTGAGGGGCTCGTTTGACAAACACATTAAGGAAGACAACAGTCACGGAACCAAAGTGCATAGGGGAATGTTTCTATTTTTTTAATATCTTGTGCCAATCGATTAGTGTGTGTGTGTGTGTGTGTGTGTGTGTGTGTGTGTGTGTGTGTGTGTGTGTGTGTGTGTGTGTGTGTGTGTGTGTGTGTGTGTGTGTGTGTGTGTGTGTGTGTGTGTGTGTGTGTGTGTGTGTGTGTGTGTGTGTGTGTGTGTGTGTGTGTGTGTGTGTGTGTGTGTGTGTGTGTGTGTGTGTGTGTGTGTGTGTGTGTGTGTGTGTGTGTGTGTGTGTGTGTGTGTGTGTGTGTGTGTGTGTGTGTGTGTGTGTGTGTGTGTGTGTGTGTGTGTGTGTGTGTGTGTGTGTGTGTGTGTGTGTGTGTGTGTGTGTGTGTGTGTGTGTGTGTGTGTGTGTGTGTGTGTGTGTGTGTGTGTGTGTGTGTGTGTGTGTGTGTGTGTGTGTGTGTGTGTGTGTGTGTGTGTGTGTGTGTGTGTGTGTGTGTGTGCGTGCGTGCGTGTGCGTGCGTGCGTGCGTGTGTGTGTGAGAGAGAGAGAGAGAGAAGGAAGCAGTCACCCACCAAATATATATATATATATATATATATATATATATATATATATATATATATATATATATATATATATATCAAAATGATTTTAGAATGGTTTTGGAATGATTTTAAAAGTAAAATGGTAATCCGACTTTCTGGATTGTATTGAACCTTGCTCCCGGCATCACAGTGCAAAAACAAGTATTTAAAAACCTATTTCCTTATTTCCTTTATTTCCGCTGCCCCAGCACAGGTGCTTCAGTATCGATGGCAGATGCCGCGGCTAGCAAAAATCCTTTCCTTTTTTACTATTATTTTTAATAAAACCACTACCACCACCACCTCAGACAATGTATTTCTCACTTCGAAGTGATTTTCTGCAATTTTTACCCTGCGCAAGCCAACGCTTCATGAATCATATATGCATACATGCTCTGCTTTAATTGCATGCTGTCCGGCACGTGCCCCGTGTGCGGACAGTGTGACCGCGAAATGAAAGCGCGCCAAAAACTGGTTTTTCCCGCGCCGCCAGCGGCGAGCTTTGAGCAAGCAAGCGCGCTCTCCTCTATGGCCGTTCTGCAGTGTTTGCTCACCCACGACGCATTTCGGCGTGCTCGCCGCACACCGCGCCCACCGACCGTGACCCCTGGCGAACGGGGGTCGCGCATGCGCCTCGGGCGACACCTGACCGTTCACTCTTCGGAAGTTTTGGTTGTTTCTTTTTCGGTTTCTGGGTTTCGGCGGTCAGTGGTAACCGCGACTTTGCTTTATTTCCTGTTTCCTTTTTTTTTTCGCCAGTCCTGATCTGATCGGCTGACCCCGAAGTGATTGCGTTGATTGCATAACGAGGAGCCCACAAACGACTTCCTGACTCCGTTTCCCGAGTCTGTCCGTGGATCGAGCGGGTTGAAATGGACTTTGTGCCCGGTACGGAGGTCGAATGGTTGATATATAGCGCGGGAGCTTCTTGGTGCCTTGGATCAAAGTAGGAACCATGCAAGAAAGAAATGAGGCAGGCTTCACAGCGTGGTGTTGGATTCTTCCCTTACGTTGTCCTCATCATTTTCTGTGCCGCCTCATCTCTGATCATAAACTACCATTCGCCTGAGCATTCACCTGCTTTGGTGTTATTTTATCTTCGCCATGCCACACTGAGCATATTCTGCAAGCGAGGCAGGAACGGATCAAAGCGAGAGATAAGTAAAAGAAGTACACCGCTCACGTACTAATGGGTGAGTAGGTTGGTAAATAAGAATAAGGGAGTAATTACTCATTCGCTTCCACCCAAGCGCAGCCATGCGGCTACAAAGGAAGGATATACACCTTTCTCAGAAACTTCGTAGTTAAAGAAAAATTCGTCCTCGTCCGGGGTTCGAACCCGGGACCACCGCTTCAGCGGAGCAGTCGCTCTACTGACTGAGCTAACCGGGACAACAAGATATGGCAGGGCGAGAGCAAATTGATCAATAACTCGATGTGGGAACAGTGTTGGTCAAATATTTGGCAGTCCCGGGTTCGATCCCCGGACAACGACAAATTTTTCTTTAACTACAAAGTTTCTGAAAAAGCTGCATAGCTTTCTTTTGTAGCCGTATGGCTGAGCTTGGGCGGATGCGAATGAGTAATTACTCCCTTATTACTAATCTGCTCCACCTTGGGGGTTTCCCCTAAATATTTGACCTAGTAAATATGGTATGACCTTTGATGCTCTGGGAACAGCCTGTGGAGGTAAGCATTAGGTTCCGATTTTCACTGGATCCGTTTGGATTCTTTACTTGGCTTGACTTTGCTGAATTAGGTGCATCTTACAGCAATGAAGCAATTTTTTTTTACTGCTAGCTTCATGGGCATATGTTGTTTTTTGCTAATAGTAGGCAGCCTTTGATCTTGATGGTAGTGCATTACCACGGACGTTTTCGATCGGGGAAGACCATGCTCAAGTCCTGCTAACATATCGCTGTTATCAGTAAGTTTGGTCATCGTTCTGCTTGCTCCGTGAGTGTAAACCCTGTAAGTGGGCGGCGCTGATAGCGCTTTGGAATTATCAGGCCTGACCCGTACTTGATTTGAGCGCGTACAACAGCGGAGAGAACTAAGTTGTCTTGACTAGCCTGGGTCCTTTGCTGTTATGGGCACTTCGAATTACTGCGGACACTATACTTTAGCGGTCAAGCGAATTTTTTTTTATTGTGATGTTTCTGCGTTTACGCCTGCAAATAAACAGTAACAAAGCCAGGTATACAAGACACAAAGAAGGAAACAACTTTGAGCCCTCTATGTGCCTTGCCCAAGTTACGCTTTTGCGATTCACTTCACTGTCACCCAAACTGCAATTCTCGATCAAGTTTATGCCCCTCCTTTGTTACACCCAAGCAATGCTACAAAACCCTCAGCAGCTGAATGTAAAGAACTGGTAGCGTGCAAATAGGGGAATGTCATGAAGCAACCAGGAATCTCTCAGCAAAGCTTGCCGATGTTCAAATCTCTGACCGCGAGTGTGGTACCGAATTCAGCTGCATATTTCTGCTAACATATCAGGCGATGCACGAAACAAGCTCTAGGATTGCCCATCCGTACATCCACTCACCGCCTCCTAGAGCTGGGAATGCATAATACCCTGGAAGAAATTACGGAAGCAGTGAGAACGTCCCAAATCGAACGCTTAGCCGGGACCACAACCGGCAGGGCCATTCTAGAAAAACTCAATCTTAGCCGAGATAACAGAACAACCGCCAAAGTTGACATGCTCGGAAAAATTCGAGACAATATAGTTGTACCCCCATTACCCAAGAATATGCATCCTATTAATCACTCAGTGCGCCGGGCCAAGCGGGCAGAGGCGCTAGAGAAACGCTTCCGCTCCTACAAAGACGAGGACGTGGTCTACGTGGATGCCGCTGAGTTATGGTAAGAACACGATGACCGTCGCGGTCGTCAATAATAAACAACTCCTCAAAATAAGTGCCTCCATACTCTCGGGTAACCCAGAGACTGCAGAGGAAGCTGCCATAGCACTGGCTTGTGTAGGCACAAAAGCGAGATACATCATCAGTGACTCCAAAGTTGCCATACTAAATTTCAGCAGGGGCCGGGTCTCCCCTCTAACGAATACAATTCTAAGCCGTCATTTATAGACCGGAAAATTACGCTAGTCTGGACACCAGCACATGCATCCCTGCCTGGTAATGAGACGGCCCACGAGTTCGCCCGAGGCTTTTCTTTCCGGGCGGACCCGAGCGAGGTGGTCTTTACAGACAGGGATCGCATGGTGACCTACAGAGAAGTTACACAACACTATCGTTTGCAACGAGCTAGACTTCCTCCAGCGGATAGATCCTTGTCCAGATACCAAGCCATCAACTGGCGCCGGTTACAAACTTACACATTTCCAAATCCGGCCCTCTGGAGTCTTGTGTACCCAGGGCAATTTTCAGAAAAATGCGCGAACTGCGAACTTAGGGCCACCTTGGACAACATACTATGGGAATGTCCTCATGCTCCAGGGAGGGACGAGGTATTAACACAAAAGATCAATGGGAGACCTTACTACTGAGCTCCGACCCGGCGACTCAGTTACAACTCGTCCGACTGGCCGAAGCCGCCGCCGAGAGTCAAGACCTTTCGGCCGTCGTCTAGGCGGGTAGCCCTCTGGCTACCCTCTTTCTGTTGGATATTAAAAGTTTTCCTATCCTATCCTATTCTGCTAACATCCATGAACATGAAGCTTGTTTATACCGTTGACACTCCGAACTGCGTTGACGAGGCCACCACAGACCGTTAGCTTCCTTCCTCTATTTGTAATTTAAGACTGTGGCTAAAAACCAATACTCAGATATCACGTCGATTGGCCAAAGATTTAAATAAACGAGAAGAAAATCACTGTCAGAAGATTGTTGCCTGGAGATGAGGCAGTGGTTTATATATTTGGGTGGAGATTGTCCTCATTGAAACGCTCAGCTTCCGCCCATCTCACGTTTATTTCGCACGTGCGGCTCTTTTTTGACGCTTTCCTTTTTTTAGCGTTTATGTAGGATTTGGATTCCCACCTTGGGTGATCTCTCAGTGCTTTCAGAACTCTTGAACTCTGAACCTTTGAAGCTCCCATTCCACGTTGTCGCAGGCACTTTCTGCTGGCCTAAATGAAGACTGTGTGAGTATTGATTTACGCATCATGTGTTCCTGTCTTTATGCAAAGACAGCGACGGGCCCGTCATTCTTGTAAAGAAAAAAAATATGGCATCCGATATAGTATGTTTTCGCTCCATGCCCAGCTTTTCTGGGCATCTGCAATTTGGCTATCTCTTGGCCGCCAGGAGCGAGCACCACGTAACTCAATGGGGTTATTTTAAAAAATGGGGTTATTTTGATAAAACTAGAGAGCTCCGAGAGTTCTGCGCCAACATGGCGATTATCATGACCAGCTCTTCCTCCCTAGTGCGGTAGCTGACGTATAAAACGCATCGTGCTCTCACACCGACTGTTTCTGACGGCCATAGAAAATACCGGGATGTCCCGAAGATTCGAAATTCCCGCCATGATTTTGAGTGCTCAGCGCCACTCTGCACTTGGTGGCAACCGTGCGAACTAGAAAAGTTTGTCCAGATAGCCAGGGCTTGCGCAAGCGGAGTTATTTTAAGAATTCCCGAGCTCTGTGCAATTTCCTGACAAAACCGAGTGACGAGTCACGGCGTTCCTTAATAGCCGACGGCGGAGTCCGTGCTCAACTTTCCCATTCCTATCTGTTACCACAGCACGTCGCAATGTTTGAGGCACGCGTCAGAGCAGACCGGCGGATGCAACGACCTACGCGGATGCAATCAGCCACGCTGCGGCGAACCGCGGGCGAGTTCAATTTAGAGCTGAGTTTCGAGAGGTGGAGAAATTGCTTCGCTCGGAGAGGAAGCCCGTAATTAAAGTTAACCGCGCGCAGCTTGTTCATTCCTCTTTTTCATCCCATAATTTCACTCTCACTGGAGTCGAGTAACCACCAAGAGGAGTGAACGGCGATTATTTCTCTACGGCTTTACTTTATTTCGTTCTTTGCCCACTCTTCGCCCCTTACCTTTAAAAGCATCCATTATATCTCTATAGAGATAATATGAATCCCCAGGCCAGGCCAGGACAGGGAGAGCCTGCGCTCTTCCAAGCACCAAAATAATGAGACTGTCCCGTGATGTGTTTATTCGCGTGATTCCTGTTATTAGTGCGTTCGTGTTACCCGAGCAAATAGACAAAAAAAAGAGTAGGACTGTTCCACTAGAGCCGCTGTTCCTGGAGAACCTAATCGAATCCGCCAACAACAAATGAAGTCTGGAGTAACACTGAAGAAACTTGCAGTGACACTGAAGAAACTTGCAGTCAGCCTATTGTACTCGGCTTTTGTGGCCTTTGTTCTTTCTGTTTGAATTTGCGCGCGATGTGCTGTAATAAGAGTAGGCACGTGGCTGCTTCATATAGACCGACGGTGAGAAACCCGAGATGAGTGCCAAGCTGAAAGAGAATTGTGTGGCTGCTTTGTTAGCGAAAGGCTACGAAAGTCGAAAGAAACTCGACTCCAGATTCTAGCTGCGCAAATATAAGGTTTAAATAGTTTCCTCCGTGAAGTAGTTTCATCCCCTTTTCCCTCCCCCCCCCACCCCCACCACAAATAAAAAACATAGCCATCTGCGCTTTCGGTTTATATATTAAAACTGTCGGATGACCGATTTTTGTGAGATTTATGGTAAGAATTTGGGAAAGCGAGACCTTGTGAAGCGCACGACAAGGCTGACTGATGGCGACCACTTTAAATATTTTCTCGTTTGCGATGAACCAAATCTGTTGGGTGGTTTACATTTCTTAAATTCAGCGTCACATGAGGAGCAGTGCTTGCTGGGTTGAGCAGCCAGCATTTGTCTTGCTCCCGCTATCACAGAGACAACTGGAATCCGTTGAGTCAGAGACGTCATGCTCTCTGTGTGCTTAGCGGACATCAGCATGCAATGTTTCTCCGGTAAAAAAAAACTAACAAATGGTGCGACGAATACTGCAGACACGGTTATATGTAGTTATACTTCGCAACGTAGGTTGTCTGAGACGTACAGTTCAAGCTAACAGATGGCGGTTCTATTGAAGTGCTCGAATTGCCGCGCAAATTAACAGTGGAAGTGGACAGAATAAAAAAGGGAACAGATTAAATTCAGTTTTGATGAATGCTAGTTTGTATTTGTCTTTTTTTTTTTGCACGTCGACAAATAATTTGGCCTGCACATTGCAGTCTTCGAACCAGAAAAAAATGACCCGATTTTAGCCACAGCGTTCGATCTGGGTCCTCTGCTTCGTAAAACAATGAGTGGTCAATGCGCGTAACTGATGGTAGCGAATAAGTTGTAAGTGAAATGACCTAATATGTCGCTTTGAGAGGAGTGCAACTCGCGGCATAAAAAAAAAACCATTGGCTGTGAAAAGAAAACGTGCCTGACTTGGTGCGTACCTTGGATAGAATAGTGTGAAGTGGCTTGCCTCATCCTTTACACCGCAACCACCGTGGCCACAACGGTACTATGCTTTCGACTAAACAAAGAAGTTCGGTTGTTACATCATATTTGATGATGAGAGAGTAATTTCGATGAGATAATACGAATATAATACCAAATATTTTGAGGAAAACAACGCTTTGCCTGCATCGTCTTCCAGTTCTTGCATGAAACTTGCTTTACGCCGAACTCGCCATATCTCGCTAGTGTGAGAAAGTCCTCTAGTTACTCGTTTGGCACAGAGACTTTTGGCTTATTGGAGAGCCACGAGCTCGTTCATTGGTGGTCCGACTACGGGAGAATGCGGCCGAAAGGCAGTTAGGAAGAGAATAATAATAATAATAATAATTGGTTTTTTGGGGAAAGGAAATGGCGCAGTATCTGTCTCATATATCGTTGGACACCTGAACCGCGCCGTAAGGGAAGGGATAAAGGAGGGAGTGAAAGAAAGGAAGAGAGAGGTGCCGTAGTGGAGGGCTCCGGAATAATTTCGACCACCTGGGTATCTTTAACGTGCACTGACATCGCACAGCACACGGACGCCTTAGCGTTTTCCTCCATAAAAACGCAGCAGCCGCGGTCGGGAAGAGAAAGAGAAAGAAAATAGAATTTAGGGGACTCCTATTTTTGCCACGTATTGAGAATGAGGCAGCATTGAAACTGCGCCCGCTCGGCTATCTTCTCCTACTGCTTCGTTGCTTCCCTCTGCACATGCTACGTCTGTGCAGCCTCCGATGTTCTATCTTCAGCCACATAGTTCCTTCGTCGCTATCTCCGCTTGCGGGGATTTTTCACTACGGTAGACACAGGCGGTGTTCATTCTAGGTTCGTTGCAGCCTAACACGCGGAGCTGTCTATACACGTCTGCATACAGGTAAGCGCAGTTACCATCTACCGTCGAGCCCGAAACCGAGTTCAGCCATGTCACGTGATCAACGCAAACGCTATCCGGAAGCGTACCTGCAAACTAGGCCACGCCAAGTTGTGTCATGACGCCACCACACCACTGCAACCAATCAGCACGCTGCCGTGTTCACATGTCACCTACCACCTGCCAGCGCACCTGCCATCTGGGTCATGTCATGCGGCCTCATGACATTTTTTGCTAGTGCTATCGCATTAAAAGACGGTGGGTTGATCAGGCCTGCTTACACTCGTTAGCTAGCCTGCTCCGACTCGAAGGGGTTAGCAGAATGAGACGAGCAAATTAGAAAGCGGAAACAAGAGCACATACGAAGCTCATACACATCAATGCGCGTATGCTACAGACGGACCCTGAGGCGTGTAATAGTTTACTGTTAATTCGGGGCAACTAAAATGAACTTAACCCATATTTAAGCGCTCGTGTCGATCACTGGAATACGAATCACGCGTTGGTTCAAAGATGTCTACTTAACTCCTCTACTAAATTTCGAAGTCCTACTCGAAAGTTGTTTTCAGAATTCCTCGTCAGTAGCGCCCTGGGTGCGAAACAAAGGGAAAAAAACAAAAAATTCCTAGAATTGCAGTAATTCGAGGAGGAGTTACCTGTTGCCTTGAATGTGTTCGAAACCCCATGACAGCTGGTTACCGCGCTGAGTGCCCGACTTTCCCCCTCTACAAGAACCTTAACATCCAGAAGTTGGCAGGCTGCGGAAAGTGCTGATTTCTGTCGATCAGACACTTCCAGTCGCAGTAGTTCGGTGGGCCTTGTTCAATGAGTGCGCAAATCATGAGCTAAGATTTAAAAAAAAATCCCCAGAGACACGCCCTACGTATCCACTCGACAAAGAAAAAAAAAGAATAAAGCCGATGTCACTGTACGCTCATGGCTTAAGTCACGACCAATATATGCCCGTTATATGCTGCTTACCTACTGAAAAAAACGTACATAGGTGTGAATAGGTCAAAAAAAGGATTATGGAACAGTTGGTCGGCAATATTTTATTAAAGTCCCAAAGCGTCTCAGGCTATCAGGAACGCCGTAGTGCAGGGCGTGGGATAATTTAGACCACTTGGGATTCCTAACGTACCCTGACATCGAACAGTGCGCGGGCCCCTAGCACCTCGCCTCCATCAAAATGCGACCGCCGCGGCAGAGATCCAACCCGCGACTGCCCTGTACTGTGCGATGTCAGTGCGCGTTAAACAACCCCAGGTGATCGAAATTATCCTAAGCTCTTCACTACGGCGCC
Organism: Amblyomma americanum; assembly: GCF_052857255.1. Taxonomy (NCBI): domain Eukaryota; kingdom Metazoa; phylum Arthropoda; class Arachnida; order Ixodida; family Ixodidae; genus Amblyomma; species Amblyomma americanum. The sequence goes on along the minus strand of NC_135507.1, from coordinate 28,920,660 downwards.
ACTAACAGCCTGAGTCGCTTTCGGATGGTAGAGCTATAAGTCCAAACCGAAATGTGCCATAATCCCGTCTGGTGACCCATTTAAATTTTTATATAATATTTCCAAAGGATTGCTACATACGCGCTCTTCACCGCAAAGCGTAATCAAGTAGCTCGCTGCTTTCACGACTTTCGAGGAGCTGCAAAACATTTGCCCTTCTTAACACGTCCGCATTCCTCCAGATGAAACATATCAGTGTCCTCACACCCGGCTCACAGCGAACACCGCTCTCTCTGGCACCAGGTTGCACGCAAGCTACGGCAGCAGCGGACGCTACATAGGCCAACAGAGATGCGCACTCGGTTCCTTCAGTTCCCAATTTGCACACAGCCTCGTAGTCTGGCACCTTGATCTCAACCTATCCGTAATTTAAGCAAGCAATGATTAGCATTTCCGCCCTCTACGATTGTGCTCTGCCGTACTCGGTACAACACGCATGTCGCCGTGCAGAACACCTGGCCGTAATAGGTAATCTCCAAGCAGTGCTCAGCTACCTCTTCGTTAGCGGCAAACTGACAAAAGGAGATGTTCACCAATTAAAATTTTAGATACTACATCCAAATATTGCAAAAGGGACGACGAATTTATTTGAAGCCTACGCCGGTACAGCGGTGATGGTCAGGCCGGTGAGACATGCTCTACCACAATGAAAGGGGGAGCACCTGAAAAGCCGGAAGAAATCAACGATCCACTTGCGGTTAAACAGGGACTGGTTTGGGCGAGACTAGGCATGAGCCGAGCTTGCAGCTTTATTTCTCGCGAAATCACGCGTACATGCAATTTAAACCCCCGCGGATTCGATGTTAACGCGAGCCGAACGGTTCCCGCTCCCGCGTTGCTCTTTAATTAAGCGCTGACATCGCTGAACACTCGGACGCTTTTTGAGTTTGAAAATTGAAAATTGGTTTTTACGGAAAGGAAGTATATATAATTATAATTGTTTTTTTGGGGAAAGGAAATGGTGCAGTACCTGTCTCATATATCGTTGGACACCTGAACCACGCCGTAAGAGAAGGGATAAAGGAGGGAGTGAAAGAAGAAAGAAAGAAAAAGGTGCCGCAGTGGAGGGCTCCGGGACAATTTCGACCACCTGGGGATCTTTAACGTGCACTGACATCGCACAGCACACGGGCGCCTTAGCGTTTTTCCTCCATAAATACGCAGCCGCCGCGGTCAGCGCACTGCGCCAAATCAAGTGACCTGTATTGGTGAGTGCGATTTGCCTGAAAACGTGAAAGCTGTGCTAAGCTGCGGTCCAAAGTTTTGCGACCGGCGTTCGTGTTGTCTTTCTTCTACCTTCGTCCTTGTTTCTTGCGCTGGTACCATGTTCCATAGTAATGCAAACCAACTAGCCCAGCTGTCTACCCTTAGTGTCATTATATTTGTCGCATATCTTCAAAGGCTTGGAGCAGGTTTAATAAACGTCATGGTTCGTCCACCTTCCACTTATGGTACTGTCCGAAGACATCCTCGGCAGCAGACGCGCCTTCAGCTGGCTCGTTTCAAAGCTGCTGTTTAAGTGGCTTCTGTCATACATAACCTAGAAAAAACGCGCTGATAGCTGCGTAAACGTGTTGCGACTGATGCTTCGCTACCTCCTGTGAGCAAGACGTATGAACTACATCGCTGTACAGGGCTTTTGATTTGGTGCTAGTTTATGCCGCTAGATAAAACGACAATAACAAAAATCTGTGACCTCCTTCTTTATGCATAACAATTACTTTAGGACACTTTTTCTCTAGAATAACAAGTGTCCGGAAAAGCCTCCTTAAAGACGTCTATTTGTTGCCAAACTAGACATTATTTTCTTCACATCCCACCTAATCAAATATGACGTTTCTTTCTTTCTTTCTTTCTTTCTTTCTTTCTTTCTTTCTTTCTTTCTTTCTTTCTTTCTTTCTTTCTTTCTTTCTTTCTTTCTTTCTTTCTTTCTTTCTTTCTCTCTTTCTTTCTCTTTCTTTCTTTCTTTCTTTCTTCCAATAGACTGTATATTTATTGTGCAATTTGTTGACGTCAGTCATTTCTTTTATGAATTTATACTTTCTAATCTTCGAATTTTACACTGTTTTTTCCTTGGTTCAACTCATATGCTTATTTTGCACTTTTTGTCAAAGTGTTGCTGTATATACGAGCCCAGTTACAACAAACCTAATGGTCTCACAGATTGCATACGTTGTATCCGAGGTCTGTAGTAATTGTACTTGTCATGTTACAAAAAAAATACAAAGTTAGACAGTGTAAGTCCGTTACGCGTGTCTGTTTATTCAAACTATACTCTATTCCGATGAAGCCGCTGCGTTGGCTGAGTGGTTACGGCGCTCGGCTGCTGGCCCGAAAGACGCGGGTTCGATCCCGGCCGCGGCGGTCGAATTTCGACGGAGGCGAAATTCTAGAGGCCCGTGTACTGTGCGATGTCAGTGCACGTTAAAGAACCCCAGGTGGTCGAGATTCCCGGAGCCCTTCACTACGGCGTCTCTCATAGCCTAAGTCGCTTTGGGACGTTAAACCCCCATAAACCTAAACCTAATCTATTTCGATGTTCTCTAAATCCCCAGAGAAGTAGAATACCTCTCGCCGATAGCGTTGCCACCCACAAGCTGCTTTACGGGCGTGACATGACTAATCGCAGTGGAAGGCTCCTCGGCAGCTGATGAGATGTCGGCCTCCTCGTCATCCTAGTGTTTTTATCTCATACTAATGCTTTCGTCACCATACGGCCCTCCCGCAGCGGTGCCCTAGTAGTCTGAGCATCCGCCTTGTATGCGGGAGGTGCGGGGTTCGATCCCAAGTGCCGCCGGATAGCCGTCGGTGATACAATGGGTACAAGCTTTCCCCTGGCCAGGTGGTCGGCTTCTTTAGAGTGCAATGCTTGGAAGATAGGTCTTTGACCCCACCCTGAATAGAAGAAAAATGCCTTGTGCCATGACGCTCTTTGGCTACAGATGCCTTTTCGCCATAAAAGTCCATCATCGTCATCATCATCATCATCATCATCATCATGGCCCTCTGATGTCGGCAGCGTCATCGACACCAACAAAGTCTACCCATGCAACATCAGGTTCGGGTTAGCGTGTTAGCTGCTCAGCAACGACGCGTTGCCACAAGTCTACTTGCGTCCGATAACGTGGGCGTTTGAGAGCGTCCTCCATCATGACTGGGTTCATAAACTCAGCTTTACGGAAGAAATTCTTGATGCACTCCGCAGTCAGTTTCTCCCACGGGAACTTCATCCACGGCGCGGAACAGTCACCCGCACTGGAAACGTCGGCACCTGGCCAGTCAATTGCAATTCCTATGTATTAGTGGCGCGGCGCCGATTGGACATCTCGAGCACGTAATTATACCGATGTCAAATGGTAGTTCCGGCTCGTCGCGTTTAGTAACAGCAGCCGCAGCAGTCGCGTTTAGTAACAGCAGCCGCAGCAGTCAGCGTAGTCGTTGCAGTCAGACATGGAAGACAGCGCGTGTTACACCATATGGTTGTAGAGCCCGAACGAAACCGTCCTGATTTGGTGGTGGTGGTGGTAGCGGTTTAATTAAAAATAATAGTAAAAAGGAAAGAAAAGATTTTTGCTAGCCCCGGCATCTGCCATCGATACTGAAGCACCTGAGCTGGAGCAGCGGAAATAAAGGATAGCAGACAGAATGAAGAAATGAAATGAAGGAGGTGAGGGGACAGGAAGAGAGGATAGGGGGAGAAGCAATATGTAAAAACTATTTACACAATAAGAAATGTGTCCAGGTTGTGCGCGTGATTAGTTCATTTTAGAGGAATTAAATCACACACGCGCACAGCACTGTGTTGGTTACAACTGGAGTGGGTCGTCCAGTTATTAATCGTTCAAGGTAGAACTCGCGGAGCGTTCGGTCACTGCGTGTAACTACCTGACGGAGAACAGACGGGACGTCAAGCCCGTGTGTTCGAGGGATGCACTGAGGCTCACCAAAGTTCTCTCACGGGTGCGCGACTGCCCTGCGGCCACAATAGCGTCTTGATGGAGTCTGGTAGTATGCCCTGCGCCCTATAGGCCGCGAGCATATCGTGACGAGCATCGGCGAACGCGGCACAGTGAAGGAGCAGGTGTTCTAGTGTTTCCACTGCACCGCATCCGTCACACACATCACTCGTCGCGATTCCGTGACGCACCCGTCGTTCCCCGGGCCACACGCAGCCAATGCGCGCGCGGAGGATCATTGCATGTTGTGACCGTGTAAGTGAGCGACAGCCGGTGACACTGTCTATGCGCTCACCTCCCGCGATGCGTGGGTCGGGGTGCTGCTTTCGGAGTTGGTCGTGGATGGCCGCACGCACGTCCTCCAGCGCAAGGGGCAGATCGCTGGCAGGTATTTGGTGTGCAGCGGTCGCGAGGTCGTCAGCTTCTTCGTTGCCGGCGATGCCGCAGTGACCGGGCACCCACTGTGCACGAACGGCACAACCTCTCTGCGCGAGGCGCTGGATGCGCGAGCGAATTTCCCACACTAGTGGGGTACCGCGGCCGTTAGATTGCAGGCGGCTGACGGCGACGCGGGAGTCGCACAGCAGAGCACTCTGAAGTTATATACTTGGCGAACAAGTCGCCTCTGTTCCCCGTACCCCCTTTAAGTTGATGCGCAGTGGCAGATTCTTCTCGAAAAGAACTCGTGCCTAGTCCAGGGCTTCGTGTCGTTCCTGTAGCTCACGAGAATGCACCATCGAAAGCACTGTGCCTTGCGAGACTTACCGATGACTCACGGAGGTCTCCCATGCTCGTGCATAGAAGGACTGTAACACGAAGCTTACTGCAATTTTCACCAACTCTAGGCGCCGCCTTTAAAGTCATACGTCAAGGACGGCCGCATCTGGCAAAAAGACGGAATTCCATGCATCCCGTGTTATTTTGCGCCTTTTGGGTGGTCACGTTCTTAGAAAGCGGGAGGCGGGAGGTGTTACGGAAGTTTAGAGGCACTTATCGCTCGGCTCTCCGGCAAGAAACAGGGTTTTTCGACTCCACCCTTACAAAAATTTCTTTAGACAGTCTATAGACTGTCCATCGACTTCTGTCTACAAAGTCTATAGGCTCTCTATAGACAAACCTTAAAAAACAGCCTACAGGCAACACAAATCTCAGACAGTCTATAGACAATCTATAGATTTATGGTGATACACGTGTAGTAGACTTTTGTCTATAGCTGTCTATAGACTACGAATAGGCAAAAACAAATATCTATAGGAAGGAAATAGAACCTATAAGAATCTATAGACCATTTTTATAAGGGCGCAGCCGAGTTCACAGCGCCTCCTTGTTCGCTGCAACGGAGTTGTGCGGCCACACTTGTTTGTTGTATCTGATATGCAATGCCATTTACCTAATGCATATTTTGACAGTGGACTAACCCTCATTCGAAGTAAGCGAGCGTTCGTTATAACTGCGGCTGTTATAAGTGGGCTCGACTGTATCTATTTTTTTTTCTGCCCACCGCTAAAATCCCTAGTCGGGGATGGACTCAAGTGTCGCTAAATACGAATAAAAATGCAAGTTTTCCGGCACTTACCATGCAAACGAATGGGTCTCGATAATTCCTATTTTGCAACAGAATTCTGCAGTTTTGTTTTTCGGAAGCCTAAGTACTACAACAAAGTGTCACAACGAAAAAACTCAAGTTCGCACGATTGATAAAAGAAATAGGGGCTGAATGCATTTCCGGGCAAAAGTGTCATCATTACAACGCTTTGCCACAATTTCAAAGTCATCTACGTCGGCGGCTTTTGCGTAAGCGTTGGGAACTGGGGAGCAAAGGGTATGCAGTAAAGGAAAAGGTTCGTTACGTAAATATTGAATTTCACATGGAAGTCCACCTGCTCGCTGATGCTGTATAACTTCTTAGTCTTCGCGGTTCAGATTGAAGCACACAACTAGTGAACGGTACTGCAGGGTGGCACGAAAGCTTACATATGGTTAACAGTAAACTAAAAGCCATTTATGTTTCTCAAAATTAGACGACTTATCTTACTTGAAAAACTGTAAAATGACTCGAGTTTAAAAACAAAAAATCTGCGTTGATTTCTATTGTTAGAATGTATGCAGATACGCGTAGATAATTTCCTTTTATTTGCTGACTGCAACACTGTAGCAGTAATTCGGAGCTTTCTTTTTTTTCTTCAGAAAGTGTTTGCGCAGACTCGGTTCTTATTCGGCGCTGTTTCTTAAATGTTGCTCTCTCTAGAAACGAACGTTCCGGTGCAACCTAGTGCGCGATGAATCAAACCATAATTTAAAAAACCTTGGATTAGAGGAAAATATGGCCTTAAGCACTTTAATGTAGTCAATCGGCTGAAAACATTAGCAGACCGTTTAATATAGGCAAATTACGGTTATTTGCGCAGACAAATGCAATTTCAACTCATGGTGTTTACACAAAAAGAGATAGGCAGGCAAGGCGCATTTATACACAAGCAAGAACAAAATGCAATCTGTCAACATACCTGTACGGTAATCAGCCGCTGAAGCTAATTAGGCCGAAAATGACAATATAAATCAAGCCATCTTAAGATTAATTGCAAAGCGCAAGCTAATTGCTAAAGGCTAATGAGGCAGATTACGGTTTCTCTCCAGTGCCAATCGAAGGCTGCTCAGCGCCCGGACTTGAATAAAGAAGAAGAGGGAGAGGCGGGATCTGGAAACGAAACGATGTGGCAGTGGGCGCTGAATTGCGAGAAAATTGTTTCAAAGGGGAGATATTTTCGTCAGTCAGCACAATTTCACTCCAGTACGTCGCCACAGACACGTACGCAACCACTAAAGACAGTCTGCCCTGACAACAATGTACGGACTAGCGTGTGCGCGCGTGCAGTTAGACAAAATCACCAGTATTGTAAATTAGTTGGGGAAATGAAATGTCGCAGTATCTGTATAACATATCCCGACCGCGGCGGCTGCGTTTTTATGGAGGAAAAACGCTAAGGCGCCCGTGTGCTGTGCGATGTCAGTGCACGTTAAAGATCCCCAGGTGGTCGAAATTATTCCGGAGCCCTCCACTACGGCACCTCTTCTTCCTTTCTTCTTTCACTCCCTCCTTTATCCCTTACCTTACGGCGCGGTTCAGGTGTCCAACGATATATGAGACAGATACTGCGCCATTTCCTTTCCCCCAGAACCAATTATTATTATTATTATAACATATCGGCGGACACCTAAACCACGCCGTAAGGGGAGGGATAAAGCAGGGACAGAGAGGTGAAAGGAAGAAAGAGAGTGGCGTACTGGAGGTCAGCCATCCCCAGTCTTTCTAATAATAATAATAATAATAATAATAATAATAATAATTGGTTTTGGGGAAAGGAAATGGCGCAATATCTGTCTCATATATCGCCGGACACCTGAACCGCGCCGTAAAGGAAAGGATAATGGAGGGAGTGAAAGAAGAAAGGAACAAAGAGGTGCCGTAGTGGAGGGCTCCAGAATAATTTCAAACGCTTAGGAACCCGTGTGCAGTGCGATGTCAGTGCACGTTAAAGATCCTCAGTCTTTTTCGCTGCATTAAATTCCGCTAGACTTGTAGCGTTCTAGTAAGTGCGGTCAGTAAGTGCGGACGCGTTGGCACAGGAAAGAGTATAGACATTCATGAAGTGTATGACAAATTAGAAATGTATTAACGTTGCTCTGTGGGCGTGCCTTAGCATCTGAGTGTGTTCCCACTTGGTATAAGCGGTCAGTGATTCATCGTTATAGAAAGTGGCGCCCCCTCACGGTACACTAGGTAACTTCTGTGCTCAGTGCGCGGGAAGAAATCACAATGTCCAGCGTTGTACAGCGTCGCCTTTCGAACGACATAGCATGCAGGCTGAAGATGGAGAGTGACTGACATGCTCATGTTGCTGTTTGCCACTGGTCACCTGTCCCTCTGTGACTGAATGCCATGCTGGACTGTGTTAGCAGAGATCACGTTAAATTGAGGAAGAAGGAGGCACTAAGCAGGCTACACCTATGCCACAATCTCGAAGCCCCGGAACACGACACAGGCACTTGGTTACTCGGAAGTCAAGGCAGCTGCACTCCACTGGGTCGAGGCGTCGCATATGCTGCTAAAAAGAAAAATGATAGGATCAGTCTGTTCTCCGCCAGGTAGTTACGCGCAGTGACTGAATGCTCTGCGTGTGCTACTTTGGACAACTATCAGCTGGACGCGCCACACCAGCTATAGTGTACACAGTGTTGTGCGCGTGCGCATTCGTCTCTATGAACATAACACGCGTCAAATATCCACATATATTATTGTGTAAATAGCCTATTGGTCTGTTTTACCTCTCCTTCTATCCTTTCTATCTAACCCTTCACCTCTTCCATTTCATTTCTGCATTCTGCCTGCTATCCTTAATTTCCACTGCCTCAGCCCAGGGGCTTCAGTGTCGATGGCAGATGCCGGGGCTGCCAAAAATTTTTTCCTTCCTCTTTTTAATATTTCAACAAAATATCTATTACAACTACTACTGACAAAGTGATGCTCATCTAGGATGCTTAAAATTGGCAAGATGATGCGTAAGTTTGTTGCAAAACGGCGCAATTTTATGTGCAGTAAACACAGAAATGCACGCAGAATATAACAGGAGGCGAAACGCGAAAGGCGCCCGTGTGCAGTGCGATATCAGTGCACGTTAAAGATCCCCAGATGGTCGTAATTATCTCGGAGACCTCCACTACGCCCCCTCTTTAACAGATTAGCCAATGTTAATCCCAAAACCCTCTCGTCGAGGTGGTCCGCCACTCTGTGCAGCTAGCTTTAGCATCAACGATCAACTCTGGGCCGTCCGGCAGGCCCCCGAGGCGAAGAGAAAATATCTCGACGTGCTTACGTGAGAGACCTAGGCCCGGTCGCGCTGAACCCTGCCGGACAGTCAATAAAGTTATTACTCACTCACCTCCACTATGGCACCTGTTCCTTCCTTTCTTCTTTTCATTCCCTCCTTTTTAACGCGACAGCGTTAAGGAGCTCGTGTCGCAGAAAAGCCGATGTTGTCGACGTCATTGGCAGTGAGCGAAAAATGGCGTACCTCGGTGGACACCTGAACCTCGCCGTAAGGGAAGGGATTTTTCTTGCCTTACGGCGCGGTTCGAGTGTCCAGCGAGAATTCTGAGACAGGCGTCCGTTCCTTAACAGTGCACTGCACATCGGGTGAGAAACTTAGTGCAAATGGCTATGTATAATGCGCTCTGATATTGGCTTATCAATCTAAAGAAATTTTGGAAAGTTACACGGTACTGACTCTAAAGGCATATTGTACGTCGGAAGAGCATTAATTTTAGAAAGACAGCGCGCTAGAGCGTTGAAGAGTTCTGAAGCACGCAGTACGAGATTACAGGCGGCCGTTCGTACTTAAGCCAGCGGCGGTTTTATTCTTATCACTTCGCGTGACCGCTACATGGGGTCACGCGAAGTCACCCTAAATTGCACCCCCGACTCGCCTGCCTAAAGCATACATTCGCGTTGATGTTTCTTGTAAGCTGCTTCTTATTCTTGTACCATTCATGTTTTTTTACCGTCTTTGGCACCGAGCCAAAAGGGGAAACCAAAAGGTACGAGAAAAACCCGCTTTAGTTCACGCCTTGCATAAAATCGGTAAGAGGCGGAACTGGAAAGTACCTTGACGCAAAGAAAGCTCGCGTGCAAGAAAGAATGTAACGATTTAGACAGCCAGGCCCGATAAGTGCGTACGCAACGAATTCCATTCGCGTGTTTCTAATTATGTGAGTGCCTCCGTGACCAGAGCTCGTTTCGCGTGTGTACCCACCGATCTTCCCTTCTACAGACCGTTGACTATCACACAGCAACGGGAGTTGGCTGAAAGCAGTGACCAAGCCTTAGTTTTCGAAGTGAACAAGAAGAGGCGAAGAAGAGTTTCTCTCTGTATTTGGGCGAGCGGCCAAGCTAACGAGAACCCGAAATTGAGGCTCTCAAAAAAGCCGGGCAAAGGGATTGTTGCTAGATTGGCACACACAGTTTTTTTTTCAACCTCGATTCGCTATCAATGCTGCATATGTATAATCATAAACAGTGAGATGTAAAGTCAGGGTCAGCTGACAGTTGATAAGATTGATTTTGCAGGCCGTCAGTTGGGCGAAGGTGTCTATACGAATTGGCGGTATTTGAAAATAAAATATAAAGACAGAGAAAGAGAATGATTGGTGCACAACGTCCTAGCGAGGCTTATTTTTAAAGGTTGTTCGACTGGCAAGTTATTCAGTTGTTTTTTTTTTAATTTCTCAAGACTGGTAAGAGTGAAGGGTGAGGTTTGAGCTACCTCAACCTTCACTGAAGGGTGAGTGAAGGGTCAGGGAAGGGTGACTCTGGCGCGCTCAGCACTCACAAAAAATACGTTGAAACTTCGATGCAACGTTGTTTATTAAATAGGAACGAAGAATAAAGAAAATACCTGACTTTGCAATTTCATTTCAGGCTTCTTTCAGGACAACAGCCAAGCCCTACAACCACTAAGCCGCTGAGCATGAGTCACTGGCTGCATAGAAAATACCAAAACTACTTTTGGGCACGTAATTAAACTACAAGCTGTGAACTGCGACATCCCGAATGAAAGCCGGTAGGAACGGTTATTAACCGACGCGATTTAATTTTTATACTCAGGTCGTACTCCCCGCAAGTTACAGCGGAACGTTTTAGAACAATTCTCATTTTCCTTGATGCAAGGCAAAGCAGCGACGCAATTTGCATTGAAATTTTCGCTAGAGTAAGAAAATTTTTAAGCACTCCCTAAAGTGCTTTTGACATATGTAACCGTTTAAACAACGTATTTGGTCTCAAATACTCATACACTTCTGGGTTCTTCGGTGCCAGAGCTGAAATCTGTCTATCAAAGTTATTCTTGATCCTAGAAAACATTCAAATTATATCGCATTCCCATAGAAGCATAGACACATGAGTCTTATTTCAGCACTGCAAAATATGCCCTTTTATCGTTGCAGATTCTGACCTAGAATAACGCCCCCTAGATGCCTTAAAAATTCACACTGGTACGCGTGTTACACCCGATGCTGACAGCGCAACTTTTAGCGAAAGAAATGATTCTGTTGAGAGGACGTTTTCTTCCTCTTTGAAGAAGAATAAAACGCTAGTTTTCAGTCAAATCACACTTGTGCTCGTTTCCTTCACCCTATCTTGTGTGCAGCTGTTTATACTGAAGCAAGGGCGCCTTTACTCTCCGCTGAATTCTCAAAATCTGAGCTTGCTAGGCTTTTTTTTTTGCCGACTAATGGCCGTAAAGCCTTGTCAGCAAGCTTTCGTGTTCTTTTACGGACACTTGCACATTGTTTTTGTTTTTGTTTTTCTATTCGCTTTTCGTTTGCCGAGCGAACATTCGCAGCGACTTGCGTATGTGACAACGCGGAAATTGGCTCCATGCCATGTATTGCTGAAGCCGTCCAGAAAGGGCGCTGACACATCACTAGGAACGGGCATCTATATGTCAAACAACCCTGGAAACAAAAAGAAAACAAAAGAAAGCACGCGAAAAGAACATTACGTGCGTTGCAGCTAAGAATTCGATTGCAGAGAATCTCCACCCAAATATAGACCTTTGTCGGTTCCCCTCCAGGGAATAAACTCGCGTCTTTCGATATCACGCTCGCTTGTTTAAATTTGTGGGCAGCCAGTTCGATGCCTGAAGATCAGTTTGCACCAGGTGTCTCGCCGACTGGAGTGTTTTCGTGAATACATGTCGCAAATAGGGGCAGAAAGCTAACGAACTGTGCAGGTCTCGTCAACGTAGTTGGGAAAGTCTATTTACTAAACAAGCCGCACATCCATGCATGCTACCAAAAATGTGCAGCTCAAATCGATACCACACTCGGGGTGAGAATTCCGAACATCGGCAAGCGCTCCTTAGGAGATTTCCGGTTGCTTAAATATATTCTCCTATTCTGACGCTACGCACTCTACACATGTCGCTTTGTGATGGTTTTCTGATAAGTCTTCAATGATGATTCAATGTGATTCTTCGATGTGAGGATTGGAAGTGAGGTGAGATCAAAGTGAGCCCCAAAACAGCAACGTAGGCAAGGGACAAGAAAGACAGAGTTGCGTGGCCTCTTTCCCGTATATTGTCTACCTCAATCGGCTAAGACTAAGCTAACAGGCATACACACAGATCCTGCATAATACGGAAACTCAGCACGCTGCTTTATTACGTAAAAAAAGTGTTTTACAGCATACAGTAACTCGAGGGATTGACCCTACCCTAGTCAAGAAAGCGTGCTTATTTTTTGTGTGATATGCGCTAACATATAGTGTGTGTCAGGCCTGATGATTTTCAAGCGTTAGCCTTACTGAAAACTTACGCAGCGTGCGCTCATGGTGTAAGCAAGACCGTGACAGGGCTTCTATTCCTTCCTTTTTATTATTATTTTAATGAAAACCTCTTACTACTACTTGATTAAAACTGGGACATGTTTCGAACAGAGCCTGAACATGGTCTTCTCCGATACAAAATGTACGTGTTAATGAACTACTATTAAGATTAAGTGACACCTAATATATTTCAAAAGGAACGTACTAAATCTGCGAAGCCAGCACTAAAAAAGTAAATTAAGGGTTGTTAGGCGCGCACAAATTAGCAACGCCAAGCAGGTAGCTAAGCCCAGCAAAGCCACTGAGCATTGCAGCATGATGCTTACCTCCACTTCTTGTGGCCGCGAAATTAATACAAGTCCAATTTACAAACCTGCTCACCCTGCAGATTGTAATCGAGGTATTTCTTTTCAGTACCTTGCGTTCTCTCTCATTGCAGCATTGCTTACAGAATGTGCTGGAAGTAACATGATCAAGAAATAATAGAACACCAAAATAAGGATGGAGGCTTGTACGAGTCGGTACTCCATGATAAAAGGTAAAACAGCGCAAAAACATATGGACAGCGTAAATGAAGGACGCAGCATCGCGCTTTGTTCTAAACCAACTTTGAGTTCCCCTTGTACCTTTCTTTCTGGGTTGTTCCTTCTTAGACCATGGACGCCAATATATTACCACTCAGCAGATCAACCATTCAAGAGCCGTATCAGATTCCGAGGAACCGTAGCGGGTACAAAGTCCGTTCCAACCCGTTCGATGCCATGAGAGCCGCTTGTGGTCGTGTCGTTATGCAATACGACAAGCTCTTCAGTGTCAGCCTATCAGATCAGTGGCGTAAAAAAAACTGCTGGTTGTTTAGCTGTGATTAAGCCTGGTGTAAAGCGAAAAGCTGCATCTCCCTGCCCGCCGGGTACCCACCGGTGATGCAATGGGTACAAACAAGGTTTCCCCTGGTCTGGTGCTCGGCTTATTTAGGGTGAAATGCTTGGGAAATGGGTCGTTGACCCCACCTTGAGAAGTCAAAAATATCTTGTGTCTTGGTGCTCTTTGGCCATAGATGCCCTTGCGCCATAAAAATTCATCATCATCATCATCATGCATCTCCCTGGCTACGTTTGTGGTCGAGCGAGAGAGAAGGTGTTGCCAGGAAGAAAGAAAAGGAAAGTGCACAGGCCTGCTCACTGGCTCTAGCCGGGCCACAATCGCTACCACGTGCAGATAGTAGTTGAAAGATGGGATAGAAAGACCGGATAGTAAAGACGCGCTAAAGACAAGGCCGATCCCGGAGGTAGTGCAATACCGGGCCAACCGGTGGCGGGAGGGAAGCATCGTTCAAACTCTCCGCCACATTTCCAAAAGTAAGTCCAATTGGACCCGTAACAGATACTCTACGGGGTCCGGACTGGCGGTTTCCATAGATAGCCATACCGACACACACACAGTAGTAGGCATTTTTTTTATTTGTTTAACATCTTGCTTTCTTCGATACGACATTAAAGGCGCTCACACAAGACAGCATATATTTAGAATAGCTTCAGTGGGATTTACAACTGTATTATTGCTCGTTGTATGCGGAGATATGAAACAAACTGCGGCTCCAAACGACGCGCAAACCCTGCAGACAATTTCAGAAAGTAATAATAATAATAATTGCTTTTGGGGGGGAAAGGAAATGGCGCAGTATCTGTCTCATATATCGTTGGACACCTGAACCGCGCCGTCAAGGAAGGGATAAAGGAGGGAGTGAAAGAAGAAAGGAAGAAGAGGTGCCGTAGTGGAGGGCTACGGAATAATTTCGACCACCTAGGGATCTTTAACGTGCACTGATCCCCAGGTGGTCGAAATCAAATTGAAAAAGAAATTGTTTTTTTGGGGGAAAGGAAATGGCGCAATGTGAGGCAGGCATCATTTCCTTGCCTCAAAAACTAACCTTATTTCACTCTCCTTCTCTTACCGCGTTGTTCGGGTGTCCACCGAGATATGTGAGACAGGCGTCATTTTCTTGTTTGACCTCTAGCTACATTCAAGCTGGTCAATTTTGCGGCCCCAGTGGCGGCTCGAAAAGCTGGCGTAGGAGTGCACGTTAAAGATCCCCACGTGGTCGAAATTATTCCAGAGCCCTCCACTACGGCACCTATTTCTTCCTTTCTTCTTTCACTCCCTCCTTTATCCCTTCTCTTACGGTGCGGTTCAGGTGACCGCCGATGTATAAGACAGATACTGTGCCATTTCCTTTCCCCAAAAACCAATTATTAGTGTTTACTTCCCCTATCCCAGAATTGCAGTCCGCCTGTAATGGGGGCACTAGCAATGCTTGAATTAGAAACATACACGGCCACCAGCACGGTGGAAGAATAGACTATTCTAGTAAGAACAAAACAAATGACAGTGGCTTAGCTCGGCTACGCCAGGATATACGTAGCGAGAGGTATGTTTTGTTCTTACTAGTGACCACGGTGGAAGAATAGTCTATTCTTCCACCGTGGTCACTAGTAAGAACAAAACAAATGGCAGTGGCTTAGCTCGGCTACGCCAGGATATACGTAGCGAGAGGTACGTTTTCCTGACCGAGCTTGTTGTGGTCACTGTATGTTTAGCAATGAGAGACATTGGGCTCCATCTCGGCGGCTATGCGCCATCTATTACGCTCGGCAGTCTGGCATCTCCGTTTGGCAAGCCGTTCCTCTCCCTGTTCGGGCGTCTCCGCTACTCTCTTCGCCTTCTTACGCTCATTCTCTCTTTGTTGAGTAGCCAATAACTGCCAGGCGACAACCTCAGGATCGGAAGAGTTAATCTTCTCTTGTCTATACCGCCATTTAGCAACGGCTGGACTCTCCTTCTCTGCGGCATATCAAACGTTGTTATACAGACGCCAATTACATCTCCGCCTGTTATACGCAATGCTGCGCATGCAACGCTTGGTTCGGGTGATATAGCGGCGGGCGGCGAGGCGGCGACGGCGAAGCGCACGCCGCAACTGCTCCTCCTCTCCGGTTGCCACGGTAACGGCGCATGCGCACGACTGGTTTCTCCCAGCCACCGCGAAATGCTCGACTGGTAGCCCAGTGTAGCTCTCGCTACAAAAAAGACAGACACCTGTAAATTATGGAATCAACCTGAAAGGTGTCATGTTGGTCTCAACGCTACAATACTCATTATAAAATTCGGTGTGATATCATTCATTCATTCATTCCGATGAAACGTATATGCCAGGCTGCAGTTGGTCAGTTTTCGTGTATAGAACTTTCCTACGGTTTTCTCCCGGAATATTTCATCGCACAAGTTCACATTTCAGAACAGGCGTAGTGAAGGCTCTTATCTCACTGCACGTCACACAAAAGGCAACAAGAGGAAGTTGCTGCTGCTCCAGTTGCTGATAGGAAGAAAGAAAAGGAAAGTGCACGGGCCTGCCTACTGGCTCAAGCCGAACTACGCTAATAAGAACAGAAAGTTGGGCTAGTTGGTGTGGATTCATACTTGACAGCGCAAAAAAACGAGGACAAAAGCGAACGAGGAGACACAACACAAGCGCTTGTGTTGTGTCTCCTCGTTCGCTTTTGTCCTCGTTTTTTTTTGCGCTGTCAAGCACGAACTACGCTCGCTGCCGCGTGCTGAAAGTAGGAGAGTTGAAAGATAGGAGAACAAAGATAGAAAGAAAATGCGCGCGCAATTATGTCCCGCGCCGATCCCGGAGGCATGTGCAATACCGGGCCGACCCGTGCCAGAGTGCTTCAAGCACTGCGCCATATTCCAAAAATAAGTTTAATATCTTGGGTCCAAGGACCCGCAGCAGATATTACCTCAGCTATCAGGTATCCCCACAAGAGGCAGTTCTGTTGTTGCATGATGCTTTGCAAAAACATGGTATCCGCTTGACTAGGCGTACAAAAATCTGCCCCAGTAACTTTTTCGGCCGAAATTGCCGCGTGCCACCACACCACCAGCAAGAACAAGACGCATTGCTGGGAGCCGTCTCTCTCCAACGCAAGCATAGACTATGACGATTTATAAAGTATCTCTGCTGCCATTCATATAGACAATACATTATTTTTATAAGTACTAACTACATAGAAGACCACTCGAATATGGTTCTAATTGCCCCGCAGGAAAGAAACAGACAAAAGCGTGTCAACGTCATAGCGCGCAAATTACCAAAAACAAACTCGAGGAAGAAACAAAATCAAAGCTAACGAAAAGCCAAAGAACAAGTTACCACCACTTTCAGGCAAAAAAGGGAAGCAGTTCTGAAGGGCAGTTAGAAACGTCAATTTTTTCCGTGCCATTTCTCTGCCGCTTGTTCTAGCTATAACTAATTTAGATGTATTTTTCACACGACCAACACAAGAATCCAAGAGCAGGTTCAGTGTTTGGCGTTTCCGCCACGCTATTTCCTTCGTACAGCAGCTATCACGCACTTAAATGTACACACAAAGTAAAAGGAATCGCGGTCACAACTCAGTAAACCCCTCGCTTCCGCTCTTCGTACCGTACTTGACCAAAGCAATCTATTGTATTATTTCTTTTATATTTCTAGCCAGCTGCGTCTTTCCGAACGACCGTGCTGGAGGTCATATCTTTCTTCCTCAGCAGTTTATCTGCGCGGTAACTTTCCTCTACAATCATTCTGATATATACGTTATCTTCTTTTTCTGTCGTTGAAAGTGGCGGGCTTAATCTGAAGCCACGAATAAAACGAACCAATCAACGTAGTAGTTTTTTATCGTCTACGTCATGTTTCCTCACTGAACTTCGTCCTTTTATTATAACTCCTGCAAAAGGTGCATGTACACTTCGATTTAATCGAACGCCTTCTATTTGTTGTTGAACCCACCCCTCTCCCGCTTTCGAAGTGCGTAACAAATAGAGCTCGTTTGGCGCAGAAGTCAGGGGCCTGGCCAGATTATACTCCCTCTAAACCTTGTTTCACTCGACGGTGCCGCTACTGAAATACGGCTTCCTTTCTGAAAACCGAGCATAAACTGCAGGCTCCTTGGCTCAGCTGGTCTGCCCACTCCGGGGCCCCTGCTGGTCGCTGCCAAGGCGGAAAAAGCACTACCCGTGAAATAAGATACGTTAGTCGGAATTTTGAAAAAAGAGCATGGGTAGACTGTTGTTTTCTTTTCTTCTGTAATATTCTTTTACCGCCGCAGTCCCCGTGCACCTTACTGCTAGAAATTGGAAGGTGGCGAATGTCGGTTCTTTGTGTTTACTGCGCTGGCAAATAATAAGGCTTCCGGGACAGATGCAAAACAAAAATATGATCTTTCGGTTTCCGATGGCAACCGGGCAAAAGAAAAGATGTTGGGGAATAGCCCCTTAAAGAAACGAGAGTATCGGTGACTTTGAGAAAGACCGGAACGGAACAAATATGGTTGGGCGCTCCTATTTCTGTGCGGCACAGCTGATAACAATTAGGAACAGTGCTGCGAATGTTAGGTGCACAGAAGCACACAAAATCACAAGTCCGAACATAGCGTCAACTATGTTTGCGCATTAACGGCACGTTGAGTAGCGTAAGAGTTAAGAGACCACGTCAGGAAAACGTGGAACTGGGAGCAACAGAGCTGACGACGTGTTGCGGGCTTTAGATAAGTTCTCTCGTAGCTGTTCTAGGCAAAGCGAAAGCAGTGCCACTATTAAGATGGGCAACAACAGTTACGGAGGGTTCAGACTAATTAGTGAATTCTTCCAGCAATCTAGCACTCATCACGATGACATCGGAAAAGCAAAGGGCAAGGGTGCTGGGGCAGGCGGATTTCTTAGAAAAACTTGTTTAGACAGTCTATAGACTGTCCGCAGACTTCTGTCTATAAAGTCTATAGACTCTCTATAGACAAATTCTAGAGAACAGTCGATAGGCAATACAAATCCTATAGACACCTATAGACAATCTACAGATTTCATCATCATCATCATCATCATCATCATCAGCCTTACTACACCCACTGCAGGGCAAAGGCCTCTCCCATGTCTCTCCAATTAACCCTATCCTTTGCCAGCTGCATCCACCCTTTGCCTGCAAACTTCTTAATCTCATCCGTCCACCTAACCTTCTGCCGCCCCCTGCTACGCTTACTTTCTCTTGGAATCCACTCCGTTACCCTTAAGGACCAGCGGTTATCTTGCCTTCGCATTACATGCCCTGCCCAAGCCCATTTCTTTCTCTTGATTTCGACTAGGATGTCATTAACCCGTGTTTGTTCCCTCACCCACTCTGCCCGCTTCCGATCTCTTATGTTACACCTATCATTTTCCTTTCCATGGCTCGCTGCGTTGTCCTTAACTTAAGCTGAACTCTTTTCGTTAGCCTCCACGTTTCTGCCCCGTAGGTGAGTACCGGTAAGATTATGCTGTTGTACACTTTCCTCTTGACGGAAATTGGTAAACTGCCACTCATGATCTGCGAGAATTTGCCATATGCGCTCCACCCCATTCTTATCCTTCTAGTTATCTCCCTCTCATGATCCGGATCAGCTGTCACTACCTGCCCTAAGTAGACGTATTCCGTCACAATTTCTAGGCTCTCGCTGCCAATTGTGAACTGTTGTTTCCTTGCTAGGCTGTTGAACATTACCTTGGTTTTCTGCATGTTAATTTTTAGACCCATCGATCTGCTCTGCCTGTATAACTCATTGATCAT
Source organism: Amblyomma americanum (assembly GCF_052857255.1). NCBI lineage: Eukaryota > Metazoa > Arthropoda > Arachnida > Ixodida > Ixodidae > Amblyomma > Amblyomma americanum. The sequence goes on along the minus strand of NC_135507.1, from coordinate 28,901,645 downwards.
GATTTGCAGTTCACCTCCTGAGTGACTCAGCAAGGCAATGTCATCAGCAAATCGCAGATTATTTAGGTATTCTCCATTTATTCTTATTCCCAACTGTTCCCAATTCAGGCCTCGAAATACCTCCTGTAAACATGCGGTGAACAGCATTGGCGAGATCGTGTCTCCTTGCCTGACGCCCTTCCTTATTGGAATTTTATTGCTGACTTTATGGAGGACTATAGTAGCTGTGCAGTTGCTATATATATCTTCCAGTATTTTGACATAAGGGTCTTCTACCCCCTGATTACGCAATGCCTGTATGACTGCTGAGGTTTCCACTGAGTCGAATGCTTTCTCGTAATCAATGAAAGCTATATATAGAGGTTGGTTATATTCTGCGCATTTCTCTATCACCTGATTGATAGTGTGAATATGATCTATTGTGGAATATCCTTTACGAAAGCCTGCCTGAACATTTGGTTGATTAAAGTCTAACGTTGCCCTGACTCTATTAGTGATTACCTTAGTAAATACTTTGTAGGCAACGGATAGTAAGCTGATCGGCCTGTAATTTTTCAAGTCCTTGGCATCTTCTGGTACAGTCGAGGTCACAAGGCATTGCGTATACAGGGTGGCTAGTTTTTCTAGCACGATGTCCCCTCCATCCTTCAACAGATCTGCTGTTACCTGATCCTCCCCAGCTGCTTTTCCCCTTTTCATTGCTTCTAAGGCTTTCTTTACTTCATCTTTCGTTACTGGCGGGATGACGCATTCCTGTGCACTGCTGTCTTTCTCATTAACGCTCTGATTACATTGGCTACTGTACAGGTCTGTGTAGAACTCTTCGGCTACGTTAACTATCTTATCCATATTGCTAATGACATTGCCCTGCTTGTCTCTTAATGCATACATCTGGTTTTTACCTATGCCTAGTTTCCTCTTCACTGTTTTTAGGCTACCTCCGTCTTTATAGCATGCTCGATTCTCTCCATATTAAACTTCCTTATGTCGGCTACCTTGCGCCCATTTATTAACTTTGATAGCTATTAACTTTGATAACTTTGATAGATAAATCTACAGATTTATGGCCATACATATTTGGGAGACTTGTCTATAGACAGCTATAGACTATACGAATAGACAAAGAGAAATATCTGTAGGAAGGGAATAGAGTCTATAATAAGTCTATAGACTGTCTATAGACCATTTCTGTAGTGCCATCTCATGATACGGTTGGTACTTGTCTATACGGATGATACGGATGGCACAGATAATACTTGTATATAAACAGCTATAGACTATACGAATAGACAAAGATAAATATCTATAAGAAGAGAATACAGTCTATAATAAGTCTATAGACTGTCTATAGACACATTTTTGTAGTGCCATGTCATGATACGGTAGGTCCGTTTTAACAAAGCTGGCGGATTAAAACGCTTGTTTTCAGTAAGTGGGGCAAGTGAACAGGTGGTGCGAGTTCACAAACATTTTCTGACACCTGACCTTTAATTCTATGTTTCCAGATGACCGCTTTCCTTTGTGAATGAACTGTGAAACTCACATACGATGTTCACAATGTGTTATTAATGAAGCGCGCCCTCAGGCGAAATGAAATCTTCCTTCCTGTACGAGCTACAAAGGAGGCGCAATTCACGACCGTATTGCCCTGCTTTAAAGTGTTGGCATTCAAGTTCGCACTTCCGATGATTATTAGGATGATAAAGGTTAAAAGAACACGTTCTAGATGTATTATGACACCTGGGCGGCAGCTGAAACCGCACCTATATTAACTGGAGTCCATAGCAATTATCTGTGCAATGACCAGCATATGCTTGTCATGCTGCATTATCAATAGGAGGAGGAGGACAGGCGAATAGGAGAGGCGTTAAAGCGGAGAGATGCCGAGTTAGCTGAATGAGGCTAGAAAGCCACGATCACCGCTAAGCCGAGGAAGAGGCGACCTCCCACAGGGGGACGGTTCAACCTCATTATGCGAGATACTTGGGAAATTGGTCTACTTGGGATACTTGGGAAATGGCCCTACCTTGTATTGACAAAAATGCATTGTACCGTGGTGCTGTTTGGACAAAGCTCTGCTTGCGTGATTAAATTCATCATCATCAAGAAAATCACTCGTGTGACTCATTTCAGAAACGGAATGACAATTTCTTTTGAGGGCACCAGTCACTGAAGTGCAAACTTGTGAACTCCAGCCGAGAATGTTGAACGCAAAGCGGACAAATCACGGAGGTGTACTGCTCCGCAAACCACCGGAAAGCGTCACACGATAAGGGGCGACCTTGCTTTACATGGTAGGAAGTGCGGGCGGTAATCACAGGGATGCAATAATGAAATAGAGAGGATGCCTGAAATCGCTCGTGGTGCAGAAATTTTGGCTCCATTTGCACATCTAACGTAGCATCCAGCTCACCTTATGCAACCGCTTACACACTCTGCGCGTTGCCGTTTATATACGCTCTAAACAGAAAGGAGTAAAAAAAGGAGTAAACTGTCCTTTAGTGCACTCTCCTATTATAAAAGGGAGTGCCCTAGAGGACAGTTTACTCCCCTTTATACTCCTATAAAGGCACATTCCTGTTTACAGTGTATGAGCGATACCTCCGCTCCTAAATGCCCTCTGCTGCATCTGTAGGACACGTCTCCAATGCAGGGTCTTGTTCAGTCGTTACAGGGAATTAGGGAGAGCTCCCAGCTTGTGCCGCTAAGCCTTGCAGGCAATCACGTTTTGTTCTGCAGCCGCTCTGTCACTCTCTTTTTCTTACATCACGGATGACGTCAACGCGCGGTTTTTGAATGTTCAAAGCCATGCGTCACGTGGTGGCACCCTCGCTCAGAAGCGCCTGTTCCGAAGTCCTTGTAATGGTACGAGGACAAAGCCAAATGAATTCAATGCAGTGCAGTAATGACTTTACACAGTTGATTCACGGCCCCGAAAAGCCAGCTTTGCACGTACTCTATACTCAAAAGCGCGCAATATAGTATTGCGTTGGATGAGACATTTAAGAACCCTCTGCGCTGAAACACCTTCACTAAATGCACTGGGCATCGTAACGACGGCGTATCCTGTTTTTTTTTCGCGTCTAGTTCACGAAGATCGATTTACAGCTCACTCGATATTCGCCTGGCCGCCTGAACTAAGTTGCGAAAGTGTTCTGTCGGACGTAGGAATGCTACACTTTGAGGTGTACTGGCATCGATGTCTCTAACCCCAAATATAGCGGCCAACATCATTCGTGGTGCCGTCCACAACTACATCGACTGCCGACTCTGGTCATAATGACTGTATCGATTTGTTAAATGCCAACCTCGCTAGACGTCACTAACATCGCCTCGGGATTCTGGTTCTCACCGTTTACATTTCGTTGCCTCGCAAGTTCTTCCTGCACTCTTCTTGTCGTGACTCTTCTTGCCTCGCTGAAATGCAGGTGTAATGTCAGTACACCTGATTTAGTGTTAGCATGCGTATTCTCCTGCCGGTAATAGAATACGGTCTAAAAGACAGCCAAGATAGCGGCCCCTCTCGGCCGCCTATTCGCATCGAGGACGTCTAACGACTTGCTATTAAAATTCTACCTAGCAATAACGCATTTCCGGTACCTCACTGCGTGCTTTTATTGCCTTCTTTCCCGCCTTATTTTAGCGCCATGTTGTGCTTCTTTCCTTAGCACTCGTCGTCACAGCGGAATTCTTTTTTGAGTCTGTAGCTAAATGCGCCAAACAACTTCCTGGAATGTCCAAGCTGTTCCTGCGGTTTTGTTGATCGTACCAGTCGGAAAACCATCCCATTTTATTGCGTCGCCCATTTCCGCATTTTCTCACAACGAAGCTTCGCTCATGCATGTTATTGCTTTCTGAGCATTTCACCATGAGCGGACCGATGACGTCAGAGCCAAAAAGGGGGGAAATGCACCTAACGTAACGAACAAGTGCTCCTTTGTTAGTAACGAGTGGGTTTGGCAACGGAGACACGCGGAGTTAGAGAGCACTCAACAACTGCTGCTAAACTATACATGAAAGTTGTCTCGCCCCTCCAACTATTACTGAGCTCGGAAGAATGGTTACGCGTAGTGCCTCGCCCACAGGGCGCTGAAACTTGACTGAGGCAACAGTGCTCCGGGTAGCGTGCTAATGGCCAGCAACGCGTTAGAGCGTGATAACTGCTGGCAGTCAGTGCTGAGTTAAGAAATATGCGAAGAGTAAAACAGTGAACTTTGTAATGAAGAAACGAATAAAATTGTGCGATCAGCTTTGCGACAGGAAAAGATTAGAAGCATCCGGACAAAGAGAGTGTCACTTGAACCGCTTGTTTAAAATATAAATAAATCAATAGGCGAACATCCGGTTAAGAGAGAGAAAGACGAAAGGAAAGGCAGGGAGGTTGAAATCCGGTTAAAATTTGAAATATTATTTATTTATTTATTTATTTATTTATTTATTTATTTATTTATTTATTTATTTATTTATTTATTTGAAATACCTTACAGGCCCGTAGGGCATTGTGTAAGAGGGGCGGCAAAACATCAACAACAAATTTAAAAGGGGACAAAGACAAGAGAACAAGGCACTATACATGATCAGTAAAAAAATTGGATACACCTCAGTATAATACAGAAAAGTTGACATAGGGGTAAGTAAATGTAAAGTTGACATAGGAACACTGAAGTAAATAAAAAAATAACCCAGGTGCATCACACAAAAATAAAATTAAAAAGCACATGGCGCGTTTACTAGTGTCAACAAAATTTGGAAACAGAAATACAAACAAAAGGCGAGAAAAAAAACGCAATGTGTAACAGAACGCGTAAAAGAGATTGCATCAACATGATAAGTTGGCTTCAGGGAAATGTGCAATGAGCTGGTGATGGAAGGTATCAGGATTAGACAGCGAGGCGATGTTAACTGGGAGGTTATTCCATAATCCGATGGCTCGCGGAAGTGCTGATGAATTGAAAGCTAATGTGTCGCCATAGATGCGTGTAAAACTGAGATGATTGTGCAATCTTTTGGATGTGCGAGATGGGACATCTAGGTAAAATGAGCATGATCCATTGGAGTGCACGTACTTGTGAAATAATGTTAGCAAAGCGATGAAATAATGTTAGCAAAGCGACGAAATAATATTAGCAAAGCGATGGAGTCCTGTCTCTGAGCATAAGCGTTGCAGCTCGAGGGATGCGAGTAAAGGGGTATTCCACCAGATTTCGAATTGTTTAGGCTTCAGCGTCGCACTCGTTCTTACATGCAGTTAGAAAACTGACTTATACAAAGTACTGTAAAGGCCATAAAGTTAATCTCAAATTTTTGAAGAGATATGTTACATGCGTTTGCACTGCTGGAACTTCCTTTTACCGCTCGGGTATTCAAAGCTTGCCTATTTTTAACACTGCTGATATTAGCACCATGTTGCTACTCTTGACAATTAAGCATGCATTACTTATAGTCTGCGTAGAGATCAGCCAAACGTGGCAAGACTAATGCCTTCACTGGGAGTTGCTTAGTAGTTCTTATTTATACTGAGAGTCATGCGGAGACTATTTTTCTTGCGTATTCTTGAAAGAAGGCAAGCCAACCAACTTGGCTTTGTGTGTGGTTACGTCGTGGCAAACCTCTGAATGATGCAAATGAGCTGAGTAAGAGAATCCACGAAATCAAAATGGCTTATTCGAAGACCTTCTCTCAACGACAGTAGTAAACTTGATGGAGGCGTTAGAGATGAAAGAGGAAGGCGCTCTTTTCATCAGAGACAAACTCAAAGCAAATTCAGCGCCATACTTTCAAACGTTTTTCGTTCCGCACGATAAAATTCGTATTTCTTATGGTACCGCACTGCGCACCACGGCGGCACTGGCTGAAATCACAATGATTTTCGTCACTCAGAAATACTGAAATTCTTTGCACTGTGTGTTTCCGCACACATTGTTGCCACACGAAAATTTAATAATAATAATTGGTTTTGGGGGGAAAGGAAATGGCGCAGTATCTGTCTCATATATCGTTCGACACCTGAACCGCGCCGTAAGGGAAGGGTAAAGGAGGGAGTGAAAGAAGAAAGGAAGAGAGAGGTGCCGTAGTGGAGGGCTCCGGAATAATTTCGACCACCTGGGAATCTTTAACGTGCACTGACATCGCACAGCACACGGGCGCCTTAGCGTTTTTCCTCCATAAAAACACAGCCGCCGCGGTCGGGTTCGAACCCGGGAACTCCGGATCAGTAGTCGAGCGCCCTAACCACTGAGCCACCGCGGCGGGGACACGAAAAGCCGAGAAAACAGAAATCAAATATCCAAAAAATATCCTGCGGTGTACCTTTTATGTGTCCATCGATTCACCCCTCGCAAAGACACTTGATCTACTTTTCTCTACTATACTTTTTTTGGAGGGGGGCGGGAGAAGGGGGGGGGGGAAGGAAGCTTCCTATTCGTTTCCTTTTTGGATATTTGACACGTAAAGCCGACAAAACAGAAATCAAATATCCAAAAAGGAAACGAATAGTAAGCTTCCTCCCCCCCCCCCCCTTCTCCCGCCCCCCTCCAAAAAAAAAGTATACTGGAGAAAAGTAGACCAAGTGTCTTTGCGAAGGGTCAATCGATGGACACAAAAAAGGTACACCGCAGGCCTCGTAAAACGTAGCGGTAAACGAGTCTCTAAATGTTCCATTCATGTTCAAATATTTTATTTGCCCTCTTATTTAGTATTTGCCCTCTAAATCTGTTTCTCTGCACAGCATCGATCAAAGAAATCCTATCGAAAAACCATTTAAAAAAAATTTCGGTCTTGTTCCGTTGGTGAAGCCACGACATGCCTCAACGCTCAACGGGCCCCAGCTTTCGATTGATTGTGGATGATCAAATGAATGCGGTGACTAGTTTTTTTCTTTCTGCTTTTTTCCCTGTCCTTATCGAAACACGTGGTCCTTATTGTCTCCATCTTGATCGCTACTACGTGTTTACGTGTGTTTAGGAGACATACTTGTTAATTGGGCCGTGGGATTCAGTTGGCGTGATTTGAATTTTTCTCTTTGCTGAGCATGTAGCAGTGACGACACATAAAGTAGTACATGAAACAAGATATAAACCATCGCACTCACGACTATTAATCTAGCGTTGTCACTATTAATTCAAATACTGGCGCTCCTTTCCAGTTACCTGACACCAACGATGTGCGATGTCCTCGACAACCGTAAGGCTTTAACCTAACGGGACCACAGGAATCGGCACAGAAGAAATGTCTCGAGAAACCGCGCACAAAAATTACTTAACACTCCTGATTTGCATCACAAGACGAAAGAAAGTGCGCTCACTGGACCCTGACAGCGTAACGTAGAGGAGGCTCTAAATTGCGTGATGAGTCGCACGAACCAACGTCTCAGAAAGGAACAGCATGGCGTGTAATGCATCCACAGGCACGGCTGACGATGCGTTGCTCGCAAGTAGTCACTGTGATGGTGCACCCTTATAATTAAATGCCGCCGGCCCCATGAAAAGCGCTTGCGCCCCAAAATTACTTTCACAAAACCCCAGCGAGTTGAACATTTTATGTTATACGCGGTTATGGGAAAACTGTGTTTTACTTTCCAGCTGTGAATACTCCATTCTACTCCCGTTTACCTCCGTTACCTTCTTAGCACCTCTACCGATATATTACAGAAAGGGCGTTATCATAAATACGTTGCTATCACTGGCTTTAGCCCATTCCTATTAAGGTAAGTCCTCCTCGTTGAGGCGTCATGAGAGATCTCGTGTTCAAGGCCATTCTGCCGTACTTCTAGTCTTGGTCTAATTTTGCTCTTCGACGTATGAATATTTTAGCAGCGTGAAATGCCTCATGCTTAGGGGCCGCGCAAACAAGGCTAAATGATATTTCGACGGCGACTCCAAATTTTCTAGAGTTACATCGATGTGTTTAAGACGAAACTTGTGTTTGTTAGTACTGAAAGAGTCTGCAAGCTTTTGAGAGCCTTCGGGCACAATTATTTCTGGTGTGACCAAGCAGGCCAGGCGGAAAGTGACCTCTATTCGTCCTTTGTCTCACCCTAGCCTACAGCGATCTGGTTACCCATACAAAAATGTCCAATGGCCGGCTATAGGATTTAGGCCCAAATAGCTATAAACCTTACCTATTTCTGTCTAAAGCTGTATTAACAGGCCGATATTTTTTTCCATAGAGAGCTTAAGACGGTTGTATGGTTCCAGAGCTATAGCTTTAGAGGCATAGATTTTTCAATAGCTTCATTGCAGCAGTGGTTGCAGTCATCGAACCTACCGCTAAGCATCGTTCCTTGTTCACCCAGCTTGGTGCCTTTAATCTTTTGCAATTTTTATGCATTGACTGCAACCACTGCTGCTGCCAATTTTTCTTGCTTCGCTGTGCTAATTCTCTTCGCTTTTCTCATGATGCCGACTAATGTCGAGCTGGCTAAAAAAATTGAGAGTTTGGAGGCTATGTTTGAGGCCAAGATGAATGATTAGTTAATCAACTTGTCACAAAACTAACTAGCAAGCTTCAAGAATCTGGTCTAGACGTAGGTGGACTGGCTAAGGAAGTGTCTGACATGGATGCTAGTCTCACGCTCTTGAATGACATAGTCGAAAAAGTTCAGAGTAGTCAAGCGGATCTCTTGGCCGCAAACAAGGCGCTTAAACTCGAGAATGAAATGCTAAAAAATCAAATCACCAATCAGGATCAATATTCCCGAATCAGTAATGTTGAAATCAAAGGTGTCCCTTGCACACAGAGTGAGGACTGTGTTGCAATTGTGGCGTCGATTGGAGAGAAAATAAGCTGCCCTGTTGACACTGCCAACCTTGACATTGTTCATCGGGCGCCCGCTCAGACAGGGCAGAACATCATTGCTCGCTTCATTTCCCGCGCTAAAAAAACGACTCCTTGGATAAAGCTCGTAAGTCACGGCTTGACACCGGTATGTGGGGTTTCCCAGGTGCAGCAAAGGAGCCAGTTTATGTAAATGACCACCTTACTGTGGAAAACAAGAAACTTCTCAGTAAGGCACGAACACTCAAGAAAGAAAAGGGGTGCCTGTTGCTCTGGACGAAAAACTGCCAAATTTTGGCACGTAAGACAGAGACCAGTCATGTTTTCCGCATTAAATCTGAATCCGACCTTTCCATTTTCACTTGAGATTCTGCATTTTTTTTTTCTAATCTCTTCCATCAGTATGACCTCATACTTCACGCCTTCTAATCTAAAATCTTTTCTTTCCCCTTCTTGCAGATCTTTTATTCATTTCAATGCGCGAAGTCTACGAAAACGTTCGGACGACTTTACAAACCTATTATCAGCCACTCAACACCAGTTCTCCGTAATCTGCGTGAGCGAAACTTTGCTGTCGGATGCCGATAAGAACCTGTACACGTTGCCTTCATGTAGCGCTGAATACTGCCATCGTAGCGAAAGCGCGCACGGTGGCACAGCGATCTTTATTTCTTCTTGCTATCACTATCGTCGCCGACTTGGTCTATCGCTAAAAGTGGGAACTTGTGAATCCGTATGGATCGAACCAGACGAATCTTTCTTTTCACTAGATAGAAAAAATATAGTCATTGGCTGCATATACCGATCGCCCTCGTCCCATGTTAAAGATTTATGCTCAGCTCTGCACTCAGTCTTAGGGGTATTGTCAATGGAACGCAAAAATGTTATAATAATGGGTGACATCAATATTAACACATTAGATCCCGACTGCTCCTCATATGCAGATTATATGGAAGTTTTAAATATTCATGGCTTCGAAAATCTTATCAACATTCCCACACGCATTTCCGCTACTGGTTCAAGCTCCCTCAAAGATCACGCTTTATCAAACCTAATGTCCGCCCCTGATGCAGGTGTCATAGAAGCCGATAAAACAGATCACTACCCTATTTTCATACAGTTGGATAACTGTGTTAATAAGAAAGGAAGAAAGAGATGCCGTAGTGGAGGGCCGCGGAATTTGTTTCGATCGTTTCGGTTTTAAGTCAGAACAGCCGGCCGTAGTTTAGAAGTAAACTCCCAGCCCTTAAGTGAGAGGTAAGTTGAAGTTGAACTGGAGGCTCGATTTAATGCTCCCATGTTCTATGTGGGGTTAAGGCGACATCTCAATAAACGGGCGTTTATGAAAGCTGCCCTGGTTAGAAAGCGGCCTTCACTATGACGGTCTCGAACAGAGGGGACGAGATCCACCCACAAATGCATCAGATCGTGATCGATATGTAAAGCCTCTGACTACAATGTGCAGTCCGAAAATTTTCTTTCAAGCCGTATAGTAGATACCTATTAGTACCCCCGGAAGTCGTCAGCTTCTGAGGAGTTGCTCTCATCTTCGAAAGATTAGGAAAACGAGATAAAAAACGAGACACAAAGCACAGCCCAGAAGCAAGCATGATGGGCTGCATTTTTTGACGAAGGTTATACCCCCATCACGTTCTGCCTTGCACTAAATCATTCTCTCTCCCTCGGCTATCGACACCTCAATTTACTACCATTATTTTTTAAGCTAGATAGTTACCACGCCTTTCTTTTCTTTCTAGCATCTTCCTCGTTCTTCCATTGGTCAAACCCATGACTTAACAGTAAGAAGCCACTCTAGCTTTTCCTCACATTTTACTGTTACTCTAAATGAGCAGCAGCTTTTTTTTTCACTTCCGAGTGTACAAACCCACCATTTTCCAGGGTCGTTGCAGGAGGGCTTCATACGCGAATTGCAAAAGTGCAAGAGAAGCAATTCCTTTGCACTCAGCTCCTGTTTCGGCGACGCGGGTCAACCAGCTCTGGTTTCATTTTCGGGCAGCAGTAAACGACAGGGCAGCTCAAAGGGACCGCTAGAATGAGATCTGAGGAAAAAAACCAATGCGGAGAAAGGTAAAAAAAAGATGAAAACTTGTGCGGAAGTAAACGAAAGAATGTAGGTTAGAGTACATCTGAAGGGTCAAGCTGGAAGACAACACGGGCTCTGCAAGTTCGGTGATGTAGAGGAAAGAAAAGGACGTGAGCTACGCGTTAGTTGTTGGGGCGATTCGAAGTGCACGGACGCCGCAGACATGTTTCAAATGGCCTGGATGGCCAGCCAAGCTCGAAATGGAATTTCTGTGTCACCGGCGGTGAAGCGATAACACGCCGGATACGGTCGGGGTTTTGTATTGTCCTGCGTTTTACTGCATTAGCAGTACGGACTTCATTCTTTAAAAAATGCGTTCTTGTGGGAGCTGTGACCGGACGGTTGTGTGGGCACCGGGTGGAGCGAATGACAGTGAAAGTGGAAGACGAGGGGAGAGTAGAAAGAGAGAGGAGGCGGCGCACTACAATAGCGCCCCAAGCGGGAGCGAGAGGAACAAATGATCTGGTCGGAGAAAGCGAAGGAGTGTGAGACGAAAAGGAAGAGGAGAATGGAAGGAAGATGAAGGAGCGTCCGCCACCACCACCCTTTGAAACAGGGTGGTTGCATTTGCCACCATGCTCGGCTTTTTTTTCTTTATTATCATTTAATTGTGTGATAAACTGACCTTAAAATTCACCAGTTTCTTTAAATGCGTTTTCAGTCTCACACTTTTAACCTTACTTCACCTCTCTGCTTTTCAGTCACCAATCTTCCAAACGCTTTATGCTAACTTCCAGCGCAAATTTATTTACATGGCTATTTTCATCTCTAAACTCTAAGGTCTCAGGAAGAGTTACTGTGCCTGCATCGACATCGGGATGGATACCATCGCATTTTAGGATGAGGTGTTATATTGTTTCTACAGATTTACCACACGCAGCACGTGAGTCATCTTCTGCGGTAAATTTCCCTTTCGTAGCTGCGCGTTAACATCGAAACGTTCACTTTATCCGAGGTTGACACGCTAAAGCTATATATCCTATATAAAGTTATATTCTAGGTGTTACACCTAGGTTCTTTATATCCCAAGTCAACACACTCAGTTCTTTACACCCGAGGTACAGACATGAAAGTTCGTTATATCCGAAATGACATACTCAGGTGCGGTATCATCCGAGGTGTTATAATAAGTTCATATAGTAGTATACTAAGCTCGTAGTCCGGTGGGCAGGTTGCCACCTGCCACTGGCTACTGGCAGACGGCGGTCGCCAATTCCCCTGGCCCAGACCCCTTTAATCATAACGCATTAATAAGCAAATATGAGTTCATGCCCCACTCATCTATCCTTTTTTGTCTGTACACCAGTAAGCCAACCCCAACAATATTGTACCGGGCTGCGGATCCAGACTTTCCTTTCGCTGTCAGAAGCTGCAACTTGTCTTCCCTTTGTCCAACGCTTTGTCCACGGGCCTGGTCCTCTAAATCGTTTCTAAATAAGCTTTATACTCCCATATGCTTCTGCTGTACCCAAGCGGGATGATTAATAACGCTATATCGATCCGTCGGTCCTGCCGCTAACGCCGATTTATGGCGCCTGCTTGCAACAACCATTCGGGCGAGAAAGCACATTCAACAACCACAAATCTTAGCACCTCTTTCAGAGCTCAGAGAACTGGTGAAGTGAACGTGTTCGGTCCGCCAGCTCGGACAAGGTGGACAACCTGTAAGGTGGCCTTGTCGGACAAGGAACGCCCCCCATACCTCCTTCTCAAGGCAACTCCTTTTCTCTGTATTCGCATTTTCTTTATTGTAGCCCGTTTTATATCTTGGTAGCTTAAGGGAAGCAATGGCCCAAAGAACACCATAATACAAGGTATTTTTAATGTACTCTAGATGGCATGAAAGCATTTTCTGAGCATTTCACCTCAATGAAACCGAGCGCCAGGCCAGGGGAACGTTTGCATCCAGTGCATCACTGCTGGATAACCGGCAGTTGCTCAAAACACCAGGCCACCGCTGCGGGCTTCAACCATCACATTCGATTACGCATGCTCTCTTCATGCGATATAACCAGTCCCGCCATGGACTTATTTGGAAGTATCGAGAGCAAATAGCCACCACTCGTCCTTTCAGTAGGACGCAAAGCTCGGTAACATAGTTTTTCCTGAAAGCTTCATTCTTGCTCCTCTTATATTTTTAATCATTTACAATCGGGCTTTTCATTGTCATAACAGTGTATTTTGTATGCAGGTGACAAGATTGTGTTAAGCTCTCGTGATATCAAATCAATCATGATCAAGCTAAAGAAAATGCGTGATTCCACAAAACCAAACTGATAATTAACCCTTCTAACACTAACTACATTATTCTTACAGTATGTCGTCTCAAAACTCCGTTGGTGCGACGCCAGTCTTTTAGAATTATTGGCACTTTTTCTGCCTTGAATCTCGCACATATTTATCTGCTGTCGACGACGAGCTTGACTGCCAATTTTGTTACGTGACCATTTTCTTTATATTTATGATACATCTATGCCCGCTCTCAGACTGTAGTATGGTGTACGACCTCTGGATTCCACGCGTCGATTAGACAAATCTGAACTAGCGCTTCGTGCGGTGTAGTCGTTTTTCATCATAACTTATGCCGACTTTCGGTCATTCATATCACGAAGAGCAAAAATTTTTAAATGGAAAGTTAAACTATAGGGAAAGTTCATATCTAGGTAGTTTGGGTAATTTACCTGGTCAGGTTTAAAATAAATATGATGGACTTACTCCCATACCACGAATAAGCTTACATCAGCACATCAGACTACAGATTCTCACGAAAGTTGCACTCGTTAATTTTTTATACAAAACCCCTAGTGGCAGCATTTAAGGTCGGCGCATTTTTTTATCATCAATGTTCATGACATTGACTTGCAAAAACCTGCAGACTGTAATAAACGCATGTAATTGGTTGCTTGTGAAGGCAGAAATATACGTGGAAATTAAAATCTATCCCCGGTTCATCAGTGAATTACTTTCTCTTGAAGCCTCTTGCTCATTTTTCGTGTATATTTGTTGTATTTTTTGTTTTTTGCAAGATCGGGTGTTTCTGTAGAAAAGAAGGCGCACGGGCCCAGATACCTTCCGCAAGCTGAACTCCTTCTGAAAGCGTCTCGTAGACGCCTAGAAGAAATGCAACATCAGTGAGAAAGAGAATGACGACAGTGCCTTGTGTACTGAACGCAAACAGCTACAGTCCTTAGTACGCCGCATTTACCGACCATCGCTGGCGACTGTCTAAAAATAGAGGATTGAGCGGGAAATGAGATTAGACTGTACCAAGAGAGCCAACAAAACTTCCCACGTGCGCGTTTGTAATGCGAAACAAAAACAGTAAAGTCGGGCGCTCTGCATCGTAATCTTTTCTCCGAGAAACACGGTGTAGGCGACCATCAGCTCTGCTACGAACAACGTAAGTTGCTTCACCAAAGAAAACAGGCAAAAGAATACTGATAAGAGGCAGGAGGAAACCAACTCCAAGGGGAAACTCGTCACGACAAACAACTCGACTCGACGAGACGGCGAGGGACGGATATCGCGTCTCGGAATCCAAACGACAGGCGCTGAGTGCCGCATCGAATGCCATCGGAGACCGCGAAGCGTTTCCTCGTTGCAACGATTGCTGCGTTGTAGCCGTATATTCGTTATACCCCGTGTTGACTCGAGCTTCCAGGGGAAATTGTCATTACTTCGTTGTATCCATTATTTCGTTATAAAGCTTCTTGTTATAATTAGGTTCGACTGTATATGCATACTCAAGCTGCCGAACTCCAACTCCTGCTGCCACTCAACGATCCTGGCGCGCTCGATGTATTGAACGTGGACCCGCATGTCGATTGATATTTACTTGAGAAGGCTCTGAAAATTGAAGCATGGATGTCAGGCACTTAACATTACAAAATAGGCTAAAGTTGTTGTTTTTTCTTGCAGGTTTGGTACAGCACAATGAGAGTAAACGCCCAAAAACAGTCTTTATCCGAATTAACTACCGCCCCCCCCCCCCACCCCCCAAAAAAAAGAAAGGAAAAATTTGGCCAGGACTCAAAGCGCAATGTTTTGAGGCAAGTTAACTTCCGTGTTCGAGCCGCAAAAAAAGGGACGATTGCAATTATATGGTATGAATTACAAGCAACGTAGCGACTATGTAAAGGGCATTAGAAAACAGAATCTGCAAATTTAGAACAATTGTATTTCACAGTGCGAACTTTTAGTTCACCTTCTCACAAATTCTCTGTTCTCTGCGGCATTGCAATGAGACTACCCGAACAAAAACTTTAACACGAGTAATAGTCTCTGCGGAGAATAATTTTCTAACCATCGAGAATTCAAAAGAGAACAGCTGAGTGACTCGCCGGCACCGTGACTATCATTTCGGAAATTAGCGGGAATAGTTAGTGGTCGGGCTGAGGACATAACTACGAACCGAAGGAGAGGTAACTCCATTCAGAGCCCTGCCCACATTTCGAGACGCCTGTAGCACGATAGGCCCAGAGAAATGAATATGCTGAAAAGTTTTAAAATACTTCAACAACGAAAGCACGAACATCGCCCGAGCTGACGTCTTTCCCTCTGTTTCCTTCAGTGAATACTAGGGAAAGTTTCAGGAGGTGCCCGTGAAGAACTGCTGCTTAAGACGAGAATACAATAGAGAGTTAGTCTCACGTACGTAGTGGGTTCACGTACGCAAACGTGAGAAGTCTACGTAGCCTGCACGAAGGTCGTTTGAAACCCTTATAGTTACACGTACGCGACAAACGCCGCGCATTACTTCTAGCGCCATCTACTAAGAAACACAGACACTGGTTGTAGCCTATATCATCCAAGACAAGTCTTTAAGCCAAGCCATTCGGTGTGTCCTCGTGTTTCGCGGTTTGGCTATGTTTGACTGGTTTGGTACTCTCTCAGTTCGAGATCTCGCGAGACCGTTGCTATGACGACGACCAACGCTACTTCGTCAGGCTTAAAAGCTGAAAAACCGCCCTTCTGTCTCAAAAACAAAAGCTATTTGTCGCTTGAAACCTTATGCGAGGGTAAGAATGGGCAAATCGAAGGCGAATACAACAGTTTAGAACACGATATCGCGTCGAGGGATTAGCGACGAAGCTGTTACCGCTGTGACGCGGCGGGCAGGGCGCCGCCATGTTTGTCAACGCTACGTACGCACGAAACGCAAAGACCGCTACGTAAAAATCCGAATCCCACGTACGTGCGTGAGACTCGCGCATACCCTTTGCGTTCTGCGCATGCGCACTGGTCACCCGTAAGAGCTCTAGGTACGTGAAGCCTCTACGTACGTGATACTAAAACTCTCTAATACTGCTGTACAGAAAGCGGGAACAGAAGGAAAAAAAATATCGACACTCTCACGGGAAAGTTAAGCGTCGTTCTGAGAAAGCAAAGCCGTATATCAAAGTCCCCTTCAATGAAGTGCCGGTTATGTCTCCTCGCGAAAGAATTAAAGAAAGAGCGAATAGATATTTTCTTCTTTGCCTGCGCTCAGACGTCGACATAAATAAAGCCGCTGATCTGACAAGAGCCGGAAAAAGGAGGTAAGCGGCGGAGAGAAATGACGCCTTCCTCTCCGCGACCGATTCTCTCAGCTCCTGTTAGGCACTTCAAGGCGTTGAGCCAAAGGATACGCAACGCCAAGTGTGAAAGTAATGGCGCTGTAAGAGCATCGTTAACGGACCTTGTGTGTGCGCGAAACAAAGCACGAGAAGCTTGTCAGGTCAAACAGGAGTTGAAACATTTTAGTGCCAGTTTTTCGGAATGGGGAATGAAGATGGAGCAGCGCAACATTGAAAACAAAAACTCCGCGTCTTGACATGAGCATTACGAAATATAGTGAAAGAAATTATTTTTAATGCCAAATTTTCCCATCACCCACTGCACTACATCTGAACGTCTTCACAACTGTTCTTAGGCTCCGCAAGAGAGAGAGACAGAGAGAGAGAAAGAGACGGAGACAGAGAGAGAGAGACAGAGAGACAGAGAGAGAGAGACAGAGAGAGAGAGAGAGAGAGACAGAGACAGAGAGAGAGAGAGAGAGAGAGAGACAGAGACAGAGAGAGAGAGAGACAGAGACAGAGACAGAGAGAGAGAGAGAGACAGAGAGAGAGAGAGACAGAGAGAGAGAGAGAGACAGAGAGAGAGAGAGAGACAGAGAGACAGAGAGAGAGACAGAGAGACAGAGAGAGAGACAGAGACAGAGAGAGAGACAGAGACAGAGAGAGAGACAGAGACAGAGAGAGAGACAGAGACAGAGAGAGACAGAGACAGAGAGAGAGAGAGAGACAGAGAGAGAGAGAGAGACAGAGAGAGAGAGAGACAGAGAGAGAGAGAGAGAGACAGAGAGAGAGAGAGAGAGAGACAGACAGACAGACAGACAGACAGACAGACAGACAGACAGACAGACAGACAGACAGACAGACTGACAGACTGACTGACTGACTGACTGACTGACTGACTGACTGACTGACTGACTGACTGACTAACTGACTGACTAACTGACTGACTGACTGACTGACTGACTGACTGAAACAGAAAAGCTTAGTATAAATTAACATAATAGCTCTATTCGAAGTGAGCAGAGAAGGGTACGCAGATGAGCGGCCTATTAGGATACAGAAATGGAAGAAGCCAACGATCAATAAACCAGTGAAAGCATGAAGCGTAGTGTAATGCAACTTAATTTTTTCAAGTGTGGTGTCGATTCCGCTGGCAGATTAGTTGCGTAACGGTGACCATATCAGAATATTTCACATAAAGATAATTTCAGGCCGCTTGTAGGGTATGAAATCCCACCCTATGCAGGTGGCGTGCAGTGCCCTACAAATTGAGCGGCGCTGGTGGCTGTCTCCCCCTTCCAGTTTCGATTGTATTCATGTTACGTTTAGTCTTACCTTCAGATATTAGTGTACAAAAACTATTAGGCCCATGGTCGACGTGTTCGCTGCAATATCGATCACTTGTGGTGTTGATATAATTCCTTCAGGACAGTGGCATTTTTGCGAAATAGTAGTTCAGTAAAATTGAACTATTCAATGTTAGAACTATTACCTCTCTGCGCTTCGATACCTTTGTTACTTGCTTTTGCTGTGCTTGCTGCAAACAATCTTTTTTTTTTGAGTAAGTGCTTCAATAGCGTCGTTATTTAATTTTGCTGTGTATACTGCAAGTGAGCTTAATATTTGTTCTTCTGTCCTTGTTTATTCATATCTCTTATGTAGATTGTATTCTGTACTGATCTGTTAACATTCACAACGTTTATGTTCGCTCATTAATATTACTTCTCCTGGCACTTCTACTTTGTTTTGTATGCAGTGCACTGTTTGCGTTTATTTTATGTTGAACTGTATCTTGTCAGTCTAAGTGGTTTCCATGAATTGGCGAAAAGGAGTAGCCGGAGCCGCTATGCGCCGCCAACTACTCCTTAACTGTTCATGTAAATAAAAAAAAAAGACATTTAAAATCAACGTCCAGAGCGTCCGCCAGTCCACCCCAGTCGACAAAAGCCATAGCACCGCGTCAAAAATGCGAGAATATGTTTTGTGGGTTTGTCTTAACAAGCTGTTATTTTGTAGCATTTTTCTGTAGTGCTGTAGTACATTATGTAATAGATTTCTGTAGTCTGTAGTTCTGTATCACTTTTCTGCCGTAAATACACAGCTGCTGCTACAAAGATTGCTGTTGTCACTAGAAGTTTGTAGTCATAAACGTCACAGAAAATCTGTCTTGACGACAGAACTTTTCCTGTTGTTTTTTTCTTCGGCAGCCCACCCACGACCATAGAGGTGGATTTGCAACGTCCGCTTATACCGCAGGGGACACGTAGAATATGATCGTACGGGGAGGGGGTCGCCTTCAGGACCTACTATTGGCTTTTCCGCGACGTGAATAGAGCTTTGTGGTTTGATGCTTCGTAAGCCATTTGGGCATATTTAGCGTAAATCGCACTTTAATCAACTTTCACCAAAAAGCGAAGCCTGCAAGCAGTGTCATCACCAACGACGTTGCGCACAAGCACCATTTTTCCCCAAAGTGAGCCCAAAAAGCATCTATTTCAATGACGACATTATGGCTCTCTTGTTCGCTGTGAGCACTATAAGCGTGCACTATAAGCAAGAATAAGCACTTTAGGGAGTAAGCTATCCTTCAGCGCAATCCATTTTAGGGAAGTGTATGCGGTGCAAGTTCCAGTGTAGATTTCGATCGCTAAATATATAGAAATGTTCACCCTTCGCACCAAAAACTTGTTTCCGCTGCAAAGCATATCAACTTGATTCAGTTAGCAATAGAAATGAGGCTTTAAACGAGGCACCGGAGGTTCTGATGTTGGCAAATAGAGGAGATGGAAACATCAGTTAAAACCATCATAACTGCTACAATTTTGCGCGTTTTGATGAGTTGCCAACCAAAAGAATTCCGCATATTTGGTGATGGAAATATACCCCTGGGATTGGGTAGCATACCCCGTCCCATAAAGTGAATGCGATAGAAGAGAGCTTACTTACTTCTTTTTTACACCTGTCGTGTTTAGAGTGTAGTAAAGACTGTCAGTTGCCGCAACTTTCCATCTTTTTTTCTTTTTAAAACACCGTCCTTTTACAAATAAAAAACAGTACTAAAGAAGAGAAATAGAAGTTGAAAATGTTCGCGTAGAGAAAGTAGCATTGCAAGCTTTGTTGGTTCAAACTCGCAATATAATAGTGCACGCTGTGACATCGTCTCTGCAGTGCTCTAATCTTGATATGCACCAACAGAAATTCGCCTTATGTAGTCGATGGCATTATTTCTTATGTGTATACTATCGCCTATACCGTCCCATGCACAAAAGATGCTCCTTCCACATGAGGTACAGAACTGAAGGGTGAAACCGAAAACACAGGGTGAAACACAGGGTGAAACCGAAAATTTCCGTACACTGTTCTTAGTTCTTTTTCGTGCGCTTCATCGGCATAAATGAAAACGAAAACTGATTTTTGGGAAAAGGAAATGGCGCAGCACCCGTCTCACATATCGGCGGACACCTGAACCGCGCCGTAAGGGAAGGGACATAGGAGCGAGTGAAAGAAGAAAGATTGAAAGTTGCGGCGACTCACGAAGTATGAGACTGGTGCCCCTATAACGACGTGATTCATGGCATCGCTTCGACCTGCGCACGGGGCATCCCAGCGAGCGCTCGTGTTCTTAAATTAATTTCGATTTATTCAGGTCTGTCTGACAAAACTGAACGTAATTTAATCCAATTTAATTCAATTGTGTATAACTTTAGTTGTATATAAATTCGCCTTATGTAGTCGAGGGCATTACTGCTTACGACATTGCAGCCTGGTGTTAATGTCGCATCGTAATAATGGTGTTTATGGGGGGATTTAACGTCCCAAAGCGACTCAGGCTATGAGGGACGCCGTAGTGAAGGGCTCCGGAAATTTCGACCACCTGGGGTTCTTTTACGTGCACTGACATTGCACAGCACACGGGCCTCTAGAATTTCGCCTCCATCGAAATTCGACCGCCGCGGCCGGGATCGAACCCGCGTCTTTCGGGCCGGCATCATCGTAATAATGATTCCAGTAAAGACCAAACTTTTCTGTCAAATTCGTGATGCAGTCGTTCGAAACTATCTGAAACCTCGAAATTTGAGGAACTTTTTCTGTTCTCATTGCGAGTTGTTCGGGTGGGGTTTGGACCCGGGAACTCCGGATCAGTATCCGAGCGCCCTAACCACTGAGCCACGGTGGAGGGTCATCGGCACATGCAAAACTTTTTTTTTCATCGGAACATGCAAGATAAAAGAATAGAACGGCCGTTGATGGTTTTGTGCGTGTGCGTGCGTGTGTGTGTAGGTTTGAGCACCTACTGCAAATAAGTCTCGAACTAGTTGTGCAACGCAAGCTCGAAGTTACTCTTTTCATCCTTAACCTCACAGATGTTCCATTAGCGCTGCCATATAAGTAATCCCCTTGGTCAAAAACATCGCAACATTTGGAGCCATCCAGGGAGCAATAATGTCTTCTCTTGGGGGGCTCCCATCTGTGGAACAATTGGTGGAGCTCGCGAAATCCAGATCACCGATACCAACGATCCGTGGCGAATGGAAGAGAAATAAATGCCCGCGGATATAACCCTGTATTTGGAAAAGGCTTCGGTTGCGAAACGCCGCAAGCGATATCGAAGCAGTGAAACGCGTTTCGAACTAAGCCGATGCGAACTGTAGAGAAATCTGCTCAAAGGAGGTTTCACTTTAACTTCGTAAATAAAAGTAGAAGTCTCCTACCGTCGTCCACACACATATCTATAACAAAATTGGTTTCAATGCCACTTGGCTCGTGAAAGGATATTGAACTTTACCTGTTACTACATTACAGCCTGGTGTTAATGTCGCATCGTAATAAAGCTTTCAGTAAAGACCAAACTTTTCTGTCAAATTCGTGATGCAGTACTTCGAAGCTATCTGAAACCTCGAAATGTGAGGAACTTTTTCTGTTCTAACTGCGAGTTTTTGGGGTGTAATATTAGAATTATGTGTTTTTAAACGCAGCCCAGTTATGATGTCAGTCCTCACATGGGCACACAAAAAATGTGCAAACAAAAATTGCAGGGGTATAGTATATTCCTGCGTTAATGACAGGAAAACCTTGTACTGGGCGCAGTGTAAAACGATGTCGTGGCGCGGACCTCAGTACACTGCTCACCAGACGAATGCGTTTCCTAAGGCAGCAAAGTCATGTACTAAAGAATTAAAATTGTAAACTGGCAGACAGGCCTACCCAGTAGCGCACTGCGATAAATTTTGCAAAGCCAAAAGCGCGCCACTCTTTCATATTATCACTGGCCAAAATAGGATGTCGTGGTTGATAGCATGCGTGGGTTCGCAATACTGCATTCCAGGTTATCAATTTTTAGTACAATAGACGTCACTTAGCCTCACCGTAGCCCTTTTCCGATCCTTTGGTCGCCCCGACCATAATGTGCGCTCTTAGTTCGATCCAAAGCTCAAAATCACATTACGCAGATAGCAGAAGGCGGGAGATGGTATTAGCAGTATTCATAATTTTCTTTCGCCTGTTGATGATGCCGCTTGCGTTTACAGACCTTTCTATTTGCAATTCTAATTTCTAACAATGCCAGGGACAAATTTCATAAATGTATAAACATAATTGGTAGAAAGAACTGTCCCGCTAGTCATTGCCTCTGCTGGACCCCGCTGACTCCCAGTTTTGTTAGCACGATAATCTGTATTAGCAAGATTAGTGTCGGTTACGGCAGCTATAACGCATAAAACATGGTTGCACTGCTTTAATACTCAAACGAAGCTCTTGTATTCCTTGGAAATCAAGTCGTAGCAAACCTGTAAGGCACAACCGAGTAGTCGTGCTCATACAGCATGATCAAAAATCTCTCACCGGTTGTAGCAGAGGGGCGTGTCTCCACAAGCTTCTGTCGCTGAAGCTGTGTCCACAAGCTTCGACTCCTCCTTCGAGGGCGAAGTGGGAGAGAGAGTAACGAGTTCGGCCGCTGGCACAAGAGGAATAGGCTGATGCTCATCGCGGCCGTGAAGGTCTTGAGCGCGCTTGGTACCATCTGTGTCACTCTTCGCCTAACGGGCGGCTGTTGGGCAAAGATTAAATTTGCGCTGGAAACGCGCTGCTGGCTCACTATCCAAACAAGTGACGAGAATTAAACACTCGCTATGGCTGTGAGAACAAAAATAGTAAAAAAAATTAGATTATATTAGCTTGGTTAAGCGAAATGAGACACAAGTGCGCTAACACTAGTTGTTTGAAAAATAAGAGACGCCGACCAGTGAAGAAAGGTTCCTTATTGATGTTTCACTAGTTATCGCGCTTAGTTTAACCTGATTGTTTAGTTTAAATGGGAAAACTAGGCTCCGTCTTAAAAATAGGACGCGATAGCGTTAATGGATTAATGCCAGTATATGCGTAATTGGTCATTCTGTGCTCTATATTCGTATATCACTGACAGTCCTTATCCTTAATCGCTAGCTAGTTTTTCCAGGTCCACCGCACCAGTCACACTGTGCCAGTTGTCACAGCTCCTCCAGTGTTCGAGCCCAGGTTCGCTATCTCTCTACCCTCCCCACGCCCCGGGATTCCTTTCTGCTCATCTCGCGTATTTCTTTTCAATTTTGCGGGTCAGCGGATTAATCCTCTTTAGCTGCCATCGTGTTTAGACAAGGTTCACTTTCCACATCTTAACACCCTTCCCACTTCATTTCGCGCCGCCTGCTTATTGAGACTTCATGCTGATTTATGCAGTTCGACGTGCGCTTCCGACATGGCCTCCTCTCCTTCACCGGTCCTTCCTCCTCGATGTGAAGGCCCTATTTAGTCGTCGCCAATGAACAACGCTTTGCCCATACGAAGACAAGTCCTCCTGTCGAAACGTTGGCAAGCTCTCCCTGAGGCTGCCCCCTCAATTGTTGACTACTTGTTTGCAAGAAACCCACCTACCTGAACTTTCTCTACTATGGATTCTTATCAGCTGCCCTTTCAAGGTATCCGCATGCAGCACGTGTATTAGTTCTTTCTGACGAAGTATCCTTGCAAGAAATACGGAACAAGGTTGGTTGTGAAACTTTATTTCCAGCGGATATAGAGGAGCGACACGAAGTCGCCCCCCGCTTAAACGGCGGCCGCTATCCCTTGGGCAGCGGCGGCGTCTTCAGCCAGCTGGAGGAGCTTGATCTGTATCCCCGGGTCGGGGCTGAGCAATAGAGCCTCCCAATGAGCAGAGTCGGTAACAAGGAGTCGAGAACCTTAGCGCCCACATCAGGGCACGGTAGTTAGAACAAGGATTGGGCAGTTCAAAACTCTCTCTCTCTCTCTCTCTCTCGCATACACACAAACACACAAGCCACGCGCACGCATACTGGCACCAAAGTACGCTCATGCAAACCAATAAAAAAATAGAAGTGAGGACAACGGAGCGATGCTCAAAAAAAAAGAGTTCGAGAGGACCGCGTACTATGCGATGTAAGTGCCCGTTAATGAACCCCAGGTGGCCGAAATTTCCGGAGCGTCCCTCATAGCCTGTGTCGCTTCGGGACGTTAAACCCCCCAAACCATCATCATCATCATCAGTCTGACTACGCCCACTGCAGGGCAATGGCCTCTCCCATGTCTCTCCAATTAACCCTGTCCTTTGCCAGCTGCGCCCGCCCTATGCCTGCGAACTTCCTAATCTCATCCGCCCTCATAACCTTCTGCCACACCCTGCTACGCTTGCCTTCTCTTGGAATTCGCTCCGTTACCCTTAAGGACCAGCGGTTATCCTGCCTTCGAATTACGCGCCCTGCCCAAGCCTTTTCTTCCTCTTGATTGCGACAAGGATTTCATATAACCGCGTTTGTTCCCTCACCCACTCTGTCCGCTTCAATCTCTCAACGTTACACCTATCTTCTTTTTTTTTTCCATAGCTCGCTGCGTTGTCCATAAACCATTTAAAAATAAGATGCCTCTTCCAGCCGGTTTAACGATCTCCACCTGCCTCTACAAGAGCTTTACAAGACCAGCAACATATTGCGCACAAAGGTGGAACTTAAGAATGACTACGAGGCCGATAAGGGCTGCCGATTGGAACGATCTCTTCTCCTTCTTAACGACGAGTCTATCCTGGTGAAGCTGAGTGTGCACCAGGCGAGCTGTCAGGATAGTCGATATTGCCTATGCGGAATCTGTTGCGGTGAGCGCGGAGCATTTGCCGCGGCACTCTTCCAAAGAGGTGAGTAAATTGAGTATTGAAAGAAAAATGTGCGTATATTACAGAGTGGTGCCGCGCTTCCAAGTGGTAACGGCGTTTTAATAACCCATGAGGAAGAAAAATAGACAAACTGCTGTTCTACGCTCGGTGTCGATATCAGGGGGTGTAATGTTCCTTCCGATCAATAACAGGCACGTGGCGAGGACACTTACCTTGAGCGGCTACACGGAGAAGGTCATCAATGTGCAATTATTGGATGGCTGCCGGCGAAGTGCGAGCCAGTAAGCAGTTCTCACTGGATTTGTATTTTTTTTTCTGCGCTCATCGAAAGCGCTTTTTTCGTGTTAAATATATGCGTGAAACGTAGTGGATATTATTTTGTAAGATAAAACAAATTGGTAGGGCTTTAACGCCGTTAAATCGAGTAGACATGCGAAAGGACTTGTTTTAGCCTGGGTTGGCTATTGTTTCTGATTTGCTAGGTCGTCGGCACGTCTGGCGACGATAATAGTTCGAAATTAGTATTAGTTGAAGACGACGATGTGGAATGCACAGCGCGAGAGCGCGTTGCAGTTTAGCATCTTGGCCTTAGTTTGAGCAGCCCGCTCTTGCTATCATTTGGCGCCACCACATTTGGGTTCAGCCACAGATCTGTTTGTATCGCTGTTCTAAATTTTCTGGTAGAATCTCACCGACTGCCTTGCTAAGTGTTCCAAACTCTTCTTTTCTATCACTTATTACATTTTGACTTAATCACTATTATTTAATCCCTCTTTATTATTATTCTTAAAATTCTGAAATCAAAACTCTCATTCCTTTTCTGTTCGTGAGGAAGAATTCACCGGTGTTGCGCTCACACGTGCTTTTCTTTTTTATTAACTGCGTTCAGGTGAATAGCCACCCGATTCTTGGCCGATCCCCCAGTGTGGGTATGTGCCATCTTTTGATAGGCTAACAACAAGAACAACATCAGGAGGCATGATCGGCAGCCGCAATAGCATAGAGCTCTCGTGCAGCGGCCAGCGAAGGTGGTCTGTTCGCTCCGTTGTGCGTTCGAATCCGAGTCACGGCGATATTTATTTACTTATGACCTGGCAAAGGTCACTCTCAAGATCAAGCTTCACACAAATTCGGTGAGCCGGTTAGACATCGTGAAGAAGTCTTGTTATGCGAAGCCGTATTGTGCAAAGCTCTTGTATGGGCTAGTTGGTACATGATATTTACAAAAAAAAAAAACAGGATGAAGAAATCTGATGTACCAAGTAGTCCATACAAGAGTTCTACTTGAAAACATTTCTTCTCCAATGGGCTTCCGCACTGAGCCTGACATTGTCTGCGTCAACCTCATCGACGTGTCTCTACTTTCCAGTATCAAGTGGCATATAATTGGTTTTTCGGGCGGAAAGTAAATTGGCGCAGTATCTGTCTCATATATCGCTGGACACCTGAACCGCGCCATAAGGAAAGGGATAAGGGAGGGAGTGAAAGAAGAAAGGAAGAAGGAGGTGCCGTAGTGGTGGGCTCCGGAATAATTTAGACCACCTCATTTATCAAGTGGCGCCGGTCCTGTCATTTTGTGTGCCTCCTTCGTCTTCGTTTGTCGGGCCGTCTTCATTTGTGTTAGGATGGATAGCGCGAACTTGAAAATCTTGTCCAGGCGGGAAGGCTTCCAAAGGGGTCCTCGTTAGGAGAGTAAGAAGAGATTAGAGAGATCGCAATCTGAAATCCGGCATGAATGTGAGCTTAGCTTTCTCTCCTGCTACACCACCTTAATGCAGCGCCATGTATTCCTTCGTCGGTTTCCCTTTCCTTGCCTCTCGCCTGACAGCTTCGACTGGGTCGCTGAAGCTTTCGATCCGCCGTAGCAGTGCTGGGAGAGACTAGCGAAGCAAGGTGAGAGAGGGCGATGCGAGCAGTTGAGGCCAGAGAGGAGCGGGATGTTCAAGAGCGCAGCGATTGTCCGGACCCGTGGAGTGTCTGTTACGGGTCCAAGTTGGAATTACTTTTGGAAATGTGGCGGAGAGTTTGAAGGATGCTTCACTCCCGCCACCTGTTGGCCCGGTATTGCACTACCTCCGGGATCGGCCTTGTCTGTACCGCGTCTTTACTATCCTGTCTTTCTGTCCCATCTTTCAACTCTCCTACTATCTGCACGTGTTAGTGATTGTGGCTCGGCTTGAGCCAGTGAGC
Source organism: Amblyomma americanum (assembly GCF_052857255.1). Classification (NCBI taxonomy): domain Eukaryota; kingdom Metazoa; phylum Arthropoda; class Arachnida; order Ixodida; family Ixodidae; genus Amblyomma; species Amblyomma americanum. The sequence goes on along the minus strand of NC_135507.1, from coordinate 28,874,863 downwards.
AGGCCTGTGCACTTTCATTTCTTTTCTTCCTGGCAGCAACAAACAGACAGACAGAGAAGGACGTTCCTCTCCTCTCCGTGTTCATCGAACTCGCTTGGTGTCGCGTTGGCAATCAAGCGAAAGGCAGCTAGTTAAACAAAAACGAGGTGCCCGAGATGTACGCATATAAAAAAGAAGCTATGTAACAAGACGGTCGTAAGGCTCTGTTTTCAGCTCTCGTTGCTGCCTCTGTCTACCGTTTGCTTTCTTCTTTTGTTCTCTTCGGTTTGCCTGAAGAGCCCGAGGCTATGACCCCGATACTCCGACCTGGGTATGCGCCTAATTGTTGCTGCTTTTATTTTTTTTTGTGCCGTTCTTTGGCACCCCGTGCTTGTCTTCACTCACTGTGCACACAAGGACCGTCAGATCGCACTATTTTGTTAGTCTTTTTTTTCTCTCTGGGAAAATCATCGGTTTTCTTTCGTCCCTCTCTTCCACTGCGACCACTCCCGCCTACTCCCGGCGCTTTGTTTTGGCAACCCGAGCGTACCTCAACAATCCAGAGAGTAGACTCAATCAATCAGTCAGTCAGTCAATCAGTCAATCAGTCAGTCAGTCAGTCAGTCAGTCAGTCAGTCAGTCAATCAGTCAATCAATCAGTCAATCAATCAATCAGTCAATCAGTCAGTCAATCAGTCAGTCAATCAATCAATCAGTCAATCAGTCAGTCAATCAGTCAGTCAGTCAGTCAATCAGTCAGTCAGTCAATCAGTCAGTCAATCAGTCAGTCAATCAGTCAGTCAGTCAGTCAGTCAGTCAGTCAGTCAGTCAGTCAGTCAGTCTCTGTCTGTCTGTCTGTCTGTCTGTCTGTCTGTCTGTCTGTCTGTCTGTCTGTCTGTCTGTCTGTCTGTCTGTCTGTCTGTCTGTCTGTCTGTCTGTCTGTCTGTCTGTCTGTCTGTCTGTCTATCAAGGTGATGCTCGTCTATTGGTTTTCAGTGCGAGATTTTCATCTTTTGCTTGCTCTTGGTTTGGCGTGGCCATACCTCATAAAGTACACTTTGCGACGAAAGTAACCAGGCAAACCGGGTTTGCTTATTAGCTACGAAGTGGAGCACTTATTGCACCTCTAGAGATCTAAATCAGTGTAAGGTAAGGAGAACCGTTGTCATCATCTTTCCAGACGTTTTGGTCTTTATGGAAGCCGTAAGGGCTTCACTACATGTTTGAGAAGCAAGCGACGTCCCTGGCAACTTTTGGCAGGGACGGTACGTTACACACTCTCTGATATTCCTCGCAGACTGCACCCGCTGCTGTCTAAGGATCACTGCTTGTAAGAAGGTTTGTGCTGCTACTCAAGGCGCTGTAACCTTAACTACCCCTGTCGAAGACTAGCACCGGTGAAACGTTTAAACTCACTTAAAAATTATTTTTGGCTCGATCATTCGCAATTTTCTCCGGTCGCGTACTCAGTTTTAAGCCCACAACCGCTGTAACTAGCGCGAGCTTTAATACTGGAGATCTAGACTGTGCAAAAGAGAATGTTAAACGACAATACCAGCACTGTACTCACAAGCGAACTTCGCTGGAGTGCAGAACTTTGCTAGAGTGATCAGTACCGCGCTTGTATGATCATTTCATGTCCCCTGTCTTTCGAGCTGTATACGTCTGCAATATGACGTCATACCAACTCATCCAGATATTCCTTCTTCTGTAAACTTTCTGTAAACGGAAGGTGTTCTCGACATCCATTCAATACCAGAACAAGTACTTCTTTGATGCATAAATTTCGGTCAGCGTTATTGTACATCTCATGAATTTGGACTTCTAAATAACCTGACACTGACAGCCTACCTGTGAAAGCAACGTGCTGCTGTTACTGGCTTTTTCATGACAACACAGAAGAAAATTGGAAAATTGCGGAAGTTAGGAGGATAAGTTCTTTTCTATGCCTGAATAGGCAGAACAGCGAGGGGACTGATCTGAGTTTAACGTCTCAAAGCGACTCAGGCTATGAGGGACGCCGTAGTGGAGGGCTCCGGAAATTTCGATCACCTGGGGTTCTTTAGCGTGCACTGACATCGCACAGCACACGGGCCTCTAGAATTTCGCCTAGTTATATTTATGTCATTAAAGCGCCTTTATGTCTCTTTACTCCTGTCTCGTCCGTTAAGCCCGCTAGGCATACTTAGCATCTGACTAGTCCTTTAGGGGCTGAAGACATGTCTCTCTCGCACAAGCCCGTACCACTAAGAGAGAAAAGCGTTTATGATTACGCAGCTGCAAGCTTCATTGGTCCTCAAACACATCAACACGCTGCTGTTTACTCTGTTTAGAAAATCAAAGCGTCTTCTAGGAATGCTATTACGGCAGACAAGTTATGACCACATTGCGCCAACTTAGACGGTTCGTCTCATATAATGAAGGGTACCAAATGCACAAATACGCAGTACGCAGAACTTACAATCAAGAGCAACCACAACTCAAGAACAATACAGCCACATCAAGACCGACAGGATTGCAGCGGTGGCCGAGTGGTTGAGCATCCGCCTCGCATGCGGGAGGTGCGGGGTTCGATCCCCAGCACCACCGGGTACCCACTGGTGATGCAATGGGTAGATTTCCCCTGGCCTGATGCTCGGCTTAATCAGGGTGAAATGCTTGGGAAATGGGTCTTTGACCCCACTTTGAGCAAACGAAAAATGCCTTGTGTCATGGCGCTCTTTGGCAGCAGATGCCCTTGCGCCAAAAAAATTCACTATCTATCATTATCAACAAGAGCAACAGAAACACCAACGCAATAAGAACACAGCAACAACGCCAAAAAAACATTCAATTTTCGGGGCGTCCACTGGAGACGACACGGGGACAAACGGGGTGCTCCGAAATACGCTGCCTCGTCCGCAGCTCTTTAGCAGAAGTCACCGTTCTGCCAACCACAGGTATTTCGTTTTTCGGTTGCTTTTTGTTTCTACTTTTTTCTGTTGTGCGGCACGCATGTGAAACGCCTCGTCGCATGGCCGCTGCTTCGCCCTAACTTGTGGCTGGATTAAGAGTGTCGCATTGAACATGTAGTCGCCGCAAGTGAAAAATCTCGATGCGCATTCACTTTCCCCTCTTGTTTTGCTTCTTTGGTTTATTGAGTTTGCTAGCTCATCATTGAGGCTGCTTTCTTTTTTTTATGAATTTCTTCCTGACCCGCCGCGCTGGCTCAGTGGTTAGGGCGCTCGGCTACTGCTCCGGAGTACCCGGGTTCGAACCCGACCGCGGCGACTACGTTTTAATGGAGGCAACACACTAAGGCGCCCGTGTGCTGTGCGATGTCAGTGCACGTTAAAGATCCCCAAGTGGTCGAAATTATTCCCGAGCCATCCGCTACGGCACCTCTTTCTTCCTTCACTCCCATCCTATATCCCTTCCCTTACGGCGAGGCCCACGTGTCCGCCGATATACGAGACAGATACTGCGCCATTTCCTTTCCACAAAAACCAATTATTATTATTATTATTATTATTATTATTATTATTATTATTATTATTATTATTATTATTATTATTATTATTATTATTGATTTCTTCTTTAAACCGATAGTGACTGCATAGTCTTGCCCACAGTTCTTGGAAAACGAATCCCACATAAAAAAAAACAAAAAATCTAAAAGTACCATATGCCACCTTTTGTGTCATGATGATGATGATGGTGGGGTATTTAAATGGCGCAGTGGGATATGTGGCCGAATAGCGCGAAGGCAGAGGCTATTTTACGAGTACACAAGGCGCGATCAAAGGCCCATCTTGCGAGCATTTCACCCCAAGCAAGCCGAGCACCAGGCCACGTGAAAACCTTCTGCCCAATGCATCGCCGATGGGCACCCGTTGGCACTGCACTCCAAGAACAAGTACTCTGTCTGACAGAGTATACAGGGTGTGGCATTCTCTCTACGAGCTGTTTTCTCCAACCAAATCGGCTGAGGAGTAAAATTCCTCTTTCGGCAGAGAGTACAACTACCAGTGCACGCCCCCAACGGCCAGATGGAGTTTGAGGATGTTCATTTTCTTCGCTAGTTTAATGCAGCGGAGGTATATGCGGTCCTCTGTGACTCACAACTCACGCAACCTTGGTCCGCCGATGTTTGCACTGAACGTAAATAGAGATCTAATTTCAAGCGGGATTACAAAAAAAATGATACGCCAGAGCAAAGGTTCTCAATTAAGTAGCATTTAATGAAGGCAAACACTTGTGTAGATAAGTACGAGAAGGTACTTTCTTGTATTAGTCGCGATTTCTGCTAACCTATTGTAGCTCTATCAATAAGTATATTACTGTGTGTCTTCCGGAGGTGTTCTTCGCATTTTCTTGCATGCTTCAAAGCAGCGAGCTCCCAAGGATAAACACTGCGCAGAATCGAGCAACGCTTCAGTTCAAGGAAAACACTTCTGTCAAGTCCCCGTAAACTTCCTCAACTAGTTGCGAAGAATCATTGTAAATATTTCATGTTTTAATGATATTACGATGTGAATGTTCGACGAGAGCACAAGGGAAGACACACGTGATTTTTGATGCCACAGGACGGCAGTAATTCGTTGATCTAGGGCGAGCCCGTAACATAGTGTCCACCATGAAATTCCACCATGAAACACCGGAGGTTTCCTCCGGTGTACGTTATTGTGTGGACTGTTTTATCGTTTACTGAGCTGTGTAAACTGTTAATAATAATAATAATAATAATAATAATAATAATAATAATAATAATAATAATAATAATAATAATAATAATAATAATAATAATAATAATAATAATAATAATAATAATAATAATAATAATAATATAATAATAATAATAATAATAATAATAATAATAATAATAATAATTATAATAATAATAATAATATTAATAATAATTCGTTTTGGGGGAAAGGAAATGGCGCTGTATCTGTCTCATATATCGTTGGACACCTGAACCACGCCGTAAAAGAAGGGATACCGTAAGGGAAGGGAAGCGGCACCGATCTGTGGGTTGTACAACAGCGGTTCGCAAAATGTACGCAGGGAGCCGCTGTGAGACTAAAAGTGAAGCATATTATACGTGTTAAAAAGCAAGGACGACCGTTCCAGCGGCTGTTAAGAGATAGCGCTCCCGGCTCACGAGGCGGAGTTCAGCGGTTTGATTCTCCGCTGAGCAGAATATAGGGCAAACGTACAGTCCTTCGAAGGGCGTTCCCAAAACTCTATCATTTCTAAGAGTGTGGGTATCGAACCCCGTCACCTCCTGCATGCGAGGCGTATGCTCAAACTACCAGGCCACCGCCGCGGTGCAACGAGCATATGAAGGTACTAAGAAATTCTATTCTTTTTTACGGCTTCCACATCCCCGACAACTTCTGTGAGCACCCGCACACGTACTCGCTGTTCTGGTGGGATATGACATGAAAGCTCAAAGAGGGGCCTAAACAACAACGAAGTGGAGGGTAAAGCAGATCATAGCTCGCAAAATAAGAAGACAATGCCACAAACGAAAATAATAAAGCGAATCCGCTAATAATAATAATAATTGGTTTTTGGGGAAAGGAAATGCCGCAGTATCTGTCTCATATATCGTTGGACACCTGAACCGCGCCGTAAGGGAAGGGATAAGGGAGGAAGTGAAAGAAGAAAGGAAGAAAGAGGTGCCGTAGTGGAGGGCTCCGGAATAATTTCGACCACCTGGGGATCTTTACCGTGCACTGACATCGCACAGCACACGGGCGCCTTAGCGTTTTTCCTCCATAAAAACGCAGCCGCCGCGGTCGGGTTCGAACCCGGGAACTCCGGATCAGTAGTCGAGCGCCATAACCACTGAGCCACCGCGGCGGGTGAATCCGCTAACGTCAACAAAGTAATTCCAGCCGGGACGATACCCTCTCCACTTCGCTTCTCCATCATTCCTTCCTTTGAAGCACACCCCTCCCCCCGTTTTTCTGCCGGCATTATCGTTTTCCGATTCGGCACGCTCCAGGCCGCTCGCGCGCACAGCGTCAGTTGACGTAATTAGAGCGCGCCTCCCTTTTTCGATATCGGCTTGGGATGCCACCGCCTCGACTCCGCACTGAACGCGCTGTACGCAAAACGAACACATACAATTTCTTCCGACATTCGGAGGCGCGTGCTTGAATTCCGTTTCCCCGAAGGGATGACGTTATTAGCTGCCAGCGGCCCAGGGCGTTCGACGTGAACCGGAAAAGCAAGAAAATGATGACAACGCCGAGCAATCGCTACGCGCCCTGTCATAGCAGTGAACTCCCTATAGCTGTGCTCCCGATTCGAAGTAAGGCAATGGAAGTAAGGTCTCATGTCATCGGGGAACGTGACGTCGCGTTTGGAATTGTTCGCGCCTCCGAGGCATCGCCTTGAAATTGATGCAGGGCTGGTGACCAGCAGCCCTCTTGCCTGTGCGGCTGTCAACCCTGTCTCGCTGCACGAACCATAAATGTTGAGAGTTAATGTGGCTGTGCTCCTGTTGCAGTTTGAGCCCGGCCTGCGCCTTCTCATCGGGCTTTTAGCTCTTTCGATTATGAAGAAAGGAGAGGAACATCATTGGCCCACGCACCGCACAGGACAAAGAGATATCCAATGCAGTGGTCAGTTGAACGTGTCAGCCGCGAATATCCCTGGTCTCCGATAACATACACTGAATAAAGAGCGTTGTGGGTTGCGTTGGGTTTAGTGGCGCATAAGCAGCTAAGGTTATCATGCGCCAAGCTCATTCACTAAAGTGCATCGGTGAACGAAATGCGGTGCAGCTGGTGCGGACAGTATTAAAATCTGGGCGGCACTTAAGCTTCGCGTTTAACGGTAAGACGAGATAGGGTTATTGATTTCCGGCAGCGGCTCCGCTCGTAGATGCAGACATGGACAATGTTTACAATTATGTGAAAAATCATACGACATATGTTTTAACCGAGTGTACGCTTTCTGTACTTGCCTCCGCAGCAGGCAAACAATAAAAAACCTTACTTGCGCGGCCAGTGGGTACCGTGTATGACACGAATCCTGATGGTCAGAGATTATATTCTCAACTAATTACCCATATTTTTATTTTCAGCGCGATTCACTTAGTTAATACATTTACATGTCCTAATGACGTTTGATCCATGTCCGCCGATTCAGGTGTGACGGAGGCACCTTTTCTACCAATCCGATTTCGCGCTCAAAACACGCACAACGGAAACCGCTGGATTTTCTGACGAACGGGACCCTTAAAGCTATCGCCTCCAAAATAAAAAAAGTTATGTACGCCTAGAAACCGGGAACTTACAAGCTTCGAGTACATGTTGACATTGTCAGTCTCAATGCCTAAAAAACAGGCACGGCTAAGGAGTCGGGCATTGAATCCCATTCGCGCTTTTATTTTTTTTTAAACAGTGAAGACTCCAATATTTTTAAGTACGCCCGTTTACTGTTCAGTTCCTCGATTTAAGCGCGGGGATGGATTCTCGACAGGGTTTAGCTTAACGCGTAATGCCCCCGACGCTATTTGGTGCCCCGGGTGCGACCAGCCCAAAGATCTCTAATAATTCCGCAGAATGCCTTGATTCCGAATAAAATGCTGTCGCTTAAATGACCCGAGTAAAACTGCAACAGAATTAGGGAAGTGTTTTGCAAAGCGTCACATCGCGCAGAACGCGATATTCTGGTACTCTGCGTCTCGTAACTTGTAAAAATACAATTATATTGTTCAGATATTCAGCTGGCACGACCCATCACATATTCACTATAGTTGAAATTAGGGCTGAAGAGATCGGTTTTTACAGGCACAGAAAAAAACTTGTGAAATGAGGCTTGGTGAACCAGAAAGCTGTCTAAAAGCTGCGAATTGCCTTCCCTTATATAGGCGCGGTTCAAGTGTCCGCCAATATGCGAGACAGATACTGCGCTATTTTCTGTCCCCAAAAGCCAATTTTTATTTCACTTTTTTCACTGGCGGAAAGAAGACGTGGAGAAATATCAGGAAAGCATCAAGCAGCACCAGAGACGACGCCTGGCATAAGGCAGTAAAGGCTTAACCGCAAAACAGAGCTTGCCAGTCATCCCATAAGCGTCTCGTTCACCGTCGTTGCCTCTCCACGTTGGTTTCCATAGCAGTTATGTTGGAAATGTTGGAGAATGGCCATGCCATGTGGGTAACTGGTGTCCTCTTCAGTGTGCATATATTGCGTATCCATAGAACCCCATTTCAGAAGTGTGGTGTGCATTTATATCTCCATGCATGTTGTGTCTCTGCAGTGATGCTTCCCATCAAGCTACACACAAGTGTCACATGGTATTTTTTGCGACATGTTTGGGAACATCACTAAAACTCGCATACATACAAAAAGCAGAGTCCATAAACATTTTCACATACCCACTTAGCTAGTAATGTTCAGTCCCGATTTCAGCAGTAACAATTCTCTACAGGTTACCACGCTTTCCCTCACGCCGTTATGGATAGCACTTCAGTGATGGTTAGAGCGCTCGGCTACTGATCCGGAGTTCCCGGGTTCGAACCCGACCGCGGCGGCTGCGTTTTTATGGAGGGAAAACGCTAAGGCGCCCGTGTGCTGTGCGATGTGAGTGCACGTTAAATATCCCAGGGCGGTCGAAATTATTGCGGAGCCCTCCACTACGGCACCTCTCTCTTCCTTTCTTCTTTCATTCCCTCCTTTATCCCTTCCCTTACGGCGCGGTTCAGGTGTCCAGCGATATATGAGACAGATACTGCGCCATTTCCTTTCCCCCAAAACCAATTATTATTATTATGACAGGGGGTGGCATGGAAGCAAGGGAACTCGCGTGTTCGCTGACTGGCTCCGTACACGATACGAGGCTTAACACTTTCTATCCCACACAAAAAGGGTGATACGCGAGAAAAGCGAGACGGAAAGAGAAGGAATCCATTAGGCGCCATCCTGTCGGCAGATTGCGGACATGCCAATGCATAACAAGCAAGACACTGCCTGCACCAGGACAGGCCACCGAAGGAAATGAGCGCAAGAGAGAAGCCCCCGAATGACGGATGCCTGTTCAGAGCATCGTCCTCGGCTGGCGACGCAGTTAGCTTGACGGCCCCGTTAATAACACCGATCCACGTGACGAACTGCGAGCAATGAGCGCAGCTGCTGTTGGGGAACGCTTGTCGGCGGCCATAAGAGGGTCGCAGTCAAACGCCCCGAGGAGCACTTACGCACGACGTTGCATGCAAGAGGGCTCTGAGGTCACCCGAAGTACGCGTTGGGGGTTAGGGAGTTTCTGGGCGAGCAGTGAAAGGAAGGAAAGTTTAGCTTTGTCCGGATTTCTTAAGTTCTTCCAAACTTGACAACTCAAGAGCAGCGGATTGACGCATGTGGAGTAATATTTCATTTTGCTTTGGTTGTATCGTCTCTTGAGCTGACTGTGGCATGTGCAGCAGTCCGCCCTCAACGCAGTGCCGCAGTTTGGTCGCCGCTATATATATATATATATATATATATATATATATATATATATATATATATATATATATATATATATATATATATATATATATATATATATATATATATATATATCTTGTTCTCATTACGCCAGTCCTGCTCTGATGCAGACAAGAAGCGAAGATTGAGAGAATAAGTTCATAATTCTTCACGAAACATGTTACCTATTATTTCTGGCACTCTTAAGTGAAAGCTGCTTCTATATAAATAAAAATTTCTAAATATAATTGCATAACGCTTATTTCAGATGTCAATGCGGTTAGAACGAAACGAAACTGTGATAGTTTATAAGCTTGAAAACAACCCTCGCAACGAAACCAAACGTCGTCAAAGCAACATCATCCCGTCCACTTACCATGCGTGATAGGTCGATGTCACACACCGCTAAAGACATCTCGAAGATGAACATACCGAGTTGTCAGAGCTCAGTTTCAGCGCTGTTATTCCTTGCCATATTCATCTCTTGTCTGCGTGCGCTATTCTTTGTCCAGTTGACGGTGCCTTCACCCCTCACGAGAAAAAGTAAATGGTTTAGTTGCTTTCTGGAGGTTAAAAAAAATAGTTCGCACAAACAAGGGATAAAAGCGCATAGTAAAATCGTCGAAAGCTGTGTTGAGAGGTAGTACTGTGCACTCTAAACAGAACGGAATAAAAATACGGCCTTACTCTTTTTTTACTCTCTTAAAGGCGTATTCCTGTTTACGAGTGTGGCAGTGCGCTTCCTTGTTACTAATCAGCTAGCGCTATACCTTGTCGTTGTTGTCCTTTGTTAACGTCGTGTCTTAAGACCACGTTGGCCGCGCTACAAAATAACTTGCGAACCACAAATGAACGTGCGCCAAGTTCTCGTACTTTGCTGATTGCTTTTTTTATTTTAATGCGAAAGAATTATATGCCATCTTTGCACAAAAGCCAGCGTCCGTCGCTGTCCATCGCTTGAAATTCGGACGATGTCTGAACGACGTTGTAAGAGGTCACAACACATGTAAGCGAACATGTGTAGTCATGAATGGCGTACCGTATGATATTAAAGTCATGACTCAGTCATTCTGCAACGTAGCATGACCCAGCATTTTGAAAGTAACGTAATGTATGGTGTATAAGCTTTGTATAAAGTCATGCTTTGACGTCATTTATGACTCAGTCATTCTGCAGTGTAGCATGACTGCAGCACCTTAATGCTTTCGCATTTTCACACGTAGGCAATGTAAGTGCGTATGCCGAATTTTTTTTTTGTTTTTTTTTTGTCTTGTCGGCCTCAGGCCGGTGTGGAAGGCTGCGTAAAAAGCTGCGCTGACGGAGCACCTATGAGGATTACGCGGCCTGGTGGAGACAGGACAGAGCGGAGTGCCGAGGGACTCCGAAACAAACACGTATTGATGAACGTGGACAGGCGCCAGGTTTCGACATGACGACACGTTTTCCCAAAAGGGCAACATGGCGGTCCGGATAACAAATATTCAGTGGGGATCTGCCCGGTGTCGGTGCGTTTCGCAACACGCCTTGCATACGTCACGCGTTGCCCAGGCGGTGATAATTTTCGGCCCGCGCAGCCATGACTTAAGAGCGCATCGCAGGGTGTCGGGTGGTCCCGCTGGACATCGATTTCCAACACGGGAGACTGTGTGTCCGCGCTGGATGTCACCGAACTTGGCGAGTGAGTCGCGAGAGAAAAGGGGACGCTAATGCTTACGTGAAGTTTCTCGTTTGCTATGTTTCCGAGTTGCCCGAGGCAAGAATGAAAACACGACTACGACGCGGTTGCAAGCAGCTTCTTTATCTAGAGAGTCGAAGATACGTTAACCAACTTTGGCGCAGGGGCGACCTGCCCCGCTTCACTTGGGTTAGGATCCGCGCACTGCGATAGTAGCTTACACCGCTTCACGACAACTTCGAAATGCAACGTGTTACACCCCTATGGCTCTGACAGCACGCATTCTTTTTTTTTTTCACGTTTCGCTGAGTGGTGTAAAAAGAGAAATCTGAAAAGGACACAGACCCAGGAACTTTTCTCCTTTGGACTGCCGGCAACAAGGAATTAAGTAAAGAGCTATTTATCAGACTCCTGAGCGCCTTGGAAGATATTTCTATGTCGTCATAGGTCGCGAGTTACGATGTACTGGAGGAGCTCACCCTGACAAGTGTGTGCATGGCCTGTGATCCGAGTCGTATTACTCGCGCATTATGCCTTCGGTGGATGTCAGTCATGCCACAAGCAAGTACTGCATTCCAATAGCTTAATATAGGTGGTTTCCAGCCAGTTCTTGAGGCCCGTGGGAAAGCCGCCGCATCAGTGGTACTTTTTTGTTATTGTTTCACTGTTGACAATAATACACCGTATTCGGGGTACGTACGCGATTCTTCAAGCAGTACATTTTGACTACAGCATTGGTTTCGCTGGTCTATTTGATCCAGAGAACAAAATCATTGAAATGCGAGATCAGGACTTCCGGAGACCAAATGTAATACCTGAGGTACCCTGCAATCGATTAAAGGACCACGCCAAGCAGGCACGGCTCAAAGACCATCGTCATGGACACTCGCTATTCAACACCGAAAGTTGCAAACTGAGCGTTTCACCAAACACTGAAAATTTTTCTCAAAATAGGGAGTGTGGAACAGAAAGAAAATCACTCAAGGAACAGACAGCTTTGCGCAAGGCAGGGTTAATTTAAGGTCAGTCGAACAGGACTTCCCCTACTGAGTAATCGCATCTGCGCTCATGATGGCGACGATGATGAGCATTTCAAAAATTTTCCTAAAAGAGAGCCGGCCTACACCGTCCAGCTCTTTCCAACATGGGCGACGGCCGTAGCGTCGTGGCAAGCTCCAAGCAGCGAACAGATATCCATTAGCCAGAGGCAAAGCGCTCTGCGCTGTGCGCCCAAGAAAAGAGCCTAGCAGCCGCTACAGCGTGTAGAAGAGCAAAGCTCGCGAGGAATGCCGCGTGGCCGAAAGAAAAATGATCGCATTTCCCGCGATCCATTCTGCCTGGCAGGCCTCATGCGATGGTTTCGTATCTGAACGCCTTTCCTGTTCAAGCCGAAAGAGAGAGAGAGAGAGAAAGGGAGAGAGGGCGGAGATGGGCGGCGCAGTGACTCTCTCGGCGTCAGCGCGATCAGCGGAGCTAACCTATATAATTAGATCAAATATTTGCTCTCCCGCGGCTGATCCTTTAGGTTCCGATGAGCGATGGCACGGTAATGCATCTTCAAGCGTCTCCCTGGCGCGCTGATGTCTACGTTTCCTCCACGCGTGCAATGTGGTGTGCACTGTAAAAGGAAAAGCAGATCATTCGCGAAGTTTGCTTGCTTTCAATTTTCGTAGTGCAAGGGAAAGTGCAGGGCAAAACTTATGAAGGCAGAACTGCTCGCGTTGACTATTGGGCATGTGGTAGGGCTCCTGTTTTTTCCCCCAGTACTATTTCCTTCTCGCGCGTCGTTGGTGACGCACCGGTGTCCTGAAATGGGTAGTAGCTTATCCCCTGGTCTAGCGCTCGTGTTTGTTGTACGCATAGCTTGAAAAAGGAGCCGGCGCCTACAGATGGTGCCCCAGTGAGCTTGAACACGCGCTTCACCAAAAGAGGGGTCGCGAGCACCAGGGTCATTTTGGGTAAAACTCAAGGCGAATTTCGATCATTCCATCATTTAAAGATCGATGATCGGTGATCTATGATGGATTTAGTTGGCCAGAGGCCATTTACCAGGCAAGAGCCGAGCACCAGGCCAGGGGAAATATCGTACCAATTCGAAAATCGATTAGTACCTGGATCCCTGGGGATCGATCCCAGTACCTCCCTAACCTTTTTTAACCTTTTCACGATGCTATCAGTTAAGCTTCTTTCTTTCACCCGCGGCATGCTGCGTAGGAGAGAGTGAAAGGAAACCTCCTAAACTCTGACTCACATATTTTATTCTGGTGAAGCTGCTTGATTCTGTTATTAATTCTAACCAATATTTTCACGGCAAAAAGTACTTAACGTAACCGAGATGACGGCATGCATTTTTTTTTCTATAAGAAACAAAATTTATGTCTGGGACCCAAGTGAACAAGACTTTAAGAGATTAAGGTGTCGTCCGGCATAAGTTACAAAGGCTCCTGAGAGTGCAGAACGCTTTGGTTCTAAATGTGGACTTCTAGATGTTAAATTTATTGAAGTGGTTGCGAATATGCGAAGTAAAGGGAAGTACTTGCTGTTGGGCTAGTTGGTTCATCATAAAGTTGAATGGCGCGAGGAAACGAACACAGGAAGACAGAGACAGAAAGAGCGTTTTTTTCTGTCTTTGTGTCTTACTGTGTTCGTTCCATTGCGCCATTCAACTTTATAAGGCAAAACAACTAATTTTAAAAGCGCATTAACAGAAAATCGGCTTGTGGCAAAGCTCACTGAGAAAAAGTCACCGAATCAGATCAAACCAGGCGACCACATAATGTAATATATAGTCTGGTGGTAGTGGTAGTGGTTTCATTAAAAATAATAGTAAAAAGGAAGGAAAATATTTTTGCTAGCCCCGGCATCTGCCATCAATACAGAAGCACCTGAGCTGTGGCAGCGGAAATAAAGGATAGCAGGCAGAGTGGAGAAATGAAATGAAAGAGGTGAGGGGACAGGAAGAGAGGATAGGGGGAGAAGCAATATGTACAAACTATTTACACAATAAGAAATGTGTCCAGGTTGTGCGCGTGATTAGTTCATTTTAGAGGAATTAAATCACACACGCGCACAGCACTGTGTTGGTTACAACTGGAGTGGGGCGTCCAGTTATTAATCGTTCAAGGTAGAACTCGCGGAGCGTTCGGTCACTGCGTGTAACTACCTGACGGAGAACGGACGGGACGTCAAGCCCGTGTGTTCGAGGAATGCACAGAGGCTAGATTAGGATTTCGTCGCACGATACCGCGGAGGTGTCACAGCACATAGCCACTATAGTCCTAAAAAGTGAATGATAGATTGAAAACATGCGTGTTTTAGAAGGAACTGTTCCCTAGACTGCCCGGACTATTGTCCCAGGGTGAACGCCTCAACCTAAGAGCTGACGACGGACTCGACTAGAAATTCGTAATTACGCCGATTTACTCAGCGCTCTATTACTTCCGTCGGCTTCCCAACTGCGATCAGAAATAAGGCTTGATCTTGATTACCGGCCGACAGTGATGAACAGAAAATAGTGGCTTATTTCTCCAGGCTTTTCAACCGCCAACAAAGTATGGTCAGGCCCATATATAATTCGACTTCAAAGGCTTCCTTTCGTTTCGGAAAACCGGCCTTACAATGTATGTAATGAGGACCGGGAACAGTGACGTTTCATGCGTGCATGCGTGCATGTGCTTCACAAGCTCTTAAATATTCCGTCAGAACACCGAACAAAGGAAATGGTATGGCTTCACGGAGGCCAGATTAGAACAGACAAAAAATAATAAAAACATTGCTGCACAATCCGAAACGACCAATTTTGTCCATGAAGCTTTGGGGACATAACAAAATCAATGCGGTGTTTCCTTTTCAAGCACGGGAATATGCTGCGCTGAAGCACGTATCAGCGTTTGAAGAATGACGCTATTCAGCAGTGGACGTAGCTCCTATACACCGGAGCGATTAGGTCCTTCCGATGCACCACTACGCAGCAGTGAATGCGTGTCGTATTAAAAAGAACGCGCCGTCAGGGGGCGGGTTTGGGGGGTGGAAATGAAGGGAAGCAGGCGCGCCCAGCTGTCGTCCTTCAGTGGCCGTTGGTTGATGTATGCATTAAGGGCACTTCCGCCGAAAGGGAAACGGAACTAACTTCCGATGTCCCAGAAGTTTTAAACCTGATCAACATCTCAATGGCTCCGTTTATATTGATATCTTTTTTTTTAGGGATGAAAGCGCGACGCCAGCTTATGCAAATTTCCAGCTCTTCGTCTGCTGGAGGATTAGCTGCCCAGAACAGTGAGGGATGCCTTTCGTCATCATGGTGGGCACAACAATGCCAGGCAAATAAAACAAAATAGATATTCTCCGATTCTTCAGTGTCACTGTTCTGCGATATTGTTTTGAACATGATGAGTGCTTTACCAATTATTGCGCGAAGTATTTGCTTTTGAAACACTAATATATAACAACAAACTGGAGCTGCTAACTAACGCAGAGGCATTTCTGGTAACCGAGCCGTTTTTCCATAAGCACGCAAAAAAAAACAGTATACTTATCCTGTTCTACAAGTGCAAAACCTGAGGCAATCGCTTAAAGTATTCGGCGAAAACTGTACGCATGATGTGCTCATGATCGGCACCCTGTGTTAAACCCGCTTCTTCAATTTGATTGTATGCTAGATCAACCGTGTTCTGTTTACAACAGGAACTCGAAATTGCCGCGAATATTCCTTAAGTTCACATGGACAGCCTTTCCGATCTCTGTGCGCTGTTGGCAAGTCGAAACACTCTGTTATAATAGGTAATCACCAGACGCAAAACACAACATACATACAACGCCGCTCACAACTAAAAGCGCAACACACAAACAATACACCCTCCCTCGAACCATCATTTAAAAGCAAACTAGTTTATATGTGAATATCCTTTCTAGCAGAAACTTGCATTGTTATAACGTTTTCGTGATTTCAGGAAGACGTGACTGATCCCCGTAACGAGACGCTAGTTAATAGCTTTACAACGAAAGAGGAGGCGCACGCAATTCTGAGCCCACTACTATGTCACATCCCGTTAAAACACCGCAACAACCATAACTATATTGGTTACTCTCAGCCAAAGCACATTAAGGAAGCTACAGAAACATGCTGTGAATATTTTTTATCCACTCCAGGCAGTCACGAGCTTCTTGCTCGCACTATGCTTTGCAGACAGACAGACAGATAAACTTTATTTCGCAAGTGAGTTTTACACCATGATGTGTCCCTGGGCAACTGCGCGGTCCCGCACTGCGTAATGTAGGTCACGTCGGGACATGACGTTAGCATCCCGAGTCACTGCAGCAGGTCCCGGTGATTGGAATTCCCCTTTAGGAAACAGTGTACTGACAGTCGCGTATTTTCAACTCTGGTTTAGCTTTCCGTGCGTTATTACATTACACCGGTGAAATGATTTAAAGCTTTACATTGTGTAGCTAGTGCAATGATGATGCAGAGTGGAAACTGCTACAGCGTTGGTGCAGTTTCTAAGGCTCTCAAGGAAACAGTTAAGCTCTACTCGAAAGTTTCACTATCGCTCAACCAGGCTACGCCCCTATAAGGTCGACTACTAAAAGTGTTGCTTAAAATTCGCAGGCAATTTCTTTGAAGGATGCGCTATATGGTTCGCCGATACCTCATATCACAAAGCATGTAACTCTGCTATTTTTTTTTATGATTCCGGAGTGGCAAAGACTGTATTTGACACACATGTGCATTTGAATGTTCTATTCTTTTTATGTTTTCTGTCTTATTGTTGTTGTTAATCTGACCTGTAAATGACTTATGCGATGTCGTGTTTGAGCGCGTGTATGATTATGGCGTTATTTAAGTTTTGCACATAAGTGCCTGTTGTCTGCTACCCATGCCAAGACAGGGGCAGGAACCCCGTCAAGCTACTATCCTTCCTGTCCCAGTGTTTTTTCCTGGCTTATTATGAAAAAGAAAGTGCTGAATAAAAGGATTTGATTTGACACATTTTGAGCGCGAGGAGATATAGCGTACCACTCGCAAATCTCCAGCTGCATGACAGCAATGATAATACTTTGAATATATGAATTCAGTGCCTTTTCATTCCGTCAGTTTGGTTTCCCCCAGTTAGACAGCCAATCAGCAGAGCAGCTACTTTATCAGCCGAAAGAAAACGATGACTTGTTTTGTTGTCTTTAAAAGGATAATGGCACGTACCCACAGCGACGGATTTGCTAAGGCACAGGCGCCGACTGGCAGGTTCTCAAAATGGAAAAAACACAAAAAATTTACGTTTTTACCACCTGTCAGTCTGCTGACAAAACCGCAAGGCGCCACGGCAACAATCTAACAACGTCCTCTATTTCACAGTAAAATGACTGAAAATACCGAGCGCTAGAGAGAAGAAAGAAACGTTCTTTTGCGAATGTTGTACTTCCTATCCTACAAAAGATGATCATGATGATGAATTTTTATAGCGCAAGGGCATCTGCGGCCAAAGAGCGTCGTGGCACAAGGTATTTTTTTCTACTCAAGGTGGGGTCAAAGACTCATTTCCCAAGCTTTTCACGCTGAATAAGCCGAGCACCAGGCCAGGGGAAACCTTGTACCCATTGCATCACCGGTGGGTACCCGGCGGCACTGGGAATCGAACCCCGCGCCTCCCGCATGCGAGCCTATCATATCCTAGAAAAGTGATTTGCACCTCGATCAGCCCCGCCGCGGTGGCTCAGTGGTTAGGGCGCTCGACTACTGATCCGGAGTTCCCGGGTTCGAACCCGACCGCGGCGGCTGCGTTTTTATGGAGGAAAAGCGCTAAGGCGCGCGTGTGCTGTGCGATGTCAGTGCACGTTAAAGATCCCCAGGTGGTCGAAATTATTCCGGAGCCCTCCACTATACGGCACCTCTTCTTCCTTTCTTCTTTCACTCCCTCCTTTATCACTTCCATTACGGCGCGGTTCAGGTGTCCAACGATATATGAGACAGATTTCCTTTCCTCAAAAAACCAATTATTATTATCACCTCGATCATAACGGAGCAGGCCAATGCCGATGGGTAGTGAAAAGGTTCGAGCACTAACGGCTAACGCGAATATAAAAGCGGGAAATGATGGCATAGAGTGCCATGCATGTGCCTAAGCTCGGAAAAGGGGGTTATTTATTCGTGGAATAATCGAAGATCAAAAAGTAGGGTCGAATATACGAGTCACCAACACAGCACTAAGTTTGCATACATTTTTTTGCTTGTATTTTGCGCTGTGGGCGTGGTTATGATATAAGCAGGTGTCGCTACGCGCGCCGAAGCACTCGTAAGCGCTGGTTTTTTCGACAGAGCGCGCACACTTCCCCGTTTGGTGGCACTGCGAAAAGTTGTTATTACAACTCAGATTTCTGACATGAAGCAGTCAAAGATTAGATTATTTCATACAAAAAGGGAAGTTGATGCGGGATACTTTGTTGTTTCTTTTCAAGTCTCTTAAAATTCAACATTTGGCTAAATCGGACATTTTCTTCAGTGCCATTAAATCGAAGTTTCAAAGGACTGTTATTTACCGGGTGTTTCAGCGAACGCGAACACTGTCAAGATTTTAAAAACAGGCTTTTCGGTGTAAAAATATGGCTTTTGTGGCATAGTATTATCAGTGTTGGCGGACACCTGAAAACCGGTGAATTGTCTTAAGTAGTTAGCTGGTTAACTAATTTTTAGCAGATTTGCGAGCCTAGTTTCAATTAGAGATTTGTAGCCAATTTTTAGTAATAGTCATATCAATTTTAAAATTTTTTAGAACGCAATTCTCCTTGGCGCTGTAGCTCGGCAAAATTTGGCATTTTCGACTAGTTACGTGCACTGGAGGGGTTGCTTTGCCTGCATGCTTTCGAAAGCGCGTATATTTTCGCACGAAGCGGCCAAATTTTGTCGAGCCACAGCGAAGAGGGTAATCGCGCTTTCAAAATTCTGAAGGCTGATATGGCTATTACTAACGACCAGTTAAAGATACCTAACTGTAACGAGTTGCCTATCTGCGATTGTTAAAAAGTTCTCGCAAAATACTTAGCCAGCTTACTACTACGTGTTTTCTGTGCGATTTCTATATAGCGTCCAAGACGTTATATGTTTTCCGTAAGATCCTTTATGCGCTATTCATATAGTCTATACGGCTCCCTATGCAAAATAAGGACTATATATAACCCATATCAAGAATATATGGGAAGTTGAAGCACGGATATGTCGAAATAACGCGACAACGAAAGAAGCCGGAATGCGTGGGGAAAATATCCGGCCAAGGAAAGAGGCAAACACCGACGTAAATCGCAAAAAGGCAAGGTCTTCCACGGAGGCTATACAGTAGAAGCCAGATTGATGAGCTTTGTTTAGCGCCATCTTGGCTGAACACGACTAACATGATTGGATCGATTAAGAGCAGAAATCGAGCTCGAATGGCAAGGGGGAAATGAAAGCGCACGAAAAATTGCAACAGAAAAGTAGACAGAAGGAACGAAATATAAAGGGAGTGAACACAAACAGGCAACGAGGAAGAAGTGCCAATAGAAAGAGCCACACTACAGACGAGCCCCATGTGCAATCGGTTCCGTGTCGGACAGGCACGTCTAAATCATGCCTGCGCGGTCTCGGTTGATTTGGTCAGCGAACAGGAGCCGAGCCTGGGCAAAGCTTGCTAAAGCTAGGCGCCCACTTTAGAGCCCCTGATTGGCTGTCACGACCAGCAGTTCTGTTGTCCTCCGAACTTCAGGGCCCCACCGCTAAATAGGGAGTAAGATCCCTCTGTTTTGATGAAGTTCAGAAGTAGTGGTGGAAACGGCAGCCCGTTTTTGTGCTTGAATAGACAAGCCTTGCATTGCTTTTACACATTGCGATGAAAAACAGGCAAAATCACTCGGTGGTTTGGTTTTGATGGGCACAGTCTTCAGGCGCCGTCGACTTCAGTGCCTTGGCATGGTGCAGGAGGACTCTGTCTATATGTCCTGTCTACAGCTTCCTATCCTGAGTGCGTCAAAAAAGCTGGTACAACAAAATTTAGATGAACCCTGGTTCGCGTGTCCCACTAGGCAGGTTAACTAGACTGTTTTAGCATGCGCCGGGCAAGAACACATGCACAGACACCTTAGATGCAACGTTATTGTTGAGCCATCTTAAACACAACCTAGGCAGGATTAAAACGCAACATGCGTTATTCATCAAGTGTGTAGATCGATATCGTCTTCAGGCAGCACATAAATGTACACATTGCCAGGAGGCCTGTTTAAAAATAAGAATTCAGGCCGGTGGCCGGTCTTTGGGAACAGGTAGGCAGAACAGCTTGTGCGCAACCTGGAGACTCGGGTCTCCAGGTTGCGGGAACGGCGGGAACGCCATGGTGCGAGAGAAATTGCAATGCATATGCCACTTTGATCATCCCTGAATACCCTCTGACACTCGCCAGATGCCACTACGATTCGCGTCCACCTCCACTCACCCAAAAAAGCACGTCTGTTTCATCCTGAAGCCTAATTAATTTACAGCGCATTCTACAGCGTCTTGTGAAAATTTCGTACATCTCGAGATTCTGACCAGAGGCGGTCGTTTTACAATTCTTCATTACGCTACTGGCATTTTCTCCAGCCTCTGATTGCAGCGGAGAGCTAGGAATAGACCTAGCATTCGCTCCGAAAAAATTAGGCCCATCAACAGGTATTTTATAGATCCCCCCAGACAAAGAGAGATCTCAAGAGGTTGTCCTTGAAAGGATTTCGCAGAACCAAGGGTCGGAAGCGTGTAGAGGAGTGGGTGAGGTGCCCCACAACACGGCACTTTTCGAGAAATGGCCGCGCGATAGGCCTCTGGCGCCGCGTTACAGCTCGCCAAGTTTCAACAATGTGAGCCTGTCCTTGGGAAATGTCAGATCTATACTTGAGAGCGCGTGGGCTTCCATTTCCAACTGTAAACTCAGAACTTTATAGTTCTCTTGTGTCTTCTGAACGTTCTTTGCGCCAGTCTATAAAAAAAAAGTTTCTTCTTGCAATTTGAGGACAAAAGAGAGCACGAATGCGTTGATTTGTGTGTTATTGCTTTTCTGTTAAAGCGGAGGCGTGTGGGTCAAAGTAAAAGGCTGCTGAGCTGGGCACAAAATGATCTTGAGCTGCCACGGAACGAGTTCAACTGGAAATCTGAGCCATGCCGTCAAGCACTGCCACTAGGGTGAACGACACACTCCACAGAAGCCTCTTGATGATGCGGAATTTTAGAGGCGTGCGTATTGCAGCTCTCTTTATAGCATGGCAGAAAAAGAACCATGAACTTTTGGCAGCAATTTTTTTTCTCTACTCAAAACATGGCGTCCATTGCAATAAAGGACGCAGTATAAAAAACTGCGGTGCGGTTTGTAAAACAAATTACAAAAGAAACGACTTCGTTGTAGGTTCGGCTAATGCACATAATAATAATAATATTAATTGGTTTTTTTTGGGAAAGGAAATGGCGCAGTATCTGTCTCATATATCATTGGACACCTGAACCGCGTCGTAAGGGAAGGGATAAGAGAGGGAGTGAAAGAAGAAAGACTACAAAGAGAAGTTTTCGGTCAATTCCAACCTAAGCCCCGCAGGAAGTCCTTGAAAGAGAGCTGGAAGTACTAGGCTCCTTAGGTTCCTGTAAATTCTCTGAGAAAGCTTTTATCTTTAACAGAATATACTGAGGGGCCAGTTGGTCAGACATATTATAAACATTACTTACAACTGAATAGAATGAGACGGTAAACCACGCCCCGTCCCAGAGCAACAACACGCATGGGCATGACTTAACACAAGGTAGAAACAAACTGATAACCTTAAAATGTGTGGAAAAAGAGCAAAAAAAGAAAAGAGAAAGAGTGATAGATGATAAAAGGTGCTAAGAAAACTCAAGTGCATTTTAAAAACTTCAATTCCTTCTCCATCACGTACAGAGATGGAGTACTAATGCACGTGCCTTCACTGCATATCGAAATTTCCTGGGCTTCCAAGATTTCGCTTGTTTATAATAAAGCTTTTATCGGCTTTAATCATGAGTGCTTATCGCCTAGAGAGCCTGCCATCTCAATCAGAGCCAGCGTACGTACAATTCAACAGGGAGCAGTGTTGCGCGGTACTTTTGTTGTTCTATGGCTTTTAGGTCCTCAGTAAACACAACTCTAGCGATTTTTTAAAGCTACCAAACCAAAAGCTCTCTCGTTCTGTCAGCGAAGGGCTGAAGTGGTTCCTAATGCTTCATTTAAGAACTCTGAATTTGAACATTGCAAATTGATTTATAGTTCTCTTCACCAAAAAGGCCCCAAGTCAGAAAACTGTATCGCTCCCGGTTAAAGAAACTTCCGAGTTCCGAGACAATGAAATGTGACAAGAGGACTTACGCAAAACTCTAATCATAAAAAAAAAAACGATCACAAGTCTTTGCGAGAAGCATACATGAATTGAAATCGGCGAAACTGCAAATTTCAAAATCATGAAACTAATATATCTCGAAAGCTCGATCACTCGAAAGCTTGATAATCTCAATACCATTTGTTGGGTGAGTAGGTGCTTGCGATGATCCATAACAGCCCGACAGACGGGACACAGAAGAAAGGACACAACACAGAGCGCTGTGTTGTGTCCTCTCTTCTCTGTCCCGTATGCCGCGCTGTTATGGATCATTGATAATCTCGAAAGCTTGATAATAACTGCAAACTGGGAAAGCTCCAAACCATCAAGTGAAGAAAACGCTATAACTCCAAGTAAAAATGAGTACAGACACAAACACTTTTAAGAAAAGGAAACGTCCAAGTTCAGAAAAGTTCAGAACTACAAATTATGACCAATGCCGCACGGCAAGAATGAAAGTCGTTAACCGTCGTCAGAAAAAAAAAAGCAGCACTCGGTAATCACCACATCGACCTTGTCATACGGAAATTCTCTGCTGCAGCTTATTTGTGAGAAATTTTCCCCTTTCCGGATTCAGTCATTTAGTTATTGCAAAGATCCAGATAAGCGGCCGTGTTTGTTAACGACATACAGTGGAGAACAGAAAGGTAGGATATTTCAGTTTTTTTAATTGCACTTTTCTTAGCTTTTTAGTATTTGCTCACGAGTTTGGTGGGATAACAATGTCAAACTCTTACGCAACCCCAACGAGTGTTTCATCATCATCATCATCAGCCTGACTACGCCCACTGAGTCTACTGAAAGCGTATTCTTAAGGAACTTACTTTCTCATCGCATACTTAAAAGCTGTCTATTCCGTCTTCCTCGTTAGTGTGACCTTTACATATATATGAATCGGAATAAAATACAGGCCTTTCTGAAGAGATAACGGCTTGCACAAGATTGTTTACCGGCAGTCCCGCTTACGATGTAGCCTTGCCGGAGCTAATACACCGTATAAAGGAAACTGCGGGTCATTCTGGAGGAGCAGCTACGTCATCCCTATCGCCGTGAAATCGTGCTGGAATGGACGTTGAAATTATGTGTTCCTTTATTATGCACTGAAACGGATGCTGACAGCGTGCTCCTCGGCTAGGTCTCTGTGAGAAAGTCATATTTAATTTATTTCTCCAGTTCATGCAGTATTGCACATCTGGTTAACAGAAATCTGACCCCTGTCAGCTTCATTGGGTTCAGGCTATCTTTTTTTTTCGGCACAAATGGCAAGAAAAAAAATAGATAAACGATACAGTTCAGCGGCGTTGCCTGTTTTTCTTCACTGGAAGTACTTTAAATGCATTCGAAGTCACCATGTTGTCCATTTTTGGTTAGTTACCGGTTAAAAGTTGTGATTTTCGACGTAATTCACGCAAGTAGCATAATGAAATTATTCCGATTTGATGTTTATGTCATAAACAAGTATGTATAAACAAGTTACGGAAAGTTACACAAAGAAAACACACAATTATTGGTGCGCTCAAGGTGATACTGAAACAGGATAATTAGACAAAAAGTATGGTGGGGCAGCCAGAAAAAGAATGTAAACCAAAAGGCCCCTGCCAGGCTAATTAGACAGTCAGCTGTTCGTTAGTATTCATCGTCTGACAAAGTTTACGACCCAGCGTTTGCAGGCAGTATATGAAGTAGAAACTGAATGTCTGCCGACATCATCTCTTCGTGAAGAACCATAGCAGTGCTGCTGTACTCTCACAGTCCAGTTTAGTTGGCTCTAAGAACGACGAAAGTCCTTTTAAAAAGTTACAAGGGATCCCATAGTTATACCCCATTCCTTAGTAGAGCATGTTGCTGGTGGAGATTCAATGTTTGTGCACACAACTAGAGAGACAGCAGCTTCGTTCACATGGCAGGGACTCATTTATGAAAGGCGCTCAGGACACAACAGAAACACACAGAACGAGGCAGATAAGGGAACTTGGGCGCTCCTGGGAGAGAAATGCAGCTTGGTCCAGTGCCCAATAAAGACAACGGAAGGAAGCCGTCACTGCATACAAGAAACAAGAAGCAGACAAAAAAAAAACTTCGCTGTAGCCGACTTACTAAAGCATGTGCGTGCCGAAGGCTTTTTTTTTTTTTCATTTCGGAAAGTGCCAAGAAAGTAAAGGCTTGAAAATGTGGTGGGAAGAACAGGAAATTCCGTTCGCGTAAGTTTTCACAAAACGTCACGCGTCGGTGTTACCGTTGTAGCGATAGCGAGTGATTGTAGGGGCTGTAGAATGCGACCTGACATTCGCAACAAAAGCAAAAAAAAAACGTAGGTCCCACATACTTTTTCCGCGGGGATCCTTGGCCCATTTCCTGTGGTTGTTGTGAGCTACTATTCTCTCCGTGCCAGGGATAATATGAGCAGGAATAAACACATGCACGGCTTCGCTTAACACGGCGGTTCAGATAGAGTTACAGCGATAATCCACTCTCTCAATAGGTTCAATAGCATGGTCATGCGTGTTGGATTTCTTTCATGTTTTTGCTGAGGTTATCAAAGTTACTTACGAAGAGAGACAGAAAGAGAGGCAGGGATATTAAGAAGGCTATGCTTGCTTGGCTACCCTACACGGGGGGGGGGGGGGGGGGGCAAAAATCAAGAGAAGTGGATAAAAAAATTGACCAGTTCGTATAACGGAGCGTGTCTATATTGTCCTTTAGCCCGTAACAACCCACGACGCCCACAGTAAGTCTGGAACGTGAAGCACAAGCCTGCTAGGAAGATGTGAAGAATACCTAGGATATACAGAGAAGGGTTCTGGCGAGGGAAAAACACAAATTTAAGACTTCGTGCGCGACTTTCACGACGTCGTGCTAGGAGCAAGCATCTACATCAGCTAAGGAAAAAACTACTCATTCACATCTTTCTGAGCGCCAACGAAAAGCACCAGCGGAGAACTATAAAGTTTTTCTCGGAAACTTTGCCGCTGAAGAAAGATGCATACTAGTCCGGGGTTCGAACCCGTGACCGCGAGCACCGCCTCTCAGTTGGGTAGTTACTCGACTGAAATGTACTTCCCCTTCGGCAGTTTCCGCAGAATGCTCGGGATATAGAGCCGTTGTTCGGGAGCACATTAGGCCAACACGTGATTCTTATTGATTCGTTTCTTTGACTAGTCTTACGCATTCGCTTAAGCAAACCGCATAACTAAACAGGATACCTAGTCGCAAACAAATTGCGGAGCAAGGACAAAGGTAAGCTACCCATCAAGGAGCGCGATGGGCATCACAGATGGAAGAGAACGCGCGTGTTTTTTTCTTCAGCATGTTCACCTTCCCCTCATTTCAATGCCTCTCAAAGTCTCCTCATATTTTTCCTTAACCTTCATTTGCGCTCTGGTTAAACCTCAGCTTACCAGTCTAGTAAACAGCGAACGTTTGCATTGAACTGCATAAAGCATTTCTTCTGCAAGCTTTTCCAGTTCCTTCCAGGTTTTTTTTTCTTTAGTTGTGGATGTGACCAGTTCTGCCCGTTTAATATCGACGTCTAGATTACGGTTTATGGTTTGTGGGTTTAACGTCCCAAAGCGACTCAGGCTCTGAGAGACGCCGAAGTGGAGGGCTCCGGAGATTTCGACCTCCTGGGGTTCTATAACGTGCACTTGCACTGACATTGCACAGTACACGGGCCTCTAGAATTTCGCCTCCATCGAAATTCAACCGCCACGGCCGGGATCGAACCCACGTCTTTCGGGCCAGCAGTCGAGCGCCATAACCACTCACCACAGCGGCTGTCTAGATTACGTTAGCATACTATCTTGTTTGTTCCTCAGCACCTGAAAGACGTTACCTCGGCACTCCGTGCAATCGATCTGTGCGGCATTCAAGTTGGAAACTTGGCTTTTTTTCTGTTGTTAAATGCTGCAATCAACGAGACAGCTCGAGATTTTGGACATCGATGTCCACATCTAAGAATAAATTCATGCCGCGGTGGAAGGCGTCGCTCTTCTTTCTTTGTCATGTAAGAGTTCGACACTCGACGTTGATTCTCGTAACGATTTTAACTAAGCGATATGCGTGGTATGGGTTATTTTGCGGTCGTAGTTACTTTTTTTTGTGGAGTCTGTGCTCGTACTATTCGAGAAATTTCACTTCTTGCAGCTGACATCCTTGTACTGAATCCCTCCACTACGGCACTTCTTTCCTCCTTTCTACTTTCACTCCCTCTTTTATCCCTTCCCTTACGGCGCTGTTCAGCTGCCCAACGATATATGAGACAGATACTGCGCCGTTTCCTTTCACCAAAAACCAATTGGTAATAATAATAACAAAAACAAGTGAAGAGTAAAAAACAAAGCATTCGCAAAGCCCAGTGCCTGTCGCGTTGTGTAAGCTACGGGCCAGTTTTCAGATATTGGAAATGAAATGCTAGAATAATACCCGGGCTCATTTTCACTGGGCAACTAGGCGGTACAGGAGACAGTGTGTGATCTCCATCTAGACCTGCCACACTTGTGTGGCCAGTACACGCTGCTACGATGTCAAACTTCAGCAACGAATCAAAGACGGCAGTTAGGGAAAGATCATATCTCAACCCCCCAATTCAACGAGACGAATTCGTTCCGTCAAAAGCAATTGTTTCAGCTGTTGCGCAGATAAGTATGAGTTGGTTCTGCTTGTAGAAACTCAACTGACGAAATGCTCTGTTAAGCTGGTTATCTACTAAAGCAGCGACTCATAATAACCATAATAATTGGTTTTTGAGGAAAGGAAATGGCGCAGTATCTCTCTCATATATCGTTGGGCACCTGAACCGCGCCGTAAGGGAAGGGATAAAGGAGGGAGTGAAAGAAGAAAGGAAGAAGAGGTGCCGTAGTGAAGGGCTCCAGAATAATTTCGACCACCTGGGGATCTTTAACATGCACTGACATCGCACAGCACACGGGCGCCTTAGCGTTTTTCCTCCATAAAAACGCAACGCCGTGGTCGGGTTCGAACCCGGGAACTCCGGATCAATAGTCGAGCGCCCTAACCACTGAGCCACCGCGGCGGGTCGGCGACTTACACGCAAGCACTAATTTCGAAAGAGAACGACTCACTAATATTTACAAGCACAATCTCTTGACATAATAATAATAATAATAATAATAATAATAATAATAATAATAATAATAATAATTGGTAGCATGTATGTATATGCTTATAGCTAAACACAGTAAAATGTTCTCTGTTACTTGAGGTTTATTTATCTTACGTTGCTGAAGCAATGCACAGTCCATCGCTAGCTCTTGACGCCACAAGAACGTAGTCCATGAATGAGAGTCTCGAAGTATATCGGCTGTACAGAAAAAGACGTTGCTCACAGTTACCTGGTATCGAATCCTACACTTACTATAGATTAAAGTCGGTAGAAGAATACTTTGCCCGCACCACTAATGTATCGCGGGTCGAATTGTACACTGCATGAAAATTATGAGCGACCTGACCTGACCCAACTAAATGAGCGAAAGTTCCCAACTCCTCTCGATTTCTGTTTGCTTCTATTCGCTAAGCAGATCAATATCCGTCGTTGACATTTACCAATAGAGTGCCTGTTATTTGTTCGCAGCTTAAAGCCTGAAACTCACTGTATACCTGCCTTCGAAGAAATTCTGCACACAACCGAGCTTCCTTCTGTAATGAACTCAATCTTTAACTATTTCTCAAATGTGGCCACAATCATCGGAAGAGGGCACTTCCTCCTTATTAGATATCCCGTGTTAAACACACCTACTTTTTTTCTTTAAATACACAGGCCAGTTATTTCTTCGCGCAGATATTACTCAACAAAAGCAGTTGCCTCGCCACCTACAAACCTCCATCCTGAAATGCACCAGCGATATTGTACGGCACACACGAGTCCGACCGTGCCCAGATCCACGTGCTTTTTAAAAGACACTCGAATGCTGTAAATGAAGGCGCCCCTTTTCTTACAGCTTTTCTATCTGGTCGTTCACGGCCGGTGTTCTAAAGCACCCCGGCGCAAAGTGCCTTCTCGTGTTCGTGGCAAGAGACGACATGCACGTCATCCAGCGAATGCGAAAAGCAACAACGCGGCGAGCGTGATCCAGTTCAGAGTAAAGCACTGGGAACTTGCGACAACGAGAATGGCTTCCTTGACGCCTCGAAGACAGGGAGCCCAGCTAGAAGAAGAGAGAAAAGCTTTCAAGCTACATCACCTGGCTTTTACGCATCTGCCCCAAAATGGCCGCACCTCGACACTTCTGTTTGCTTGTCTTTCTATGCACGAAACACATACGCAGTGCTATATATGCTTCGCCTCAGGCAAATTCACGACTGCAGTGAGTGTCAGCGTGAGAATATGCAGGCGAGATCAACTTACAAATTCAAGCGTGCACACTAAATATGAATACGCCTTTATGGGAGTAAGAAGGGAGTAAGCTGTGTTCTAGCACACTTCCATTTTTACTCTTTTTTTCTAGACTGTTGGGCAAAGATTATGTTTATGCCTACGCACATCAATGTGGAACGTGGGAGTAGTGACTGCCCTATATGTAACATATTAAGCCTGTTAGTGCTTCGCATGACCAGCCTCATGAATTCGTGTAGAAATCGCAAAAAAGCTCAGCAGAAAACGAGAAAAATGGAAACGAAGAGATATGCTGACCAACCTCAGATAAATCTCACATTTTTCGACTTCCCGAGTGCAAACGAGAATCAGAAGAAATTGTTTTTTTTTTTGCGAAAATCACTGTTCTTCTTTTTCGGGAGGAAGCCCTATAGCGACGCATTATTTGCTATTTGAAGGAAGTGGTTTGCTACAGTGAGCAGGAGGCGCCATTTCGCTGCATGGGTGTCTGAGCATCAAAAATGGGAGCTTGTAGCTGAGGCACTCGATTCCACCCCGTTCCCTCGTACTCTCTCCTCACGCTCACGTGAACTCACGCTTTCACGTTATCACGCTCGTTCCTCCAATCCTTGGCGCATTTTGTAGCGAGAGCTACACTGGGCTACCAGTCGAGCATTTCGCCGTGAGCCAGGGTAGACAGTTGTGCGCATGCGCCGTTACCATGGCAACCGGAGAGGAGCAGCAGATGCGGCGTGCGCTTCGCCGTCGCCGCGGCCACGCCCGCTCCACTCTCGGAGCCGTGCGCGACCTCACGCGGATGAGCAGTTGTGCGCATGCGCTAATTCCACGGTAATCAGAGGCACCCCACATCTGCGCCGCGCGCTTCGTCGCCGCCTCGCTGCACGCCACTATCACCCAAACCGCATGTCCCATGCAAAGCATTGCGTAATAAGGCGGAGATGTAATGGGCGAATGTATCACAACGTTTACATAGATGCAATGAAGGAGAGTCTAGCTGCTGCTAAACTGCGGTATATACGAGAGAAGAATAACTCTTCCGACCCTGAGGCTTTCGCCTTGTACTTGGCTACTCATAATAATAATAATAATAATAATAATAATAATAATAATAATAATAATAATAATAATAATAATAATAATAATTGGTTTTGGGGGAAGGAAATGGCGCAGTATCTGCCTCGTATATCGTTGGACACCTGAACCGCGCCGTAATGGAAGAAATAGAGGGAGTGAAAGGACAAATCGAGAAAGAGGTGCCCTGGTGGAGGGCTCCGTAATAATTTCGGCCACCTGGGGATATTCAACTCAACAAAAATGTGAATTAGAGTAAGAAGGCGAAGAAAGCAGCGAAGACGCCCGAACAGAGAGAGGAACGGCTCGCCAAACGGAGATGCCAGGCTGCCGTGCCCAGTGTCTCTTATTGTTAAACATACAGTGACCACAACAAGGTCATCAAGGGAAACTTACCTCTCGCTACGTATATCCTGGCATAGCCGAGCTAAGCCACTGCCAGTGTTCTTTATACATGTCAGGGAATGAGAAAGTCATCTAATGTGGGCAGTCAGCTGGTTTTACGGTCCCGTTAGTTATTTCCGCAGAAATGGCACCTTTGAAATTTAGGCTGCTCAGAAGAGCGCTAATTCACCAGTTACGACTCGCACCGGAAGCGCACCTTTACTCGACGAGAGGTTTTGTGAAATGTGAAGTCCTTTGCCGGGAGTAATATCGGTGCGTATCTGCTGAACTTACGCTTGCAGCGATTACTAATATTTCCAGTAGATCCGAAGGTTGAAAATCGCACCCCGGTTTTTCTAATATAGCGGAGAGGTCAGCTGACAGTAGCAGGCTATTACCTCCTCAACTCCAGGGAACATTTTGTCAGTTAACTGGTAATAATAAGAGACCCGCCACGGTGGCTCAGTGGTTAGGGCGCTCCGCTACTGATCCGGAGTTCCCGGGTTCGAACCCGACAGCGGCGGCTGCGTTTCGATGGGGCGAAACGCTAAGGCGCCCGTGTGCTGTGCGATGTCAGTTCACGTCGAAGAGACCCAGGTGGTCGAAATTATTCCGGAGCCCTCCACTACGGCACCACTTCTTGCCCTCCATCCTTTATCCCTTCCCTTACGACGCGGTTCAGGTGTCCTCCGCTTATTTGATGATGATGATGATGGCCTCTGGTTGAATTTATAACGGGATAAGCTCAGAATTGACGATGATGATGATGATGATAGTGAATTTTTATGGCGCAAGGGCATCTGCAACCAAAGAGCGCCATGTCACAGGGTACTTTTCGTTTACTCAAGGTGGCGTCATAGACCCATTTGCCAAGCATTTCACTGTAAATAACCCGAGCACCAGATCAGGGGAGAGCTTGTACTCATTGTATCTCCGGTGGGTACCCGGCGGCACTAAGGATCAAACCCCGCAGCTCACTCATGCAAGGTGGACGCTCAAGCCGCTATGCCACCGCTGAAATCGCTCTGAATACCAGTGTGTGTGCGTGTGCAAATGGGAGCATTGGGGGTGAGCATGAAATAAAACGCCGTGGGCTTACTATTCTGAGGAGGATTGCGCGGAGCTTACCGCGCGAACAAAAGATGCAGAAGTATAAGAGCGAATTAGACCCGCTAGCGAGGTAGTTATCTCGCTTGCGCGTCTAGGTGACGTTCTTATGTGCGGCTAACTAGCGAACTTCGTTTAAGTATGCGATCCAGTATTCGGGCGGCAAACTGAACAGCGAGAGTTCGCCTACACACAGCGCGAAAGAAAGACAATCCCGCCCCCGTCCCCAAGAACCAACTTTCCAATTTTCAAGAGCCCCGCCGCAGTGGCTCAGTGGTTAGGGCGCTCGACTACTGATCCGGAGTTCCCGGGTTCGAACCCGACCGCGGCGGCTGCGTTTTTATGGAGGAAAAACGCTAAGGCGCCCGTGTGCTGTGCGATGTCAGTGCACATTAAAGATCCCCAGGTGGCCGAAATTATTCCGGAGCCCTCCACTACGGCAGCTCTTCTTCCTTTCTTCTTTCACTCCCTCCTTTATCCCTTCCCTTACGGCGCGGTTCAGGTGTCCAACGATATACGAGACAGATACTGCGCCATTTCCTTTCCCCCCAAAACCAATTATTATTAATTTTCAAGAAACGTTCGAATGCACATAGTAAGAGCGAATCAATTTTTTTTCTTTAATTGGATTTTTGGGGAAAGTAAATGGCGCAGTATCTGTCTCACATCTCAACGGACACCTGAACCGCGCCGCAAGGGAAGGGTTAAAGTAGGGAGTGAAAGAAGAAAGAGGTGTCGTAATGGAGGGCTCCGGAATAATTTCGACCACCTGGGGATTTTTAACGTGCACTGACATCGCACAGCACATGGGCGCCTTTACCTTTCGCCTGCATCGAAACGCATTTTTAAAAAGAATTATGGTTTTAAAAAAATGTCGTTGTTTGAACACTTTAAGAGGTTTTTTAATGGCACTAAGGAAACAAAAAAAAAAAACCTTTATTGGCGTCGTGCGCTGTTGCGTTTTCTCTACTGAGGCTTTTGCGCACTATGTTTGCGCCAAAGCAGCCTGCGCGAGGGGCGCGCCTTGGACGGAACGAGACATCTCAGTAACGCTACTCTGTGTTCCTGAAAAAAAAACGACTGTCCCTCACCAAGTAGCTCATGGCCCCATGATGCTTTAAGCGCCCATGGTGGCTGAGGTGCAGCCCGCTAGCTTTCCCTCTACTTATTAGCAAGAAACTATGTGCGAATCCGCGTCGTCTAGCTGTGAAACCGAACGCGGTAACCGCTGAGTCACCATTGGAGAGTGGTGCTGGACTCTATCAATGCAAATAAGTTGGGCAGGGGAGAAGAGAGGAGGACAAATGTGGCATAATAGAGAATATGGAGTAGCTGCCACGAAGATGCACATTAGCCAACAATGCATTTTACTTCGATTAGCTAATAAAAGAAAACTTTTCGAGCGACCGCTGTCTACGGTGTGCATGCAAGCAGCTCAGCAGCGCGCAGCAGACGACACGAGGAGGGTATGCCATAGAACTACCAGGAAGTAAAAAAACTAGGAGGGAGCATGACGTGACGCGTTCAGCCTCTCCAAGCCATCCTCCTCTGACGCCGCTGCCGAGGGCCCTTTCGCGCACTGACTCTTGGGAAATAGGCCCTCCACAGTTACCAGACTGCCAACCAGCTTGGATAGCGGTGCTTTTTAGTGAACGTCCGTGCTCCGATGTAGCGCAGCGCCTGTCTTGCAGCTTTGGCGGAATGCGTACCGAGGTTGTGTGAAGGCTCCGCATCTCAACACTTCTGTTGATTACGATTTTGAGTTTTTGGGTGCACTGTAGAAAACTGCAGGTGAACTTTTCATCAACGGCTTCGTCGGGGGCACTGCGCATTTAAACTAACGTCGCTGTACGCTATACGCGTACGGTACTCCAGTACCGACGTGAGGAGGCGTTTTCATGGTCTTGCTAGAAACAAAAATTGCACATGCCCGCTTTTGAATGTCGCTAGAATTCAGAATTTTTTTCCAGCGGCGTGCGGTCGCGACCTCGTCACTGTTCAACTGCGATTCATAAAGAGAATGGAAAGCAATTCCATTCATCGTTATACACACATACGGAGCGTTTATTTCAGCGCATGATATAACCGGAGAATAGGCGCAGAAAATGAGCCTCTAAAAAAAGGAGGCAGTGGCTTCCAGAGCGCTCACGGCGGACGGACGTGTTTAACGAGCGCTCCGGCGCGCTGCGCAAGATTCTATTTCTCGGACAGGCGGACTTCGGCCCGCCCATGGGCCCGCCTTTCTCCGCTACCATCGGGGCACAAGTCGCGCCGAATACGCTCGCGCACATACGCGGTTTCGACGTGAAATGCAGCAGTAAAGCAGTTCTCGAGAGAGCGCCGACGGCTTCACGTCTGCCTGTCTGCCGCTGCGCGGGGTCTCACGGCCCACGGCGTTAGCTTGTTCGTCGGTATCGGAGCCGATGCTCGGAGTTGACGCGGTGCTGTGGGCTCAGGCAGTTGCTCGAGAACTGGCTGCCCTTGTCGGAAGACGACGGCAGATACCGTCTTATAGAATAATGCAGCTTTCGTTACTGCGACCTGACAGGCGCTGCCATTAGTCACGGTAGCAAGCTTTCTGCTTGTGATTGTGGTGAGGCAGTTTATGCTTGGAAAATGCACATATATGAAAACATTTATCCAAGCAGGCAGGTCATCATACATGAGCCACTCGTAGTAGCATAACTGCACAACGGCACAAACAGATCATATATGGTACAAAATATTCACAAAGTGGACACATATGCGACCAATCGAGATACGTATGAAAATATTTGTACACACAACCGGGTCATCATACATGAGTCATACCCCGTAACATAACGGCAAAAGGGCAAAAACAAATCATATTGCAAAAGATGTTCATAGGGAGCAGAAAGACATGATTTATCGAAGCCAACACGTGAATGTTCATCCCAACAGTCAGGTTAGCATCAACAGAACTCGTCTACACAGCTGCCAACAATATTAGTAATCTGCCAACACAATCAAAGCATTCGCGAGGTACGATGGGACAAAAGCTTGCCAAGGTAACATATGAGTATGTTTATCCAAACAGTGGAACCACCATAAATCCCAAAGTGAGCTTGGTCCACGCAGCTATTCGCAAATCTTTGAAGATGCGACATTCGCAGCAAGGTTCAATGCACTTTAAGAAAGGAACACGTGACAATACTTCGCTGTCCCTCAAAAAAGTTGTTCTGTGCAGGCTATTTATCCGTCTGTACTGAATCATCCTTGTCTTTGTGTATCGAAAGTATATAACTGAAGGACCCACTCATCGAATAACAGAGGGGGTCACATTTTTGCGCCATTTTTTTCACGTGCATTAGTTTTTTTATCGTGTTTCAACTAATAAGCTAAACGGACATAAATTAGTTAGAACACAGTTTAATTGAAACTTTCAGAGCTTGGGTTCTTCAACAAAGATTCCGTCTCCAATGCTTAATTACAATTTTGAAAGCTCTATGTAAGCAAAGAAGTTTGCTCTGTTAAAGTAGTCAACTTAAGGTTCTCACTATAACTGGTGCAAAAACAAAAAAAAACACTCAAACCATGAAGTGCACAGAATAAAATTAGATGTTACCTCTTTTTTCATATAGAGTAAGCTTGTGATGCTCTTAAAACTTGAGCCTACCTTCACTGCTTTGTGTTTATGGTCGAATAGAATGCCACTTTCGGCATGTCATGGTACACTGGCGGCATCACAAATATGGCATTGGCATAATACGTAGTAATATCCTTTCTATATTAAACAAATTGTGATTTCTTAGCAGCACAGTTCGCGATGCAAGTAAGAAAAACAAAGTTTTAGAGAGAGCTGTAAAGGCATTTCTCAACTTGTATATGTGCGAAATCACTTAATTATACCTAATAAATTGTCCCTTCACTGATTAAGGTATTTCACTGTCTTCAAAAGGACCGTCCTGTAACATTTGAACACCACTAAAATTTGCAGATAAGTATGCCCTCTAAGAACATTGTAAAGGTCATTTGTTTACACCCAGTGCCACTACAAACTGTGGCCTGCAGCTATTTTCAGCATCTGCAGTTTTGCAGCCCTTCCAGACTGCAGCTTCACATATAACTATCAACATAAACAATGTTGTTATATTCACCAAATATTATATTAACAAGTAGAGCATGCAAATACACAAAAGTCATAGTAGAAAACATAGACGTGCCCTAAAGGTAAGCCCACCACATTGGCATAATGTAACAGCAACCCTTAAGCCCCAGACCTAAGACCTATGGCTTGGGCACTATGCATAAGTTTTACCCTTAATAAACAGCAGATAGGTCACGCAAACATCTTTACATTTGCAGGATATGAACATGCACATACTTCTGTTACATTGGATGTAAAGTTATTGGAGGTGCTTGACTTACCAAGACATCTTGCGATGCTGACAAGTCACTTAACACGCCCACAGTAACAGACTCATCCGAAATGTCCATATCTTATGAGGCCACATGAAAAGCTGCCTGTAAACGGTGCACACGAGAAATGAATCCTGTCCACTGCAGGTGTGAGTTTTTTTTTTTTTAAACAGCACTACCTAGCACTACTAATTCAACATATATACTGTATCATCTTGGGGCGTTTGCATCTCTCGATGAAAGGTGCTCATGGCTTCTGTTATCAATGGCTCAGTGCTTTCTCAGAGAGAATGCTGGCAAGAAATAAAACACAATATCAAATATCTATTCTTCTAGCCTAAAGGGGGAAGGCATTCTGTTGCTCAGTTTCAATAGGAGGAGTAAGAAAGCTGTTCTAATTTTCAGCGCTTGCCAAAGAATAAATGTACAATGCGTACGTCTGTCATCAAGAAAAGCCTATAGAAACGGTCACTTAATGTTATGTATTTATGTCGCATTTTTATTTTGTATTAAAAAAAATGCAGCCACAAATCAGCGGCTGTCTCTCAGCCTTACCATTGCAAAAAAACAAAATAATAAACTCTTTTGCATCTGGTTATTCTTGAATGCAGTTAATAAAAATTAAACCAAGTATACAGCAAAGTATATATTTCCAGTCACTACAACAGAGAGGATGGCCTTTTTGGTTTATCTCGCGCACGAATAAAACCAGTGTGTATATTCCAGGTCATTAGGAGTATAGATGCTCAAGCGGCAGTAAAGAACGGCATTTTTCGAAAAAGATATATATTACAAACGCCATTCTTGTCGCGTTTCAAGAGCAATGGTTGCAGCTTTGAACTCCGCTATATTACTCAGCCAGCTTGGTAATTTCGTTCCCGAGAGCTGTTTCACGTGTTATTTTCATATTTCACAGACTTGTTCATCACTCTGAATGGAGGTAACTCTAGCATGCAAAAGGCAAGCAGTCAGTCCAGCAAAAAGCAGAGGACCGGAGTGCATATACGATCGCGCTCAGCCGAGACGTGGAAACCTGAGACTGCGCGCACTTTTGCTCCCTCGAAAACAACCAACTTAAGAGTCAAACATGACCTCGCAGCGGAGCGGCGGTGCCGCTGAAGATACATATGTGTAAAGCAACAAAAATACGCCGTACGTGCGTCTAGCTTTGACGTCACGTGGCAAAGCACTAGTTGGCGCAAATTTGTGTGTATTTTTCTTATTGAAAAAAAAATAACTATTTCACTATTTGCTTGAAATTATCGTGGGCACAAGTGAAGGCGAAAACGATAACGTAGATTCCACAAACCTGTGAAATTGACGGCACGGCTCTTTGTTTCAGACGACCTGAAACCATACAATCCTCAGATTTGAAGTTAATAGAGCAGACACAGCTCCATTTCGATGGCGTCCAAGTTTCGTCGCGTTCTAGCGCTTCTCTCCAGAGAGTTTTCAGTTTAGGATCTTTTGGAAAACTGTTGTGAAAGGTGCAGCACGTATCAAGATATGTGGAAGGAAGGAAGGAATGCCTCAGACGTTGCTGGCACATACCCACTACGGGGGAGTGGCCAAGACACAGGCGGTTAATTACTGGATACAGGAAAGTTTATGAAATTGAATCGGCATTCAGATTAAGTAACGTCATCTCTGTCCTAAGTCAAACTAAAACGATTTTCGCATTCAACATTACACAGGCACTCCCTAGTCGGCAATAGTTTCGTTTCTCAAGGAATGAGCGCAGCATATTTACTCGCCGATGGAACGAAACCCAAGGACTGCGTTCTTCAGTGCGGCTCCGGCATCCCGGCACGCAGCAATTCATTGCGCAGCTCAGATGACTCAGCCGCACTTCGCGAAACACACGGGCGCACTGAGGCACTGGCCTCTCGGCACATACAGATCTCCGAGCTCCATGGTCTGTGTGCGCTCCTCAAATTTCGAGCGCAGCCGTGTTGATCGTGTGACGCAACACAGCGAGAGAGCGAAACCGAAATCCGGCTAGGAGCTACCGCTGCCTTGTCACGTGAAGGCCTATTTCCCACGATGCTTTCCATTATATTTTTTATGTCTAGGCATCAAGGTTATGACGTCACTCTCCCTTCTAGAGTATATCCTCCATAGATATGCCCCTGTGACGCCAGTGTGCAGATGTTGCCAGACCAGCAAGCAGTTCGCAGAAGTAACGGAAAAAATTTGTTTTAAAAATATTTACCGCACAAAATCAACAAAACTGGCAGAAATTTTAATTTAACCATTTGAGAGTTAAATACAATAAGCAGGGTATGCGTGAAAATAGGCTTTCATAGCCGCTTTTAAAGCCGCAGCGGTGTATACGGGCAGCTATCAGGAAAGACTATTTACACCTGCGCAATGCTAAACGCGCACACCAGTGTAAAAAAAATACGCTAAAACATGCCGCAGTCGAGCGACCACATAAACGACTACGGACGGAGTGCACGCTGCGTAAACATGCATTTAAACTAGCTGGTCACCCGATGTCGCGGCTTGCAGACTGGCGCCACTACGCGGTGAACTACGGAAACAGACCGCCGTTGAGTCAGCTGCGTGCGGCGTCCCGAGACGTGGTCATTTCCAAGGATTGTTGCTCGAGTATTGGACTATTGCCGAAAATGGCTCTTGGTGCTGACGGGAGCGGCGATGCTAGGATGCGCGAGTACTCAAAGCTGGCCGCAGTCCTGGAGCAGCAAGAACTGGAGGTAAGTACGTACGCAGAATTTTTCACCTCTTCGGCTAAGCTGGCGCCAAACGAACTGGCGCGTTCGAGCCGCGGTGCGTGCGTTCTAGCAGCGTCTTTTGGTACTCTTCCTATTGGCCGCGAAGCTCGTGCACAACGGTGTGAGAAGACTCCATACGCTTCTTGGACAGAGGAATCTTACGTTTCGGGAAACCGCTGCGCTGCCTGAGTTACAGGGCGGCGAAAATTTAAACACCGCCTTGCTGCGCGGAACGGCCACAGGTCAGAGTCTCCGTGGCGCTGCAGTCGCACGTTGCGCTAGCTGCTGCGCTGCTTTGTTACCCACCTCCGTCTTTCCGGTGCCCCCCGCGGTCGCATTCGTGCTCAAACATGCCTTATAAATGTTGTCTTTTATGTGTTTTGGGTTAGATGAGATGAATAAACTGCCTTGCAAACTAGCTATGGCTTCATGTCCACTCGTGTTTGGTTTATGGGGGTATAACGTCCCAGAGCGGGTCAGGCTATGAGGGACGCCGTAGTGAAGGGTCCGGAGATTTTGACCACTCGGGGTTCTATAACGCGCACTGACACCGCACAGTACACGGGCCTCTAGAATTTCTCCACCATCGAAATGCCAGCTGGGCTCGATCTATTACTATAGCGAGCAAAGTAGAGAATGCCCGCCTGTTGTGTTCCGGGCTGTTCTTGCTGTTTACTGCAGTGACATGAGTTAATCCGCCCAAGCATTATACCCCTGTCACACGGGCATTTCGAGGGCCCTCGAACCGATAGTCTATCGACTCAAAGGCTATCGAGCGCTGCCACACGGGCAGTTTCAATGGCGATCGAGTCAATAGCCTATCGAGTCAACGGAGTAGCGCAGAACTCCATCGAGATTTCGAGGGCCTTCGAGCGCTGCCCAAGGTTGCTAGCGTTGCTCCGAGCGGCGCCAAGCGCACTTTCGTACACGACACATTCACGGTGAAAAAACATGAACAAACATTATTCGCATAAAATTTAATGTAAGCAGCCTGTAAAATTGTTTTAAAATTATATTAGACTGGTTTTAAGCGCATTAAGCGCATTCATTTTGAGTTGCAGTCTTTGCGTTGCTTGCGTACTTAACGTTGACAACATGGCGGCACCCTGCCCGCCCGCTTCACAGCGATAACAGCTTCGTCGCTAATCCCTCAAAGCAATATCGTGTTCTAAGCTGTTGTATTCGCCTTCGATTTGCCCATTCTTACTCTCGCATAAAGTTTCAAGAGAAAAATAGCTCTTGTTTTTCAGATATCATGGCGATTTCCCCGGTCTTAAGCCTGACGAAGCAGCGCTCCGACGCAGTTGGACTGGCTTGGTTTTAGCTCGTCTTGTATTAAAGTGGCTACAGCAGTGTATGCATATGTACGTCGCGTACGTGCAACTAAAAGGGTTTTTAACGACTTTCGCGTATGCCTGTATTTCAGCATTTAGTATACATTTATCAACTATTTTTGTTATTGTTGCAAAATCCAAAGTAGCGATTGTGGCGCCACTCATCTGTGGCGTAAGACACGAGAACCATTTCAATGGCCATTGAGATTTGCCGTGTAGCAGCGGCGAGTTCGATGGCGATTGAGAATCTCGAAGACCCTCGACTCGAGGGTGATTGAAACTGGCCGTGTGACAGGGGTATTACTATTCTACTCCCGGCTTCGGCCGCCTGCACCATGCTTGAGACACAACCATTCCTCGTGCTGGCATGTATCTGTCGTCCGCTTCTAGAGTATATCTTGTGAACTATATGTGATTTGAGAGTATTTGAGCGCACGGGAGCTTTTTGCAATTCGCTTTTATCGAAACGCGGCCGTCGCGGCCGAGATTCTATCCCGCGTTCGCGTGCTCTGCAGCTGAACGCATAACCCTTGAGCCACTGCGGTGGGTGGTAGGAACGGTTCCGCTTGGAAAGCAGGGGTGGACTGTGCCGCTGCCCGGCTTTAGGCATCAAGGCTTTCTGACCATTTGGAAACTACCAACCGCAGCCGCAGCCTCGGGTTGTGAGGAGAACATATTCGAAGCACGAGACGCGCTTATGTACGACAGCGTTCCTTTGCTTCAATGTCCGCGACACATAGACGTGCGCTGCATATGGCTACGGCAGTGTAGACGCTCGTGTCGTCGGGTCGCGAAGCTTATTCCGGGACTTGCTATAGTTATTTGCTAGGGTGCTGTTATTGGCACAAACTTCTATCGCCAGGCCTTAGAGCTTAGGAGAACTGCACTCGTATTCTTTGTATTTGCGCTTGGTTTTAGGGCACTGTCCGAACTCTACACGTCAATTACGCTATGCCGTTAGGTAGCTGGTATGAAGGCCTACTGAACTAGAGACCCGCACATTTGGCACTGCTCCAGCGCGCACCTTCTAGTTCATGTATTTTGCCGCTAGGGAATGGCAGCTACGGGCGGCGTGGCGCTACAGTTAACCTGTTGAACAAGATGGTTTCGATTATTTTACTTCAACGATGTAATAGTTTTGTCATTTGTCTACGTTTTGAGTATTTATCATTTATCCATTGCCTTAGCAAAGATGCCGGAAAGTCTCACGCATGCATGCGCGCAAACAGAATATTCACCGCTAGGATTTAAAGAAATGTCATATTTGCATCCTTTATTACTAGGTTTCAAAATAATAAGACAGGAAAAATGCGCAGGGAGGCAGTGAGAGGAGTAAAATCATTTGTCGCAAGCAGACGACGATGATGATCATGACCTACGAACAGGTCAGCCGAGCGCCCTCAACGGCCAAAACGTTAACGGAAGTTGGCGCACGCAGTCCCGTAGGACCCCGCCAAACGTGCAGGTCTGTAGTTCCGTAGGTCTTGGCTGGTATGAGGCAGGGCGCTGGCCTCTTATTAATATGAAAGCATTATACGGTTTATTTATTTATTTAAAATACCTTACAGGCCCATGGGGGCATTGTGTAAGTGTCCGCAAATTTTGCCCGCACGATTATGACCTTCTGTGGAGATTAATGGGCAAATGTTTATTGGGTCAGGTAGTGCGTGAGTAGATCTGGAAATGGGAAGAGTTCGGTTGATAAATTGTAATTAGTTATTTAAATTTAATTAATGAAAATAAATGCTGCGTTTGATGCAGGTTTTGTGTGACTGATTTGATGAAAAATGATGTAAATGCTTGAGAAAGCTTACGTAGTAAAAACAATGAAAAATTTAAAACAAAAAAGAATGAAAGTAAAACAATAAGAATAAAAAGAAATAAAACTTTATATACCGGTTATAGTGAAGGTGACTGTAAATCGC
The DNA here is from genome assembly GCF_052857255.1 of Amblyomma americanum. NCBI lineage: Eukaryota > Metazoa > Arthropoda > Arachnida > Ixodida > Ixodidae > Amblyomma > Amblyomma americanum. The sequence continues at coordinate 28,833,081 of NC_135507.1, read as the reverse complement.
AACAGTAGGGCAAAATCCTTGAAGTAGATGACGCTGCTTGTATCTTAGAAGGCTTGGATGTTTGTATTTCGTCTTCTCCACGTCAGCTGAGCACCCCGACCTAAACACTTGAAGCTCCCTTAGCTAACGCTTTTGAATCCAACACTTATCCAGTGCTGGCGGAGAATTTTTTTTAGCTGCAGTGAAGAGCCGCTTATCATAAAATAGGAAAAAAAAACTTTATGACGTCGTTCATTGCCTTCGCTGAAAATTTCATGACAGTGACACGAAAATCTCGCTAAATATACCGAACAGCGTATGCAACTGAAGGTGAAATGCAGCTGCCGGTGTGTTTGAACCGATTTGAACATAGACGCCCAGAAACGGCTCGTGCATGGGGCGCTGCCTCGCGCCTTCGCTTGAATTTCCCGGCGGAGCAAGAAACCGGATATTGGTCAGGTGACGGGTTATATCCAGCGACACTACAGATTGGGTGAGGAATTCTGTGAAATGTCGCGAACGACTTCCCCAAAATGGTGTACTTGTTTGGGGTGTATTTGTTCGAGCAGCGAGCGACTGGCCTGCGACTGAGTGATACATTATGCCTACGTTTGCAGTACTGGTGAGCAAGATTTAAGGCCCATATGCTTGAGGTATCGGCTGCGCTGTGGCGAGTCTTAAGATCGTCCGCGACGCCATCGTCACCGTTCTTGATGCACAGGCTAAGAACTTCAATTCCAGTACGTGCCAAAACAGCTCGTATTTCTCGGAATGATATGAACTCGAAAACACGGTTGCTTTGATGCGCTAGTAGGCTCTTGCTTGTGAAATTACACACGAACAGGATGTGGCGATTGCGAGCCGCTATTGCATATTAGCTAAAGGGTGACGCAAGTATCGACGTAGTTTCGTAACGCAGTTGATATTAAAGCAGTCCGCTTGTACTGGTCACAGATTAAGCTTTAAAGTTCCATGATCTCCAGTGAGCATGCCAATGTCGCTCAAATTATTGCATCGCAGCTGCTCTCCGTGGTGTCACTCGCGTCCAACATATCCACGATATTCACTAGCTTGAGATATGGTGCGTTTCTTCGCTTTTTTTTTGTCGCAACTTAAAGATTTTATCTGGCATCAAACGAAATTGCATTCCATCAACAGCGTCGTCTGCTCCATTGTCTGCTCCGCCGTCTGCTAGGACATCCGGGTCACTTCATGGGATCACAGGACATGCCAATGAAACAACAACATGCCAACAAAACTAACTGAAAGCGCTTTGATATTCATAATTAATGCAAAAGTAAATTTTAAAAATTACGAAGTCTTTGTTGTGAACATGATTTAAATATTTGTGACTTAAAAAAAAACTTGTTTGTGGGTTGCAATTTTTCAACGACGCGAAAGCGGAGCTGTTGACGCCATGACAGCGCAAACGACGCGTCGCGTTTTGCATTATTTGCCTCTTTGAGGCATTGCTTGAGTGCTTGTAATGCGGACACGTGTGAAGAACTCATTCAATAAGAAGGTCAGTAGGAGTGTGTTTTGGAAGCCAATGACAAGAATTACGCCCTGTCGACATTGCCGAGTTTCAATGGGTAAGCCATGAAGAAAGGCAGTGCTGCGACGTCTTGTCACCTGGAAAGCCAACGAATACTCCTGCACGGTTTTACTAAGCCTGGATGAATCGCATGACCGGTGAGTCCCGTTCTACGTTTCTCTGCTACTGATCTGTATTCACATGCAGTATTAGTATGGGGCTATATATGGATGTGAGTGGAGGCAGTCTGCCAAAAAAGCAGGGCCTATCTCCTGCATGACAAGTGTTGTTCTCATTGTCTTTATGTGCGTTTGGTACTCGTGTGCCGTGGTAAATAAAAATGCCACCAGATATCACAGTAGAGTTGCGCTGTCACTTGCTAGCGCTGCACCATGTAGCGCGAAAGCATGGATTTGCACTGCGTAGAAGACGATGAGCGAGAAGTGCCGCGCGACGGAGCGCTCACGCTAAGCCAGCTATGAACAGACAGCGCACTATTTTGCTCAGGGTTGGTACTTACCGGATTAGTGCTGGCACCTTAATATTCGTCATAATTATTCTGAGACAGTGATCAAATGTGAAAGGTTGATGCATATTCCTCGCCTTGTCGTTTGTAAACTTATCCGTGCTTCCATAATGGAACAGGATTTGAGGCAGAGTTATGTCAAAGCTAGATCAATCTTGCATCTCTCCTCAGCTGTAAGCGTTGATGCTTCCTCTCCTTCTGAGCACTGCAAGCTGTCGGGGATGCAACTACATACTTATTTAGGATTTTTTGGTTTTTGCTATATCTCTCGCTTGTGTGGCCCGCATTCAAGTCATTCGCCATTGGCGGTGTTTTTTGTTACTTATTTCCACTTTGTTATTTATTCTTGGTTGCCTGCCACCAGCTGTGCTCCCGGCGATTCTCCGAGCTCAGAACTCTTCCCAGGCACGGTACCCTACCCACAGACATCCCTTCACCGCACTCACCAGTGTTTTTTGGTATTTTTTGTTTCTCTTGCCCTTATTTGCATTGCCAGTAGACAAATTTGTGCAGTTTATAATGGTATGCAGATTTGTTAAATGCACTACCAATTTTCGTATGATGGGAAGCTGTGATGTGAGGTATCAGGCTTCTTGCTAGTGACAGCATGCTTTTTTTCATTCTCATTTATGCAAGGCAGGCTGGTCGCAACGTTAAATTTAAGAATACCTTTGGTAGTGGCACGAGGCACCATGATAGGAATTAATTAAAAACTGCACATGCTATATTCAAATTATGTGGTATTTCAGGCAGCTCATCTTTCAGTGTGGTTATGAGTCATCCTAACTCTTCTGTATGTATACGGGTGCATTACATACAATCTGTTCATTTCTTTTTTCATGGGCCAGCTCATCGCTTTTTTATTTACTTATGTTACGTATAATTTTATTTCCTAAAGCAGTAGACGATTCCCTCTCTTGTCGTTCATGACATTGTTACAGCCACTGACAGCTTTTGCTCTGGATGTATTTATTTGCAGCTGCCAGCATCTATTCGGCCATGCGTGCTTCCTGCCTTCAGCTGCGTCATCCCTCCTCAGCCGTGCATGGTAGTTATTCTTTTTCAGTGATGCATATCTTAACTGCCTATATAGAAGAATATTTTCAACATAGGCTTGCAGCTCGGTTTAGAAATGCATGCACAACTCTGCACGCAGTTCACTGCAGTACTTCAGCTTATAATAACATGAACCGCAGATTTGTACAAAATATAGTAGCTCACATAGCTCTCGATGCAGCTGCTGTTAACATAAAGGAGTTGAGCCTGCATCAGGTACTTCGACATTGAACACCTGTGTCGTGTTATGCATATGCGTCCTCGAAAACGCCCAATATGTTCATTTATTCCTTTAAAAACATTGTGGTCTACGACGATGGTTTACCAGTATTTCTGATACAAAGACCAAAATGTCAGTCAGTAATGTAACATTGCATGACACCAGTCAGCACAGATTTATTGCTTGTTTATTGCCACGGCATATGGTTATACTGCACAGTTTGTACCTCTACCTTCTTAAAACTGAGTCCTTGAAAATTTTAAAATTAGTTGAAGGTAAATTGATGGAAATGGCACAGTAATTGCCTCAGATTTTGATGGACACTTGCACTGTGATGTAAGGGAAGGGGTATAGGAGGCAGTTAAAGAGGTGCCATAGCGGAGGGCTGACGGTGGTGTTAGATGCCCCTTCTTTAGTTAAACATACCTCACAATTAACACATTTGGTTCGAAACAAACATCGTACTTGCACCTGCACGAGGACCTTCATGTCAGTAAAACAAAAAGTGCCAATGTTGCCATACTTGAGTGCTTTGCTCTTAAAAGCGCAGCTGACTGCCGCTCAAAGTTGAAAGCAAAATAAGTTTCCTTTTCCTCATGTGCAGCCCATGGTGCTGGTGCCCTTTGCAATGCGACCGACATTGAGTCACGTGATGCACAGCCCGTTCCTGGAGTTGACGATTTTTGTCTGTCGTTTGAATCTGCCGTTAAAATCGGTGCAGAAAAATGGTTGTATAGTTGATCTATACGTAACTGTGTTCTGTGCCAGCTGCTACCGCCCTTTTTCCTCATATTTCCCAATTTCATTTGCCACCTGACTGCCACCCATTTATGCATTCTCTACACTTGGAATCCTCGCAGTGTTTTAGCGTGGTATTGTTTATCTCTTCTCTGCATTACACATGCATTGCACTTCCTCTTTTCTTGATTTAGTCAAGATATCTCTATTCCTGTTTCTTGCATAAGCAGCTGTGCTCTTGCTGTTTAGAGGGGAGAGGTACATAATTTTAAACACTAACAATTTTAATTTTTGTTACTGGTCGTAAGGAGGTACATTCTAGCAAGCTTCAATCACTGGTACTGAGTAGAACATAATATTGGCCTACCTAGGAGTCACTTCAAGCTTTCACCCGCATTAAGTGAAAACGAGGAGCACAGCCTCAAATATTGAAACGTCGTCGGTATCGCCTCTCAATAGTCGCTGCTTGCTAGTGATGCTGATGGGGTCCTGTGGGCTAGCTAGCAGAACCTGTTGGCATAGCACTGTTCGGTCACGCACATAAAACCTCTGTGGTCACTCTAGAATGACTACAGCAGCACTAACAATGGCCAGGTATTCAGTGGCTTGAAAGGCTTTCTAACGAGCAATGCCGATGAGACTGACAGTCGCCCAGCCAGGCTTGACAGAAAGCTGGTGAGCGAAAACTTGTTACCGACAAGACAGCAAACTGAGTAGCCTCTCTCGGATTTGTCAGTATGTCGAGCGGAAAGAGTAACAAAATGCACTGCATGTGTTCATGCGTCAACACTGACGAGGGATAAACGTGTAGTGAGTTAAAGTGTAGTCAGTTCCAGCCTCCTTCTGTGACGAGAAGGCCTAGTGAGTACATTTGATAACGATTGTAAAAAGCGAATTCTTAAGTCCACCCGTATGAAGCTAGTCATAAGTGTAGTTTTGGAAGCAGTGACCTGAAATCAATGGTTGCCAACTTTGTACAATGCACATAGAGTGAATGAGATGTGAAAATGCTAGATGAGGTGACCCTCTCTGTCTAGCAATGGATTGGTTTGGGAAGCGTGAAGACTTGTGGAGAACTGCTCAGTTAAATCGGATTTCGTGATGTTATTGCTATAGTATCAGTGATGAATTGTAATTCATTACTGAGGGCATAAATACTCAGTGCGCAAATGAAGAGAGCTAAAATACTCAACAATCTGGAAAGAGAACATTTTACAATAGACAGTGAGGTACTGGAAGTGGTAATCGAGTAGGTCTAGGTCATCCGGACATATAGGCCAGGTCGTGCACAAATGCAGAGCATTTGAGAGAAATGGTTGTGAGAAGAATGGTGTTTAAGGTCTTTGGCATGCACGCAGAAGTTATGAACAGCACCTTGCAGTATGCTTAAAAGCAAAAATTTTAAACTGCCTTGTTGCTACAAATCTGTCGGGCAAAAAGCAGTACACTAAAAGGTTTAAAATTTCGAACAGTGCAGTGAGCCACTGAAAGAAAAATCATCAGGTTAATGCTAAGAAATAGAGGAGAGAGCTGAGTGAGTAGGCAATAAATGCGAATCGAAATCTGAGCTAAAATCACGAATAGACATAGGCAGGGCACGCATTTTTAAAAACCGACGGTCCTTTTCGGTAGTGGAGTGGTTGCTGGCAGCAGGAAACTCGGCTCTTGCCTTCATGTTGTGTACATATTTCTTTGTGCATTAGGTCCCAGAGCCTGCCATAGGCAGTATATAATTGTAATGAATTATCTGTCTAATTATATGGCATTGGTAGACTAGACAAACTAAAACCTCATCAATGCTCACTCTATAGTGAACTTTGTAAACCCTGTTAGTCACTACTTTGTTGCATGTCTCCCCTTCACTGCAATGTCCCTCATAGCCTGAGTCGCTTTGGGACGTTCTTAATAAAGTAAGCATGTCACCCCAAATGGGAGTCTTGGTTATGGGGCTCAACTGCTGACCCGAAAGATGCAGGTTCAATTGCAGCTGCAGTGGTCGCATTTTGATAGAGACGAAATGCTAGAGGTGCAGGAACTCTGCGAAGTTAGCACGCTTAAAAATTTATTCATTCCTCTAATATCACATAGCGTGCACCGCTTGGTGGCATTAAATCCCATAAAATCAAGCAAAATTAGTGGCTACATCATTTCTGGAAATTTTTTTATATTTATAAATATTTTGTAAACATTAAAAATTTTCCGTACCTCTTTTTCTTCATCTTTGCCTCTTTTATTCCCTTCCTCGCTGAGTAGCAGGTCAGCGATTTTGAATGGCAGCTAAATAATCTGTTTTTCATTTCATTAGAAAAACTGTCTCTCTCTCTATTGCTTTGTTAGTTGTATCTGCAGTACAGTATTATGCAGAAATATGTGAACCTTAGATCCAAGAGCTATGGCCTCTATAGTAAGTTTTGTATTCAAGGATAGTCAGTTTTATATTCAACCAAACTTACATTACTTATGACGCTATCTACGCAGACTTCTTTTGTTTGGGCTACCGATACAGAAGTGATGTGACCTGCAGCGGTAAATATCTTTTCAAGGCAAATTTCTCAGTTGCATGCATAAATAGATTTGGCAAGCTCGTGCACTTGGAAAGCTCATAAACTTGCATTTGTTTTCATAACCTTGCCTGTGATGCATCGACTCACTGGAATACATTCTTAATCTCCACTGCAATTAGATTTGCCTAATATAGTGGGGCATTGATTTACTCAAGTTTGGCTTGAGGGAAAGTCCACTGTGCTCAACTGAGTGCACAGCAGCTTGTCTTTATGGACCAAAGTATTTGTAGATGATTTATGGATTTCGTTAGCTGGCAAAGATAAAGCAAGGGTGGCAGTGTTTTGTAATGTCCACAGGTCATTCTTGCAAACTCCAGTATGCATGTCCTTCCTTTCTTTTCATGCAACAAACAGTCTTCCCTTCACACTCATGTTTAAAACAAAATGCTGCACACTTCACCACTATAAAAATGAAGGCCATTATGCTGCTCTACAAAATATCTCGCTGCAGCTGTAGTTGTGACATGAAAAATTCGCTAGGCTATATTTACACCTATTCGTCATGATACAAGCCACTTGCATGCCGCACAAACGTGTTTAAAGTACAATATCCAGCAGTTTTGCTGTGGAGAGTGCAGTGCTAAAACGAGAATGATGGAGAAAGACAATATATATTTGCAAAGGCACCAAGAATGCTAATTTTTTTGAAGGAATTTTTGGTATGCTTCTCAGAGGGTTAAGGAACTTTTGTACTTCAATAACATCAGACCAATTATGGAGTATGCCTGTGCAGTCTGGGACCCTCTCGTCGGAACATATTGTGATATGCTGGAACGCCTTCAGAATCAAGCTGTGCGGTTTTCCACCAACAGATATTGCTTTAATGATCAAAGTAACAGTATCAAGCAGGAGCTGAACTGGGACTCTGTAGGAGCGCCGTTTACGAATAAAGTTATAATTCCTTTACCACATTTATTTCCAGGAAACTACTATTAACCCCGAAACTTATTTGTTGCCACCTCATTTTATACCCAGGAGGCACGACCACAACTGGAAAATACGCGAGATAAAATGCCGTACTAATGTGTTAAAACTGTTTTTCTTTCTGCGTGCATTCAATGAATGTTGTAAGCTGCCTTAATGTATTGTTGAATGCCAGTCCGAGGCGAAGTTCCGAGCACTGTTGTCGGAATTGTGATGTGCACGCATGCTAAGCTGCTGTTTTTCTGCTTTTCCTCTTCTTGTCCTTTCCCGAACAATTGACTGATGTGAATATGCTGTGATGCTCTTTTTTTATCATCTGCCATAGATTCTTTCCCATCCTGTACAAAAGGTTGGCACATGATGTACAATTGATTGTGTTTGTATGTATTTGGGCCCCTGCAGTTATGCCTTCATGGTGCTGCAAAAATGTAAATAAAATAAATAAACAGCTGAAAGTCTGCTAGGGCTGCAGGATTCCAAGAGTGAGAAAGGCAGTGGGAGGCCCTGAGCCAGGTGGATAGTGGAATTTGACTAGTAGTGAACGGGGATCGTGCAGCTTGTGGAGGATAGGAAAATTGGAGACATGCAAGAGGCCATAGACTCAAGTGCACCTATCTGGGCTTGTGATACAATGTGTAGGGCCCTTCATTTTTGGGTCAAACCTTGTTTCTCCCTATTGTTGCACCCTAAAAAATTCTCAAACATCGGGTTAGACCCAATTTCTGTGCAAATCTGCCTGGAAGAAAATGTGGTTCGTTGGTGCACAAATCTAAAGAACTGCTGGGGGTAGTGGATGTCACATATTTCTTCCGACATAGATTTTTTAAACAATTCTGGTTATTTTATTTTTCTTTTAATGCTGATTGTTTGTCGAGTTGCTTATAATTTTAGGATAAATTGAAAACTACATGTACTGACTGGTATTTCATTGCAATAATTATGCCCATAATTATGAAGCTGTGTTCGAAGGTAGGTGTGCATTTAGTATGCATGCTTTGAATTTCAGTGATTGCTTCTGCACTGCAAAATGGAGGACGGGTCTCTGCTTTGAGTTTTTTGCAATGGAGTGAAAGTAACTGGAGCAGTGTTTGTTACTGTGTCACCCGGCCAAAAGTTCTCCCACAGGACCACCAAGCATCTGAGTACCTATGGCTCGAAGCTCCAACTGCCCTTTCCGAGGTTTTCTGCATTGACCAGTGCAAGGCCAAGGGCTCAGAGCTAACATGCATTTGACACCATAGAACTATACGCAGTCGTACTGGGACCGTGGAGCAAGTCAGTGCTAACGAGGTCCCGATAAACGTGGTTTACTGTAGAAAGCTAGTGTGAAGTAATAATTGCGCTCACAGAAAATGCTGTTTTTTTCTTTGTCGATCATTGAAACAAAGCAGTGCATATCAAATTTGATATCTCTGATTCCTCAATTTTTTTTCAGCTAAAGACCAAGAGTTGCGTGGAAGTTGTGCAAGCCACCAAGTTGCGTGCGATTTGCGCCAGCGACTAGGAGCAGGCTGGGAAATTGGTAAATGGCCAGTGGTATTCACTCAGTAAAGCAAGCTCTTTCTGTAAGTACAGTTTTTGGCATGGCATTGCTTTGGGATGCATGCATTATTAAGCTGACTACTCTGCACCTACCCATGCTTCAAAAACAATGAAGTACATGAAAAATAATTGATTGCTTAAAAAAATTGCCACTTCTGGTATATATTCAGGAAAGTATTTGCCATTTAAAGGGCTGAGTATGCTATAAAAACCTTTAAAATATGTGCTTGTTGTGGCCTTTTGTCAAATTTCTCCTTCCACATCATTGTTGGCCTGACCTTGTTGTAGCTTGTCTGCATGAGATTGGCTGCTGCCTACAGTTTGCTTTTTGTTGCTTTTTTATTGGTTGCCACATTCTTTGCGTGGTGGTGTCATGCAGTTTGGGAAGTAATCTGATCTGATTTCTGCATTGGCCTGAAGTGCAAGCTTTTGGATGTGGGGGCAGGTGTATGGCACCCCCTTTTTCACTGTAACTGCAGTTCGACCATGAGGGTTTCTCCTTTTTTATTGTGATGCAGTGTCATTTACTTCATCCATAAATTAATAAAGTAAGCACTATTGTGTGTAATAAATTAACATTCATTATAACTGCAGCCATTATCAGTGAGCTTGACTCTAAAATGGGTGACTGCCGGCATTTAGTATTACAAATTAAAACCAGCCGGAAAATACAAACACACGAGAGCAGATGAGCACAAGACTAGACTGGTCTAACAGCTGAAATTTTATTGAAGGAAAGCGGCAAAAGAAGACCTGGAAAGAGATGCACGCGCGCAAAACCCCGAAAGCACTGAGAGGGCGAAAAACAATCAAAAGGCACCGGCATACTAGTAAATCATCTAAAAAAACAAAATCCTTGTGGTGAAGGCTTAGTCACGCACATGTCCTTAGCCTTACCAATGTGGTAAGCCTCAACTATCTCCTGACAGATTTATATCACTTCCATAAACCACTGATGTGTTGCAGAAATTAGGCGTGCAAAGAGACATCCTCAAATTTGCATTCACAAGATAGAGCGTGCAGTGCCAGATAAGAATTCGCATTCCCTGTATACAGTGAAAGTGCTCAGTCAGGCGCACATTCAGACATCTTTTTATCTGCCTGTAGTAGTTGCAGCCACAAAACAGTGGAATGCAATAAACCTTTTTACTTTTGCAAGTGGTGAACCTTTTTTATGTGCCATAGTGCATAGTGGGCAATTACCCGTAGTTGTATCAAGCCAAGTTTGAACGGTGGTGAAAAGGCCTCTTACCTTGCCTTTAGCTGTCAAGACAACAGCAACATCATACTATGCTGCAACTTTCTTGAGATGATGCGAAATGCTGTGAAGGTAAGGTATAGAGGCCGCCTTTTTGCACTCCTCCACTACGTCAGCATCATCTGAGTGGTATTCCTTTCCCTCAGTTGAGTGAAAACACGCTCTGACGGGCACACGAGATGGGCAGGTGGGAACCCAGGTGCCATTGGCTTGGAAATCTGCTCCGTGAATGCATTCTCAACAGTGATGGCATGACTTCCGTAAAGCGGTCATGATGCACGCAATTGCCAACCCGTCCTTCACCAGCCTCGAGTGCTGAAGGTGCTGCCGAATGCGACACTGAAACAATCGTTTTGAACAGAATGCCCGCCTTGTGTGTCTGTTTTGTGCACTCGCAGCACGAGATTTCCGGGTTTCTGCAGAAACACAAGACGCAGAAAGTTCAGGACACATATTTGGTACCAAGTTCTTCTATGGCAGTCTTGTTTCTTATGGACAGCAACCTGGGCAGGTGCTCTGCAGTTAGCATCGACATGAAGGACCTGTACTATTTATTGTCACAGGATGGACTTCTGAGGCGTGTGCAAGACTGCACCAGGGTGGACAATGAATAAGCTTTTCCAGACGAGTGTGATTTCGGTTGCTAGCTTCATGGGGCTGTTGTCCTTCTATCGCAAATCCACATTTGTCAGTTGGCAGGGCGGTATTTACACCCAGGTCGTACCTTGTACCTTTCTTTGCTCAGCAACATTATTTAGGTCTAAAGTCGATAAGGCATTAGAGCCCTGTTTGAAAGACCTCGGCATAGTAGCATTTCGTTATGTTCATGACTACCTAATTTTCCTGGGCATGGAGGGCTCAGATAAGTTGGCACAAGATGTTTTAGGAGTCTTTAAGGCGTGCAGTCAAGGCCTATCTTTTACATCAGAATTTTTTAAGCAGAACCATTAGCAGTTTCTTGATTCAGACCTGCACTTTGCGGACGACCATGTTTGTTGGGGCTGCAGCCCAAGATTGGGGAAGCCCCTTTTTAGCTACGACTGAGGAAGGATGGTGAGGAGGTGTACTTGGCACTGGCTAATCAGTAAAGATGGAAACACTTGATGAGTTTGCAATCGCGTGCATGACGTCCACTTTATATAAGTCATGCCATCGCTGTGCTGGGGACGCATTCTCGTTGCAGGTTTCCAAGCTAATGGCAGCTGGGTTTCCACCTGCCCATCTCACCAACCTGTTAGAGCGTGCTTTCACTCGCTCGAGGGAAAGGAATGCATACTCTGATGATGCTGACATACCTTACCTCCACAGCATTTCACACAGTTTCAAGAAAATCGCGGCAAAGTATAATGTTGCTGTTGTCTTACCAGGGAAGTTCAAGATAGGAGGCCTTTGCACAGCCAATAAAAAAAGGCTTGATAAAACTACGGGCAATCATCCGCAATACAGTGTCTCATAAAAAAAGGTTCACCACTTGCAAAAGTAATGGAGTTAATTGCGTTCCACAGCATTGTGGCTGCAACTATTATGGGCAGACAGGCAGATGTCTGAATTTGCAGCTGACTGAGCAATTTCATCCTATAGGGGGGAAGGCAAATTCTAATCTGGCACTGCGCGCTCTGTCTTGTGAGTGCAAATTTGAGGATGTCTCTTTGCACGCCTAACTTCCACAACACATCAGTGGTTTATGGAAGTGATAAATCTCGTCGGGAGATAGTTGAGGCTTACTATATTGGTAAGGCTAAGGACACGTGTGGCTAAGCCGTTGGTAAACCTTCACCATAAGGAATTTGCTTTTTTAGATGATTCACTAGTATGCCAGTGACTTTCGATTGCATTTCGCCCTTTCACTGCTTTGGGGTATTGTGTGCACGCATCTCTTTGTGGGTCTTCTTTTGTGGCTTTCCTTCAATAAAATTTCAGTTGTTAGTCCAGCCTATTCTTGCACTCATGTCTTCTCCTCTGTTGTCTTCTGGCTGGTTTGAGGTGAGTCAGTACCAACTCGCCCAGCCGTAAGCCTTGTTCAGTATTACAATCATTTTAAAGCAAAAACTTTACTAAGCTATGACGGCGGGGATCGTGTTCGCAGCAGTTGTGAGCAACTCAGTAGAGATAGCGTCAAATGAGTGGTTGTAATCGGAGGAGGATGATGTGAGGATGCTGCCCGAAAAGAAAATTTTGAATTCAGATGAATAGTTAATTAACTAAAACCAAAAAAGTCCAGAAAGGGGGCAGGGCCAGAGGAAAAGTCGTGAAATTTGAAAACGCCTGAAGTAGGAGGAGCTACAGCATAGCACCAAATTTTGAAAACCGGAAGTGGACAGACCCAAAGCGTGGCGCCAGGTTTGAAAACTCAAAAGGGGCAATCACGTAACCAGTGATAATTGATACATAACCAGGAGATAGAAGAAAAGTAATAAATTAGAGGCAATTAGGTAATTAATGAGAAGCAAAAGTTGATGGATGGGTAAATAGACTGGGCAGGTATTTAGGAAGTGGGCGGGAACGATGCATGGCGGAAAATTTCAAAACTCGAAATAGAAGCTGGGATGAAATGAGGGTAAAATAAGAGTTAATCGATAACCAGTTAATCAAGTGAATGAGAAAACAACCATGGCACCAAATTTGAAAGGCAACCAGTGCCGACGAGGCTTCAATGCCTTAACATTTGTTTAGCACAGGTAGCCGCAGTGATACTTGTTTTTTTTTTCAGCCAGGACAAGACCACTTTTCTTTGCTCATGGGCAATGCAGCTAGGACAATGCTGGACAGCGTGCATCAGCAAGCTTGAAAAAAAGCATATGACAGTAAATAAATTGATCATTTGAATTCTATGTGGTTTTGTGCATGAATTACTCTGGAATGCACAAAGCTTGTATTAATTTACAGGCAATCATTAACAAGCTGTGCATTTTTGTGCATTGTCTACTCCAGAATACACAAAGCCAATGTTAATTGACAGATGACACAGTGATGACTGTGACACAGCGTACGAGCACTACACAAGACAGACTACAGAAGTCAAGTTTGACTACACAGGACAGGCTGCAGAAGATAGACTACACAAGACGCCCAAAATACGACAAGACTACAGGAGTGTTCTGTCTTAGAATCCTGTAGAGCGTTTTGACTGGGCCCATTGGAAAGTTATCGAGGGACGTCTAGGATTACACCGGCTCCACTGCGACTACCATCCATGAGAACTACACTCAAATGCAGCCGATGTTTGTGGGTAAATTTAGGAAATATGTTCGCACATGCCGCAGCACGAGTCGCAACTAGGCCTTTGGAGTGAAATGAAACTGCTGGTAAAATTTGCATGTGCGCATTGATATCACCCGTTATGTGCAAGCGACTTCTTATCTTTGTCCAGAGAAATATTTCAGCCCACATCTTTTCTGGCCATCATGTGTGGGAACGAAAATCGGTTGAGGTAAGCAAGCACCAATAAATGTCCCAATTCTCTATGGACATCTCAACCATGCCTTGGCGGAAGGGATGAAGGGGAAAGTGAAAGAAAAAAGAGAGGAAGAGGCACATGTATGTTTGGGACGGATTTTGACGATTTTTGTAGACAACACTTGGCCATCCTTTACGTTTTGCTTCCACCGAAGCACGACCACGGCTATTTTGTCCCGCGTCTTCAGGATCAGCAGTCGATCGTCTTTACCATATTGCATTAGAATGCTCACCCACCTCCAGCGTGAGAAAAAATTTATTTGCAGAAAGCCTTTCTCTGTCTTTCTCTCGCGCCATTTGTCTCATTTTTTGTGGTTTTTGTTTTTGTCCATCAGTTGATTTTGTGTTCTCTATTTCCGTTTTATTTCGTTTTTTAATCTTTTATGTCGTTTGACAAGTGGAGCGGACACTTGTGCACATTTCTTGCTGGTCATGCGCGCACTCATGAGCCAAGAAAGGCTTTCTCGTCTTAATAAGCGCGGGTGAAACAGTTTCGTTCGTTTGATTATATTTTTCTCAGCTGTTTGTCAGTTCAGGCATAGGTGTCGACGTCGTCATATTACACTCTTAGTTGTGTTTCATTCCGGGCGGGAAGGGGGGGCTAACACATGTAAGATGCTCCAGTCAAGAAGGCAGACATCACGCATCCAATGAATACAATGCGAACGCCTGAAGTTTTGTATTTGAACTTTCCTGTCCCCATTCTTCGGGCTCGTTTTCTGTTCTTCAAAGCCATGGGAGCACGAAGTAGGCTTAGCTCGGTTGGGGACGCTGTGGTGCATAGGAAAGAGCACACTTAGTGCGTTTTTGATCCCCTCGGTAAACGACGCATCAAATGTACGCCTAAAAGAATTAAGAAAGATTAAAACTGCAGTCGACCTATTCTCTTCTGAAAGCCCGCGAAAGAAAAAAATAAACAATGCAGCTTGCGATAGTACAATGTCAGAGGGTGCATATAGGTTGCAGCATTGTACGAGTCGTATTAAGAACAGTTTTAACAGTAAAAATACAAAGTCAGTAAATCATGCATCAGAAAATACAGTATTCCAACATAGCACAGATGCTCGTGCTACAATACAGTGTGGTGAAGTAGCCTGTTGGATGGGTCATAAATCCGAATGTCCAAACTATGGCTGCAAATGCCCAAACAATCCGCATCCTATATGTTTAAGTTCTGTAATGTATAATCGGTAAAAATTGGGCGGTAAGGGGTGCTGTGACCCACATCTAAGGGCTAACTTAAACACCACGCAATTTGAAATTATTAACAAATTCAGTGGGCATCTAACTCTTATCATTTAGTAAATTTAACTTCCCTTAATATCGCTTACTTCTCTCTACTCCAGGCTTCTGATGGAATTGCCAGTCCGCAAGCCTATGGACAACTGCTAGCAATCTACCTCCTTCAGAATGACCTGTTGGTATCCAGTTTCATTTCTTTTTTTTAAATATCTCGAGTAAGGCCTTCAAATATTTTTTTTGGTCCAGGGTTAATGCCAAATTGCTGTGGAGAAGGATTCCTTATGACATCAAGCAGGTAGGTATATGCTAAGAAAATGTCTATTAAGAGTGTGCCAAGTTTTGACCTGTGGGATCCGAGGTTGCTCTAGTCGGATACAACTCCAGAGCGAAGGGGACTTTTCCTTGTCAAAGGACCCCTTACAGCCAGTCATCAAGAAATTCTTATCACCGTACTTGTGGGACCATGCAGGCCACACAGGGTACTTGTGGGGCCATGCGCGACAGTGCAGAGGTGGGGACCATCCCATTTCATCTGCCTGTCGCTGCATTGTCACGCTGGCAGGTTCATGAGAATTGGCCGACGCCACTGGCTGGAAGGGGGTCCTTTGACATGGAAAAGCCGCTTCATTTTTTAGTTGTGTCCGACTGTAAGCATTTTACACTCCTTCACTACCTGTGGAAAAAAACGTTATGTGCGCATTTTGTAAGCTAAAGATCTTGAGAGTATAACCAGGGAACTTTGTGTAGTTTTATGGCATAATAGGATAATATAAGGCCATGAAATCTCCATTAACACCTCTTTAAAACATTGAAAAACAGCTTATTTGCAGTAGTGATTAGCATGGAGCTAAGATTGAATGCTGCTGTTTTTAAATTAAATTTCAATCTATATATTGATGTTAAAGCTCTCGCTTTTCATCTTTAACAGTCACACCTAGACCTTGGACAGATCTGGAAAGTTGGTCAGGCCATGTGGAAGAAGAATTTCCCTGCAGTTCACGCTGCCCTATCCCAAGAGTGGCCCGACGATTTGAAGCCTATCATGCAGGAACTGAACGGTAAGTCCAATCCTTTCCTGGAACTTCCCTTGAGGTTCATGCGGGAAGAGATCGGGGCGATAGAGAACTTTTCCTGATCGCAATTGCTGCGTGCTGGCCGGCATTACTACGGAAGTTTTGAATCACTAGTGTTTTTCATTCATGAAGCAGCTGCCAAGCTAAATGTATATCTCTATACCTGGTCCCTCTGAGGACCATTATATGCTTCTTCAGACATCCTTTTCATCTGTTTCATAAGCATTTACTAATTTCTACGCGATTAATTGGGAGACAGCAGGCTTGTGTAGTGTACCGCTTTGTGGTGATATGATCTTTTGTGTGTTGGGGGGATGTCTGTAAAGTCGGTACTGAAATCATTGCCGGAGAGGAAGCTTGGATGAGTTGTAAGTTGGGCCCGCTCTGTTTTTCTCCCTGCATTTATGTCTGTTGAGCGCTATGAGACAATTGAAATCAGTGGTTAGGGCGCTCGGCTACTGATTCGGAGTACCCGGGTTCGAACCCCACCGGGGTGGCAGCGTTTTGATGCAGGCGAAACTCAAAGGTGCCTGGGGTGCGATGTGACTGCATGTTAACGATCCCCACGTGGTCGAAATTATCCCGGAGCCCTCCACTACGGCACCTCTTCATTTCTTATTTCACTCCCTCCATTATCTCTTCCCTTACGGTGTGGTTCAGGTATCCACCGAGATGCGAGACAAATACTGTGCCATTGGCTTTCCCCAAACTCCAATTTTCCAATTTTCAACCGGCCACCAAGTGCACACCGACAGGCTGCAGTGTCCGCCTTTGCATGCACTTTGGGGACACGTGTCCAGTGAACCTGATCGACATAAAAAGCATATAGCTTTGTTATCGGCCTCTGGTTGCTGGTCACTTGTGGAGATGAAACTAGACCTTGGACTCTATATTGTGTGCTAGTGAAATCAGCCGAACAATAGTGCGCTTTGCGCCTATATGCTAATATCTTCAGGTGCATGTCCTCGAGAATTCTGTCAACAGCACGTGTGGCGGTTGGTCTAGAGTGGGAGTGGAAGCGTGGTGCGCTCGAAACATGAGCAGCGTTGAAAACAAGATAACCCCACGCGGCCGGTGATCAACCAGTCGCAGCTATCCGTGAATTTTTGCTGGCAGTCTCATGGTATGCCTTGCGGTCCAGCCGATTCTCGAAATTCTTCACTTCCGGCAGGCAGGAGCAGTGTGCATCAAGCAAGAAATACAATTGATACATTCTGCGCGGACATGTATCGCACTAGCTACGTCGCCAAATCCTTAAAAACTTTTCGAGGGTTCGAAATGAGGAGACTGACCTACCATCAGTTGCCATATATGCTCCTATCGTATTTTAGTAATACTTCACTCATAAAGCAGCTCGCTGGCAGAAATTATTTCGGAGAGAAGCATATGATCACTTTGTAGAGCTTGGAAGACGCTGTTGTAGGGTCTGCATGAAGAAGCAGGCGTGCATAACAGACATTTAAAGCAAAAAGCTTCACAACGCCAGCTGTTCGAGCCATCAGCGGGGCCGGAAGTTTGACCTTGAATGTAGTTAGAGGTCAAACAAGGAAATGACGCTTGTCTTACATACCTCGGTGGACACCCAAACCGCGCCCTAAGTGAAGGAAAGAGAAAGAAGGTTGCTTTTAATAATAATAATAGTAATAATTGTTTTTTGGGGAAAGGAAATGGCGCAGTATGTCATATATTGTTGGACACCTGAACAGTGCCGTAACGGAAGGGATAAAGGGGGATCTTTAATGTCACTTTTTGCTTTTAAGGAAATTCGTTGTTGGTGGAAAGGAAATGGCGCAGTATCCGACTCATATTGCCGGACACCTTAACCGCGCCGGACACCTTAACCGCGCCCTAAGGGAAGCAATAAAGGATGGAGTGAAAGAAAGGAAGAGGTGCCGTAGTGGAGGGCTCTGGAGTAATTTACACCACCTGGGGATCTTTAGCGTGCACTGACATCGCACAGCACACGGGTGCCTTAGCGTTTTGCCTCCATAAAAACGCAGCCGCAAGTTACGCCTGTCTCACATATGTCGGAAACACCCGAACCACGCCGTAAGGGAAAGAAAGTGAAATGGAAGTTTGTTTTAAGGAAAGGAGATGACGCCTGTTTCGCATATCTGGGTGAGACCAAGAAGAAGAGACGGGCAGAGGAGAGGGAAGAGGAGCGTGCGGGTGAGAGGGTGAGATCGCAGAAGCGACGGAAAAATCACTCTGGCCGAACGCAACAGCGTCCACTAGTACGTTAAGCACTGTCCGCAAAGCACTTAGTACGCTTGCTCTAAAGGTCGTTAGCTGTTATGGTTGTGAAGTTTATGTCGTTTCGAAGAAAGCCAGATGTTTAGCAAATAAAAAAAATGCCTACTGCTGTGTGTGTGTCAGTATGGCTATCTACGGGAACCGCCAGTCGCACGACCACGGCGAAGCCAGGAAGATTAAGTTTTTCGCTTTCGACCAGGGTTAACCAGAGCTAAACCACCAGCAATTTTTAATAACAGAAGTGCTACTTTTGCTTAAATTTACATTTTTCACTATCATAGGAGAATTCCGCTTACTACAAAACTCGGATACAACCAACGTGACTCCCGCGACCGTCAGGTTTGTTATCAATGGGCTCAACTGTAATTGGCTGCCGCGGTGGCTCAGGCGCTCGGCTGCTGACCCGAAAGACGCGGGTTCTGTCCCGGCCACGGTGTTTTAATTTCGATGGAGGCGAAATTCTAGAGGCCCGTGTACTGTGCGATGCCAGTGCATGTTAAAGAACCCCAGATGGTCGAAATTTCCAGAGCCCTTCACTATGGCGTTCTTCATAGCCTGAGTTGCTTTGGGACGTTAAACCCTCATGAACCATCGACTGTAATTGATATCAGATAGACCCATGCTTGTTATGTGCAGTGTTGGTAGTAAACTCGTAAGGTAAGCTACTGTTACCTGGATTTAGCACGTGTTCTGAATATCTTTAATGAAAATGTGAGCACCCATTGTTTTCGTGACTTTTTTATCGCTCAACTGCATTCTATCTTGCAGAACGCATGAGGATGCGGGCACTCATGCTCGTGGGGAAGGCATATACTTCTATTTCCGTGGAAGACACCTGCTCTTTCCTGGCAGTCCCTAAGCATGAGCTCGCCTCTTGTAAGTATCCAAGATTCTTTAGTACACTGCAAAATTCTTACTTTCTTACTTCCTTTCCAGTTGTGAGCCCACTGGGGTGGGTTGTGGACTTCGCAAGTGGTATGGTTTCCCCGAAGCCCATAGGTAGGCACTGTTCTCCTGTTGCCAGAAAAACTGCCGCTTCGTTGTCGTCTCAGCACAGTATGTTTCGTAAAGAAAATTAGTCTACAGTGTCTTCGTGGAGGGGGGGGGGGGGGTTGAATCGGGCGTTTGGCGCCCTGGCTTTTATTGCAAGTGCACTGTAGTAATCTGAAAGCTTTGTGAACTTATATCATTGGCAGTTATCTGGTTTCTAGAGGATTAAAGGTGGATTAAGGGAGGATTTCTGGATCACGGTGGATTAAGTGTGCATTGCAGCGTATTCTTCGGTAGATAAACAGGTAGTCCGTGCTTTTGCCACAGCGTGTGGGTAGTCGAGGGCCGAGTAAATTTTACTGCGAAAGCACTATTCTGATGGGCAAACCCCGAGCAAGACATTGGGATGTTTGTGAGTCTGCGATGTTTGTGGGTTTGGGCCAGTTGAAAGAAGTAAATAAAAAGAAACTGAATATGCGTGACTGGGATTCGAACCAGCAGCAACGTGAACAGATCAGCTTCGCTGGCCACTGCACGAGAGTACTATGCTATCGTCACAGCCGTACACGCCACGTGTGAACCTGCAACGCACACTCGCTCTGTGCACTGCACATCGTCGTCTTCGTCAACTGATGCTACTATCAAACTAATATTCCCGCTGTAAGCTACGTGGCGACAGTGACAAATGTGCGCTGCATGCGTTGGCGTGGACAACGCTGTGGCAGAAACATGGCATTAGAGCAATACGCGTTAGCATTGCGTAAATTGGCATTTACGACGAAAAAGTTGACGCGCATAACTGGCTCCCGAGGTCAGTGGACACCTCAATCGCGCTTTCAGGTACGTGGCGGTGTTGTCCACCTCCAAAAAAAAAACGGTGCTTTCAAGCAATATTTCGTGCTTAGCAATGGTAAGCCGTCAGGAATATTTTTATCTTTCCTTACGCCAAGATGCCGCAGTACATTTTTTGAGTGCTTGTTATTCACCTATCCGTGGAATAAATAGATATCCTTATGACTTAAATAACATACATACTGGTCCTAAAACATCCAGCATTCTTCCTTCTCTACCCGCCTGACCCTTCTACTTCTTTTCAGCAGCTGTTACCCACGACTCCGGAGCATATGAAGAGCACATGATCAGACTTACCAACTTCGCCTCTTTCTTCGAGAGTTAAGGAGTGTCTAAAAGCTGACATCCATTCCATCCTTGGTGCACAGGTTAAGCGCAGCTGATTGCGAAGCACTATTATCAGCTGAAAAGAAGTCATGTTTGCAGAAGTTCATTAAAGAAAATAATCAAATAGCCTTGTGCTATACGGTGTCAGATTATTATACTTTCAGATAACTTGGTTGATCACAGTTTTCACATCTGTATACACACATGCTGTTTATTGTGATACTGGCCCCAGGGCACTTCCGGTATCAGTGACGGTATCAGTGAAAAGGTTTGCGCTGGCCACTGCTGTGTTTGATAAGGCTCCCCTTCCCGGGCAGTGTGATATAAGGTTCCAGTGCATGTGACGAGCCAGTTTTCGTTCAGACAGGAAGTGTCCTGGGGCTAAATTGCAATGTTGCCAGAACAAAAAAACCTTCGACAAAACCGTGCATGGCCGGTGCAAGACTCATATGCACCGCCTGTAACAGCCATAAAATTAGCCCACAGAAGAATCAAAACTGAATTTGATTTGCATTGCGAAGGCTGAGTGTGAACATGAGAGTCTGTTACATTTCCGTCTTAACTGGCACCTATAGAACTCACTCATTATAGTATAAGAACCTGCTTCGTCCTGAACCCATGTCAAGAAAGGCACCCTCAATGGAGCAAGGCACCTTCAATGGCAGAAAGGTACGCTCAATAGGATGTCGCAAGAGTAGGCTGGAAAACCTGAAAACGTCCTTGCACACAGTGCCTCTGGTAGAAAAACATCGGGGGCTCGTTTCATAGGAAGTGGAGGAGCATTACCAGGTTGGCAGCGAAGATCCGCATCTTCAGTTGGATGGCCAGCCTGTGAGGGCTGAACAACACTGCTATTCATTCCGACCAGGGGCATGCCCCAAAAAATTTCCTCAATCATCTCTCATCAGTGAGGTTAGATAGCATTAGTGGGCGTCGGCGAATGTATAGGGATTGAATGCTCATAATATCGCAAACGTGCTTCACGCCACTGTTTCCTCTGCACCGTAGGATTACATATTGCTTGTGGAGTAACGCAACCATCACACAATACTTAAAACCATTAGGGAGGCAAACTAGACAAAACTCGTTCAGTAGGCACTGCGACAGTCCGACGACTGGAGGATGATTAAGGTGGCCGTCCTGAAGACTAGCGCGCGTTCTCTAGTTGGTCCGGAAATTGTGCGGTAGGACTTTCGTCAAAGAAACAGTCGGAATCCCGACCTCGGGGGCTGGTCACCGTAACCGCCCCCAGGCGAGTCACCTATCACCTGCCCAGCTACCTTTGCCCTCCAGAAGGCCTGCATCCAATAAAATCCAAGGCAACAACGGAACTAAAATAGTGGTAGGGTTTTAACGTACTTAAACCGAGTACAAGTGTGAAAGCATGTGCTGAGCCTGGTATTGAAACGATTTGAGCTAGATTCCTCCATTGAAACGCTAAGGCGCCCATGTGCTGTGCGATGTCAGTGCACGTTAAAGATCCCCAGGTGGTCGAAATTATTCCGGAGCCCTCCACTACAGCACTTTTCTTCCTTTCTGATCTCAGTCCCTCTATCCCTTCCCTTACGACGCGGTTCAGGAAATGAACTCATTCTGCGTAGTTCAAAGAATATAGTTCTTGTGAAGCCAATAGCATCAACAAAATAGGGACCTGGGAAATAAGATAGGGATTAAAAGAAATTGAAGAAAATTTTGCAACTCCTGCGGAAACGCTCATAGAATTAACGCCTTGTGTGCTCAAGGTAAGGATGAAATGAACAGCACTGAAGATTACTGGGGAAGATGAGGGAGATTTAAGCGCTTCTCCGTGAACATCATTGCATTAGGAGTAAAAAGTGACGAACCGGAACGGGGTGGAGAACCAAGTGTCGCTGGCTATCGGCACTACCGAGGTGGTCACAGAATAGAACCTGGCATGCCCTAGACGAATGATTACCTGCCGGTCCAAGGCGCGACCATCTATCTATATTATTTCATTTCATTTATTTACCCTCAGGGCCGTTAGGCGTTACAGAGGGAGTGGGAATAACATAGTACAAAAAACAAAAACAGCTAAAAAATTTGAATATAGTTACAGCACACACTGATTTAAGATTAGTAACAGCACTAGCAAAAGGCAGCATTATACAAAACAAACCACAAAAAAAACAGCAGCAAATAAAATAAAACAGATATAGACAGAGACTTATATAAAATTAGTAACAGCGTTTCGAAAGGCAACAGTATCGGTAATTTCAACAATATCGTGGGGAAGGTGATTTCAGCTGACACAAGTTCTGGGTATTAATGAATCGTGAAAACATCTCATGCGACAAGGAGGGATCCAAACTTTGTGGCGGTGATCTATGCGTGCTGAAATATATGATGGTCTTTTTAACAACCTCTCTTTAAGATAAGGATTATGATAAATTTTGTGAAAAGTACATAATGAAGCTATTGACCTGCGATGGGAAAGAAGCGGTAGGGAAAGGTTAGCTTTCATGGCAGTTACACTACTAGTACGATGATAGTTGGAAAGGATGAAACGACAACCGTGGTTTTGAACTGATTCTAAGTCAGAAATGAGAGATTCGACCCCAGGGTTCCACACCGATGAAGCATATTCCAATTTAGAGCGGACCAAAGTTTTGTAAAGTAGTAGTTTTAATGAACTCGGTGCACATGAAAAATTTCTGCGAAGGTATCCAAGGATGCGGTTAGCGTTATTTATAATGTAGTCAACATGAGGTTTCCAAGACAGGTTAGAAGAGACATGAACACCCAGATATTTATAAGACGACACAGTTTCAAGAGTGATGCCATTAATGTAGTAGGTAGAGTGTGTAGTAGACAGACGAGAAATGGGCAAATGCTTGCATTTAGTAATGTTTAGCTTCATATTCCACAGGTTACACCAATCCAGTACCTTGTTAATATCTGACTGAAGAACAGATGCATCATTATCGTCATTAATTTCGCGGTAAATAACACAGTCATCGGCAAAAGGACAAACGGAAGACGATATAGTAGTGGGTAAGTCGTTTATATAAATGAGAAAGAGGAGGGGCCCAAGAACGGACCCCTGAGGCACACCAGAGCCAACAGGCGAGGAATCTGAATTGACGTTATTTGCTGTTACGAACTGACTTCGGTTTGAAAGAAAGCAATACAACCATGCAAGTAATGTGGAATCGATGTTAAGGCTGTTTAGTTTAAGAAAAAGAAGCTCATGTGAAACCTTGTCAAATGCTTTAGAAAAATCCACAAATATAGAATCAGCACGGGACCCGCGATCTAGAATGCAGTGCAAGTCATTTGTGAAGCATATGAGTTGCGTTTCGCATGAAAATTATTTACGGAAGCCATGTTGGGCATTATTGAAA
Source organism: Amblyomma americanum (assembly GCF_052857255.1). NCBI lineage: Eukaryota > Metazoa > Arthropoda > Arachnida > Ixodida > Ixodidae > Amblyomma > Amblyomma americanum. Next base: position 28,809,185 of record NC_135507.1, on the reverse strand, counting down.
AAGCAATTGGATTCTAAAAAGGTAGCAAGATGAGAGTAGATGACATGTTCCATGATTTTACATGGAATGCTGGTGAGCGACACAGGGCGAAAGTTATCAGGGCAATGTTTATCGCCAGACTTGTGCAGCGGAATCACCCTCCCAACCTTCCAGTCATTGGGAATACAGCCTGTTTCCAGAGACTGGTCAAACAGTTTGGTAAGGATCATTGAACTGTACATCTTTGTATTAACCAGAAATTTCGAATTAATGTTATCGACGCCACAGGAGGAAGAAATCTTAAGGTTCTCAATTATTCTCAGGATGCCAGTTGTGTCAAAAAGAATTGGATCCATGGGAAAAGCATCCAAGACCGGACACTCCTGATTGGTAAGGCAAACATTGCCAGAAAAAGCATCAACAAAAACACTATTAAGAACACTAGCGCATTCATTAGGTGAATATGCAACGCCGTCAGAAGATGTAAGTAGTATTGACGAACTATCTTTCTGGTTCACAGTGTTCCAAAACTGTCTAGGGTTATTAATCAGCAGAGCAGGCAAAGTACTGTTAAAGAAGGAGTCCTTAGCATTTTTCAGAGCTAATTTGTACTCAGCGGCCGCAGAAAGGTAACCGTCCCATCGTTGTTGCGAATTCGATGATTTGGCCGAGCGAAACAAACGTTTTTTCTTATTGGATAGCCTTTTTAAAATGTTATTGAACCACGGTGATTGGCTATTACACCGCAAAAGTCTTAGTGGCACAAATGTATTAGTGAGACGTTCAACAGTGTCCCTAAACAATTCCCAATTATTTTCAATAATTGTAAAGCGCACTTAGGACAACAGACAAGAGAGACCAAACCACACAAGCGCTTACTCGCAACTGCGCGCTTGTGTGGTAAGCGCTTGTGTGGTTTGGTCTCTCTTGTCTGTTGTCCTAAGTGCGCTTTACAATTTTTGAAAATGAAAAACCAACTAGCTCAGATGTCAATTCTGCTTCAATTCCCAATTAGTGTGGACAGAACGCTGTGAAAATTCTGGTAAATAACTGTTTAAGACCAGAGCTAATTCACGATTAATGGCATCATAGTCCGCCCGTTTGTAATCTCTAATAGACTTGAAAATGATCCGGCGATTAGGGATTTTAATTTTTACATCGAAATGTAGCAAGGAGTGATCACTAAGACCAGGTAAGTACGAGATTGAAGGGATAAGATCCGGCGCGTTGGTTAACACAAGGTCTAATACACTGGAACATGATGGCGTGACTCGAGTTGGCTTAGTAACTAGCTGCGAAAGGTTGAAATCCAAACAGGTTTGCAAAAAGTTATTGCATTCGGTAGAAAAGGGGCGAGGAGACGGCGATGTATTAGCCCACACGATGCTGGGATAATTGAAGTCACCAGCAAGAAGGATTGCCGCACCCTGATAACGTACTGAGATCATGTTAAGAGCATCATGCAAATCTTCAACGAAAATTGCACACGAAGACGGGGAACGGTAGCATATGCCCAGAATCAGTTTCCTGAAATGAACATGAAGTTCAACCCAAACCAACTCTAAGGTGTTAGAAAGACTAATGGGCGAAGACACAATATTATCGGCGATGGCTATTAAAACACCTCCTACACTTCTGTGACCTCTATCAGAACGATAAACATTGTAGCGCTTCTTGCAATCGAACAGTTCCTTGCTCTCTATCTTTGCAGAGAGCCACGTTTCGGTCAGCAATACAACATCGGCATCACATGAGTCGATGACAGAGCTTAGATCTTCCCGCTTTGGTATTATGCTTCTGATGTTTGTGAAAAGAATTGAAAGCGCTGTCTTATCTCCAGTCGCCCGTCCACTGCCCCTCCCGTATCTCTATGGCGAAGCGTGTGGCGAGCCAGAAGCAGAAGCAGTGCGATAAGGGGCCACTAAAGATCCCGGTGGGCCAGCTAGCTCGAAAATGCTATCGCGAATAGGGTCAAAGGCGTGAAATTTGTTGTTAGAATACAGTTTGTTATACCTCAGCTTATACCTAAAGTCAGCATCCTTCGCGAACTGCACAAGCTTCTTTCGAGCGACACGTGTCTGCAAAGAATAATCTTCACTTACAGTGACCTTTTTATTTATAAGTTTGGTAGACTGCACTAGGATTTGTTGTTTTGTTTTGAAAGACCGGAACTTCACAACAATCGGACGACACTTTTTATCCGAGAACACACCAATCCTGTGTGTTCGTTCAAACATGTCATTCGTAAGAACAGGATCAAAGCAGCCTGAAACAAGGTTCAATAATTTTTCTTCCGTTTCATCCCACGTTTCGGACAAACTGTCGGGTACGCCGAAGAACAGAAGATTATCCCTGCGCTGCCGGTCTTCCAGCTCAGCCTGTCCAAGACGTAACTTGTTATTTTCATTGACAAGCTGATCGGTTAGCTCACGCAAAATCCGCAATTCCCCATGCGCCGCATCGCTGGCGGATGATTTAGATTCGACTGCCGACAACCTCGCGTCAATATCGGCAATGTTTCTAATCATAGATTCCTGATTCAGTTTCATTTCACTTATAGAGGCTATTAAGTGTGACTGCTCTAACTCCATTTTAGCGGTCCTTGAATTAACGCCATCTAACAGAGTCAACATGTCGTTAAGCTGTTTCTGCAGAGAAATATCAACAGCGCTGTCTTTGGACCGCGTAGCAGCGCCAGAGCCCGCCCCGGGGCCAGGATTAAGCTCAACATCCCCCGACACCAAAAGTAGTTGACGAGAAACATCGAAGCACTGGGCGAGCAAAATCAGCAGCACTCCCGGGCGTGGGAACAGGAGCAGGCACATATTGCTCGATTTCTTAGCAAACATGGATTCCTTATTACCAACCTGCATGAAGAAACGCATTCCGTGAAGCAGCCGCATGACGACGCTGTCCCCACGCCCACTGAAAGGCGCAGGCCACTGCAGCCTGTTTTTATCCAGATGGAAAGGTGATGTCGTGGACGATGCGCAGGACTTGTACGATGGAGCCATAGTGTAACAGGGTTGCCAGAGTTCTCCAATTTCCACGCTGCCAACTTGAACGTCGACAGTCACAGGCGTAGCCGGAATGGCATCAGCCGGTGCCATAGGTCCCGCGCTGAGATGAAGCATTGCCGTTATCTGCATGAAGAAACGCATTCCGTGAAGCAGCCGCATGACGACGCTGTCCCCACGCCCACTCCAGGCGGAAAGGCTAAGCTTGCTTCTATCAGGAGTGCGAGCCTACGTTTACAAAAATGGTCTATATACAGTCTGTAGGCTTCTTATAGACTATTGCCTTCCTATAGATATTTCGTTTTGTCTATTCATAGTTTATAGACTGCCTATAGACAAGTCTATTAAACGTGTATGGCCACAAATCAATAGATTGTCTATAGACTATAGGATTTGTATTGCCTATAGACTTCTCTAGTCTATGGACAGCCTATAGACTGTCTAAGGAAGTTGTACTCGGTCGGTGCTCGGTCGGTGCTCGAGCAGAAAGGTCATGCCTGCAAGTGCTCTCAGGCAAAAAGCCGATAGGCCCATATTTCTGACTTTGCGAGATCCGTTGCACCGTTCGATTTCTGCGGAAACATAAGGGGCCTGTAGTCAATAGCATACACAGCAATTATCAGCTCTCACCGGAAGCGCAGTGCTTTTTCACAGAGAGGAAAAGGACAAAGGCGGTCGGTTGTGGCGTGTCAGTGCTTCAGATGAGTATCGTTAGTTTCGGGATACAGAATTCACAATAAATCCAAGCACGAAAGCTACCACATGCAAATACGTCTATACACTGAGCACATGTGGTACCTTTGTCAGCACGTATACGTCGGGTCTTTCTACCCTCATTGCAAATCGAGTGACAGACCAGATATGCTCGGCGGAGTAATAAAAGAGAAGTAGTCTGTCGTGATTACCGGTATGAGATGCTCTTGTGTTGTACGGGTCCAGAAGATTATATTTGTTACGCTCTGAGAAACGGTATGTTACAGGCAGTTGAGCACAAAAATAGCATAAGGATTTATCCGAGGACGTGTAATTAGGCGTTAGTCTTATCTAGACGCCGTGGTGGAAATATTAATACTCCTGTAGATCCTGTACAGACCGGTAAATTTCTGGATGCGAATTCATTTTTTCTTAAAATTCCTGTCCTCCCCCTTCGAAAGCTTCGCAGCGTCAAAGGAATTGCCTGATTGAAAAATATATATATTTGTGTCGAGATCAAGGGGGTTAGAGAAGTCAGAAGGTGACCGAAAGTTAGATAGGCATTTAAATCATTCCACAAAAGTGCTCCTGAGTGGCTTTTCCACGCCAGGGTCCAAGAATGTGCAGCTGACGCATTTTTGTGAGCGCTACAATCACATATGGGCGCTAGGACGCCTTCTCGTTGATGTTTATCTGCAATCTTTGTAATCAATATAGCGATAGCTGCTTCCAGGCCGTTCACTGAAAATAATGCGGTGCGTTTCAAGATGCGTCTTATTAGATCCCCACTACGTGTTTCCAATCTAATGGTTCAACCAATTCCATAACGATGATCAGGCCCTTTTGGCAACCCCAATTCAGCATTAAATCGGATAACCAAAGTGCCTCTTTACTGACGTTATAAAATCAGCTTTTTTCTGTCTCTTCCGAATAAAGGTTGCCAAGCTCCAGAGTTAGCTTACACGCGACACAAATACCCCAGGCAGTAGAAGGCTGAAAGCGCCGTACGCGAAATTCGGGGGTCGTGGGTTCAGATCCTGCCGGCAGCAATTGGTTGTTCTTTCTCCAACTTGGTATTCAATTATGTCCCAGCCATAAAACGATTACACTATTAATTACCCGTTGATAAAGACGCATATTTAAAAATAAAAAAAAATTCAACAATTCCCCTATGGTTTTTTGGTTCCGATGACTGTTCGCTTTCGTACAGTATTTTAGGAGATAACTGCGCACCATTCTCTTTGAAGCTTAAGCTATGCTAGAGATGCCACCAGCTTACGAGACGAGCCCATGGACTAGCATTTGGTGCATATCCATTTCGTTTGCGCTAGTGCAAAGCGGCGAAATAACACCGGGGCAAATAACCAGACTAAATTATTTAAACTGTGCCCGGAGCTGATTAAATACCAACGGCAATTTCGACTAGCTGGTAGCTCAGCATCAATTCAGCAATTGTTTTTTCAGGAAATTGTGGCAGTTTTTCTTGACTGGCTCTCGGTCCACATGAGAATGAGGACTCCTCGTAAAAGTAATTACATCTCGTTAAGAACTCGCCAGGGCAGATATAAAATACGGGGGCACCGTGATAAAACTGTTGAGTTCCCCCATCTGTTTTCATTAAAAACTTACGCTGAACAGCGTTTCTTCAAATTCTGTAAAATAGTTACGGCTTCGTTCATCAAAACTGATGATAAGGCAAGTCGCAGAATCCACGGCCTGTTCTTTCTCACTTTCATTTGTAAGAAAACTCGACATGAGTTGTTTCCGTATACGCTGACGAGTGGAGTGCTTCACGCGATGAGTGGAAACAATTAGAGTGCGATAATAAAACAAGGAAAAGCGAAACACGACCCACATTCGCGAGATCCAGTGCACAGGCTCCAGCATTCCAAATGCACCTGCCATCAGGTACTGTGCAGGAAAGCAAGAACTGCGGATTTACCAAAGCAGACAATCATGAGAGTTTGAAGGTCTGGGCTTTATTATAACGACGCTTTTTTTTCACGACTCTGCTCATGAATTGGCAGGAAATGTAAACTTTTGCTTTATGTTCTTCCACTCACAAAGAACTTACTCTCCGCTAAACCCTGCAGAGAAAGACAGGAAAAAAAATCGAGCTGAACTTCTCCAGCTTCCATAAATTCTTATTGGTCATCAATGCAAACTGTTTATGGGACGTGCGCTACGCAGGAAACTTTTTATCCGACTGACGAAGAGCGCGGACGGCAAATTTACGAAGCCACGTTTCCTATAACAATGAAATAAACGGTCGAACCACGAAGAATTCGAACAAATTAGTTGAGGAAACGGGGCGCGTTTTCCGCGCGACGCGAAACAGCGGCAGACGTAAGTCTTCCGCTCGATCCGAGCAGAGTCGATTTGCAAGCGTAAGCGCTGGGAGCAAGCAGACAGTCAGAGAATAATGATGCGTGAGAAGCTCTCTTCGGCATTAGCGACGGAGACTCGGAACGGGAACGGGTCGTAGAGAAAAGGAAAGGGAGGAACTCTCTTTCGTGCACGGTTCGTGGTATTGGCGAACAGGAGCGTCTCGAAGCCAAGCAACAGGAATGCTGAGGAGAGAACAGAGTCGGAGAGCTTGTGAACGCCGCATTTGTAACGAGAGGGGCCGGTAAAGCAGTGGAAAATGAGGGTGAAAAAAAAAATTGGCAGTGGCTTAACTTGGCTAACCCCGGATTTCTGCGAAAAGAAAGCAAGCTTGCTGCGCGTCTGAGGCTCGTCCATAGCAGCTCCGCTACACGCTGCCGACAGCCGTTCTATATACTCCCACATGACCGAGTGGCTATGACGTGGTATCACATGGTCTACGACACCCCATCGGACGTCATCACGTTGCGTCACATCACCGAATCGGATGGTCTTAAGGTCAAAGGTCTACCCAAAGGTCACTCAGTGTAAAAGGTCAACTAAAGGGCATGAACCAAGGTCAGGGGTCAAGGGTTCGACAGCATAACTGTACCATATATGGCCATACACAGCTATCATTGGTTGGGCTGAAGGTCGTTCAAGGTCATTCTCGGGCCTACGCGACGATTACGTTGCCTAGCGTAGTGAAGCTTTTCGCTTCAAAAAGGAGTGCACGTGGCAACATACTTTGCAGCTAGAATGAAATATTACAGCTAGAAGCGCATTAATGAAATGTTACAGCTAGAAGCGCATTATAAACGCATGGATCGGGAGAGGAAACCGCTGCGTCTCCCTAAGATTAGAAATTTCTTCGAAGAGGTTCGTAATAAGTAAATAAACAGATAATTTACTGCCTACTAGTGGGTAGTCAATAGATCTTTTTTGCGCTGTCTCTAATGGACCTCTCTAAGGTCAAGCCTGCAAACCAGCAAATCCAAACCAATGCAAGCATTCGACAAAAGCACGCTTCTACCAAAAAGAAAAAAAAGTATTTCGCTCAATAATTCCTTGGAACAATACTCCTGTCCCTTCCGAAAGTGTTTGCCAGTGGCCCTGAACCGACTGGCGGCAGAAGCTGGGCGACAAAATCAGGTTTTAGTCAATATGCGTGATACGAATCGCTAAGAAGTGCCGCCAAGAATGTTTCTTTCCTGTAACGCGTCACGTTTTCTGAGAAATGAAGGACTTCTCCGGCAGTGAAGGGCTCCCGAAGAACTGGTGAGACAGTGGACGAGCGTCAATCAAGTCCAGCATACTTTGCGCAAAAAAAAAAATTGAATATTTGAATATTATACGGCACTGATATAGAAATCTTAGAGGCGATGGTCCATCTTTCCGATGCGTAGCAAAATATTTCCTTTAAAGTGTTACCATTGTAGGTATTGAGTAGTAAGTCTGCAATATAAAACCAATGGGGAGCGCATTTGACGATAGAAAACGTGTTAATAGCCAAAAAAAATGCAACCTTGCCGAGGGGAGAACTGCGCATAATGATTGTTTAGTGAAATCTTTCGATAGATGGTAAGATTGCATTCATAATTTGTTTCCGGTTGAAAAATGCCTTTGTCCAGAACTCTTGGGTATGTGACAATGCGTGCTCACCGCAGATGACTATACAACCTCATTTAACACCGTGTATCAGTCGTGGAGCCACGTATGCGCGCCCACAGTATTCCAGAATTAAACAATTTTATACGCCTTTTAAAAATTTATTTCAGGCAACGAATCTTGTCAAAGTTTCGCGAAGCAGAACAAAAGCATTTGCTCTCTGACCGGCAGGAAATGCGTGAAGAAATATGGTACTGCTTCCCTTACGGCGAGCTGTTACCGGAAAGTACAGATAGAGGCGGAGAAACATGACGATCTGTATTGAAAAACACAAAATTTTTATCTCCATGCTTAAAACTCCCTACACACTACGGAATCTCACGGGGAAACACAGCTTAGAAAGAGGACAGTCCGGAAACAAGCCAGCAAAAAAAAAAACAAACAAATTTGCATTCATGGACGTCAGAAATTATTGATTGTGATACCGACAACCCCTCGTCGCGCTTATTGGAGCAGTTAGTAATGAGAGATACGGAATCAACCACAGCGAATAGATTACGAGACATGTGCGTGATCCGGCATGAGCGTTTCACGCATGACTGCTTCAAGGGCTCCCTTTGCCGCGTTGCTGATCAGGCGCAGCGATTAGAAAGCAACGCTCAATAGGTGCCTGCTTTCACGGCAGCACTTTCCCGAAAGAGGGCGCCCGTTCACTCGTTAGCGAAGCACCCATCTCAAAGAGCATGCGTGCAGTACATGGCGCCGTCATTCGAGAGCCGAGTCCCTAATGCAGTGATACGAACGCTTCAGTCTTCGCTCTGAAAAGGGTGCATGCAGCTGAGCTCTCTAGTCCCCTCTATTCATGGTTCTGTGCACGTGCTCTGAAAGCAATCGTTCTGGAACGAGGTGATTTCCATGGAATGCGAGTCGTATTCATTGCAAACTCTTCAGTAGCGTGTTTAGTCAAGCTGTACGCTGAAGTTCGCGATATTAACCGCACTGGCGAATGCAGTTTACGAAAAGTTGTTTTGTCGCTCAGTACGCGCCATGTTTCGTTTCATTCTGCATATAAAGTTGGAAGTACTGGTGGAAAGGGCCTTGGTGCTAGTCTGCTGACGAGCGCACGGGAGAGATATCACTCCTGGCATGCACCTGATATGAGCGGGGCTTTTTTTAACGCACGTTAAAATGCGATAACATGGTACTTATGAAATCTGCCCCTATAACTTAGCGCAGTGGTGAGTGCAAGGCAATGAAACAAGCCGTTTTCTCGGAAAAGACATGGGAAGAACAAAGTGTCTACCGAGACAAAACAGGCATTGACAGGAAGCAGCAGGCTAGCAGTGATACGCTCGCAATGACACAAGTGGGCACAGCTAACCACAGCTTTGGGATGGGATTTCTTTCGGGACGCAAACTGCAGTTCGCAAGCCAGTTCCCATTTAACACAGTCCGCCTCAGCTAGTCGAACATAGATAATTATATTTGGTTAGCAATGTTCCAGATGTGGTAGAATAAATTAGCGAGTGATTTCGAATTATTCTTTCCAAGTGAGACAAGAATCTAGTAGGTAGGAAGATGTCACCTTCGCAAAAAAAAAGGGGGGGGGGGGTGTTTTACATATGCCGTGTCTAGGCATGTTTCAAGCGCGAATACAAAAGTGGGCTAGACAATTCGTGATGGTTGTCGTATATTTGCGCTGGCGTACAGCACAGATGACTAACCAGCGGCGATAGATACGCTCAGAAACAAATGTGTCCGCCTAATTATCATTGCACGGCCAGATGACCAACTGAGTAAATTGCAGTGTGAAGAAGAGCAACGCATAAGAATGTAAGGCGATAAAAATTAATTAGCAATGTTGTGAACTGTATTTCAATGTTCGACTCGGGCTCTATTGTCACTTCATTATAACGAGGGTAGCGTGCCTGCATGAAGCCACTCTGACACTTGGAGCGTTTGTATACACCGTTTTTAGAACGAATTAATCACCCGGGATGACGTGACTGGGCGAGGAGATAGAGGCGAAGCTCATTTTGAGAACCGGGAGTTCCACGAACACGAAAGGAGTTAAACGTAACGTTAAAAATCACTAAAATTTCGTCAAAATGGGGCACATTTTTTTTTCTCGCAAATTGGTAGCGCTGAGCGGTCTTGAATTTCGAATTAGCAGTGGCAGAACCCTTTCCCTCTTGAGAGAAATTCGAAATTTCGGACGTTATTGGAAGTGTTTTTGTTGTCCGCATACCCAAGCAGTAATTCTATCCAGATTTACTGTAAGCTCAGAGAATTTTTTACATATCGCAAAAAGCATTTATTCTTCGAAGAAGTCCTTCGGCAAAAATAGTAAATCACAAGAGGAGCCAAACGCAGGCGGCAATCCCGTTATCACTGTCGTGTACGTTTGGGTGGTCATGATCTGATTATACGGATTGGCGAAAGTTTCTTTGTTGCGAATGTCTGTTTTAAAAAACAAACACATTAAAAGCAAACGGTATCAACATATTCCACGTCCCCCTTGTAATGTACCTGCTGGATTAAGGCCAATCCTGTAGCTCAAACAATGATATTCTAAATCGTGGCAGTCGGCGGCTAAAGCGCCCGTGTGCTGTGCGATGTCAGTGCGCGTTAAAGATCCCCAGGTGGTCGAAATAATTCCGGACCCCTCCACTACGGCACCCCTTTCTTCCTTTCGCCTCTCACTTCCTCCTTCATCCCTTCCCTTCCGGCGCGGTTCAGGTGTCCGCCGATATGTGAGACAGATACTGCGCCATTTCGCTTCCCCGAAAACCAATTTGCAATTTTTTCAATTTTCTTTGCTCATTTTTAATGCAGGAAATGCATTATTCTGTCGTACTTTTTATTTCCCGCGTCAGGTCTTCCTCTCTCCATTCATTTCTTTATCCGTTCATCCGCAAATGTGCACAGCTGCTCCTCTTCTCTGCACCTGTGCTTAATCTGTGAGCAGGTGCGCCTGTGTGGTGGAGGTCGAACGTTGTGGAACAGGCCCAGGTCCGTTGTAAAGTTAAGCGCTTATATGCACGAGCTTCAGGGCAAGCCCGCTTCCCCAATATGTATCCAAAAATCTAAACAGAAAGGAATCTCCCTTTATCTCTTCCCTTACGGCGCGGTTCAGGTGTCCGCCGATATATGAGACAGATACTGCGCCATTTCCTTTCCACAAAAAGCAAAGGAGAGATAAAGACTGTAAGCTGTCTCTATATTGCACTCCCTTCTTCGAAATAATATGCGCTAGAGTACAGCCCACTCCATTTTAAGGCGAAATCCTTTAATGGCTCATACTCGCGGCCAGGAGCCTGTCCGTCCGATGTCACGCTCTTCAGCAACTCGATAAGAAAAAGAAATCTGCGTGCACGACGGGATTCGAACCACCATCCTTCTGTACCGCAGCCGAGCGTGCTAATGACTACGCTACTTCCTTTTTACTTTATTGCCGACTTCTGCACGTCATTTACAAACCAATCCACGCGAACAACACAACACAGATGCTAAAACTACGCCACCCGCACTTGGGGTTACGTGAACACATTAAAATTCGCGCATGTATAACAATGCTTCCATTCTCCGAAGCCACTCAGGCGCTGGGTCTTGTATCTTGTGGCCTTCAGTAACTCTTGCAACAGGTTCACGAAAATACTCTCTTATCGGCCTCGCGTCGGACGACGCTACTTCCTGCCAACTCATATGTAGTTCTCCTTGTCTAGGACGCTGGAGAGTGTTTGCGTAAAGGCGTCGAATCAGACGGATGCTTTCCAAACGCCCTCCAGTGTCTCCAGCATTTAAGATTCACAAACAATTCTGTACTTAATTAACATCGTAACCGCACATCAGTGACAAGCAGAAACACCGCGCTAAAGCCTTTCGCCTCAACGCAGTTTAGGTCAACAAAGTGCACCCCTGATTTTTTTTCAGTCCCCTGTAGGCGTATTTGTGTTTAGAGTGAAGGTGTCCTCGATAAAAAAGAAGCACGCCCATGTAGGTGCCTAATGCTTCGCTGCCTACGCCTAACACGTGAGCTTACAATGTCTCGCCAGCTATGCGTGTTACCATCGAGCCCGAAAATCTCTAAACTCGCAGTCCCGCGTGCACGAGCTGGCTTTGTAGCTCATCGACATGGAAGCCAACGTGCGCAACCTTTTGTCTAAATACCCGCATTCAAAGAAATTACGAAGTTTCAGCGCGCGAACCCTTCACAAAGCCTCGCTGTGCTCATTGCTACAGCTTTGCGACTAGGCGAGCGCATTAGTTTGTGACTAAACTAGCCAAGTCAGCGTACACGCGCGATAATTAATGATAACTAGCTCCTTTCGACGGCGCTAATTATGGGCTCGAAGATGTCCATTGCTAAGTGAGGCGGACACAAAAGCCGCATCAGCCAATTAACGCGCGAAATAATACCCCTAGGTTGAGAAGACGCAGAACTGAGTGAGGCAGTGCAACAGGCGCAGTAAGAAGCTTCTGGCCACCGAGAATGGATTAACCCGGGCAAAGTTACGAAGTAAACACAAAAGAAAAAATGTAAAAGTTATAAGTCGCTGAGAGTTTCTAGCAACCAGAACCACAACACCGGCTTTCGTCAGCGATTATTCCCTGCGAGCCACAATACTCCAATACTCCATGTTGAACCTGAGCAGGATTCGCTTACACGCTTTAAACACAAATACGGCTATATATATATATATATATATATATATATATATATATATATATATATATATATATATATATATATATATATATATATATATATATATATATATATATATATATATATATATGTGTGTGTGTGTGTGGGGGTGGGGCATATAGAAGGGGTAAGCTGTCTTTTAGCGCACACTCTTATTACACGGTGTGCGCTAGAGAGAGCACAGCTAACTCCCTTTCTTTACTCCTTTCTCTCTAGGGTGCATTGCGGCATTGCTCTCACTCCTTACACTCGTCACTGTTCTGAAAAATCTGCTGCGCCACCTGTAATCGTTTCGAGGAATCAAATTCAGTTCAACTAAGCGCGTTTGAACGCACTTTGAACGCTCTACAGGCGAATAGGTGGCCTTGCGTGGGTACGAAGCTTGAACGTTATACTTCGGATTTGTCACTCTCGACGCTTACACAGGTGAGTCCGTATGTATTACTGGGGACAAAAGTTTCGGGGACGGATTTTCTAGGATAAAGGGTTATTGCAGCTCCACCGAGCTGCCCAGTCGCCTGGTACTGTACGATGGCATTAAAGGCCTAAATGCCCCTTCCTCTCTTCACAATATCAGGCGACTGGGTTGCGAGGTGCAGCTACAATAAACGTTTTTCCTAGAACACGCATCCCGGAAACTTTTGTCCCCAGTAGTGCATTACACGAGCACAAAGGCTGCACATACTCCGGGCAGATAATACACTGTCGCCCCGAATTCGGCGTACTGACGAACAAGTTTTCGCTGCTCAAGGCACGTTAGTGGCGGAGAAAAAAAAAAGGTTACAGAGCTTCTTTAGCAACTCAGTGTGTAGCAGATCATGAGTGGCAGTTTACCAATTTCCCTCAAGAGGAAAGTGTACAAAAGCATAATCTTACCGGTACTCACCTACGGGGCAGAAACGTGGAGGCTAACGAAAAGAGTTCAGCTTAAGTTAAGGACAACGAAGCGAGCCATGGAAAGAAAAATGATAGGTGTAACGTTAAGAGATCGGAAGCGGGCAGAGTGGGTGAGGGAAAAAACACGGGTTAATGACATCCTAGTCGAAATCAAGAGAAAGAAATGGGCTTGGGTAGGGCATGTAATGTGAAGGCAAGATAACCGCTGGTCCTTAAGGGTAACGGAGTGGATTCCAAGAGAAAGTAAGCGTAGCAGGGGGCGGCAGAAGGTCAGGTGGGCGGATGAGATTAAGAAATTTGCAGGCAAAGGGTGGATGCAGCTGGCAAAGGATGGGGTTAATTGGAGAAACATGGGAGAGGCCTTTGCCCTGCAGTGGGTGTAGTAAGGTTGACGATGATGATGTGTAGCCACAGGTCATGACTGAGTTTTGGTTGCCAGTTTCGCAACTCACGGAATTAAATAACATGGGGGGGGGGGGGGATAAACCACGTCCGAGTTGTCAGCACAATTAAAACAAGCAGCTAACTACGGGAAAAGGAAAACGAATGCAGAGAAACAGTTCTTCGCGAAATTTCATGGTGGCTGTCTGCCACACGTAACGCCACCTGGCACTTACGAAGGAGCCCCGCCGCGGTGGCTCAGTGGTTAGGGCGCTCGACTACTGATCCGGAGTTCCCGGGTTCGAACCCGACCGCAGCGGCTGCGTTTTTATGGAGGAAAAACGTTAAGGCGCCCGTGTGCTGTGCGATGTCAGTGCACGTTAAAGATCCCCAGGTGGTCGAAATTATTCCGGAGCCCTCCACTACGGCACCTCTTCTTCCTGAACTCCCTCCTTTATCCCTTCCCTCACGGCGCGGTTCAGGTGTCCAACGATATATGAGACAGATACTGCGCCATTTCCTTTCCCCCAAAAACCAATTATTATTATTATTCCGAAGGAGAGCCACCTTTCGATCAGGTGTGCCCGACATACGAAGGCGAACGTTACCCTCACGGTCCTCCTCGTTTCCCTTGTCATGGACGACACAAGAAAAGACAGCTCCGACGTTCACTAATTAGTCAGGAAAACTTCCGCCAACTTTGTTTGGCAGGTGACCTCTTTTCTAAGATAGGATTAGTAAAGAGGAGTGCCACCTGCATGCATATACAAAGCAAGTGCACTGTGCCCGGCTGTCGGTGTTGTGCGAAAAACCTCTTGACAGAAGAGCTCGGCCCAAACTGGAACACTAAGCAGCGAGACGACTACGACTGTCCGAGGCGCAGCGATGATAAGTGGGAATGGGCGCAGGCTCTTCTACGGCGGGAATTCAACTGTCCGATCCCCTTTACAACCTCGCAGAGCTTTGTGGGCACGCGAAAGCAGGAAACTGCATCCGACAGCAGCTATTTCCCCCGTCGGCTCGCTCAGTTGAGCTTGGTCGCCAGAGTGGAGTGGATAATGGCTCTCAACTGAGCGGTATCAGCGGGCTTGAAACAAAGGAAACGAAAGATAATGGCGGTTATCACTGGCGAGGAGGAGGAGAAGATTATGAGGAAAGGAAATGCGCGGCTATAGTCTCACGGGGGCGTGGTCACCTGAAACTTGAGGTGACGGAATGTATGTACAGGAAGAAAATGAAAGGCCTTTTTTTCTGCGACCCGCCGCGGTGGCTCAGTGGTTAGGGCGCTCGACTACTGATCCGGAGTTCCCGGGTTCGAACCCGACCGCGGCGGCTGCGTTTTTATGGAGGAAAAACGCTAAGGCGCCCGTGTGCTGTGCAATGTCAGTGCACGTTAAAGATCCCCATGTGGTCGAAATTATTCCGGAGCGCTCCACTACGGCACCTCTTCTTCCTTTCTTCTTTCATTCCCTCCTTTATCCCTTTCCTTACGGCGCGGTTCAGGTGTCCAACTATATATGAGACAGATACTGCGCCATTTCCTTTCCCCCAAAACCAATTATTATTTTTTTCTGCGCCATTTTTTTATAGCGTGGCGCGAACAAAGTACGGTAGTGCAATATCGAAGTTTAATAACTACTTTTAA
The DNA here is from genome assembly GCF_052857255.1 of Amblyomma americanum. Taxonomy (NCBI): domain Eukaryota; kingdom Metazoa; phylum Arthropoda; class Arachnida; order Ixodida; family Ixodidae; genus Amblyomma; species Amblyomma americanum. The sequence continues at coordinate 28,793,893 of NC_135507.1, read as the reverse complement.
TGTGAGAAAATTTATATTGTCTACAAAAAGCACCCGGTTTCTCCATAACGAAATCTTCTGAATGGTAGAGAGAGTCGTGACGTCATCAGCGCCGCCAAGTTCGAAATGAGAACCAGAGTGCCCGGCTACCTTCCATATAATTATTATATGCGATTATTCAATTATAATAATTGGCTTCTTTGGGGAAAGGAAATGGCGCAGTATCTGTCCCATATATCGGCGGACACCTGAACTGCGCCGTAAGGGAAGGGATAGAGGAGGGAGTGAAAGAAGAAAGGAAGGAAGAGGTGCCGTAGTGGAGGGCTCCGGAATAATTTCGACCACCCGGGGATCTTTAACGCGCACTGACATCGCGCAGCGCAACGTCGCCTTAGCGTTTTTCCTCCATAAAAACGCAGCCGCCGCGGTCGGGTTCGAACCCGGGAACTTCGGATCAGTAGCCGAGTGCCGAAGGATTATTCAAACCCGCGATTCTATTTTCCACCTTAATCATTTCGCTCTTGTCTATTCTTCTATAGACATATTACTAGAGTCCTTCTAATGATTCAGGTCTTACGGAATATTCTCACGTTGCGTATTGTGTCATTTCGGATATAAGCGCTCCTTTTCATTTCGCTGGCAGCTCTCGTACTGTAAGGGCAGTGTGTTCAGAATTGTTGTTTTTATTTGCGGCTATTTATTACTAAAATAACAATGGAAGGAAAAGATGTTGCAAGCCGCGGGATCTGCCATCGAAACCTGGGGCACCTGAGCTTCAACTAGAGGGAATAAAAGAACAGGGAGAGGACAAGGAGAGGGAAAGAAATGGGCAGCGACGGTAAGAAAAATAGGGTTAGGGGGTAATATGAGCTATGTACAAATACAGAATATGGAAATATTGGTTTTTTGGGTTTTTGGGGGTTTTTTTTGGGGGGGGGGGAGGAAATGGCGCAGTATCTGTCTCATATATCGTTGGACACCTGAACTGCGCCGTAAGGGAAGGGATAAAGGAGGGAGTGAAAGAAGAAAGGAAGAAGGAGGTGCCGTAGTGGAGGGCTCCGGAATAATTTCGACCACCTGGGGATCTTTAACGTGCGCTGACATCGCACAGCACACGGGCGCCTTAGCGTTTTTCCTCCATAAAAACGCAGCCGCCGCGGTCGGATTGGAAATATTGAACATATTTTGATTCAGTGTACAGCATTATTTGGGGCAATAATGCCGCGTAAAAAGGTGAAATGGGGTAATATAGCGCGCATCAAAGCTTCGTTGATACTGATATGGTGTTACTGCTGCAAAGGGTCATGCGGGTCTGAAGCCAAAGCATTCCTAGACACAGAACGAGTACAAAGAAAGAATACACTGTGCCATATTTCGAGATCAGGGAAGTACTTGGCGCGCGCGCTTTTTTAAAGTGAGCTAGCGGTCGTAACCAGATCCCTCTAGAGGGCACGTGCCTTTCGCGGAGTTTCTATCTTGCGTAGCCTTCCATGCGCCATTGTGCTTCTCTTTATAAGTTTATCTTCCTTCCCACGCACTTATTACGGCACCAGCGGCACGTGGGGTGGCTCTTCAGTTTTCGCCCAGCCGGCCGCGGACCGCGAAATGCTTTGCATATCGCGGTTTGCCACCTGGGTCCCTGGGCAAAATTCTATTATGCGCCGAATTAAACGATGCATGGGCTCTTAAGCGCTGGATTGTGGTCCGCTCTCCTGGTTCCCTCTGGTGGGCGCGCGAAAACCTGAAAACTCGGACAAACGGCTGTTTTGTGCCCCTGTAGCATCGGGTGTACGTCTGACACGTTAGCGGCGTCCTGCAAAGCGTTTCCTTCAAAGCTCCATCGAAACGCCGCCTTCACGGTTAATAATAATAATAATTGGTTTTTGGGGAAAGGAAATGGCGCAGTATCTGTCTCATATATCGTTGGACACCTGAACCGCGCCATAAGGGAAGGGATAAGGAAGGGAGTGAAAGAAGAAAGGAAGAAGAGGTGCCGTAGTGGAGGGCTCCGGAAGAATTTCGACCACCTGGGGATCTTTAACGTGCACTGACATCGCACAGCACACGGGCGCCTTAGCGTTTTTTCTCCATAAAAACGCAGCCGCCGCGGTCGGGTTCGAACCCGGGAACTCCGGATCAGTAGTCGAGCGCCCTAACCACTGAGCCACCGCGGCGGGGGCCGCCTTCGCGGTTGGGTTTTGAACCCGGGAACTCCGGCTACTGGTCCGGAGTTCCCGGGTTCGAACCCGACCGCGGCGGCAGCGATTCGATGGAGGCGAAACACTAAGGCGCCCGTGTGCTGTGCGATGTCAGTGCACGTTAAAGATCCCCACGTGGTCGGAATTATTCCGGAGCCCTCCACTACGGCACCTTTCTCCCTTTCTTCTTTCACTTCCTCCTTTATCCCTTCTCTTACGGCGCTCTTCAGGTGGCCGCTGATATGCGAGACAGGTACTGCAACAATTCATTTCCCCGAAAACAAATAATAACAATAATTCAAAGCGGATTTTCGGCAAACTTTGGGTGGCCGAGACTATCTTAAGCCTCTTATGGCGCTTCTTCAATAGAGTAAATTGCTGGGCTGGTTGGTTCATAATGCACAGAAGGTGGAACCAGCGAAACTGACGCAGAACAAGAACAGGGAGGCCCACACACAGCACCGCTGGACTTACAACTTGCGACTAAATCATTGTTGTTCAAATAACGAGTGTTTATGAACATACTGGTGGAGTGAATGCGACGGTGTGAAAAACGTACGCGCTGTGCGTGTGAAGCGGTAAAGATAGCTTAGTTTTAACACGGTGCTCTTGAAGCTAGTGGGTTTGGTTCGTTCAAGGGGTTGGGGTTAAGTAAGCCGCTTTTATGCGTTTTAGGAAGTGCAACGAATCTGATTCAGCGGTGAGGGGAGTAGACTACAATGCTTACGTTGCCTTTGAAAACACGCGACTCATAACGCTTCTTTCAGACGCGCACGTTTGAACACATCGCTTGGATTGACGCATGAAAGCGCTTTTCGCCCGGTTTTATTTCTTTGAGCTCAAAGCAAAATCAACATCATCGTAAAATACACGAGAATTCACGCGGCCGACGTGAAACTTAACGCCCCTTTTTTCGAATGTATCGTCACGTGACGCATTCAACTTTAAACCACTTGCGTAAGAACAGAAATGACAGGACCGCGGAAATCATCTAAATAATCAGATTCGACGTGCGCGTGCCAAGGAGACTATCTCCTCTGAGATGAGCATTGTCACAAATTTTTCTTTCCTTTCTGGTGTCATTGCTCTGGGGAAAGAAAAAAAAAGAATGCGCGCGCAAAACATGCGCACGGTAACTAATACGTACCACAAGTCTCCTTTCAGCGCCATGAAAAATTTACAGCGACATCTGTTGTACGAAGATCATACGGACACTTCAGCAAAACTTCAGCAGCAGCACGCCGACAGGTTTCGATGAGTTCGGCGCGTTACGTAACAGAGCATAAACCCTAGGCAATTTTCTGTCGACGCCAAGAAACGTGTATATAATTTGCTGAGGGCGTTCCTACACTCTAAACACAAATACACCTATATGGGAGTAAAAAGGGTGTAAGCTGTCCTCACTCCCTAAGGGTGTGCGCTAGAGGAGGACAGTTTACTCCCCTCTGTTTAAAGTGTAGTTGACAAAATGTTTGGTTTAGTTTATGGGGGTTTAACGTCTCAAAGCGACTCGGGCTATGAGGGCCACCGTAGTGGAGGGCTCCGGAAATTTCGACCACCTGGGGTTCTTTAACGTGCACTGACATCGCACAGCGCTTCGCCTCCATCGAAATTCGACCGCCGTGGCCTGGATCGAAGCCGCGTCTTTCGGGCCGGCAGCTGAGCGCCATAACCACGCAGCCACCGCGGCGGCTAGTTGACGAAATGTGCCTCCTGTTTCCGTTACCTCCACTTTCCAATCTGCTTAGATGCAAATCCTGATAACACGCTGTAAAAAATCTTGGCGTTCAATGCCATCAGCGATGAGATAAGGAATAGAGAAGAGTTCTGCCTTTTCCGCTCACTTGTACCACACATCGCTTTAAGGCAAGGCGGCCGTAGGCAAGAAATGACAAAGTTTCACTGAATTCGGTACTGAAACGATGTGCCGAAAAACAACTTGAGGGCACGAGTGCTTGCCTCGCTCAGTTGTGTTGTCCTTCGTCTCTGCCTGCACGTTCAAACCCCGGTATGCTATACCGACTACCCCAGCAAAAAACTCAGAAAACTTTTGTTAAAAACTGAGAGGACATGGTCTTAATCTCCGTACACAAAATTATCCGATAAAACCAAGTATATGGGTAGAATATAGGAATGTAGGACAGCTTAACCCAGCACAAGTCGTGTTTTAAAAATATATATATAGCTGCTACGTTTAGGTCTGATTTTCCTTCACTTGTATGGCGTTTATTCTATCTGCAATAAAAGTTAAATCACTGCATTATTTATATCAAAGTCACTATCCTAAAATCACTAGAAGCCACTTTTTTTGCCGCATATTCCGGTGTCTAAAGATCTCCGCATGTCGCATGGCAAATAATGTACACAAGAACCAGGCTGTGAAGAGAAATAGCATAACTGAATGCACTACAGATGGCTGGTGATAATAATAACCGCAAAAAAACGCAGTCCTACCTCCTTTGGTACCACAAACAAAAGCAGGTTATGTTAGGTTAGGTTAGTCCCACTTTTTACTTCTCAGTGTTGCGTCTTTAACGTGAAATGAGTCGAAAGTGAATAAAATGAATACAAAATGTACAAAACGAGCTCAAGGTCATCAATTCTGATGTGAATGGCTGCCCTGAGAAGGCCATTTTTCTCGCCATTTCTCTCTGACGAATGTAACGTAACTATACGTACCCTAAGCGCAACGGGCAATGACGGCTTAAACGTCTCCTCAAAGGACAAGCTCGTCATCTCGACGAAAGAAAACTCTTTCGAAACTTGGCCCTCGTTAGCAACCGTTTACCGAACGCCATAGGAGCTGAACAATTTGCGACCCGCGTAACTTAATTTCTGCCGGCACAGAAAACTTGCAACAGGGACTTCAGCGAGACTAGGGCCAGAAAAAAAAAGGTATTTAACTTTCCCCAAGCGCAGGGCCAACGTTTTGGACCTTAATAAAATCAGGGGCCATTTTTCCTGCTCGCCCACAACCCATGAACGTGGGCGCGCGCGCGTGCGGTTTAACGGTGATTCCATGCATTATGGAAAAATAATCCGATCACCAGGCGTCGTCGCTCGCGCGAAAGTTTTGTTTGTGTGTTTCCGTCTCGGGTCAAACACATTGACCTGACTGCCGGCTGATCTCGGCTTAGACTTCCAAGGTTAGGTATAGCAAAGGCACCGTCAATGCAGCAATACAAAACGCGTTCTTGTCAACGAAGCATACGTCGGCAGACCGTGCCACTGAGAAGAGTGGTGCCGAGATTAGCATTTTCCCACGCTTTGCACATCGGGAAATATATTAAGAGAAGATGGCCGTGAGCCTTTAGTAATGAAGGTAAGGAACATAGATGAAATACAGCGCACTTCACGCTTGAGATGACAGCTGCAATGCTCAAAAACTTTTGGCGGTGACGAAAAGCGCCATTTTTTCAGTTACCTTCATGACGGAGTTTAGAGCACTATTATGCAGGTGCCACAACCGTTGTCAATAACACTTTTCTGTTCTTAAAGATCGTAGGTGTGACAAACGGCTACAGCGGTCATTGCGATACTATGTCCATAAGGTCAGTCATGGCATCAACTCTCGTGGAAGATGTGCGCAACGCTATTCACGCCCTGTAATCAGCGCGGGCATTGTGTGTCCATTATACAGACCCTTTCTTTTCTCTCACCACCTTCACTATTTCTTTACCTAGGCAACGTATTGAGACTGCTTGTTCTGTCAACGCAGCTGACGCACAGCTAGTGCTGAAAGGAACGCTCCTTACACAGTTTAATTTCGCCCTGTTCTTAATACTGTCTGTCCCTCCGTCCCTCCCTCTGTCCGTCTGTCTGCGACGTTAGCCCTCTCCTTTCACGACAACTCGAAAAGTTCTTTCATCCGGCGAGCGACTCAACTGAACCCCTTGACGAAGTGCAAGAGATGTTGCCTGGTAGAGGATCAAAGGGATCCTTAACGTGTACTGCGCAGAAAGACTCAGAAACGGGCGGCGCTCTGGTATGTGCGTTGGAGGATATCTAAAATAGACGCCACCCTGAAAATCTGCTAGCCTTTACGACGTTAGCCCTCTCCTTTCACGACAACTCGAACAGTTCTTTCATCCGGCGAGCGACTAAACTGAACCCCTTGACGAAGTGCAAGAGGTGTTGCCTGGTAGAAGATCAAAGTAATACAAAGCAAAGGCTATAACGAAGAACTAGCGGGGTCCTTTCACTTTGTTTTTACTATGTTCCACTGCATTCCACTTCATACGCACTGCTGATGTCACGCAAAGAAATTCTCACTTTGCAGTGAATAGAGCAGAAAATTGCAAGATTTTCCATGTGTATGCCGGATAAGGCTACAAAATAAATGCTACAAAGGCTACAAGGATAAGGCTACAAAGGATAATGCTACAAAATAACCTCATAACCTCGTCATACTTCATCTCGCCGAAGTCGCTCAGGTGTATGGCGTTCTGCTGGCTGTCTGGAATTCGCAGGTGATGTTCTATTAACATGTGGTTCCAGCATGTCCACTAAATCAATTATGGTCCGGCTCATTGTATTCGGTTCTGCGCATGCGTGAGAATACTAAAATATTTGTGATTACAAATAAGTCCACCGCTGCAAGCCTGCATTCCCTTTGCTGCACGACGCAATGGATTACCGTTATTTTTTGGGCGCCCAATGCGGCCGTTTGAATCCCCGTTTTACTGGCAATTCTCGGTATTTCTTTTTGTTTTTAAAGAAGCATTATAAGCACTCAAATTGTTTATATCATAGTCCTGGGGTGCTTTCTCTCTTTCGACGTGATCTGTTAGCAAAAACCAGTTTAAACCACCGACTAAAATCAATTTCTCACTCACGGTTCTTTAATGCTCCAAACAACTATTACCTGCGTGCAAACCATTGAACATTTTCCCATGGATGTGCGTTACATTTTACTCACTGTTTACAAAGCTTCAACATGATCCGGCAAGCGAACCCAAAAGTTGGTGCACTGCATCAATTCGCACCCGCCGCGGTGGCTCACTGGTTAGGCGCTGGCTACTAGTGATCCGGAGTTCCCGGGTTCGAACCCGACCGCGGCGGCTACGTTTTTATGGAGGCAAAACGCTAAGGCGCCCGTGTGCTGTGCGATGTCAGTGCACGTTAAGATCCCCAGGTGGTCGAAGTTATTCCGGAGCCCTCCACTACGCAGTCCTATCTTCCTTTCTTCTTTCACTCCCTCATTTCCCCGCCGCGGTGGCTCAGTGGTTCGGGCGCTCGACTACTGATCCGGAATTCCCGGGTTCGAACCCGACCGCGGCGGCTGCGTTTTTATGGAGGAAAAACGCTAAGGCGCCCGTGTGCTGTGCGATGTCAGTGCACGTTAAAGATCCCCAGGTGGTCGAAATTATTCCGGAGCCCTCCACTACGGCACCTATTCTTCCTTTCTTCTTTCATTCCCTCCTTTATCCCTTCCCTTACGGCGCGGTTCAGGTGTCCAACGATATATGAGACAGATACTGCGTCATTTCCTTTCCACAAAAACCAGTTATTATTATTATTATTATTATTATTATTATTATTATTATTATTATTATTATTATTATTATTATTATTATTATTATTATTATTATTATTATCAATTCGCATGCGTAAAACGCGCAATCAAAAAATCAAGTGTCCAGACAGTCTCTCGAAGCAGTCTATGTCTTTGTTTATGAGCTGTTATTTTTAGTAGCCGAATGCGATGGCGTGCGTAAGCAGTGTGCAGTAATAATGATATCAATACCCAGCAATTGTGGACAAAAGCAATTTTTAGCGGGAAAACGTATATGAACGCAATTTTTATACACAATGTAACATATATTTCACCATAACAATCAATATATGCGCAGATCACCCGACGGCAGTCTTTTTCTCTCTCTATTCACGTTTTTGCTATCGTCAAAAACATTCCCCATTGGTTTCCATGGCAGTCTATTTCCATAACAATATCTTGCATTTTTCCAATTTTCAAAATCTTACCCCGAGAAAGCTGGGCTTGTGGTGGCGTTTATTATAGGCTAGTCAATGCCTATAAATATGCTCGGTCGTAAACAACGGACGTAGCGCTTGCCAAAATTGAAAATGTAGATGGAGAATGAATTTCTGCATAAAAGTTTTTTTTCTGACTTCAGGGACACGTTTTTAGCCCTTGTCAGAGCGCACTGATTCAATGTGAAGCGTTTCGATTGAATCGGAATAAAAACGCCGCGATGAATAAAAGTAAACATGAATAAAAGAGGGAACAAACAGAGACATCAAACTTGCACAGCCTCCGAATAACGTTTCTTCCGAAAGCGCTCTTTATATTGTTCTATTCACGTCCAAATTCCTATTTTTTTCTCCGGACACACCGTTTGTCTTTAAGTGGTTTTTTGAGAAGCGTGCCCCAGATTGTTAAGTGAATTAATCATTCGGCACTCAGTGAAAGCGGAATACGCCGTTTCCCTCGGCGCCTGTCTAAGCTTTGTCTCCATGGTCCTCTCACGCCTGGCTTTTTTTTCACATTTTTGTCCTGTCCTGTTTCTTGGTTAATTTTCATCTCTTCTTTATTCTCCCCTTATCGCGGTTCTTAGGGTGTCTCTATTATTTCTTCAATTCAGATCTGCAAAGACGCAACCAGAGACTTCTTTGGATTTGTTCCCACTCTGCTGTCGCGGCAATACCAAACAGGTGCCCAAAGTACTCTTTTTATTAGGAAATATGGGACGGTGGTTCGGAAAGATTTTTCGCCTAGCTCTTAATCACCGAAAGTAGGCGACAGCTCGAAATGATATGCGGAAACAGCGTAACACAATCTGGGACGGGTCACAAATGATGCCACCCGCAGCCTCTTGATCCGTTTCTTTCGGCGTGTTTGTACTCGTGTAAGGCACCGCGGCGTTCGTCCAATTTTCTTCTTTGTCGTTAACGACACGTTTGGCAGCCTTCTCGCATTTGCGTGCGTCCACATGAAGAACAAATGCCACAAATCTTGTCACAAATGCTCGGCGGCAAGAACAGTGCAGTCGTGAACGTGCAGTGAATCTGGATGAGATGCGATATCATCAGCAGTGTCATGAAGACGAAAACTGTCCACCCGCCGCGGTTGCTCAGTCCTTTTCTGTTCATGACGAAAATTTCACCGGTGTTGCGCTCCCACGTGCTTTTCCTTTTTGTTAACTGCGTTCAGGTGAATAGCCACCCGATTCTTGGCCGATCCCCCAGTGTGAGTATGTGCCATCTTTTGATAGGCTAACAACAACAACAATGGTTAGGGCGCTCGGCTACTGATCCGGAGTTCCCGGGTTCGAACCCGACCGCGGCGGCTGCGTTTTTTATGGAGGAAAAACGCTAAGGCGCCCGTGTGCTGTGCGATGTCAGTGCACGTTAAAGATCCCCAGGTGGTCGAAATTAATCCGGAGCCCTCCACTACGGCAACTCTCTCTTCCCTTCTTTCACTCCCTCCTTTACCCTTCCTTACGGCGCGGTTCAGGTGTCCAACGATATATGAGACCGATACTGCGCCATTTCCTTTCCCTCCAAAACCAATTATTATTTCTATTATTAAAACTTCCGGAGTCAGTCCAATTCAATTTATTTCGCACTTTTTACAAGAGTACAAAAAATTTGAGGGCCAGGAACAAAAAGCTGCTGATTAGCAGCTTGACGAAGGCGTCTGTATGAGGCCTTCACCCGCCACTTGTGGCAGGTGCACTGGTAGCAGGTGTAAAGAAAGAAGACCCCTCTCGGCTTGTAGCAGAGAGCAGGGAAACGCCCAACTAATAATGACTCAGAAAAAAATTAAAATGACTAGCAATTACTCAAAAACAATGATTAAGGAATTACGAATAAAATTAAATAAGGATAGAATCGGAATTTAAATCGACTGGTTGGTAGAATAGAATGGAATCAGAATTGAAGTAGATTGGCTGGTGAATGAAAGATGCTGTCGCATTTCCTCTCCAGCAATCCAACTGATCGCGTTCGCTTCGCATCCTTCTTTGTCATAAACAAAATTCGCAACACGTGACCAGTGTGGGCAAAGGCTGGCTCCTAAACAACGAGGAAGTTCCACCAAGGGGTCTGAGGCAGAGAACAGAAATAAGTAATTGCGAAGACGTACCTCCTCATTACAGTGACAACTACTTGACAGAAACACCTGTATTTGGCAGTCACCGAGGAGAAAAAAATTGGCAGTGGCTTAGCTCGGCTATGCCAGGATATACGTAGCGAAAGCTAAGGCATAGCTTGGTTAATCTTGACTGCAAATCCAGGTTAGTCTGGCTAGTTGTCACGTGGTTCGTCACGTGACCAGTCACGTGGTTGGTCACGTGGTGCGGTGCGACCGCGGTGAGAATGCGAGCACGGCGAGTTCGTGTCCAATGCATCTTTCGCTAAAAAAAAAAAAAGGAGGGGTGCAGCTCAATACTGCAGGACAATCTGAGTAAAGTGTGCCCGCTCTCTATTCTTGCATAGATTTCTCAGAGGCATCTGGCGCCTGCATGCGCTGTCAACTAAGTCCTCTATTGTCGAAAAAAAGACTTCATTTCGAAAGTTACATTAAAATAACAGTAGTTTTTTATTGTATCAACCACATTGAGAGCGCTACAACTTTAGTACGTGCTCATCCCCGAAAGCGACCCGAAACCGGCCCCGAAAAGCCACTCCAGTACTATTAATCGGCATTACCTCGGAGCTTACAGTAATGAACTATAATGAGCTTGGTCAGTATCATGCATTTCCATCCTGCTGTTCTGCTCATTCAGGTGCACAAGTGAAAAAGCCTCCGCTACTTCTTTCAACTTCGTTATTGCGCACTTGCAAGAGAAAAACACTCACGATCACTGAACAGCAATTTTGAGTCTGTTTTGTAAACGTAATTATTTTTATCGGCGAGCTTCATGTGTGCGTAAACACTACGAACACACTGCAGGATAGTTTGTTTCGGAGAGAACTCTATTGCTTCCGCGAACAAAAAAAAAGTGAGCCTGATTACGTACTTCGAGAAACGTCGATGCCTTTACACAAAACGCCCTATTGTCTGGCCCCCTCTCGTTTTTTAACTACCCGTGAACAGTGTGCTGAAACAGGAGTGCACATTTATTGCTTTTCATGCACCTCGAGAAAAAAAAAACAATGCATCTCATTCTGCATTACAAGAAGGTTGTACCTGTATTCAAAGGGACGCGATTTAAAATAACTAGAAATTTTATGCCAGCACACGACTCTCGAAGGCTAACCGACGACTCGCCGTTGAGTCTTGACCTATGTGCTCCCCTACGCTTATTAGTTAGTGCCTAATTCTGTTAAACCCATGCACAACGATGACTAATAAAAAAATTAAGGATAATCTAAAGATTACGGCACAGTTATGTGATGGTGTAAGAAAGCATGATTTACTTGGTCTGAGGTTAACATCGACAGCGCGATTTCAGATCGACTGCTGAATCGAGCCGTACACCGATGAGCTTTGTTCTGTCTATAAATGTCAGCCGCTTTCTGGCTTCTTTCCTATTTAAAGATCTTTTTTTGCAACATTGGTTCTGGGACAAGGTCTAGTTTTACTGTACGGTCCAACAACGAAGGGGCCCAGAGATCGAATCAACGCATCATGCGATATTTTACGACCGAAGGCGGTCCCGTTGATGTGTCGCATTCCGGTTGTTCGGCTTCCCTGTTGGAGATTCTGCGGTTCATATCGCGTGCTTGCCACTGATACGAGCGACAGTCAGCGATATGTCAGGTACTGAACACGAGTACGCGTAGTTTTGATCATTACAGCTGTGCAATGTGCTGTGCAATGTTCGAATCTCCAAGCATAAATTGTCATCTACACTGTATTGATTCACATAGCATGCTCATTCACGAACTTTGCTTGAAAGGTCGAAAACTAATCAGTTGAATTTCATGCAGCCCTCTCGAGCACTTATTTCTGGTCATTGAACACAAAGTGTTAAAATTTTGCTTCATGTACCGCTCTGCAATCTGCGTGTGCAGCTTACGCCGTGAGTGCAGACCTCTACTCCGACAGAACCACAATTAATAAAAAGAAGTGTAAACAGAGGCGTAAGGTTTGGTTCGCACAACGTTTGTAAAGGCTGCAAATCACTTTAAAAAATTACATAAGCACTCTTGTCAGCCAAAAGGCGCCTTTAAACCTGGATTCTTCGAAAAATTTGAGCGAAATTCGTGCGGTACAACAGCAGTCTCAGCACATTCTAACACGCCCGAAAGTTGTGGGTCGTTAAGTTTGTTACTCTTCCCATGACATTGCGTCAAAGGCAATCTGCCAATTTTTCTTGGGGAGCTTTCAATACGCCAAAATGTCTCCACCCAGTCAGTCAACCCAAGTTTCCCATCCGAACGGTGTATGTAAAGACATAATTCTATAGATGAAACAAATTAATGATGCGATGGAGTGGCGCCCAATGACAAGGCGCCTTTGGGCTGTATGGAGACTCGTCCGAGCTTCATGGGTCATGAGGGGTCAGCTCCTCATATTTTCCAGTGCGCAATAAAACGTGCAAAGAGGAAATCACGCGCACAGATTTATACGCGAGTGAGATACAGCATAGACAGATAGTCGACTCTGCCGTTCGTGTTTTACACCCGAACTAATGACGCATCATTGAATCCTTGGCGATATACCTGTCATGCGAGCTCCCCCAATGCGCCACACGCCCGGGAAACACGCCGTAGTGACGAGCGCTTATTAGGTCTGCTGCTCGGATCAAGTGGCAGCCCTTGTTAAGCCACCATTCAAAGAGCGATACCGATCTCTCTGAACGTGCTGTCACTGCTGGCGGCTGTTCAAATTAATCACCGTGGCACTGTCAGACAGATATTAATGACAGTGCGACGTATGTTTAGACGAGCTCTTGCCTACGACGACAGCTTGTGGCTGGTGAATTGATTGGTCGTGCGATTTCAGAGTGATTGAAGAGAAGTGCTGAGCAGTTACAGTAACGCAGACATGTAAAGTTGTGATCAGCTCTGGTTACTGCTTCGTTTATTGAAAGATGACGTCAGACAAGTTAAGAAGCAAAAAAGCGAGCTGTATATTTAGTTCACTGCTCAAGACGGCACCTACGATGTGCGAGTTGGTATGTGCCGGTTGAGTTACTTTTTCACGAAGACGTCAGTGAAACGCTCAACACTAAATCTAACAGCGCTAAAATAGACGCGCTCACATGGGGCGAACACGAAGACAAAAGGAAAAGGATATCTCGTGTGTTTCGGTGGCTTCGTTGTCTTAATCTTATTAGCTGCTCTCTTTTTAGCAAGGAACAGTACAGCATAACAAAAAACAAATAAACATGTCAATCACACCGCTGGTTATGCGAATGATCGAAGCCAGTTGGTTTCAAATATGATTTTGCATTCAAATTCAAGGCGAAGTGGAAAATCGATAAGAGTGAAAGTATTGGGGCACAATGCAAGACTAGTGCTGCTAACGGAGATTTGTTTGTATCATCGCCCGTTAACTTTTTCAAATGAAAACACTCATACATCTCGTCGTTAAATGCCGATTTGTTTTGCATCTGTGGAAGTGGTGTTGCTCAGCAGCTGCTGTAAACAAGAGCACGCAGATAACGCGTAATAGAAAAGAAATATAAATACAATTGCAGCGTCTATCGTTGGCAAAATTTTTGATGTGCAGGTCAGCCTTTGAAGACACCAGTAATATCGTTTTTTTTAATTGTGTAATTAAATCGTGTCATTTCTTGTAGGTGAACGAACGCGTTTTTATGTCGGAAACGAAATTAGCAAACTAGCATTTTTGCGATCAGCAATTCTCCTTGCAATAATTAGTTTCCACCCAGGCCTGCACACCTGTTGAGCACAAAGTTTTCCTGTCGTTATAATATTTCTTTTTCTTTTTTGTAGGTTCATGAAATTTACAGAATAACCTTGCTTTTTCTGTGGCCGGGTCAAGTTTGGCATGCTTTGACGTTGTGCCGTGCACTGTAATACGGATGCTTGAAAGCTCGGTAATAAACGGCTGGATTTCGGTCACGTGTCAAAGAAGATTTAATGCAAAGCCTATAATACTCTGCCAAGTGCATGTTTGTCCTGATTGGCCCTGTCACCTTGCATTTGGATCAAAGGCGCCGAACAGGAATAAACTTCATTTTGCTGAATATTTCCTCCTCTACTCCAATATATTAAATAAAGATTAATCCCTATTATAGATATGTTAATAAAAAAACTCAAGCAACCTTCACAATACGCCTACATACTCTTTAGCTGTTATGTATATTTCAGCGCAACTTTTCTGCGTATAAATTACTCATGCGACACTGTGCTGGATGTCAACGCGCACAGATTGTACGGTGAAGGAACAATGACCTCATTCGGAGCTTCGCGAAAAATTTGAAATTCCATCGGTGCTCCGAGCAATATGGATAGTTGTGTTCCTGGCAGGGAACATGAGCTCATTGCGGGCAAATCGCGATCGCGGGCAAACTTCTGCGATTATTGCCTAGCTCTGATTTCCAGCGCAGGTGTCATGCTTGCTGAATGTTTTTGAAGTTAGAGGCCAACAACCTTCTGCCTCTTATTATCGCTTTCTGATGCTCCTTCTGCCAACTATAGTCAACTAGGAAATCAGCTTTGAAATGCCAGAATGACAGAGTAACTTGCACATCATCTCGTCATTACCACAATCGCTATGTCTTAAGCATCGATCAAAAGGAAATACTTGTCGCTCTTCGTGTATTTGCACCACTGACACGGATTTCACTCTCGTAAACATTGATAGTTTTTCAGCTACCATGGCAGCTTACTGCACCTACCAGCGGTTGCTTCCGCGAAAGTTTAGTCTTAAAGTGCAAAAGCCAGGAAGACGTGCAATTTCATTTTATGAAAACATGTAGGACAGGCTTCAGTGAGCATCAACACCGCAGTAATACCTTGTGCCATTTGTAATGTTTTCAGAACTGAGACAACATAGGCACATCCTTTCCAATACAGAACTCTGCATACTTTGTGCAAACAATCTGATTATACTGCAGAGATCCTGTCTCGCTGCTTGACATATCTATTTCTCTTTTTGGATTTTATTTCTGTGTGGAGGACTATGATGGCTGTGTGGTAATACCGTGGCGTTATTCTCGTTTCAGGGCGTCGCTTGTGCAGTTCACGTAAGGATCTTGGATACTTTATATTGCATTATTTGTAGTAGATATTTCATACTTCTAACCGTCCTTCAACGCGAGCTTCCGTGCTGCTAGAGCTGTGGCAAGGGTTACAACCGGCATTCGCTCGACGCAATATTTCATATTTTACGGAATGGGATATACGGGACACTTCTGCAGCGAGAGCTACACTTCGCTACCAGTCGAGCATTTCGCAGTGGCTGAGAGAAGCCTGTCGTGCACATGCGCCGTTACCATAGCAACCGGAGAGGAGCAGTAGGCGCGCCGCGCGCTTCGTCGCCGCCTCGCCGCTCTACCACCCGAACCGCGCGTCGCATGCGACAATCCACAAACTAATCCATACAGTACCATCCTTCTATTGCTCCCAATTTTTGGCACTGCAAGGGCAGGTCTCTCTTCATGCGGTTGGAGTCCCTCACGCAACGTCCAGAATAAACGCAAATGCTACGGCTAGAAAAGGAATTAGTCTTATTCCCACTTTAACTAGTTTTAATTCTCATTTCAGACGTTCAGGAAGCTTCCAGGTCAGGTAACTGGCGCCACCACTTGTAATTACTGCTGGGCGATTGTTCTCTCCTCCTACCTCTCTCCACTCTGCACGCCTAATACGGGTTCCTGTTCTGATTGTACTCTTTAATTTCACTCGACTGGAAGTTTGAGACTGTAAAAAACTAAATAAAAGTTTGCCTTGGTACGAGCAGAGGAGATAAAAACAGAGGAAGCACTTTGCGATAAAAACTGTCCCGCCGTATCACGCAAAGCATTATACACACCAGGCCATGAATCCATGCCTACCGGGATCGTTTTACAAATTCAGGTTATTCTTGACGCCACGCGTATGTATCCCAAAGCCTGCCTCTGCCTATGAAAGCGGGAAAGGTTTCGTGGAACTTCTAACAGCGTCGTCTTTTCGGTGGTGCTCCAGGTGACGTGCACCGGGTGCCTCTCTCCTAACGAGTTCTCAGCGTATTCTTTTTCCCAAGTTCCGCTAGTATAACTCCCGGAAAGACATTTGGAGGAGCATCCCTCCATCCAGAAAACACGACCTTAACGTTCGACATGAGAACGCACTTTGAACATCCCGGGCTTTTTGAAGAAAATACGCGGTTATTCCGCTCTCTGCTCCTTGGCAGCGCAGCGAGAACACGCGTTTTAAAAGTTATGTATGGCGCTCTGCCTTTAATACGGCTTTATGAGCACTCAGAGCTTTCATTCTGCAGGAAGAGTCCCTAAACACGGATTCTCGACTTCATGAATTATGCAGTATGTTTCGGACGGTCCGCTGCATAGCACTGCGGATGCTTTCCAGGCGTAGGAGTGTAAAGTGGATCATGGTGTGAAGTTTCGTTAATAGCGGCCATGAAATTCTGAAAGGCATGCAGCGCTTGCTGCGTGAGGCATGACCTCGAGAATTAATAACGACCTTTCTGCGTGTTTAACTTTTATTACTGTCACGACCTTGCCGGTTGTAACAACATGGAATGCCTGCACACCACTCTGTCTTAAAACGTGAAAGCTTTGTTTCAGAGTCAAATTCTAAAATTGGTTTTTGAGGAAAGGAAATGACGCCGTACCTGCCACATATCTCGGCGGACACATGAACCGCGCCGTAAGGGAAGCGGTAAAGGAGAGAGTGAAAGAAGAAAGAAAGAAAGATGTGCCGTAGTGGAGGGCTGCGGGATAATTTCCACCACCTGGGGATCTTTAACGGGCACTGACATCGCTCAGCACTCGGGCGCATTTGCGTTTCGCCTCCACTGCGGCGGGGCCGTCACGGCCGGGTTCGAACCCGGAAACTCCGGACCAGTAGCCGAGCACCTAACCACTGAGCCACCGCGGCATAAATTTAAACAATTCAACAGGGTAATGCGGAGCTGACGGAGGTGGCCTTTTGTAGACCTGTAAACCGAGGTCCTGCAGATAGTGTGGTCTTGGTCGCATATGTCGACTTGTTAATGAATCATGACAGCTATATTTCGAATTATTATATGAATTTGGAGTTACATAGTATAGGTTTATTGGTTTATTGGGGTTTAACGTCCCAAAGTGACTCAGGCTATGAGGGACGCCGTAGTGAAGGGCTCCGGGAATTTCGACCACCTGGGGTTTTTTAACGTGCACTGACATCGCGCAGCACACGGGCCTCTAGAATTTCGCCTCCATCGCACATAGTATAGTATGAACAACAATGGCGTCGTTACTTGGGTTGTGGGATGCGAGAACATGAGCATCATGTCAAAGGTGAACATCGAATGGAAAATTGCATGGAGCCGTCCAAACAGCAGATGGGGAGTGTTGGGATGCAGGTATCGGTGGTCGGGCCGGAGCAGGAACGAGGAACATCGGAGATGTGGTTGCGAAGGAAACACAAGGAAAACTTTATGCAGACTATTTACATAATGTACAAGTAAGAACAACAGAGAATGCCTCTCAGTTAAAGGAAGCTTCTTAGGCGATGGGAGTTTCTTAGCAAACGGGTCTCCTAGCAAACGCCAGTGACTCTCGGTACCAAACCAGCAGCTCGTTAAATACTCTTCGTATTCCCCAGAGATCCCTAGCTAGGGAATACAGTTCGGAAAACGATGTCCAATCAAACGAGCAGCCAAAGACACTGGTTGTACCGCCCACGGCAGGGGGCGGTGCTGATGCTCTCACAGTTCGTCGAAAAAGTAGGAAAAAGACATTGCCCGACCACTGTCATGTTGGAATGTCAAGCCGTTTCCCAACAGGGTGATGAATGACCTTGCACTCCCCGCCTATTGTCCAGAACGCGGGAACTCTGTCGAAGTCGCAGCGCTGTCAGTTATGCCCAGCGTGACTGATGAAAGCAACGCTCCGTCCGGCGACCCTATGACATACTCTGCCACGTGGCGGCGCCATTGTCACCGCTGCTTCCGTGAACACCAGTCCAGGCAGCAGCGTTTCTTCAGAAGACTCATTCGCCTTCACGTTGGCTTTCTAGAAATCCTGGTCTCTGAGTCCGCGTCTTAATCCATTTGGGCTGGAAGGCACGCCGAGCATAACAGGAGAAGCGGTGGACGGAAATATTGGGGAGAGGTTCCAGAGCCAGCTTAGGACAGGAAGGAGCAGAAAGCATTTGTAACTAATCGGGACAATCGGGATAAGATGAAGGAAGACGGAAATTGCGTAAATGGCGAATGGGAACGTACCCTGGGAAATCGTCCCACCGTGGGTATGTGCCACTCTTATAGAGATCAACAACAGCAACAGTTAACGTTCTGCGCTTTAACCCGCAGTACTTTAACGCTTCTGGTAATTGGTTTACGGTGTTTGAAGTCCAAAAGCGGTCTAGGCTATGCAGGACGCTGTACTGTAGGGCTTCAGAAATTTCGTCCACTTTGGGTTCTTTAACGTGGACTAATACCCCTGTCACACTAGCAAATTTAATGGCATTCGTTTCTAATGACATTCGCACCTAATGCGATTAACCTGCTGCTACACGGGAACATTTAATGTCATTAGGTTCGAATGACATTCGCTATCGAATGAGTTCACGAAACTCATTCGCATTCGATGTCGAACCGAATGTGTACTCTGGACACCATACGCGCAGCAGAAACAAGCGACGCGAAAGAATAGTGTGCGCACTGTCAAAGTTAGAAATTGTATTTATTTAGTTCTGCTAAAAATGTTAATTTTGGTGCGAACTTCTCCACATTTGTAGCTGTCGTGGATAGCTATTACTCTCGGTCCCAGCAGCAGCCGACCGTGAAGCAGGGCCTTTCCCGCGACCGCCGATCATTTTGAGTTGCGTGTTTCTTGCTGGTTGGCGTTACATGTGCGTTTAGCTCGGAAGTACTTAAAGATGTCACTGAGCACTTCACCTCTTAGAAGTCATTTCCACGCGTCGCCACGTGCCGCCGTGTCAGCCATTTTGTTTGTTTACATTTTTCGGATTTGTGGTTTACTTTGTACTTGGCTCGACTTTTGATGGCTGAAGTGCCGCAGAATGGCCAGAAATATTTTAAGCTTATAATATTGCACAGAAATGCTCTCACCCGCTTTTAAAACACTACACTACAATTTGTAACATATTTTATGCGCATTGATGTGTTGGAATTGTACTTTTTTTTCATTGATCGTCACTGCCATCATTTTCTAATGACATTATTTTTTACCGTGTAGCACCGAAAGACACCGAATAACATTCGAGGCATCGAATGACATTCGATTGGAATGACATTAAATTTGCTAGTGTGACAGGGGTATAACATCGCACAGTACACGGTGTTCTAGAATCTCGCCACCATCGAAATTCAACCATCCCATCAAGGCCGGGATCGAACCCGCGTCTTTCGGTTCATCAGCTGAGTGCCATAACCACTGAGTCACAGAGGCGACTACTTTAATGCTTCTTAACAATCATAATTCCATAGTCCATGCAGTGAAATAATGTTTAATGATGGAATATAGAGGCAAATAGGCAAGAAAGAAAGCAAAAAGAAAAAAAGAGTACCGACGCCCAGAAGCCTCATTCGAATTAACGGTCCACTTGTCTACATTATGACCACCCACGCTGCGTTTTTCTGCGAGTTCATGCAGAGAAATTGCAGGTGCGCTATAAGAAAGGTATGTCCAGCATAGGTAGGATATTTATTGGCCGTAGCAATATTCAGTGTTTGTCCGAGACCGCAACGATAGCACTCGCAGCCTCACTTGTCCTCATTTGTGTACAAGACCTACGAAAATCAATTTTGGTAATTTTCTGCTATCCAGCAACTCAGAGTTTGTAGCTCAATTCCGAACAATCATTTGTATTAACGTAGGCCTTATTCGGCCGACGAAATCGTTAAAGCCATAACTCGCACTGGAACCGGCGAAGCGTTAACTGCGTGCATGGATAGAAGTATCCAATACATGAGAGTAACGGGGGTGTAACAATTAAACCCAATGCGAACTTGCACTCGATGTGCAGAAGCGTGAAAAGTGCGAGAGGCACGTTGGCTCGACGTCTTAATGCGCTATGGAGGCCATTAAAGAGATGCTTGGGAGGAATAGGGGGAAAGCAGGAGAAAGTGAGGAGAGAGGAAGGGTGGAAAGCTACGGGCGTTGGACATCGAGGTCAGTGCTAAGCGATAGGACATGTACCAGCGAATCTGCGCCAATGGCACGTCATTACGTCATGCTGGCGGGCAAACGTCGTGGTCTGCTGTCCAGCCGGGGTCTGCACACCGTAGCGTTGTGTGCCAGGTCGGTACCAGTGCCCTGAGCCTGACAAGCAACCCTTCGTCCTGTCCCATCCTCTTGATGCGACAATGCGCTGGGGGAAAAAAATCACCTCGTCTGTGGCTATTTTTTTTCTTATTATAGCCTACAAAGTGGAAACCATGCTCGTGCAAATCCAGGCGAGAAGCGTGCAGCAGTGTCGCGTGACGTACGCGCAATGGTTTATGGGGGTTTAACGTCTCGAAGCGACTCAGGCTTCGAGTGACGCCGTAGTTAAGGGCTCCGGAAATTTCGACCGCCTGGGGCTCTTTATTGGGCACTGACATGGCACAGTACACGGGCCTCTAGAATTTCGACCGCCGCGGCCGGGTTCGAACCCGCGTCTTTCGGGTCAGCAGCCGAACGCCAAAATTACTGAGACACTGCGGCACAGTGTCTCTTCTTTCGCAACCCACACTATTTCCTAGCTTCGCGAAAAGGAGAACCCTCTCAGTTCTGATTTGCCCCTCGGCTGCTCTCGCTTGAAATGGTAACGGCTACGCAGAAACCAAGACGCCATTAAGAATAGACACGTTTAGCATGCCGTGCACCATGTTCCCGTTATTGGAGTACCGGGAGCCCGCCCACCGCCGGTGAGCACGCGCTGATTGGTCCCATTGCTGCAGGAGCGCGCGCAGCTGCCGGGTACCTGGCGCCATCTGGCGCCGTCAAGGCGATCTGCGCAAGCGCACTGACTGCGTGCGGGTTCCCCGCACTCCGATACCGGTGCCGTTAACACGGCACACAGTACGCTAAAGGAGTCTAATGATGCAAATAACGGTTGCCGATTGACTTCGGCCATTTTGAGCTGCTTCGCGTGCCTGTAGATTCTCAGCACACTAGCATTTTCGTCTCCGCTAAAGCATCATATAAAAATTTGTGTTTTAAAAGATGCTCAAAAAACACAAAAAGCAAACAAAAACAGTCTTTCCGGTCTGCATATATCGTGTTCTAAGGCATGCAACGGACTCTGCAGTGGCCACAGAGGATGCAGCTGTATAAGTCTAACAGCCGCAGCCTCAAACGCTAAAGCACCTAAAGTAGCACGCATGGCGTGGAGTAGTCTTACCGTTATTCCAACCACTTCCGCATCCAACCTTCAGGGGAATCTGTTACACGAAAACTTGTTGTTCTGTGGGATTGTTGACGTGTTACCGCTTGGAAACACGTGCGGCAAGTGAAAGTACCTCTATGTATCTGCGCACTTAACCCTGCCAGTCTAGAAACCATGCGTCAGTGTCCTCTTGTTTTCACCGAGCGTTAATTCAGGCATGGCAGATGCACGTGTTAGCTTTTGCACCGGCTTTCCCGAGTGATTTCTTCTTGTGCTAGAGAACATAAGCTCATGACCTATGCGGCTTGAGACCTTGCGAGGAACTCGGAGCCGGGGTTAAAAGCACGTTCTCTTAGCTTCGTGGACGCATGAGAAATGATCTTGCGTGTCCCTGCATAAAGCAATGGCGCGGGAAGCTCGGGGCGTTTCGCTTCATTAGGTGGTTCGCCTCCGGGCCACGCTTTAGCTGACGTCATCCGGGGAACAATGCCTTGCCTGTTTTCTTCAGCGCGAACATGCCTCCTTGACTCGTCGCTCGCAGTATTTACCTTTTAGCTATGGATACCTTCGGCTGTAAGAATATAAAGCACGGAAACGTGACTCCCGTTGCTTTTAGGGGATTCGGGGCCGCATAAGTATCGAAGGGAATACTGAAACATCAGGAATTTCCTCCGGACCCGAATAACTTCTGGCGTTGCCTTCTTGCGTTGCCTTCTTGCGTCGACAGGATGTGCTGGGGATGCAAAAGCGAAGATTAGCATTAAAAATTGACATGGTTTTTTTCTTATCATTTTATGTGTTTTGAGGAGATAGTAGAGTAGATGGAAATTTGTTCATCCCTGATGTAATGAATGTCAAATAAGTAAAGAATATTTCTGAGGTACGAACGACGCATGTATGACAAAAGTAGCGAAGATACTGGAAAAGTTCGCTATATATAGATTAGCTCGGAATATAGATTAGCTCAGAAAATGTGAGGCGTTCTGCCAACAAAGACAAAAACTATCGAACGGATGAGCTGGGCGGGGGCATTGGCACGTAAACCAATCCCCATATTCCAGCCAAGTATTCGTGCGGCCATCGGAAAATAATGACTGTCATGTAAAAATTATGTCATGTAAAAATAGAACAAATATATACGTATGCTTTGGGGAGTATTTTTGCATGCGCATAATATCCAGGAGTCATATCAATGAGGTATGACAAAATTTTTAAAGCAGTCTTTCGTATGTAATGGTTCAGGCCGGCTGCCATCACTGCCTCGTGCTCGCAGTTCATCGCGTCTGACTAGATCTCGCAATTACGTTTTCTTGAAGGTGTCTGGCGCGGAATTCAAACTACCAAAACTCACAAAGAAAGAGGTGAAGGGACGGAGACTGGCTTTTGCGATGAGCTTAGGAATGCACTTTCCGCAAAAATCCTGCTCAACGGCAGCAGTTAACGACTAATGCAATAAGATAACGGCAATACAACGCGCGTTTTGACAGACGCCATGAATTCTTCATAGAACATGCGCGCGACTCGGCGAAAGCTTACGTTAATGCGGCTAGTGTGGAGGTGTATTTGATTTGGTGGAACAGTCGGGCAACCAGGCACTGGAATTCTCGTTCAGTGCTAGTACGAAGGTATTCTCGGCTTTCATAGAACGGAACATCTCGTTTCGTGCTTAAACTTGTTTGGTCTTTCAATTTCTGCTAAACAAAGGTGCCTAAAAGATGTTAACCTTTCCAGAGAGACACTTTGTACAACAAGCTGCGCCTTATCGAACGGCTTCTGCTTACTTTCGAGCACCTTGGGCTCTTTGACAAGCACAGATATGAGAAATAAATTTTAGAATTCCTCGCTTGTGATCGTTATTAGGGCAAAGCCTCAGAAAACCGTAGATTAAGAACTGAACTCATAGGTTAGCAACTCCATTAACTCTTGTCTCAAGCTCTCGCAATCCAATTCCCTAAGAACTTCTCGTAAACACACTTCGTAAACGAGTTTGTAAACATACTTGTGAACAGTAGAGGAATCTGCCACCTTCTCTGGCATAATGCAAAAAAAAAAACAGCGCGAACAAACGGGGACTAGACGAAGAATACACAGGAACAAGCGCTGTCCTGTGTATTCTTCGTCTAGTCCCCGTTTGTTCGCGCTGTTTTTTTTTTGCATTATGTATCACCAACTCGCCCGCTTATCTATCCTGTTGAACTTCTCTGGCAACCTTTCTAAATTGCATTTTGTCGCTTTACTTGTGCATAACTGTGGCTGTTGTGCAATAGCGATAGAGGTTTTTTTTTTGTAATTTTACACAAGCCTATTCCACGCCTCGCTTACGAAGCGCTGGCATGGCGGCTCACATTTCAGTTGAGTCAAATAGTTATTCGTGATGCAGTGTTGTACGAACGCTGCAAATAGTGGCTGGCCATATATTACAGCCCGCAAGAGCCCCCCCCCTCCCCCCCCCCCCCCCCCACTCCCGCTTCCCGCTCCCCTTTCTGGGACGGGTGATGACAGGGAAAGTCTGCGTCGGTGGAGAGGAGGGTGCCACGACGCCCTTCAAGCAATCAGCCAGTGCGGAGAGAGGGAAAGAGGCGCCGAAATCCAGCGCTCGTCATCGACTGATTAAAAGCGACACTCCAAGTAAGGCCAATTGTGCACAGTGACAAATTGTAAAGCGAAGCACAAATTTGCAACATAATATTATCAGCTGTTCATGAAACCAGCAAGCTAATCGAAATTAAATCTCGCAACGGTCAGGCAATGCGAACGGCGAAAGAAAAAAAAAGCATCAATTGCAAAAGCATCACCCATAAGCGCATTCTGCTTAAGCAGCTCATCGCATCACACCATCTGGGCGTCTGAGAGAGTCATTTTTTTTCCTTTTACTTGACCAATCAATCAGCCTCATTTCTAGAATTCTATATGACAGGTGGAAGTAACGATTGGCCAAATCTGATCTCAATCTTCAGCAGCTTTTGCAATGCAGGCGGCGCGAGGGGGAAAAGTGTATTACGCGTATTTTTGGTTGTTTTCCATTCCGTCCGACGCATCAGAACGTTCTTTTTAATCATTCACTTAAACGAGATTTGAGCTTGTACTTCACGGAAATCGCTGCCTTTAGTGCCTGTTTTTCTTTCATTTGTGCAGTGTTCCATGAACGGCACAAATTGCAAAGCTACGCTAATATTGTTGACCCGAGCAATATGAGAGCAAGCCTACAAGTTGCCGAAATCTTCAAGCTAATAAATAAATGCATATGTCGCTGCCGCGCTTTCATAAATCTGCTCAATGCGCTATCGAAACTCCGCTCAACACTGGCGCGATCAAAACACCGCCCCACCGGAAGGGAGCTGGCGTCCGACTAGAAGCCGCCTAGAAACTTGTTTTTGGGGGAAAGGAAATGGTGCAGTATCTGTCTCATATATCGGTGCGCACCTGAACCGCGCCGTAAGGAAAGGGATAACGGAGGAACTGAGAGAAGAAAGGAAGAAAGAGGTGCCGTAGTGGAAGGCTCCGGAATAATTTAGACCACCTGGGGATCTTTAACGTGCACTGACATCGCACAGCACACGGGCGCCTTAGCGTTTCCCCTCCATAAAAACTAGAAGGCTCCTAGAAACTTGTTTTTTGGTGAAAGGAAATGGCGCAGTATCTGTCTCATATATCGGCGGGCATCTGAACCGCGCCGTAATGGAAGGGATAACGGAGGGACTGAGAGAAAAAAGGAAGAGAGGTGCCGTAGTGGAGGGCTCCGGAATAATTTCGACCACCTGGGGATCCTTAACGTGCACTGACATCGCACAGCACACGGGCGCCTTAGCGTTTTGCCTCCATAAAAACGCGGCCGCCGCGGTCGCGTTCGAACCCGGGAACTCCGGATCAGTAACCGAGCGCCCTAACTACACTGAGCCACCCCGGCGGGTCAGAAGGCGCCTGGGAGGAAGAATTGACGGTTACAGATTCGATTAACGCGGAATTAAGACAATAGAGAATGCAGAAGAGAGCACTGAGGACTTGCTCTAGACGCGAAGATCTGGCTAGAGTGTGTGCGCGAGTGAGGCAGTGTGTGGGTGAGAGAGAGAGTGTGTGAGATAGAGTGAGTGGAGCCTAAATGATTGGAAGATTGGGATGTAAACTGACCACCGACAGGAAATAATCACTTGATTCGCCAATATCATCGTTAGTTCCACTGCTCCTACTGTTAAAATCTCGCCAAATCCCGCGTATGGCTGTGCACATCTGTGTATGCCAGAACGCAAAATCAACCTCTCCATTTCATCGGGAGACCGTGTTTGAAGAAGAAGGAGAAGCCTTTTTACCCGGTTAGGAAATTAGTTGAGCTCTCTTTTGCAGTCGCTGCTCTTATGTGCATGATATCTGGGATCGCTGCCCGGTTATCACAAAACTTAAACACTAAGCGTAATCATACTCAACGAGGCCAGTTGAAAAAGCACCGGAGTTCAGGCTTTGACTAGAGAATAGATTTTGTACATAAACACGTTTACTTTGACTCAATAAGCCTAGCTTGCAACTAACCCTAAATGAAGACCGAAAAAAATTGCCAGACGATTGGGATAGTTGGTAATGCGAAGTCTGAGCGCAGCTTTTCACGTATCTTAGTTTTTCCACCCTTCTGGATGTTCCTGTGGCAGCGCCACCTACCAGCTGTCCATTCCACCGCTTTCTGCTTGGAAGGTGGCATTTCGTTCTGCTACTACCTGCCACCTGTCAGGTGGCAGGTGACAGGTTGATCTACGACCTGTCAAGTGGCGCGTCATGCCGACTAGGACGCGGAACGCAGGCACGCGCACCCAAGAGCTGCGCTCTAAAGTTATTTGTTCAGCTGTCTGGCTCATACTTTTCGAATTCCTTTCATTTTTCAAGACATTAGAGAAATTGGACCCTCAATTAACAGGGAGCGCTCTGTACTCAGCAGTCAAACAAAGCTAGCAGTTAGATTCATAAACCGCCATAACCCTAGTCCAGCTCTCAGAAAATGTCCTCCGTTTTTTAAAGTGTGAAACCACGATGACACTAACACAACGACTTACGATCACAATCCATTCTAGTTCTGGGAAGCGGTGAGGGCCCTTTTGTGACTGCTTCAGCAAAGCCAGCTACGAAAATTTTGGGCTCACTGCACGGGCTATGGACTTGCAATCTTCTCGCGCCCGCCTCCAACTCAGTGCGCCTTCGACGACACGCGATTCCGCAGTGTTCCGCAGCGAGTCACTCCAACTGCGAGACCCCTCGTTGTGCATAGTACGCGTGGATGCTGCAGAAGCCCACGAGGCAAAGGTAACTCAGTCTTTCAGTGTACACGATTATCTATCACTCTGTCACAGAAGACCGTCTGTCTGCTTCCAGTACAACCAGTACGCTCACGAAACATCCAATTCTCTTCTGCGCGGCTCGCGAAATGCCAATCTGCAACGTCGTCAGTAAATTCTCGCGGGGCTTATTTGAACAACTGTTGTGTTTATTACTACAACTTTCAATTAGTGACTGCGCACACACTCCGCCAGGGTGCGCTGAAAAGTTCTCGCACTTCTGCCATCGTATGCAACGGAGCTCTCCGAGCCTCCAACGGACACTTCCGGTAAGGCTTACCGCTGCCAGTCGACGAGTCCTCCGTGTGTGCTCATTGGATTACCTTACTACATCCCAGCCAGACGAAGTAGGCAGCGGCGCTAAGCCACAATTAAGCCCGTTGGCTTGGAGCAGTTTTGTCCCACGTGCGGCTTGTCCTCGCGGGCATTCTGTCTCGCCCGGCCGACTCTCTCAGACGAAGAACTGCGGGCAAGCGACCGACAAGAGGACAGACATGTGTCGCGCGCAGCCTCCAGCCCGCGAATGCAGCCTCCTGCATGGACGCGTAAACAAGGGCCGCACGGTGCAGCAGGGATTAAATGAGGAGTTATGTTTACGCAGAGAAGAAATGCTTTCTGCGCACAACTTGCGCACAGTCTTTGCCCTTTCGTATACGGTATAAGTTAGGCTTAGCTCCTTGTTTAAACAGGATGTCGGTGCGTCTACTCGCAAACTCCGTCCAGCTGTATCCGCTGCAGTTGTTCAAAACTGCGCGTTTGCCTCACATCTGTTCATCTTAAAAAAAATACCAGGTGGACACCGAGAACACGGCGAAAGCTTTTCTGCGTTAATTAAGGAACGCCTGGGCTGCCTTCTGTGCATTTCAAACGAGGCAGAAAAATGCAGGCGTATTGTCGGCTTATAGTCGGGTTGCAAGTGTTCTCCGGAACTGGATCCGGATGCCAGGATTTCAAGTGCGAACGGTTCGTCGTCTTTCGGCTTTGGCTCACTTTGAGCGCACATGTATGTTTTCTCGAATGGCCTAGCCAGCCCCCGCCGAGACTGGTCGAGACAAATTTTAAGAGCGTTAGCTCTTATTCATCACGTTTCTCGATTTCTTGGGGTCTGCTACCACCTCACTTCGGCGTGAAATTTTTAAGTCCGGTGAATTCAAGATGGCCGCATCTAATAAATCGAACAGCAACCAAATTGTTGATTGATTGGTGATGTCATTAGTATATCCAATTGGTGATGGATTGCTGAGGTCATTGAATTTGAGACGTCATAATTACTGGTCACGTGGCTATGATCAATCGCTTATAACTAAGTGATTAATGAGGTCATAAAACGAATTACATATTTGGAATCGTCGAGATGAGTACAACACGCTAGACTCCGATATTAACTAATAAAGCTAATATTTAGTTAAGGTTAGGCTCAAACTTAATTGGATGTAATTAACTGATGACGTCATGATCTAACGAATTGCATTTTCGTAACGGGCTCGATAAGTAGAACATGTTAGACACCAATGTCGCCTGATTAGGTTAATATTTAGTTATGGTTAGGCTTAACATGGCGGCCGTGACGTTAGCTCTTGGCAGCTCACAAGGCGGTAGGCGTCCGCTCGCCTAATCACGGGGTAATACATCGCATGGACGACAGATGGCGCTACCAAACAGCTAACGCTCGTTACTTCAACGTCTTCCAGACGGCGGCGGCATATTTTGTTTTTGCTTTTTATGTTCAAGACGCGGACTTCTCAGAAAGCTGCTAATTAAGGAGTTCCACTTCTGTGAATGTTGCGGTAAGATTGTCTTTGAAGTGTTGGAGAATGGGATGTTTATTATAGTATGTTTGATAGCCAACTGTGTGTTTGCCTTATCATGCACCGTGACAGGCATAACGTATACCCGGCTTGAAGCATTCGAAACAAATTTATCATCTGCGGAAGCCTCATTTACGAGCTTTGTAATGAATTTTAGGCTTAAACATTGCAAGTAATGCTTTAAACCATCCACGAATAAAGAAAGAACACAACTGAAAAACGGACTTTTTGTGTCTGTTTATTCTCAGCCTCACGTTGTCCGCACTAAGCCAGCAGGACACGTTAGCATGTCAGCTAAAGTTCGATATTGCTGTTCTTTTTTGGGATGGTTGTTAAGGGATATGTTATCCAAACAAATCACTGTTGAGATAAAGTACGCCAAACGTCTGAATGACGATGAACATGTAGCCTTCGAGCTCCGCCCTGCCCTAGTCCTGAAGCCCCAATAAAAGAATAGCGCTATTTTGAGCGCAGGAGAGATGAAAAATTGTTGAAGCACTTGCACGAGATAAAATTAAGATAACATGAGATTTAGGGCAATACTTTTAATCCACGTAATATTCAAGCAACAATATTTTCACGCCGTAAAATTACAATGAAAAAACTCAGCCCATAAAATTTCAATCAGCAGTCACTATTTTCGATGGAGAACGTTGTAAAGACGTTAATATTGACTGCAGCGAAATAAATGCACGCCTTTAAAGGTAGCAAATGTAGCATTTGCGCTTATCAATAATATTTATTTATTTATTTATTTATTTATTTATTTATTTATTTATTTATTTATTCATTTATTCATTTATTTATTCATTTATTCATTTATTTATTCATTTATTTATTTATTTATTTATTTATTTATTTATTTATTTATTCATTTATTCATTTATTTATTTATTTATTTATTTATTTATTCATTTATTCATTTATTTATTTATTTATTTATTTATTTATTTATTTATTTATTTATTTATTTATTTATTTATTTATTTATTTATTTATTGATACTGTCAGCCGTAAGGCCGTTAAA
This sequence comes from Amblyomma americanum, assembly GCF_052857255.1. NCBI lineage: Eukaryota > Metazoa > Arthropoda > Arachnida > Ixodida > Ixodidae > Amblyomma > Amblyomma americanum. The sequence continues at coordinate 28,764,144 of NC_135507.1, read as the reverse complement.
AGGTGGATGCATACAACTCAAGAAGTGCACACAGCCACAAGTACAAAATCTATACAACTGTATGAAATCATCTTGCCAGCAGATAAAACCACAAGTGTGCATGCGTCAGATAGGTAAGTGTTTATAATAATACGCTCGGTTTCAGACCACCGAGGATCGGAACCGCAGGTAATGAACATAATGAATGACAGCAATGACAAATGGTTTCTATAGGCTTAAATAACGGGACAGCTAAGTTTCAAACTGGTGTAGATTGTCTGCTTGTAAAATGTCCTGAGGCAAGGAATTCCATTCAGCTATGGTTTTGGGGAAGAAGGAGTATTTAAAGGAATTGATTCGGGCCGTCATGGGTGTAACCTGATATTTTTGAGAAGATCTCACAGCTCTAGAGGAACGCTGTTTCAAGTAGCTTCTTGTGTTCAAGTTGAAGTGGTTATTATATAACAGATGAAACATTTTTATCCTGTCAACCTTCCTTCGCTTTGAAAGTTGGGGCAAGTTTAGTTCACGAAGCATGTCAGTCACTGAATCTGTAAATCTGTATTTTGACAAAATGAACCTAGCCGCCCTTCTCTGAACTTTTTCAATCCTGTCAATTTGGTTTTTCTGGTGCGGATCCCATATGACGCTCGCATATTCCAGTGTCGGTCGTACCAGCGCGAGATACAATAGCTTTAAAGACCTGTTCTTTTTTTCTTGGCTTTATTTTTGTTTTCCAGCAAACTGTTTAGGGCACCTCATTTATAAAATCGCCCAAAAAATTCTTCTAACGTTAAATAACTTAGGTATTTAAACTCTCTAGATTCCTCTGAGAAGTAAAGAACACGGACTTAGGAGTCCAAGGATAGCAATAAAATCTAAACAATAAAAGATAGAAATAAAATGGCCTACCTCAGCTTGGCGTACAGCGTCACTTTATAAAGCTTCAACAAAACTTTTAGGGTGTAAAAAAATATGTATCGTTCTCGTTGAAACTATTCCCTTGAGCTGCTTATACCTGCGTAAAAATTTACCACCGTAATTTTTCCGGTCTAAACTGTGTTGGTTTTGAGGGAAGGAAACGTGCATAACTGCTGATTTTATTCGTGCACTCTTGGAGCACGCAGAGACAAAAAATAAATGACGATTTAACTTTGCTTGTAAATCTGTTATATGTAGAGATAATAGGTATCCGTTCCCGTGATGCCCTGTGCGGCTATGAAGAACTCTGTTGAGACTCATAGCATAACCATGTCTTTTGAAACTAAGTCTGAAAGGTAAGAAATTTTGCTAGCCATTTTCCGCTAAATTTTTACCAGAATGGAATAGTCGTCCTCGCTTTTAACCGGCAAAGCCTTGAGCGTGGTTTCTGCCTCTAACGGAAAAATAACTATCGACCCCTTGATCCTGTACTGACCAGAGTTGCACAAGAGTTGACGAACCTCGGGAAACGTAATTCGCGGGAAGATCAGCCTTACGCAACCGGGTTTAACTTATGCAAATAAGTACGTTTGGGAGGATGTACTATCGGGGACAAAAGTGGTATACTCCACGCAGCTGGAGCCGGAGCAACGGAGAACTGCATCGTAACGCCATCTACAGGCTGCATCTTGGATCGAGACAGCCAATGGGAGCCATTTATTAACTGCAGGCATGTCGCTGGACTCGTTTCAATGTTACGTGCTTTCTGACCAGCTGAAGATCTTTAACGTCCACCGACATCGTACAGAAAATAATAATAATATAATAATAATTGGTTTTGGGGGAAAGGAAATGGCGCAGTATCGGTCTCGTATATCGTTGGACACCTGAACCGCGCCGTAAGGGAATGGATAAAGGAGAGAGTGAAAGAAAGGAAGAAAGAGGTGTCGTAGTGGAGGGCTCTGGAATAATTTCGACCACCTGGGGATCTTTAACGTGCACTGACATCGCACAGTACACGGGCGCCTTAGCGTTTCGCCTCCATCGAAACGCAGCCGCCGCGGTCGGGTTCGAACCCGGGAACTCCGGATCAGTAGCCGAGGGTCGTCCATCCTAGGGCGTCTCAGCACAATTATACGCCTGCCAGCTTCTGTTGCTCGAAAACATATTCGGAACGTAGCTGGAGTTACCGTGTTACGTTCGGTGTAAGCATTGCCCCCCCCCCCCCCCCCAATATTGCGCCCGAAGCAATGTTTGATGCCGCAATTTATCAGCTATGAACACTGTATACAGTAGACTTGATGTGTATTAAATGCACGCTTTATAGTTTCTTCTCAAAGTAAAAATATTTTAATAATGCAATGTGCTCTTGCAAGCAGAGCCTTGCAAGCATACGCAAAATAGATTTTGCATTGATTCAGTGCAGACAACAAAACCCTCACAAATCTCAAGACGGAAGTGCACTGCACAGATCCGCTTTTGTTTACCCCAGTGTGTTTCATGCAGATATTTTTTGTGTTCAGTGTCTCCCTCCGCATGACAATTCAGTACCTGCCCGTTTGCTTTCGATTCAGTGTGCCCTTATATACCCTTGAAACTTCATCCCTACTGAAAGTCTCCACATGATGAGTTCCACAATTCCAGTAAGTTTCCATAGGAAATTTTATTGTGCCGGTATGTAGCATACGGAGTCGGTTAGGACTATATAGAAGCACGTAAGCAAATTTGCGTACTCCACATGACGTCATATGCATTGTATGGAAACAGTATAGAAAGTACGTGGAATGTTTATGGACTCCGTACAGAAAAGATATGGATTATTATATATTTTTCATATCTTATGGACTTCATATTCCTATAATAATGTACGAGCGGCTCATATGGAAAAGTTTAGTATGGATATGAGCGTTTATTGTTGTTGGCGCCGCTGGAGATGCACGAAAACAAAGTTGTAGGATTGTATCGCACTATAGTACCTATAGCTAGGTTGGACTTGGTCTGTTTGCATGCAGGCCACAGTGTGTACGTCGAATTTGCTCCACAGACTGCGTGCGTTAGATAGCATTGGTAACGAAAATCGCACCTCATGATGCACTGAATTCACTCGGCTACGCCTACAGCTGCGCGAAGCACGCAAGTCTATAGACTGCGTACACACGCTGCTACCACCTTGATGCCGTTATAGCTCATGTAATTTCATAGCCTTCGCGATGCAAGCTCTGAAATGTAACTTTGAACAGGGCATTTGCTTGTCCCCACTGACGCTCCATGCGCCTTCTTTTGATTGATTTGATTTATGGGTGATTAACGCCCCAAATCCACTCAGGCTCTGAGGGACACCGTAGTGAAGGGCTCCGGAAATTTCGACCACCTGGGGTTCTTTAACGTCAGCGTATGCAGCTTCGGTCGAAAAGCCTTCGGCGTGGTAGCAGTCGGCACCGCGTGTGGGAAGTAATCGGGGGCTGCGTAAAAAAAACCGTATCATGGTAATTTATGGCTCTAGCGATTGACGATTGATTGGTGTGTGATAGGCGATGGCGAGTTGAAGGAATTTTTTCATTAAAGAAATGAAAAAAATTGTAAAAACGGGTTTCAAAGGTGTCAAAATGCTCAGAATGAAAAGTCAATGCTTGATGATGCTAATTAAGAACATTTAGACTATTAATTGATCAATCCAGTAACTAAGACAATTGAAAAGTAATTTTTAAAATGCGTTCAAAGGTGTCAGACTGCTTAGAATGGAAAGCGTAACCACTCCGCTATTACATCATACTCTCAAGGCGAAGATTAAGTGTTCTTTCCAATTTCCATCCAGCCTTGCAGCCTGCCGACAAAACTCACCAGCCCGATTAATGCCCTCGGTGCTCTCAGCAGTGATCCTGTTCGATTCAAAGGAACATATATGTGACAGCGTTCTGGGCTATATTCCCCGGTCGTTCATGGTTACTCCAGGGTGGCTACTCCTCTGCTTTATTCGTCCCCCCCCCCCCTCAATTTTCCCCTTGACGTCCCTTCCTGTCGCCCGTTACTGTCCCATGATTTTCCATACTCTTTCCATCTTCTTCCGCCTCTATACGATAAAAGCTTGACGCATCGAGTCCCCAGACAGAAATTTCAAAGTTTACTGTCTTTGCGCTGGTTCTTGCCCGATTTCCTACGGCCTGAAAACATGGCGGGAACGCGACGTGCTTATAAGATCGACATGCAGAGCGCTGTTGGCCGCCTCCGCGCCGTCGCACTTCTGGGGCTGAAAACTCTGGGCGCCAATATCTCAAAACTGGTGCCTGTCTTCCGGTTCACGTCATTCGCGGGAAGCGCCGGCTTCCGACAGCGCTGGACGCTTTGCCGTCGCCCTACCTCTGTGTCTTCACCCGAACTTCTTGCCTCCCGAGCCAGCTTGCCTTGTTGGGCTGGTTGGCTCGGGAGGCATTCTTTTTTCTTTTTGCAGCATATATAATTTTAATACTTCGGTTTCTGTCTGCGCATTTTCACGAATCATGAAAGAAGTGTCATCTCTAGGCCCGGCTCTTACAACGGCCGCTCATATCCACGACCGCCTCCTTTTTGCGATCCGAACCGCGTACAGCTCGTCGCTGCTCACTTAATAGTGGACCTCTTTATTAATGCGGAAGCATTAGTAGGCTATGTTGCCGGGGTCGTGTCACCAAAACGTGTCATCAAAATGTGCCGGCAGCACCTGAGCTGGGGCAGCTCAGGTGCTTCAGTATCGATGGCAGATGCCGGGGCTAGCAAAAATTTTTTTCCTTCCTTTTTACTATTATTTTAATAAAAAAAAACCACTACCACCACAAAGGTTTCAGTTTGTTTCCGTTAACACTTTGATATCGAGCAAAGTGTTAACTGAATAGCTTTTCAACAAAGTAAAAGTGGATGCCCACGGATGCCACAGTGCTCTCGTTTTTTGAAGAGAATGTTATGGTGGACATAATGAAATGCCTGAGTGAAGTCAACAAATACGCCTACAACGAATTGTTTGATCTCTAAAGTGTGCAAAATATACTCTTTTTGACACAGTAGTGCCAATTCTGTAGATAGGTTCTTTTGAAAACCGTACTGGGATGTTGTTATAATGCCATGCTTATTACAAAATGACTACAAACAGTTATGAATTACTCTTTCCAGGCCTTTATAAAACACGGGAAGGATTGATATGGGCCTATAGTTGTTGACTTCATGACTCAAATCATTTTTATAAACAGGTATTACATGCGCTGTTTGCATTTCTGACGGAAATTTACGCAACGATATAGAAATATTGTAGGCAAAGACAAGTACGGGGCCTATTATATCAATAACACAATTAATCGGCTTTATCTGTACACCGTTTGCATCACAAGCGTGAGAGTTCTTGAGGCTTAAAAATATAGACTGCACTTCGTTTGAATCTGTGGGTTCTAAGAATAATGAACTCGTATTTACCTGACCTAATATGTTATAAGCAACCCGCGATACAACGTTAAAATCTCTACGAACAAAATAATCAACAAAATAGTCGGGAACTTGTCCGAGCCCTCGCCATGCATCGCAATAAACTCCGTAAACTTGCTCTCCAATGCCAGGCTTGTGCGCACATAGAACAAAGATGGAAACACAAAAAATAAAAACTACTCATGCTCACGTTGGAGCGTTAACGGCGGCTCGTGAATATTTCATGCTGTCCCGCGCAGCCAAGAAACCCGGTGCTGTTTGTGGCCACGTGACCGGTTTCGAGCGCGTCTGCCCTGTTATTTCGGGATGCATCCCCTGGTGGCTTCTGCTCACTACTTCAGAGCCCTTCCTTTCCCGATACCTTCCCTACGTAGTGGAAAAAGGTGGTGGCCGCTGGGAGAGTAAATGAAGAGCAAATGGCCGGCGGCTCTTATGATTTCTCCGTTCATGACCGCGTGCCTTTTCTCAGGGTCACAGAGCTAAAAACGTGCAGTGGTGGGCAGGCTGAAATGGGTGTCTGCCCTAAACACTGAACGACTCGGAGGCCAATAACCTTACGCCAGCTGTACGTTTCCCTATGCCGTATAGTTTTACTGATGCACAGCACTACTGGCCAGTTGACGGGTCCGTTCAGCCGTGCCTCCTTAAAAGTTGCCGGTCATTTTACTCCTGGGTTCACAGTGCTGAAAACTATTTCGGACGACTAAATAAATAATGCATTGTTGAATTTCTTTCTAAATCAGGCTTCCCTAACAAAAGTAATGACAGATCCTGTTTCTCACCAGTTTTTGTGCGCTTGTTCATAGGAATTCAGTCCTCTGTAACAAAATCCAACTGCACGTAACTAAGCCTACTGAACTAAATTAAGTTTAGGAATACGCCCTTTCTGATTCCCTGTGACAGTGCTAGAAGCGTTCATCGTAGCAGACAATGCACTGAAACTATTTTTTCCCCATTTGGGTTTTGTGAAAAAAGATAAGTAAAAAGAAAAGTAAGAGAAACAGCTTCACGCATAAAAGCACTCGCGTTGGGACTTCTCTTGATCGAAACTGTTATGCAATCGAACTTAGCACGCGCTGGAAGCTGTCCCTACAGCAGTGCGATATGGACCTGCTTCAAGAATCTGCAATTATACTGGGTGTTACAGGGAATATTAATTTTCAGAAATTGGATTTTTGAGGTAAAAATATGGATTTTCCGGCATGGTATTGCCAGGCATGGCGGACACCAGACAACAGGTGAATCATTTTAACTAACGTGGTGGTTAATTTTCAACAAATAATTTTTGACCATTAGAGTTAGGCGTCTAGTGGCAATTAGAGATTTGTAGCCGGCCGTTAGTAATCGCCATATCGGTTTTTGGAACCCGCCGCGGTGGCTCAGTGGTTAGGGCGCTCGACTACTGATCCGGAGTTCCCGGGTTCGAACCCAACCGCGGCGGCTGCGTTTTTATGGAGGAAAAACGCTAAGGCGCCCGTGTGCTGTGCGATGTCAGTGCACGTTAAAGATCCCCAGGTGGTCGAAATTATTCCGGAGCCCTCCACTACGGCACCTCTTCTTCCTTTCTTCTTTCACTCCCCCCTTTATCCCTTCCCTTACGGCGCGGTTCAGGTGTCCAACGATATATGAGACAGATACTGCGCCATTTCCTTTCCACCAAAAACCAATTATTATTATTATTAATTGCGGAAACGCGATTACCCTCGCCGCTGTTGCTCGATAAAAGATGGCTGCATCGTGCGAAAATACATACGCTTTCGAAAGCATGCAGGCAAAGCAAGCCCACCAGTGCACGTGAGTAGTCGAAATAGCCAAATTTTGCCGTGTCACGGCGGCAAGAGTACTCGCGTTTTCGGAATTCTAAAAACTGGCATGGCGGCTACTAACGACCGGCTACAGATCTCTAATTAAAACCAGGCGCCTAACTCTAATAGTTAAAAAGCTATTTATTAGAAATTAGTTAACCAGCTTACTGGTTGAGATGAATCACCTGTTTTCTGGTGTGCGCCCATGCTGGCAAGGCCATGCCGCAAAAGCCATATTTTTACTTCAAAAAAGCTTTTTTTTAAATTACTTAAAGTGTTCCCTGTACCACCCGGTATATGTACTCAATGTAATATCCGATTATACTGTCGATAAAGCCGTTTCATGCACGGAAGGCTCCCACTCCGCACGACCTATAACACTCGATGCAGTGCTTGAGGGGCAAATGCGGTGACGTCACAAACGTCAGTACATTAGGCTTTTTATTTTTATTTCTCTGCGACTCAGCAGCAGACGAAATTTCCTTTTATTTTTTTGGTCTCAAGTGGCAGCTGCGATTAGTGTTAAGTGACCGGTGCAGCGCAAGAGTGTTTTTTTTTTTTAATCTCATAAATCGTCCATTAGCGAAGTTGTATAAGAAACGTTTTTGGGAAGAAAGATCGGAGCATTAGGAGGGCCCCGAGGGAGCAATACTGTGGAAGCAGCAGAAAAGCTTGTAAATCCTGATCTACGTGACCGACGGGCCAGGCCCCAGGGAAGAGAAATAGATCCTTTGGGATAAAACCCGTGTCTTGGGAAATGGCTCCGAGTGCCAAATGGCGCAAGCGGTCTCGAAACAGCGAAACGTGCTTCCAACTAAAGCGGAACAAATTCTAGCGCGAAAGATCTGAACAAATCTAAAAAGTAGGTTCTACTGCATCATCTTAAAAAAATATAGAAACGTGTGGGCAATGCCCCCGTCGTACACACAAGCATTGGTATATACGTTAACAGAGATTTCAGCGTCGCTTAGCCCCTAAAAGGATATTGAATTTAAGGTCTTGAGACATCACAGCCTCATATTGCCGAGCAAAAATGCCAGACTTGTTTTCCAAATATTTATTGAAATGGTTCAATCTTGTTTACCACCTAGAAATGTGAAGAACGTTTTGTGATGAGAGTGAATTACGGTTGTGGTGGTACAATTCTAATGTCTTTTTAAGTTACGGAATTGTGTGCTCGGTTCCAGCGGCGCCCTGCTATAGGAAAGCACGAGGAAAACGTTTAAATGTTGCATTTTCTAAAACATATGTTCAAACCACTTTCCGCTATTTTCGGCCCTGCTATTCTCAGTAAAGTTATACTTTAATTTTGTCACTCGTAAGAGGGCTCCCATGCTCTTCTGAAGTGCTTTGTCATTCAAATGATATCCTTCAGTACACGTATAACACGCCGCACTGCCGTTTACGACAAAAAGCGAGGATAATATATAGTATTATATAGGATAATAATATATATTATATAATATTATACAGTATGCGAAAAATAACCACGATCTGCCCCAAACGTAGAGGTGCAGTCAAAATATTACACAGCGCGCTACGACGTCTGAAATTTTCTCATGCTTTCCGTAGAGAATATATGATTATTTCCTGGATTATAGGCAAGCGCACCAGTGGGAAGAGCTAACAAGTGCATGAAGTACATCTTAATTTTTGCTAGTTAAGGCGTGCCAAGACTTTTATTGCTGAAGCCTGCTCCGAAATATTGATGCCGGGACACTACATTATTTACAGTCGTCGAACCGAATCATGCTAGCTCTAATTAAAGGGACCCTGAAAGGATTCCGATGGACATATTCTAGTGCAACATATCTATAGAGGTGCTCTTTGTGGATATTTGAATCAAATTTGAAAGCTCTGCGTGAACCCTATAATTTAGAAATAAATTTTAAAAATCGCTGCTCGCAGTAGTTCGCAACCGATTAGGGCGACACACTTCACAGCGCGTCCCCTGGACCGATGATGCCAGTGGGCAGAAGGGCCAGACTTCAAGCCAATGTCTCCTAAACTGCTGAGGTTGGCCTGTGGTGAGTACATACGGACTTACGACATGTATATGACTGTCAGAAATGGCAGTGCTCGCCTATAGCTCTATGCGCCCTATTGATTTTGTCATCACTGGGATTTTCTGTACCATCTGCGCGTACACACACTAACACACGCCGCCAGCTTAGCTCGTTTTTGCATTAAACGCAATCAGAGTAGAGAAAAACTCCCTAAATCCGGCAAACAAACAAGCAGGACGCCTTTACTTTTAATAATCTATAAGGCTTGCGCAGGAAATTTGCTTACAGCGGATATCCCGGGCTCTCCTATTGTTTCGAACAGTAACACACCTATACAGAGAACTCACCCCGCATATGCACACACCTGGCCTGAAGACGGCGTATGCTACGCGAAGGTGGTCACTTGATCGTGGAATGGAGGTACGTGTGAGTCGTTGTGGAACGTGCATATCATGACTGCTCTAAAACGCGTTGTTCAAAAAATGATTTCCCGCCTGCCACAGCTGCTGAAGCGCTAAATGTGATGCAGCTCGCACGGTGAGAGAAACTTTCATTACTTGCTATTTTTTTTAAGCGAAATTTATTGCCCCAGGGCATCAATGATGGGTGAAGGTGTGATGAATGATGTAGTAGATATTAATGTAATAGAGATTAAATGAATGGAGAAAAGGTTAGCAGATTTGATGAAGTCCAGTAGAGAACGATGGTACGGTCCCTGCGTCCAGGCAATGTTTGAAGCAGGGTTGCGTGGTGAAAGACCTGCTACCATCAGGTGCCGAATCCTTGTAGGATGTTTTGAAGAACTGAACATATAAAAAAACAGTGTAAAGGTGGCTACATTTTTTTTTTTCTGCGCTTACCTTAGACAGCAAGTGCGGACTGTCAATAGGAATGTTTGCATTAGAAACAGTGCCCCATAGGGCGGAGTTTAAAAGGTTAAATTACGTTTGAGAAAATGTGAAAATGTAGGTTTTTCGCAGATGCACTGAAGCTTTTCGCGCAGGAACCACAACAATTAGAACCGCTTCAGCCAACCGACGTGTTGAACGGCCGTGTTCATTATATATACATGACCTGCTCCGAATACCAGCCTTCCCTCCGCTACGAAGCCTCAACGATGCGGGGTTGTTTAGTTTTCTTTTTCTAACTGGTTCGAGGTCTCGCTTTCCGAGCTGGAGGTCGTACCGAGGGCTTCACAGATAGGGATCGTCTTGTGTGTTACCGAGAGATAACACAACATTACAGACTCAGCAGGGCTAGGTACCCCCAGCCGACAGAAGACTAGCCAAAAGACAGGCCACCACTTGGCGTCGCGTGCAAACGAACACATTTCCGAACCCGGCGATGTGCAGTCATTATTACGCGGGTCAATATTTATATCTCTGTTCGGCTCTGTAAAAAAAAAATAGCGGTGGTTTAGCTTCGGTTATACCTGGAATAATGTGAAAAGCAAGACTGGAGAAATCAGTCTTTTGGCCGCGCTGTTTAGCGGCGGCAAAATCCCCCCAGCCGTTTATATATATGCTGTCCCCCAAACGTCAAACGCCCCGCCTTCCACTATGACGTCAAGACCTTCCCTCGATCAGTCTCCTTGTTTACTTACATTCCTAACCATGGACGTCACAGTGACGTCAATCTCACATTTTACTCTCATTTTTTTTACCTTTGATGTTGACCCTGTGTGGCCGTCCACCCTGGCTAGGAACCATATACCCATTGGTAACCTATGTGACTTACTCAGTGGCCTATGTGACTGCTTTTCCAGGTTTGACCTTCAAGGCTCTTCAAGGTGAAAACCGCACTGACACCGACGGCTCGAAAAGCTGGCGTAGTGAAGCTTTTCGCTTCAGTAAACCTAACCTTCATCAAAACCTTTGGGAATGACCTGTTGCCTCTCCGGAGGGTCGCAAAATAAAGTCACTCGACCAATGGGAGGCTTTACTACTCGGCTTTAGTTTAGAGATCTAACTAGAAGCCGTCCGACTGGCTGGAGCCGCCGCCAAGAGTCAAGACCTCTTGGCCGCCGTCTAGGCGGGGAGCCTAAAAAAAAAACTCCCCTTTCTGTTGGACAATAAATGTTTAGCAATCCGAAAATCTTCGTTACTCTCGCCTTTTCTTTCTCCTGGAAAGCTTCGAGTGGTCGCTGAAGCTTTCCATCCTCCGCAGCCGGGAAGGAAGAGACGAGCGGTGCGGGCCGAGAAAGTGCGATGGTAGAAGCTGCACCTATATGGGTGTAAAAAGGGAGTAAACTGTCCTCTAGCGCACACAACTTAGTATCTTTTTTACACCTTTCTATTTAGAGTGTGCGGCACGAAACCAGCTGTTCTTCTCTTGCTCGTGCCGCCAAACTGGCTGGGTGTCGCGTGGACAATCAGTGTAAAGGAAGGTAGCAATGGAAAACAAGAGTGACGCCAAAGAAAATTTAAAAAAAAAGAAAAGCGCGAAAACGGACGCAAGGGTCGGGTCTCGGCTCTCGTTTCTGCCTGCATCAGGCCGTTTGTTTTGATTTTATTTGTTTATTGTGTTTGCTGCGTCCTGGGGCTCTGACATCGACGCTGCGCCCCCCAGGCATCTTCCTAATTGGTGCTGCCTTCTTCTGTCTACCTTTCTTTGGCTTCAGATACTTTTCTTCACACACCATCGTCACGTGGACCGCTAGACAGTACTATTTTGCTGTATTTATTGTATCTCCGGGAAAGTCTTCGCTTTCTTTATTGCCTTTTACTTCCACTGGGACCAGCGCTGTTTTTCTAGAACGCTTTGTCTCGCAGTCCGAGCGTCCTTCAGCGCTTCAGGGAGTAGATTCCTCGCTTTCAACTCATGTCCTGTTTCTCGCATTCTTGTATTTTTCCGCGCGAGATTTTCCCTGTTTTCCTTACACTTGCTTCTGCGTGGACCACGGCCCTTGAAGGACGTTCGGTGCCCTCTAGTATTCCTCGAAGACTGGGCCCCACTGCTGTCTCTTTCCTGATAGTTGCAGGAAGGCGTCAGCAGCTGTTCAAGAGACTTTTACCAAACTTATGGACTTTTTCTAGGGTGAGTGAAAGGTTGCGGCTCCTTCCGGCATCCGCGGTTCCGGGAGGTTAAAATTCTTCCCTTGTATCATACGACCTTCTTCACGATGGCATCTCCCCTCCTCTGGTGTCCAGATGACTAAATCAGGTTAAGTGAGGGTCACAATTTGCAGCCTCACCTTTGAGGAGCAAATCTTCCAGCTCTCTTAACTTGTGGGTGTATTTGTCGGCGAGAATGGTGGAGTTTTAAACAAATAGAAGCTTCGATAGTCTTCGGCCGGGCATAGCATTCCTCCAGTCTTTTCCAGCCTCAGGAGGTACAGTCTTAGTGAAAAGTCTTAATACCAATGGCTTTTTGCTTCAGCCGCATAACAAAGCCATTACGGCACTATTAAAAACCCAATGACCTTGAAATGCTAGCAAAGGTTTCTTCTTGCGGTAGGGAAGCTTCCTGCTTGACTTACGTTTTGAATTATCCGCTACACGGAGCGTTATAGGAACATTCATTTCGCTGCAGCTGAACGCTGTGGCCTTAAGAGTTTTGACCAAGACTGTACCTTCAACCCAGCCTCGAGGGTTATCAACGGGCACAGAACGCAGACTCTCTGTATAGCTTGGTGACTCGCTCGCTGTGACCTCAAGAGTCTGCACCCTTCTCTTGAAAGCAGCCCTCCAGGATCGATGCTATTCAGGACGATTGTCGATCATTGCTAACGCAGTAGTCACGAGATCGCGTCGAATCAGACACTTTGCCACGGCGGTCAGTTCATGGGCGCTATCTGGATACACTTGCGGATGACGTACTCCGTTCTGCACAACCTCTTGCTTGAGAGTGCTTTGTGTGCATGGATCGTGGCCTCCGGGCGACTCAGTGACATTCAGAAAGACGTGGGGCTTGCCGCCGTCATGGTGCTGCGGTTTCGTGTCGTGTGCGGGTCGCCCAAAGTGAGAGCCTCGTTAAGCTGGTTATGCATTTGGCATTCAGCGCGGTCTTTGGATGCCTCGGAAGTAGTCCGACAGATGTGATGCTCCCCGCTGAGCTGACCCTACACTCTAAACAAAAAGGAGGGAAAAAAGAGTAAACTCTCATCTAGCGCACACACTTTTATAAAAGGGCGTACACTAGCGGACAGCTTACTCTTTTTTTACTCCGGCATAGGCGTATTTGTGTTTAGAGTGAACGGCAGCCTCCAGGACCTATGCTTGCGATTCCGCGGTGGTCGCTTTCGTTTCCAACAGTAGAACGTCCAACTCGCCGTCAAGCTCGGCTTGTTTCCCTTATAAAAATGGTCTATAAACAATCCATAGACTTCTTATAGACTATTGTCTTGCTATGGATATTGCTTTGTCTATCCATAGTCAATAGACTGTATATAGACAAAAGTCTACTAAAAGTGTATGGCCATAAATCTATAGACTGTTTATAGACTGTCTATAGGATTTGTATTTCCTATAGACTGTTCTCTAGGGTTTGTCTATAGATTTTATAGACATAAGTCTATGGACAGTTTACAGACTGTCTACAGAATTGTTTTTAAAGGGCAATTGCGCTCGATGGAAGCAGCTGCGTTTTGCTCTGTCTCTACTAGTCTGGATCTCTGCAGCTTCAGAGCGGCTCAGGAAGCCGCTTAAACAGAGCATTACCTCGAAAACGACGTAGGCCATAAGTGAAGCACAGCAAGGCTGTGGAAGGACGAGCAGGTCTTAGCTCACAAAATAACAATGTAGAATAACAAGAGAGAAGAACAAGCAAAGTCCCTTACGTCAACAGCGGAATACCGAGCTAAGGCCATTCCCCTCTTCCTTCTTTCCTTCCTTTCTTCGAGGCAGCGAGCAGGATTTCTGGAGGCGTTATCGTTTTCCGATTCGACGCGCCGCGGGAAACTTTCGCGTGCACTCAGTTGACGTAATTAGAACGCGCCTCCCTTTTTCGATATCGGACTCTGGATGCCACCGCGCCTTCTTTTCACACACGACGCGCTGAGCGGAAAAGGAACACACAGAGTCCCTTCAGACATTCCGAAGCGCGTGCTTGAATTCTGTTTCTCGGAAGGAATGACATTAGCTGCCAGCGGCTAAGGGCCCTCGCCCAGAACTGAACAAGACAAGAAAAAGAACTGAACAAGACAAAGAAAAGACAAGAAAACAAGAAATGATAATACTGAGCGATGGCAGGGCGCGCCCAATCATAACAGTGGACTTCCTGAAGCTGCGCTGTCGATCTGAAATAAGGATGACGGGGGGGGGGGGGGGGGGGATTTTATGTCATCGTGTGTCACGATGTCCCGTATTGGAACCATTCCCATATACATGACACCGCCTTGAAATCGATTCCCTGCTGGAGCACTGCTAGATCGCCCGTCTTTGCTGCCGGGAATCCTGTCTTGCTCCAGGAGCTTGAAATGTTGACAGTTGAGAGAGGTGGCTGTTCGACCTCACTCACTGTAGAGCGCGGGCTTTCGTGCCATCAGGGTTTTGGCTTATTTCAACCTGCAAGAAGTATGTTTGCTCATTCTATAAGGTGACCCTAAAGCCAAAACCTAAAATTTAAACGTCCGCACTGTAACAATGACAGCGAGGTGACAAATAATTTGTAAGATCTGTACGAGTTCAACGTATGTCAGTAACTCTGAGCTGTACCTTTTATAGACCCTCGAAAATTATTAGGATTTCACCAATTCAATCTTACAGGAAAGGTACATTTCTTTATAAATCAGACTTTTTTTTATTTCCGCAACGTACTACTAAAGTACAAATTATACAATTTCAGAAAATTGATCTTAGGTTATCATTGCCTGATCATTGCAGCGTTAACAGCAAATACAGCTGTAACCCTACGCATGCCTGTCCAGATAGGGATGAATATTCAACCTGCTTTAGATCCCCATACTGTCCGCGAGTCGGCGATGAAAATGAGAGCTCAGAGGTTTTTGTAGCGAAAGCTACATTTGCCAGGAACACGCAGTTTCGCCGGGCTCGCATTCCCACCGTGGTCGCACCGCACCACGTGACCAACCACGCGACTGGTCACGTGACCAACCGCATGACGAACCACGTGACAACTAGCCGGACAACCAGACTAACCGGGACTTTCAATCAAGATTAACCAAGGCTAACCAAGCTATTTCTTAGCTTTCGCTTCGTATATCGCTGCGTTTATCCACTCATGCTGTGCCTCGCACAGCCAAGGAAAACTCTACCGAGTCTAGAGAAGTGGTCTACTAGCGCGTTTACGCAGTTTCCATCCCGCCAGCTTTTATTCGGGTGCCTTAGTATCTAGATGCGCAAAGTTCCTGTCAAATGCGAGCGCTATCTCAGTATTCCAGGTTTAATTGGAACAAGCAGGCCTTATCTCGTCTCGACAAATTTGCATGTCGCATCTGGGCTTGATGTAAAGAAATTACTCGGAGGACTTTTTATAGATGGTCAGCGGTTCAGGGGAATCCCCCAAGGTGGAGTAGATTTGTGATAAGGACCAGGACGAATTTTTCTTTAACTACGAAGTGTCTGAGAAAGCTGTATAGCTTTCCTTTGTAGCCGTTCGGCTGCGCTTGGGTGGATGTCAATGAGTAATTACTCCATTATAACTTTTTCTAGATACTTTTATTGCACGCTCCATTATGATATCGGTGATATTATCCTTTACAGCTTGGAAGCGAGAGGGTTAATTGGAGAGACACGGGAGAGGCCTTTGCCCTGCAGTGGGCGTAGTCAGGGTGATTATTATTATTATTATTATTATTATTATTATTATTATTGTTATTGTTATTATTATTATTGTTATTATTACTATTACTATTATTATTACTATTACTATTATTATTATTATTATTATTATTATTATTATTATTATTATTATTATTATTATTATTATTATTATTATTATTATTATTATTATTATTACAGACTAGTTAGTCCAGCATTTGCATCGCTCGCATAGTACTGGCAACGGCTTAATATAAAAATTGATTTACCACAATGTGCAGCACCTTGGCTAGCAAAAACACGTAAGGGATGTGCATGAGAGTAGGGCCGCCGCTTCTGCGCCAGATTATGTATATTAAATTTCTGCTGCATGATAAGACTGGGTCGGGTAACGTGAAGACTGTATGATATCGTCCACGTTAAAATCACAACCTTTAGTAGTATGCAAGCAGTAAGAAGCGCCCGCGTCGTCTTCAGCACTCGGGTTTTTACAAAAGCAGTTTCCTTAAGAAATTAAAAGAAGTGTTTCATATAACTCTCTCTGAAGTCTGCGACAATAAATAAAAACATCCTTCGCACCAGGCATGTGCGACATACTATACGAGGTACTATATCGCTTGGTGCTCATGCTCTAAATAAAAAACGTTCGCCTCACACGTACCAAGGAGACACCAAATGTACACTTTCTTGTCATCCAATAAATGAATTAGCGCTTATAGTCAGCACCAGTTGATATAATTTTTGTCTATCTCGGAAACATATTGCTAATTTTTCTTCATCGGACGAGGTACGTCCTAGTATCCAATCCTTAAATAAGTCAGAGGGAAACGAAAAATAAGAAGAAGACAGAGCGTGCATATTGAGGCGCCGGGAGCTGCATACAATCACATTGGGACGGCATTCCATTCTTATTAGCCTGCCCGTGCACACAAATATATTATTCTCGTGCTTCCATTAGTTAAGCTGTGAAAGCTTGACAAGTGGCCTTAATTTATTACAGGATTCGTAGCTGGCTTAACCTGTCAACACCGTCTGCTTCTGTTTATCTGGCTGCCACGCTCTAATGAGTATTAAAGTCGAATCTGACGTATGATTTCCTCGGAGGGGAGCTATGCAACAGGAAAAACAGTTTTCCGCGAAGTATTTATTCTCGTCCCGATTTTGCACCTGTTTCTGCTGCTCTGTCCGATTCCTAAAGTCAGTTCAGCTTAGGCACGCAACCTCTAGACGAACCCAGCCGTGGTTAACCCAGCCACCGCCACTAGTTAAGCGGACCATCTTAAAGTTAAAGCCTTGAATTTTACGAATGCCGTAGGTAATTAACCAGTTGCTTCATTCTGTTTGTTTCACCGCGAACGCACCATTCCGATGGGTAAACCCCGAGCAAGATCTTGCGATGTTTGTGGGTTTGCGCCAAGTGAATTAAATAAATAAAAATATAAAAAATATATCCGCAGCGCGAAAACGAGAACTTCGCTAGCCACTGCGCAACACCATCCAAAATAGAAGGCCTGATTACGTCCTCTCTCCTCGTGTTGTTGTAATTGTTACTGTCGTTGTCGTCGTTGTTATTGTCGTCGTTGTTATTGTCGTCGTAGTTATTGTCGTCGTAGTTATTGTCGTCGTAGTTGTTGTTATTATTATTGCGGTTGTTATTGTTGTTGCTATTGTTGCTGCTACTGTTGCTGCTCTTATTGATATTATTGCTATTGCTACTGTTGATATTGCTGTTGCTATTGTTAATATTGATGTTGCTATTTTTGATACTGCTGTTGCTATTGTTGCTATTATTGTTGTAGTTGCTGCTGTTAGTGTAGTTGTTGTTTTTGTTATTGTTGTTTCTGTTGATATTGTTGGCATTGTTGTTGTGATATATCACATGCCCACATAGGGGTATTGGGTTAAACTGCAACACACTCTCGCGCTGTGCACTGCACATCATCGTCTTCATTATTTAACACTGCTAAAAACTAACATTCGCGCTTTGAGTTATGCGCTGGTAGTGACAGAGATATGTGCGCTGTACGTGTTGGCATCGACAGCGCTGGGCCAGAAACACGGCACTGGTGCAATACGAGTTGACGTTGATATCATTGCTGAGAAACCCGGCACTGGAGCATATGCCGCCGGCGTCTGTGGGGTAAACTGGCCTTGATGAAAATGTTGAAAACGCGCATAACTGGCTCCCTGTGTCCGTGGGCACCTCAATCGCGATTTGAGGTACGTGGCGGTGGTGTCCACCTGCTTTCGCACAATATTTCGTGCTTAGCAGTGCTAAACTACCAGCGATTTTTTTTTCTTCTTAATCGTAAAGTTAACGCTTTCAAAATACGCCATCTTTATGATCAAGAGGTGGCGACTGACTAGGAGGGGAAGGTTTCGGCGCGTGAAAGGACCCGCAGCCGAGAGAATATAAGCCCAATGAACACGAATAGGAAAAACGAAAAGGAAAAAAAACAACACCGACAACAACAACAACAATCACGACAAAATCAGCAGCACTAACACATAAAACAACAAGGACGGGACGACAAGAGTATCAACAGCAACAACAACGAATTACGGGAGGAGAGCGTCGAGAACCGAGCATTCTGGAAAGCAGTCCGGCGGGATTGAATGATGGATGCGTCTTCTTACTCGAGTTCCCATAGTCTAAGATTTCAGATTGATTAAACTGAGGTAATTTATTTGTCAAATATTTAAATACACCGTATTTGCTCGCGTAACGATAGTGCTCGCATAGCCCCACAGAGATTGTGTTGGAGCCCATAGAGGCAACATATTGTGCGTTGACTGCAAGACTGAGTTGCGAGTTTATTTCGGACGGATGGGCGTCCCATCTCGCCGTGTGTGTCAGCAATAATAATAATAATAGGTTTTGGGGAAAGGAAATGGCGCAGTATCTGTCTCATATCGTTGGACACCTGAACCGCGCCGTAAGGGAAGGGATAAAGGAGGGAGTGAAAGAAGAAAGGGGTGCCGTAGTGGAGGGCTCCGGAATAATTTCGACCACCTGGGGACCTTTAACGTGCACTGACACCGCACAGCACACGGGCGCCTTAGCGTTTTTCCTCCATAAAAACGCAGCCTCCGAGGTCGGGTTCGAACCCGGGAACTCCAAGTTGTTCCTTTCCGATATCACGTGGTTCCTACTCTTCTTCCTTCGTTCGTTCATGAACTTCCTTTCGCAACTCGCTGGCACCGCAGCAGATAACTTGCGAGACAACAATAGAACGCGGGCCATGATCCAGCTCACAGGTTGTCCCTTCCTTTCTTGTTCTGCCACCTGTCGGTCTGAAAAGCCGACGCTACCTCTCTCGGGAGAATGCGTGCCTGCAGAAAGCAAGCACAGTTGAGACAAACACGTATTGATGAGCGCAGGCGACCGCCGGGTTTCGACATCACGACTTGTCTTCCCAGAAGGGACAGGCGAAGGTCCACGTAATAAAGACGCAGTGCAGCTGCGCCCGGTGTCGGCGCCTTTTGCAACGCCTCGCACGTCACACTTTGTCGAGGCAGTGGTAATTTTTGTCGGCGCGGCCGTGAATCAGCAGGCAATGCGAGGTGTCCGATGGTCCCGCTGGACATCCATTTTCGAACTCCGGGGACTCTCCTCGCGCAGTGTCTGTTAGTCAAGCTTGGCGGCTGTGACACAAGGTGGTAGCATGCGCAGATGCTGCCATAAGAAGTGACATGTGTCTTTTTATGAGTTGATCGAGGAAAAAAAGGGGAAAGTTTTAGTTGATGTATTTGCTTACGCCTTCTTTATCTGTGCAGTAGAAAATCTTTTTTACCGGCCTTACTATAGGACGGACATTACTCTCCGATGAAATTAGGATACAAGCTGAGTGTAACCTGCGCCGATGTACAAAAACTTCGATACGCATCGTGTTCCTCCAGCGAAAGCGCACGTTTGTGAATGCGGCATGGGCATCTTTTTTTTTTCGCGTTTTGCTCCGATAATCAAAGCAGCCTAAAAAGGAGAGGAATACCATGTCCCTTAATTTTAATAATCCACTCTGAAAATAATTACATCGGGCACACAGCACCAGCAATCAGAAAACTGTTTTGTAGCGATAGCTACATTACGGTAGCATTTCGAGCCTTCAGCGTGGCGGCGCCGTGACTGCACCGCCACGCGGTTGGTCACGTGGTGCGGAGCAGCTGCCGGCGGCGCGGCTGATCACGTGGCCAAGCTCCACTCGGCCAGCTGTAACTATTGCGTCACTCCATGTTGAACCAAAGCTAAACCACCGCCAACTTTTTTGATCGCCAACTTTTGCGATGTCAGTGCACGTTAAAGATCCCCAGGTGGTCGAAATTATACCGGAGTCCTCCACTACGGCACCTCTTCTTTTCTTTCACTCCCTCCTTTATCCCTTCCCTTACGGCGCGGTTCAGGTGTCCAACGATATATGAGACAGATACTGCGCCATTTCCTTTCCTAAAAAAAACCAATTATTATTATTAGAAAAGGGGCCGTGGAAAAAGTCTAGTGAATATTCGAGATCCGTTCCCGCTCTTACTCTGCCTACGCTCCAACCCGTGCTTTTAGAAAAGCACGTCTTTGCCCATTCGTTTACGCCTAAGGAACGCTTCACTGAAACTTGAACGCGCATGGTTTTCTGCCAGAGAGTGCGGCTTTACAGCGCCAGCACGAAATGAGCGATAAGCCGCGTTTTGCGGGGGCACAACGCACTCCCCCACTGTGACAGCCTTCCGAAGGGGAAAAATCGCGCGCCGCACATGTTACCCGCTCACTTCTTATCATCCAAGTGAGGAGAGCGAGCGCACAGGCCTACGTGCCTACGTCAGCCATTTTATACGATCGCAGCCAGGGGATCGGGGGCTTACAGCGCCGGCGATTGCAGCGCCCCCGCTCGGCAGCGAGCCTGCTCCGTCTACCGGAGTGGCTGCTCGATTGCTTTTGACAAATACAGTACAACCAGTACTGCCAACACATGTCTGTCACAACGCCTCGCATGACTGTCTGTGCGCTTCTTTGTCCCCTTTCCCTTTTGAACGCGGACACTGGACAATGCGGGCAATGACGGACACAGTGGGGGGCGAAAAGGGCACAAGCGAAATTTCGAATATGCACATGAGAGAACGCCAGGCAAGGGTTTGTGCTGTGTCTTCAAAGCACCGGTTCTTGCCCCAAATAAGGCTTCGTATATTGGTTTATGGCGGTCTAAAACGTCCCAAAGCGACTCAGGCTATGAGGGACTACGTTGTGAAGGGCTCAGAAAATTTCGACCACCTGGGGTTCTTTAACGTGCACTGA
Organism: Amblyomma americanum; assembly: GCF_052857255.1. Taxonomy (NCBI): domain Eukaryota; kingdom Metazoa; phylum Arthropoda; class Arachnida; order Ixodida; family Ixodidae; genus Amblyomma; species Amblyomma americanum. Next base: position 28,742,981 of record NC_135507.1, on the reverse strand, counting down.
CATCGCACAGTACACGGGCCTCCAGCATTAAGCCTTCATCGAACTGCGGCCGCCGCGGCCGGTATTGAACCCGCACATTTCGGGTCAGTACCTGAGCGCCATAACCACAGCCACCGCGGAGGGTGCAAATAATGAACAAAAATGGGCCGCTTAGCAAGGTAATATTTTAATGCGGTTTAACGTCCGAAAGCGACTCAGGCTATGAGGGAAGACTTAGTGGAAGGCTCCGTATAATTTCAGCCACCTGGGATTATTTACCGAGCACTGAAATCGCACACTGTACGGGCATCTAGAATTTCGCCTCCATCAAATGCGGCCGCCGCGGCCGGGATCGAATGCGTGTCTTTCCGGTAATCAGCCGAGCACTACAATTACGGACCCACGGCGGCGGCCACCGGTGCGGGCCACTGTGTCACCATCATACCTTGCACTGTGGAGCGCAGTAGAACTCCGACGTTTGAGAAGCAGCGCGTTTCACGAAGTTGCCTCCTGGCGATCTCCGCTTGCTTCAAACGTGGGAACTGTCTGGCTCTGTCGGAGTCGGCATGTCCGCGGACAGCAGGGCAGCGTCTGTCACTTGCGCTAATCTTGCTTTTACTCGCCACTTACACGATTCTTCCCAAAGAAACAGCGTAGCGACGAAGGACGGAGCTAGACGGGGCCGGCGCTGACTGTCTACTGCAGCTTTTCAAAAAAAAAAAGACAACAGACGCGCATGCGCTGAAAACAGATCAACCGCTGATACCTCGGTCAGGCACGTCAAGACACATTAGTTGACAGTCATGCACGGCTACAGAATGAATGTGCACACACGTGTCTCGCTTCTTGTGAGTGCGATAGGATTCAGTGTGCCAAAGCAGGCCGCCACAATCTGCCACGAATCGCGATGCACGGTCATCTGACGGCGATAACAGAGGAAATGTCTCTTAGTTGCAAGCGTCATGCTGGAACTGCTAACGACGATGGGATATGCTCGTTCGTATTTTGTTCCGACGGAGTGAGCGCAGTACAGCGTTTCAAAGAAAACTTTTTTTTTAACATAGGCCGCACATCGAAAATCTGCAGCACTCCGGAGCAAGGGACCGATAGATGGCGCAAGTTGTTTATATGCTGACGAAATCAGCACTGGGAACGTACAGGATTTTTAAGCAGGAAATTGCCAAAGAAAATATCTATGATAATTGTAGGGGAAGCTCTTTGTTGTTTTAGGCCAGGACGGGAGTTTTGCGTACTAAGACATATAGAGTCAGGTACCACGAGATAGGCACGTTGTGCGTTGCGTGCGGAGAGGAGGAGGAAACGGCTGAACACTTGATACTTTCATGTAAAGGGCTTCACCCAGCAGTAGAAAGTAGCGGGGCTGATTTATCCAAGGCATCTGGGTTTAAGGACAGTGAATAATAATAATAATAATAATAATTGGTTTTGGGGGAAAGGAAATGGCGCAGTATCTGTCTCATATATCGTTGGACACCTGAACCGCGCCGTAAGGGAAGGGATAAAGGAGGGAGTGAAAGAAGAAAGGAAGAATAGGTACCGTAGTGGAGGGCTCCGGAATAATTTCGACCACCTGGGGATCTTTAACGTGCACTGACATCGCACAGCACACGGGCGCCTTAGCGTTTTTCCTCCATAAAAACGCAGCCGCCGCGATCGGGTTCAAACCCGGGAACTCCGGATCAGTAGTCGAGCGCCCTAACCACTGAGCCACCGCGGACAGTGAAGGGAAAGTAGATTTTAAGCGGGTAGAAATAACCAAGCGAAGGTTATCTGATTGGTGGAAAAAAATCAAGAGTAAAATTTCATAACTCATGGCTAGGTGGCTTAAGCCACCGCCGAATTTAAAGGGTTCACCCGTATTCATTTATCTATCCATCCTACCATCTATCCGTCCGTCCGTCC